>NC_039508.1:6502242-7221703 GCF_003672135.1 Ooceraea biroi
AAGAATATTAATGTCGAGTGCAAGTGGACTAGTGGAATTCCACTAATGGCTTTGCTCCCTCATTTCTACAATAAATCGGTTAAGGTTCTCGCCGAGTAAGCCGACAGGCCCGAGGAATTCACGCAGATGGCATGTGCATAACCATACGACGGTATAGTGCCCTGAAACACGATATTTGTCTCGCCTCGTAACCTCTTGTTCCGCCTTTTCATTGAAATTGGATTTCTTGCCTTGAATGCCCCCGAGACGCGCGCACGCCGTCTAACGCATAGGACGTTTAGACAGCGGAAACGCGAAAGCGGATACGAAGATAAAGACATCACATGGATATAACTCGCAAAGTAGCGAGGGAGAAGTGCGAAGAGATAATTTACATCAGCCCTTTGAATCCTAATACAAATGATTTCGCTGAGCTTACTCTGTGCTTACAACGTTATAATTACGCGCAGTTAATTGAATTCATCCATCTCTTACGACAATATTAGTCCAGCAAATGAGCTTCCCGATTACAAAAATAATTACTATATGGGGTGACACGCGTGATGCTCACAGGCGAGCGTTTCCTCGAGTGATGCGACATTTATTCCCGCGTTTGCGATAAAAATGCAAACCTCGATGGCAAATATCAGTATCTCGCTATTTATTCAATCTTCTAATTTTATTCATTTATTTATTTAATCTGAACTTTGTCGTAGCAAATCTGTAATTTAGAAAATTAATTGCAATGTTATTTAATGCTGATACCTGCAGCGAATATGGCTCTCCCTTTCTCTCTATCTCTCTGTTTTCAAGCGACACATGTGTTAAAGAGAAATTTACTAGAAACGAATGTCAAACATATCGATACAACATTCGATAATCGATAAAATATCGTGGTAAGAACAATCCCGAGTGGAAAGAAATTTACTAATTAATGTCTGTTAATTTGATGGATAAATAAGGGTGGAGTATCTTGTTGAAAAGCTTATCACGATAAATTACCCCGCGGCAGACGTTCCAGCCCATCTAGTTGATAAGGAACACTGCTGACAAGCATCTAACTGATGCTTGAATAAATCGATTCGCTTTCGATTAATTAAACCAGGTAAATTAACCAGCCGATAATCTATCCACGATAATTCAAATAATGCACGTACAAATTCAATATTCTTTATGATTAGATATAAATAAGTTACGCTAAGTATACATATCTACATGTTTATATGTTGTTTATTGATTTAATTCAATGAAATAGTAATTTTCGCCTATCAATTTGACTTTTTCGGCCTTTTGCAAATAAAATAAGTGGTTAATATTTATTTCACGAGATTATTGACTGATAAAAAGTGCAATATAGTATTGTGCGCCATGTAGTAATACAAATTTTATTTAAAATTCTGTAAACTTTGCCTTTACTCCGAATAGCGGGTAATGCCGATCACGGACGAACTTTGCAAATTCGAGGGAGGAAAAGAGCGAGGGAAAGCGAAAAATTGTTGTTCGTGTTCGATAAATCACCTGTCTATCGATAGAGTTCGACGAAAAAGATGTCAATGTGCCGATGTTGAAAGATTCGCGCGTACTTGCGGAACAGAAATTATTTATTCTTTGCTACTACGAGGAAGTTGCGAATCTCGAAGAAGTGTTGCGCACTCCGTTCGAAATCGATCGAACCACCGGCGCGAAATACGAACAAAAAGGGCCGTACAGAAATGCAGGAAATTCACTGGTTAATCGTCCGTATTCATCCTTTCAGAAAATCTTCCGGGCAGGTCTGACTTCCCCTTTTAAAAGGTAACGGATCGAACCGGAAAGAGGGGACTCGGAAGAAGAGAATCGTTCGTGCATGCTCACCATTCATCTGCGGTGCGAATTTCATCCGTGAGAGATTGTAACATGAACTACTTTTGCTCTTGTATCGCGACTTATCCGGGTGGTATATAACCGCCAATGTTGCTTAATAAGTTCAAAATTGACGATTCATAGATCGATATTCTAAAAACACACTTTTTTACGTTCTTAAACTACTTTTCGTGACTTAAATAATAATTAAATAATAATCGGTATATCACGGTGTTCCATTATTGTCGTTGCTTCCCCGAGTTATTGACGGTTAAATAAAATATCGCAGGGATATGGCAGAACGTGGAACAAAAATATTTCATTTCCTGCTGAATCGAGCAGGAAACGGAAATGCAAACGTGTTGAATTCATCTCTTGCATTTCCTGTTATTTGTACGACGCGGTGCGTGCGCAATCCAAGTCCATGCGTTACGTATCTCGAAACATTCGCGAAATCTTTGAAGCATTTCCGCAACGAGAGATCGCACCGAGGACGTTTTGGGGTATCGCGTTTGTCACGCAAGCAGGATATCCCGGAAGATATCCGGCTTTTCCCGCGAGCTTCCTTCTTCCTTCCCCTGTCAACGGCGAGTGACGAAAGAAGAGAGTGAATAAATGGAGTAACTTCCACAACAAAGAGAACTCTCAGTAGTTCTTTCTTTCTTTCCTTGCCACCCCCCCTTCCTCCTTTTGCTATCGTAAATCTTGAAACTCTCGACGTTCTTTGTTCTTCGTACTCGCGAAACATCTTGCCAGTTTATAATTTCGTCGCTTGCCCGATCGTTCCGGGCCGCATAAAGATTTCGTTTCTCGGCGATATCTCATTTCGTCGTTGGTCGTATAACGAGAAAATCTGTGAAGGAAAACTCTCGTTAAAGTGCTACGTAAATTGCATTGGCCAACTTCATTTGCGGCTTGGATGAACATTACCCTTTGAGTAATTGCGGGATTAAAGCTTTAAACTTTTCTGAGGCATCGATTCCCTATTTAACACTTAGCGCAAAGCATTGAAATAAGCGGAATAAATGACATTATCGCGGAATCCTTGCATCGCTAGAAGCGTTGTGCCGCCAGGAAGATAAATTGGATGTTACAAATCCCATTATATCATTTAAGCTTTGTACCTGGATTTTAATGACTTCTTCCACGTGAATATCATCAGTAACATAATTATGTCAAATCGTTAACTGCGTTACTCCTATTGTATTTCCAATTGAAATATAACGTTGTAGAATGAACGTAGAGTCTTTCTGTCGACGAATAAGGCATGATATTATGCGCATTCCCTAAAATCTTAGTGAACAATCGAACGATGCTGCGCGCAATTTACAAGTACTTTTCCGCGACGCAATTTAGACGTCTACCTATCTATTTTCGATCATTTGTTTCTCTGTTTGATTGCATCGTTGCGCGAACATTCGCAATCCCCGGTGAAAAGTGAGGTCGGCCACCCCAACTAATTTTACATGCTATAGGAAATCAGACTACTACGTGGTAACGCAATAAAAGATTCGAGAGAGTAAAGGTATATATATATATATATATATGTCCAGGGAAAGGGAAGAGACAGATAGTAATAGATAAAAAAGAACGAGAAAGAGAGATGGAGAAAGAGAAAGACAAATAAACGGGAAAAAGACAGCGCGAGGCAAGCAAGGGGCGAGCGTAGGGGTAGCTACGACTTGGTGGCGCCACACAGATATCAGTATCTTAAGAGTTTACTTCCCAGACCTCGCAGACTTTATCCTGCGTTATTCTCACTATGTGATACAGCCAATGTGATATCCTCGATGCAACTTAGCAACGTGCTACGTTACATATTAGTTTGCATATTTCATTTACAATTAGGAAAGTTAGGCGATTAATGACGGTTGCTTGAATTTGAGTACACGAAGAACTTTTTAATACCCTTTCTTTAATTTAGTTAGCGACTTACTGCTATTAGAACAATTCATTAATATTGAAAGATCGATCGCGCGCTTGTGCGGAACTACGCTACACTGACTTATACTGTATTAACGCGAATATCATCTTTTTTTAAGGAATTCTCCTCTCTTCTTTTAAGAATTTTCTCTCTAGAGATGAAAACGTTTTTATCAAATTTATTACAATTTAAAATTGAAATGAACATTATAAATATCAACTTTAGTTCAGTAAAATGGGATTAAAAATATGTAATAATGTAATAATATATAAATATATAGTAACAGAATAAGTATAAAAACTGTTTTAATTAATTATATCTGAAAAATAATCTAGAGGTTACTGGTTAACATTTAAGATTATGAAGAGAATTATGAAGAGAACAGTTAAGATTATGATAAAATTATCAAAAAATTACAACATATTGCAATAATTTTTCATTTTTATTTTCTATTTCATGTATCAAATTTCGCTATAACCTAAATTACATTCAACGTGTTTTTCTTTTGTTAAAACTTTACTGACAAGTTATATTTATACTATTATCTTTACATTTATTGAAGAAAACAATCTTTCATATTAGAAATTCTTATATATTTTTTATCGCACGAAACATTAAAATATAAGAAAATTACGATTTATACTATTATTTTGTTTACAATTTGAGTAATCCGTGATTCAATTAAACTACGCTAAGTTTGGATGTAAGTTACTGGACCATGTAGAAGTCTGAGAAAGTATCTTTTCCACTGGAGTGCGCAGCGGAAAATCGGAAAAATCATGAAAATCGCTTAGCAGGTCGTGAGAGTCGTTGCAATGTGTCGTCCAGACCGGGGTGCCGAAAATAACTGTCGGACGGCGAAAGGGTGCCGTAAACAGAGGAATGCTCTTAATAATTCCGCGACAGTTCGCCGAACGGAGATTCCCCCAGTTCTCGTCGTGTATTTTCCCTGGGAGGATTTTCCCCACGTCTCGATCACCTCTAAATTCCTTCCTCCAGCCCGCCTGGACCCCATCGGACGTCGCCAACCCCTCGTCTATCCCCGAGTTTCTTAAACTCTAAGATTGAAACGCTCGATTCGAATCCGCGACTACCGGCTACAAACTTCCGAGACACTCATAACTCGTATTTGCTCTCAGCCTGACTCATTCATTTTCCTTGCACCTCTTCGGTCATCTTCCTGTTCGGCGTCGTTCGTTTACCGCGTGTCCAGACACGCGACTGAGCACGTTACTTTAGCGACTACAGTTACGTCGTATTTTGCCAGTGTTGAGTTTAAGAGTGAATGATGAATGCCGCGTTTTGATGTAAAAGGAACGCCAATTAAACAAACTCCTTCAGCGGGATTTAATTAGTACCGTGAACTTTCGCTATTGAACGCGATCTCTCAGAGTTTGTTGGTCTCATTCACATTCAACTTGCGAAACGAGGCACACAGATATAATAATTTTTTCTCTTATTTATAAAATTTTTATAACTTCTAAAATAATTTTTTTTAACACGTTTAATCATGTTGAAGCTAGTTCGAGCATTTCCGTGAATATCGATAATCCACCGATGCGCTCTGCAGCCACGATAATGACGGTTCATTTTAGCGCTGATTCGCGAGTCGGTACTGCGGAAAAATTAATATCTGGAAAAGTCAGTAATGTCGTAATGTCAGTAAGTTCGTACTCGAAGATGCCGTAATCAAGTAAGTTCTCGTTCGTATTTTTTTGGAATGAGCTTCGCGCGCCTCCAAGACGCCTAAATTCAATCGCAAGGTGATTGCGTGCTTTTCGGATGTTCGTTGGTAGTCATCGAAGTTCCTCTTTGACACTAAAAAATTCGAAGGGATGCCGCTTTCGCACGTTTGTTATTCGATAAGTAACGAATAGTTCATATCTATGAGTCTGATCCCCATTGTCGATGTCCCCCCGAGCGTCTCGAGCGATTTATTTTCAAAGTATCCATAATATGTACAACTATCAGAAATCTTTATATTTCCATCGTATATTTTATGTAATGCTCTACTTATATACTTCTCACTGTTCCGAGATAAGAAAAATGGACTGTCGAACACGAACGAAATACTGCCGACGATGTCAGGCATTTCCGTAAACAGGTGCAGGAATCGATAAGATATGCTAAATTTGTTGCCTAGTTCGATTTTCTCTAAACTGGTATAATATTTGTGAACAATAAACAGCTCGACAGCACTCGGCGTTATATTTTAACGGTAATTTCTCAGAGTATGATTTTATCTATTATAGTTTACATTAAACAATCCGTTTACTTTAAACCAAAAAAAATACGTTCAAACGTATAATAAAATAAGTTAAGTAAATTAATGTTCTATTGAATACATTCGTTCAAATAAATACATTTATTCATTGATCGCGAATGACAATGACATCAATTGAAATTCACCAAGCATAGTCCGAGAAGAAATACAATGCTGATGGAAAGAAATAATGCAATATTGATGATATAAATTACAAGAAGAAATACAGTAAGAAAAGTATTCCGCGTATATAAGCGGATTGCACGATCGCTTGCGAGTGCATCCTCAAAGAATTCGGAAATTGCATGCATTCTCAGTCTTCTTAAAGGCACCCGCCGAACCACGAAATATTTGCCGATGCGCCAGGGAATAGCGCAGAGGAAACCTGCCGAAAGCCGTTTTTCAAGACATAATCGGGTCAGGAATAAATCGAGTCAATAGTGTATGCATATCTAGAACGTTTCTGGAATAGGAAAATAGTAGCAAAACTGGCACGAAAACCGGTAAATGTTTTCTATATGATTCAACTTTCGTATATTTTTGTTCCATATTTTCTAATCATTTCCGCTAATTCCTTTTGCAATTATGTGAAAGATCGAGAAGAGTATAAAGTCGCACTTTCTTTCGTGTAACAAAAGAAGAAACTTTGCGCACTATAAGAATACTAACCATTTAGTTCGGAAAATATTTTTCTTTTTAATCCTTCGAGGAAAGAGTGTGTAGGAGCCATAAATTTTTATACTTGCATATAACCACAAACTTCAGCTGTGGTTCTTCCAGGTCGCGATTCGTAAACACATGGATTTTTCTTGACACAGTGAATTCGGCGAACTCTGAAGTAATATCCGCACTGCAACGAGAACGTCACGACCGAAAAGTCAATGATAAAATATTTGAACATTTACTATTGCAAACGGTCTAACAGTGATGAGAGTGATATCAAATGTAACTTTACGTCGGTTAAATATGCATGTCGGTTAAATACAAATAAAATGTGTACTTTAATGTGTATCTCGGGAGATTCATTATCTTTTTGATTTAGCGAGCAGAAATGGATCGGATCCGATTTCTCTGTGTGTTCTTAAATCCCGATTATCCTGACATGAATGGGATGGTTAAGATGCTTCATCAGATACCGCTGACCTCCCGTCAATCATAACGGTGTGGTGATGGTTTGACTGATGGATTAGGGCCATTAGTATGGTGGATCATAGGTGAGCTTCCATAAAAGACGTCTAAATTGCCAAAAACTTACATCGGACCATCACTCATCTTACTATCATCGCAAATTATTATGTGAAAATACACATTTTAATTACAATATTCACTTAACGTCAACGCAAGTATTAAGACAATGATATTAATATAGATTATTCTCTTCAATCTTTCTTTTGTATTTTGCAATTGCTATTATTGCATTAAAACCCTTCTTTTTAGAAAGTGTTCTATTTTATATATTTCACATGTAATCTCTATCGTTATCAAGATATTTATAGTGTATAACGAAGTCGCGATTCTATCGTGACTAGAGCCTTTGAAAACGACTTTGAATCCCGTCTGAAATACAACTTATCGGCTTATCCCGATCGACCGTATTTTCTAGGTTGTCTGAACGTCGTCCTTGTAAGTAAAAACGCTGCTCCATGCGCTCCAAGCAGAGAAAAAAAAGATTTAATTTTTTAGAAAAAATTCAAGATTTATTTTTTGAGATTGCTTTTAGAAAAGACAAAGGCTAATATGATGGAAATAAAAATGGAAACACAAATTACGAAAGATCGTTTTAATGCTTCATGAATTGTGCATTATTATAGGTATACATAACATAGCATTAACGTTATTGCGCATCTGTATATGACATCGTGTAATGGCGGTGTAATAGCACGGGGGACAAGAGCTAAACATCACGCATGAAGTGGATCTTATTAAAATGTTTATAGCACGCTGTATATGCTAGGACGCATTTAGGGGAGTTGGTTGGACGATGAAGCTTCGTTTCACCCATTCGTCTGCTGTAGCAAACTGGAGGGGGCAGTGATGGAGTACCATCGGGGGTGTAATGAGAGCTATACATGAGGGTCATAATGCGATTACACTCGGGGGCTTCAGGCAACTACCCCTGAGCCCGTTAGATTTCCAGTTAGCGCTCCGCACTAAGTATCTCGTATGAGTAGCCACTGAAGGAATCACCAGTGTCAAGAAAACGATATTTATCAGTTTCTTAATATCGCTCTGCTTAAGCGAGCGACATACTTTTGTTGCTGCACAAAGTTGCCGCACATTTGTCGAGAGACAAATAGACTTGAATGAGTTAAGATTTTCTTCGAGACTTATAGCAAAGTCTGCTCACTCATAGATCGAGAATAATCGAGAGTTGAAAATAAAGCAAGTTGCTGAAAACAGACAATTTTCTTAATGGCGTTTTTTAAGTTTTTAAGTTTTTAAGTTCTTCCCCTCTCTTTGCGTCTTGCACGTTGTATAAAAGCCATTTCTACTTGCAGGATAGTATTTTGTCTTCCAATCAAGAGGAAATTGTTGATCTGCGTTACTTGCATTTCCTTTAGATAGTAATACTATCGAATTTAAAACAATTAAATAAGAAAAACAATGAAGTAAATCGTGTATTAAGTATCAAATTAAATATTAAATTAAATTAAAAAGTACAAATTAAATATTAAATGCGTTTTTAGAATTTTTGTGTTAAAATAAAATAGATGCTATAAAATATTAAGAATCTACATATCCATGCATCATGAAGTTTTTCCATCTCTTTGCCTGGAGAGAAATAGTTTTGACAGTTCGGTGAAGACGAGGTCAGGACTGTCACGTCTGTTACGTCAGCGAGTTTCTGCCCTCTGAGATGCATTCCGATAATGTTGAACACCGGAATAAAAGTGACACAAGTTTTATGTCTCTCCGAAGGACGCATGATGTACAGTTCAAGAGGACGCGACATAAACGCGACGACGTATGGCAACCTCGTACTGTACCGCAAGTCGCACGTAGATTCCAACCGATTCGTCCAAGAGAGTAGTGGGACACACTAAATATTTTCCGGGATATATCGTTCTTTTGGTAAACGCTCTTGGAACTGTTCCAATCGTGAAATTCGAATGTCGACTGATGAATGGTAATTCTCTCGAGTTGCGTTATCATTATGAATGATAGTGCATCATTGGTATTTTTTTCTTTTTCCCTTTTCTTTTCTTCTTTTTATTGCTTAAATCTAACGGCTTTTTATTAAATTTTCTGGTGCCTGCGTTTAAAATATATTTTACAATTGTAATAATAATTTTTTAAATATACATATATACATATAAAAAATTGTTATTACAACCGTAAAATATTAATCACGTATTAATCGCAAAATGTGTTTTATCTTATATGCAATTGTAGCTAGTAAGACGACTGCACTTTGAGCAGCGTTTAATGACAATATCAGCTGTTTGGCTTTCGTAGAGGCTGAAACCACCGGGATATACTGATAATCTCAGATAAACATTCACCGTTTCCACTAAGATGAGTCCATTAGCATGAAATTATTTCCACTGTTATTTGAGATAACTGCCAACGCAAATCGAGAACATCGTCGAAAACATTTATGCATCATTGAAATCACATCAGTTTATGAAAGAAAAAATCAATGTAACATGAATAACCTGTATTCATCACTTTCGACGAAACAATATCCTTTCTATCTACAATATAGCAATGGTACTTTGTATAGATAAATTCTAGACACATAGTGGCAGGTTCGACATCTTGTTCGAACTTCGAAGTGACTTCTGCTGCCACATATAACTTTGTGCAATTCACCTGAATGGAGAATATACGCCAAACATGCACATTTCAGACTTACGCGACACATGAAGATGAGTCATGATATCTATCTTCTATCCATGTGTTATATTGTTGTCAAAAATATTCATATATAAAATTTTCGTAAATTTTTTATCTTTTGGAAACTTAATAAAGTACTATAATCGCGTAATCGCTTATGAATCCAAGTTAATCCAAAGGACATTTGCAAGATATGACAAAGTATGTATTTTAAATACATTACATGATTTCGTCTGTGTGAAATATATGAATGATGTAAATTTGTATGAAAAATTATACAAGATTTTAAAAAATAATTTTTCCTTCTTGAAACACTTAAATGTAAATTTAGTTACAAGTAATTCAATTATTTTCTCAATTCTCATTGTTTGTTTTCCCTCAATACGCTGGTATCGGTTCGAGAACTTTATTATCGAACCGGATTACTTCGTACACATTGCGCACCGATGAAGTTTGTGCGCGAGACTAGCCACATTAATCCGATATCCAAGCGCATATTGCATTATTCAAGACTACATTCGTCCCGCTAGTTCAAAGACGCGTCTGCCGTTAGTTTGCTAGTGCAATGCCTCCAACAATAATTTTCACCGATTGAGTTGCGGATCTAGAACTGCAGAATTATTCATCGAGTGATCGTTTCACGAATTGTCTACCGGAGAAAGGACATATCCGTAACACTTAATCAATATTATCTCTGATTATATTTTTAAATAACTGCATAATGATTATATTTAAAGAAGATATTTAAAGAAACTTATTTACATGCAGATGTCTTTGTCTTTCTATATGAAATAAGTTGATTAAAAAATATTAAGAGAAGATATCAAGAAGTATGCTCATAATGTTATTAAATCAGTAATCGATCAAAGCGTCACGAGACTTGCAACATAGAAGAAAGATAAGATACAAGTGCGCCAGAGAAGAAATTTATTAACTTTCATGAAAGTTTGATCTTTGCACTAGGCAGCAGCTCGATATTCTTCTCATATGTATGATCAATATTCTTTCTTCACCTTTGCCTGGAAAAAGATATTGGAAATGCTAATTTACGGAGAAAATTAACATATTAATAACAATATCAATAATGAAATCAATCAATTTATAATAATGTCAAAATAATGAATGTGTAGTGTATGTATGTGTATATACATATATACGTATTATTCGCTAACTAAGAGAAACGCACAGAGTGATAATAAATGTATATATGTTCAATAATTGATACGTATATATTATTTCGATATCCAATAAGCAAAAAGTGTTCGTTATAAGCTAAAATGATAGATATAGCTTGAAGGATTTTGTTGAAAGAATTTGTTATGCTTCGAGCCGTTCTTTAAAAAAGACCCTCTAATGGTGCCTGGTACACATAATTATTTTTCACGACGCCGAAGAACACGAAATCAATTACATCGCTCCTCGGGGTGGACTGGCGCTTTATGCGGCGTGAAAGGAGGAAGGTGGTCTCTCCATAAATGAATTACGGCAACCGCGATTGTCACCACGAGAACCTCATGGGAACGCCGATTGTCAGCCATTAATTCAAATACCTCGCTCTCTGCCCCTGCATTAAATCGTCAGCCGACTTTCTCTTCAATTCACGACTGAATTAACTCGTTGGCAGTACCTTCCGCTTCTTTTCCTTTCCGCTAAATTCTTTCTCTACTAAGCCGATAAAGGTCTCGAAAGTCCCATTTCGTTCGAAATTGACAGAAGTCTGCGATTTTATTTATTAACTCGCGGAGATTGCACGCGTTTTTTAAATCAGCAGAAAGATTTGACGCGGATTGATAGACATTATGGGAGATTATTACCGGTCTTTCATTACATATTCAGAATTTTGTTATATCCTTCTGAGAAAAATCAAAGTCATATCTTGATATTTCCGTGTCCTTCCCTTCGTATGAATTTATAAGAAAGAGTTTCGTATAATATTTTCGATGTAGGGACCAACCGATGTAGATGGTATCGTCTGAATCTCAATGTTCCAATGTTCAGATTCAATTTATTTGGGTCCAGCACAAAGTATTTTCGCAGGCAGTTTCTTTTAGGTGCGACCTCGCCTATACTAGAGAAACAACAGATTGGAACTTACAAAACCCTGATTCCGTATTCATGGGAAGCATGAGGATTCCCTCAATCTCGACGCGGGATGTGGCTTCGGAGCAACACTCGCTGGAAGACCTTGAGCTCGTTCAACGAGCAGAGGAGAGACCGCCGATAGAATTCAGTAGACACACCGGTCGCGGTTATTGGAATGCTATCAGGATTGTCTTGCAAATGCTTCGACGTTATTATTCCAGTATTATTCCCGAAACATCTCTCGACATTTAGATTGTGTTACGAGCTTTCTCCAATCACTATAAAAAGATACGCAATATAACTCACGGGAGATAAGGAATTGCAAATGTGCCGTTGAATGTGCCAGCCTCCTGAGTAGATAGTAGTCGTTTAAGTCCTCTTTGTTATCTAACAGCTCTGATCATGAACCAAGTTTCTTGTTAGATTCATATAACTGTAATCTTCGCATACTGGTCTAATGATCAGAACTGAGCGCAAATTATAAAGGTATTAGTAACACTCAAACTAAAACTATATTACATACAAATTAGATTTCTTCGAAATACGACATACATTTATGAAACACTACTCAGTATATATATTTTTAGCGCTGAGTATAAAATCAGAAGTTTGAAAGTTATATCTTAAAAAAAGATAACGGCTTTTAATAATTTTAACTTTTTCGTAAATTATTTCGAGCGTATCTAACGCTGTTCTTATTTTTATTAACATCTTAACGTCGATCTGTGACACGCACAATGGCGTTATCGTTATTCTTCATCCACAATGGAAATCTTGCAAATTATTGTTTATAGCTGAGTCAGAATGTAATAACGTAATGAATACAAACGTTACCGCAAGTGAAGAAATTTTGCGCGAAACTTGTTACGATTAACATCTATCTCAATTTACATAAATGTTTGATAAGCTGATCGGTATGTTCTCAGTCTTTGCGTATACCCCGATCGATCGCAACAGAAATTGCATTAACGGAACAACGCCTCTCAAAATGTGGTTCTGCGGACTACCGCAAGCGCATGTGGAAACTTCACCGCGAGTGAATCGCCGACACGACCACCAACACCATAATTCGGACGGATAACTATGTACATCTGGGCTATGGCTCTTTTGCATGCCGTGTACATGAAGCACGTGTTACGTTCTACATATTTCTAAACTCCATTGCGTTGTATCCATTGCGCTGGCAGTGCAAGCCGCAAGCTACATTAAATTGCATTATCGCAAATGTCCATTAACTTGTTTGTTTCATTACCTGGGCATGGGTAATTAGCATTTAAACCTTTAGCTTTCTCTTATTTGCCCACTTATTTACTACCGTGTAAAAAGAGATAAAAAATTTAAAGAACCATATTATTTATCGGATTATTTCATTCGGAACGAATATTATTATCATAAATACAGTCCAATGAGAATATATTAACTATATTATATTTTATATTAATACATTAAAATATTTTATTGACATCTTTTGTATCTATCACTTTGCGGTAGAAATATCTATAAACTATTATGAATAGATATTTCTTCTTCGTTTTTTTTTATGAGATAGCTGGATTCAACTTACATTTTATCTAGTTAGAATTTAGGTATGAGATTAAATGTGAAACGAGATGAAAAAGGCTGTCCGAATTTCTCAGAAGAGGAATTTCAAATTCGCCTGTCAACGATATTATCGATCGGTCAGCACAAAAACAAATCGTACGTAAGGTTAATGGCGCAACATTGTTAAACTCACTCGCACCCGATTTTCTCGTGTGCGTGACGGAGTGGCTGCTGCCGCAAACGCACTTTGACTCGAAACTATGTACGTGGCATACTAACGAGGCCAATTTCGTGTGGCACGTAATACTGGCAACTGTATGGTCCTCGCGAGCGCATCAGTATGTAAGAGCCCTGCCACGTTCTTCCGCAATCGAGGGAGGGTTTCCGCTAATGAGAGACATTAGTTTAATAACTCGTTAGTGGGAATTAGAGAAGCTGCCTCGAGTGTGTCCCACGGTAAATTCCTATCTATCAACGCCAACGGAGTTTTAATCGGCTTTTACACCGGCATAAGTAATTAATGAACACGTGATGACGTTATTATTAGACGCCGTTCCATAGACTCGAGTGTTCCGTCGTTTTTTCCTATGTCGAAAACGATTTTCGGTATAAAATTGTCCACAAAATTATACAAAATTAACTTAACAATTCTCGCCCGAAAAATACCGGAAAATGAATCTAGCTTGTGACGATAACTGATCTGTAAAATAAATAACATTTTACAGAAATGGAAGGAGGTATAAGCAATTCTTTGCCAAATTAAGGTAATGCAATTCTGATATCTTTTAATCATGTGAGCGTTACGTGTTTTGTTATCTTTTATATCTTTGGACAGAAATGAAATAGATAAATAACGTTCGAAATTTTTGCTTTATTCAAACAGATGTTAGATTTATATGTAGATGATAATGTTAACACACTAATAGCAGCGAAACATTCGTTACATCCGCCGTCGTGCTGTTCACAGCTTGTTGATGGCTTTATTCGAAATCGCATAATTATTGCGAAGTTCCACAATGTTTCTTGCTTTACTCATCAACCTCCGGTTGCAGTAACCTCCCGATTTGCCGAACTTTCCGGAAGAGTTCTCGCAGCTCGTATAATCCGTCGGTCAAATGGAAAAGTTTCGTGAAAAAAGTTTTACTCCGCCTTTCGTGGACTACGTCCTGATCTGCGCTCATCTTCTTATCTCTTCACCCTCCTTTCACTGTCCCCCCGGCTTGCTTTATCTCCCCGTTATCTATAGCGAATCGTTTCTCGATCTGACTTTTTCCTCGAAGTTTTTGCATTCCTGTTTCAAAAGAGAGTGACGGCCAGGAAGAGTGATTTTTAAAATGCCTGAAAAGACCGTGGCATCGCGCGTTTTTCGTGCCCTTTTTGTCAACCTTCTCTTCATCAGCTACTGCATTATTCCGTTTCTCCTATCGCCCGTCGTCCGTGCCTTAGTCTTATCTGGATGGCGAGGTCGTTTCGCTCGATGAAATTCGAGTCTCGTTCAAGGAGGAAACCTGGTGAGAGAACTGTCTCTCTTTCCTCCCGGAAATGGAAGTACAAAGAACGCAGAGCAATCGAAATTTAAGCTCGCAATGCTGATGAAGCCCAAATTAAGGCTGAAAACGCTTCATCTGCGGTCAAACAATCTTTGTACGGAATATAAAAATGCTACTCTCTATACTATGTTAAATCCTGATTTGTTCTTAGTCATATATTTAGACTATTATTAGAGATATTTTGCACTACCAACGTTTTTACGCTATCTCAATAATGCGTATCGAAAAATGTTTTATATTTAAAGTATCAGAGCAATATCGTTATTCGCACTCTATTATTCCTTTATGTTATCATTAAAACTTATGTTATTATATTATTAGTTTTAACACCTTTATATAAAACGTGAAATTCATCTCCTTATATTACGATATTCCAAGGGAAAATCTAGCGTATCATGGGAGTAATACTATCCAAAGGAGAGTAGTCGCGTGAGGGAACAGACAAGAAGAGAGATTGAATTTATCGTGTTATGGGACAAAATAGCAAAGTTTTATCCATGACCAACTGATAAAAGTAGTCGAGTGAACCCCAAGCGAACGTCGCAGCGGAGCAGTTTATCGACCAACGTAGAACAAAAAGAACTGCAAGTTGAATATCATACCCAAACAAGCTCATATAAAGTCTATGACTAATATCTTCTTTTTATTGCTTTTATCGAATCAGATAAAAAGAACAACCAATCTAATTACCAATAAAAATAATAGACATTTTATTTAATATTCATATAAAAATACAGCACTAAGAATATATTTTTGTAACGAAATTATTTAATAATTTATCTACATATATTTTTAATGCAGTATCTATATGAAAGAAATATCAGAGAATATTTTTGATACATTCTTGATTTTTTAATCAAATTTCACCGATGTTAAATCTTCTTGTTTACGACCCTACATTATCTTCTATACAAAAACAAATTCTCCATGGTAATACAAAATTGAGGAAGCTTCCAATGCTTTCTAAGGATATCACGACGTTTTTCATGCACGCTTTTATGGCCCAAGATACGAGTGTGAACGAACGAGCATAAACACATAATTTAACCGCGTTTTTTTATTCCACGTTAAAAGCAATAGCTCATATAATACCGAACAAATCGTGTTATACAGGTATTATACAGAAAACATTATTCTTTCTCTGTCTTTTTCTTTGCATGACATCACATCGCATCACGTTTAAAAACGCTCATTCGCTCTTTCACATACGCGGCAAGATTTTAAAGTGAATTTAAACCAGCGACCCGACCGCTTTTTATTAGCCGCAATTCACCGGAAATAAAGACGATGAATTTCTGAATATCCCGGTTTTTCCGCCCATGTTATGCATTTATAGCGTTAATGCTTTATAGTGTTCCAGTTGTCTTTCTACGGAGGCATAATCGCATCAACTTTGGACCAACACTCGTTAACCAACCGACGATAGAAGCAGATTCGCTGCTTACGTTAGTTTTTTCTTGGAGAAAAACTAAAATATAATCCAGCTAAAATTCTACTTGTGTTTTGCAATCTCATAAATTTAGTGTTATATAATTAACTGTAATAATTTAAAATTTAATTTATTTTAATATAGATAGCGCGAATAAATGTTTTTATTCGCGCTTTAAATATTCAAATAACTTTAACATGATTGTTGTTACGCTTTATCCAATGATTAACCGCCGGAATTTATAGTTAAGTAATTAAACGACAAAGTGCTTTTCCTTGATACGCAGTAAAGACGAGAGTTATATGACTAAACTTTAGTACGGAAGCCTAATATTCGTGCGCGTTACGTGAAATTGTGTCTTTAGAAACGTGCGTCGCAGCTACGGCATGGGCAAGTGTCTTGCACCGAAGTTTCTCCAGTTGCTCATCTTTATGCGGTTCTTCCTTTAATCTCACGCACGCAATTGCTCGCGTGTAATCACAAGGCATTATAACGAACAGCCTTCATGCAACGTTCCTCGTTAGTATCACTGTCCTGCCGTTGTTGAAATATCATATTGAAACCCTATGAGAATCAGAGTACGAAAGGATCGCAAAAAAAGTCAATATCAAGCAGCGGTTAATATCATGAAGTGATATTAATTTTTACAAAAATCATACACGTATTTTATTATTATAAATCACACACGGCAGACAGACACATAAGAAGATATTTTTTATAAATTTCTTTCTAATATGGGGAAGAATAATAATGTGCATTATTCATTTTACACATCGTAAAGCGATCGCAATCAATTATATAAAATAATGAACAGTGAAAATTATTATTAATTAAGTATAAATAAAAAATGAATGTTGTGCAATGGTAGAATGTATTACATTGTAGTTTTCTACTCGCCACTAAACGCACGATTTGTATGTTTGTCTCTCGTGATGAAAACCATGCTAGAAAATTGCAGCTCTCGAAGTCTCTAGAGGCCTTCAGCTTGTGTGAATGGTCGCACTGTATCACTCGTATTGAACACGGAACGGTTGAGTTACGTTGCACTTAGGAAAATGTATTCCGTTTCCCAACGTAGTACCATTTACAAGGAATTAGGATATATTAACCTAAATCTCCCATAATATCATCAAAGATCTCACAAGATAGACTAAGATTAATGCGCGGTTTGCCCGGGGATACATTCAAATATCGGATAGAACTTGCCACAAATCGTATTAGCGAACGATACATCGAATATGCATATAGTTTGTTTTTATTTAATAATAAACATAGTCTCATTTATTAGTTTAATAAACGTTATATTATTATTATTTTTTCTCGAAGTACTGAAATAATTAAAATTAATATCCAAGCAGCTTATGATATGCTTGCAAGTACATGATATGTACTTAATGTATACGTAATGTAATAATGCATTTGTATGTTTATGCATTCAGTTAATATTGTTTGCTGTTTTATTGTAACAGTAAAAAAGCTTCAATCACGGTAACGCGGTACGTTTCGCTGAGCATTAAGTTCTGTCAGCAATCCCCGGCTGTTTTTCAAAAATGTTTTCCGAGAATTTAAGAGAACAATAAACCACAGAATGTTTTGGAAACTAATACAATACTTTGAAAAATTGAATAATTTAGGGAAATTCGTGCAAAATTACAAACACAGCTCAGAGATAACAGAAAGTTTTAATTCAATACCGCGCAATCAAAATAAGTATCGTTCGTCCTTTTTAATCTTCCTATAATAATTTTTTAATTTTCCATTACTGAGTTATTATTATTATAGTTATTATTTCAAAAGTAAACAACTTTGTTTATGAAGATACGAGTTCAATTACAAATATTACTGACCCATGTCATAATTTGTATCGATTAACTTGTTTATTCTTCGTTTTTAAGAGTTATTATAAACTCTTGGTTTATTTGTATCATGTTTTATATCGTGCTTTACATCGAAATCGTAATTAAACTTCCGTTCAGAAACAATTATACTAATTATATCTGTGAAACATCTGTTAATATTTACATAATAATTATATATTAATTAAATTATGTGTTGAATTCGTGCTTTAATTAAAACAAGTGATCAAAAACAAGTATAATGAGATCGGACACTGAAAGCTGCAACATATCCGTAGATTATCTGTTTTTTATTTAAATTCTATTAATGAGCGGTCACAACTCACAATGGTGAGGTCGCAAGAAATAAGAGGTCGAAAGAAGCTGTCGTGAGTATTTCGAAAAGGATCAGAGTACTTAGCGCGTTACAGCGAAAATAGAGACGGAAAAGAATGGCGGAGAGCTACTGCGAGCAAGGCACTGCGGGATGAGAGATGGAAGACGGCTAATGCGCATCCACTCCGTTACAGATAAATGGATTAGTTAGTTACGACGCAGAAACGAAAGGTAAAAGAGCGCGTTGGACAGAACGAATACCGTCAGGAAGGGTTGCGGGCATACGAAAAACGGGGAACGGAAGGACTAGTAATTCGGCGGGAGGTAAATACTAAGAGAACTCGTTACCGCTTACGATGTATCCATTCATCCTGTCATTCAGATCAGACAAATTGTTTCCCTTTATTTCCGAATAAAGCGGTTAATATTAGTAAATTTTAATAAAATGGAAATAAAAATACGAGGAAAAATAAAAATACGATTATAAAAGTCATAATACAGTTGCAACCCTGCTTGTCTCGTGAACGTCATAGATTTTATCCTTTTTTAACTACCATTCGTCGCAAAATCGCCGCTGGTGTTAGGTCATGAACGCATCCTCCTTTTTAGCACGCTGAAGGACGCCTGTTAGTTTCCGTAAACGACCCCGGGCACTTTGCGATGAGAATCTGAATACCGAAAGAGGAGGAGATTAATCCTTTTCAATGCACCATATCTTCAAATATTTCTTCTTCTTAAAGAACGGACTATTTGACAATAATGGAGACGACGTCTATACATGTCCTCCTCTTCATAGTGATTCTCTACAGTTGTTCGATGAATTGGGAGGGTATTCACGAGATTTTCAAACGTGACCTCTTTGAGGAATTCAGCGAGACCACCTTTGACACGCTATTGATACCTGGCGGCTGTGTAATCGGTGTCGGTTGATTTGAATGGATGCTACTGAAATGCACGTTCCCTATTCAAGCATGTCGCTAGCGTATCTGCATAACGTAGCTGAAACGATAGCGATTCTCAATGTAAGCGCACATATTTAGTCGCAATTCCGCAGTCTGTGTCAAAATGATAGTCCAATCACCGCAAGCTTTACTTAACTTGATGAGTTTACCCTCATTTGTAACGTGCAGTTGAAATCGAAATTTAGGATCATAGAGAAATCCAATGAATCTCGTACAAAAGATATATGCAATATCTATTGATAGGTATTGATATATAGGCTGTTACGGACATACGTTAGATACATAGCGTGTTATACCATATTCCTATGCCTGATGTATGATGATGTTATTCCATAATGTCCATTAGCAGTCAATAGATTGATTTGCCATATATCGAACTTGGTGAGTTAAACTCTGCAGTCTGAATTAACGAGGTTTCATCAAGCGAGAGAATTCGAGAATCAAAAATCAATATTCGGGAATCAGAAGTCCACAATAATTATCACAAAATCTTTTTTAATACATTCTGTTTCATAATAGTAATAGCGTAAATCGATTTGATTGAACCTGAAAAATAACCAGATATTTCCGCTAAACTTTATCAAGATCGATAATTTTATGATAGATTTAGCAAGAGCGAGGCGAGAGAATTTCCATTGTTTAATATTAATAATGTAACCGCGAATGAACGCGCACGAATGGTATTAAAACTGGGCGAAGTTCCGTTACACGAGGATTGGCCTTATTCGGAGCTTATAGTTTATTAGCATAGATGAACGAACTTTGATCGTTCGAGAGTATCATCATCGCTACAGAACGGAATGGTGTGTGCATTGTTCCGCTTTAAGGATTAACGTGATCATGATCATGCTTACTTTTGCAGGTGCTATATTCACTCATGACCAAAAGGATAGCAGCACAGAGCTGGCCTTCAAGTACGCCGTTTACAAGATCAACAAGGACAAAATTATCCTGCCGAAGACCACGCTGGAGTACGACATCCAGTACGTGCCAAAAGATGATTCGTTCCACGCGTCAAAGAAGGGTGAGTGCATCGATTATCCATGTTATTACATTTCATGCGATTAATGTGTTCCATTATTTTCTGCGCGTCTTATTTTCGACGAACAGTTTTGTCTTCATTGCCGTAATCCGCGTTGGGTTCCATATAAGAAAGAGCAATTTGAACCGAAACGCGCGACGCGGAAAATGCCCCGATGTAATGAAACGATGTCGTATTACACACGTTCGTAAGAAATTTCGCTTGAGTGAACAAAAAAAACAATCTCTCGCTCATTAATCTCGCGGCTCCCGCGGCATGTCAAAAATGATTTATTCTCGAAAGCTTGCTCCATTTCCACGCAGTTACGGGAAGTTGCGAAATGTTTAGGTGCTACTTACTTCCGAGCACAAGTCTGGCCTATTACTTTCCGTTAATTTTGAAGACACGCAGGGAAACGAGCGCATGCGTGGAGTATTTATGTGCTCTCTGAACAATTTTCAGTATTAATTTCGAATTCGTACCCGCCGTCGAAATGGAAAGCAAGGTTGATCAATTACGCTAAATGTCCTCCGGGCTAAATGCGGAAACAATAGATGGATTAAATAATTGATTGTAAATGTGATAACATTTATATAGAAACGCATATGGCGTTACGTCGAGACAAAGAGCTGGCTTATCGAGTAAAATTGTGGTACTCGCGAGAACCATGGTACTTCGGGGTATCCTGGATATCCCTGAGATCTTTCTAGTCGATGCTAGTCGCTGTAAGGCGTTACCGTAAGCAAAATTTATCGTCTTGACGGCGTACATAAACCAGCTGAGAATAACAAGTTTGCTCGCTGCTCGTCGTTATTAAAGTAGCATATACATTATTATCTTTCCCGGCTGCCGTTATCGAGTACACACTATGGGCTACCATTGTCTGGTTCACCTCATGGAACCGTTAGAATCTCGTATTACTTCGTGTTCGATGTACCGAGAAAATTTAAGAGACAAGATTAATTTTTGTCTTTACAGTATGAACTCGTGCGGACTTCTTTTTTCAATCTCTCTACATAGTTCTAACAATATGTATTATATATAAAATTCTCTTTTGCCTAGAGATTGTGTGACGTTCTTCTAAATTATTTTTTTTTTTTATTAAAATTGCGCCATCTTATATTTAGAACTGTATCTGATGACTGCATATAATGTACATCACTCTACTTCCATTAAGTTTCTTAAAATTAGAAAAGAAACGAATAAAAAATCACGACGATGATTATAGACGAGACAATACATATATAACAAAGCTTATTTTTATTATATTGTGATATTACTAACATGTTATAGAATATAATATTATTCTATGTTAGAGTATAAAATATTAAGAGATTTTCAACTTTTCGAATACGTAATGTGAAAAGCGCATTTATGAAATCCGATTCCGGCGAATTCGCTCAACGTGTCCCGTCATTTATATACCGTACATTTCCAGTTTTACGTTTTTACATATTTTATTTTTGCGTTAAATTTGTTCTGCCTATGTATAAATTTTATATATAACTTTAACTTAGGATATTATATTTGAGATTCATAATATTCATAATATTTGAGATTATATTCTATACTAGCATCCCTCGTCACGGCTTCGCCCGCGATATTTATGTATAGAATTATAAAAATACATTTTATCCCTTCTCACCCGTTAGGAGTGGAATTTCGGAAAACCCTCCCTTAGTGAGCACCTACGTGATAGTAGGAATATACCCTTAAAATTTCAAGTCGATAGGTGCAGTGGTTTGGGCTGCACGTTGATGAGTCAGTGAGTGAGTGAGTGAGTGGTATTTGGCTTATATATATATAGATTATAAGCTTAGCATTACTCGAACGTAATATATGCAAAGATGAGTGAAAACTTTTTATAAATTTTGAAACAGAGAATATATTACTTATACGCTGTATATAATTATATTAAAAAGACACATGAAGAATTACTGATATAAATTTTTGAATTACACATTAGACATATTTTATCAGACGAAATAAAGAGATATCTCTACTTTCATTTTTGCAGATATATCCTGAAAATTAAAAAGATGATTATGCGTCAATAACTTAACACGATGAATTTAATCTTGAATTTTCTTATGCTGAAATAGGCTATTAACAGGAACTTATTTGCGATACAGAACTTTAATTAAGACAACGTTGCATTGTTCGACAGTTTCTCGTAAGTTTCGACAGGCGATTATTTAGACGCGTACACGCACGATGACGGGCATGACCACGATAAATTGGATGTGGCAACACCAATTCCGAACAACATTGTAATACATTATACATGTGCACTTACAATTGAACGCGACTAGAGAAACTTTCGTCGGTGGCATTTGCAAGTTCATGCTTCGGGATTGCCATTGTGGATCGATAAAATGTGCATGTATAGTGAACAACTAGGATAGGAAGCCACTTCGAAACCAGTTCGTATCATAGCTTGCCGCAGTCTGCTTCTACAGTCGAGAATTCTTTTCTGCGATTTTTCATAAACTCGCTGCTCATCCTACGGCAACACGAAACAGTTGAACTTACTATCCGAATAGTAATATACATACATTACAACAAATTTTCTGTTTTTTTGTAATTCTAATCATAGTTTCTTAATTTAATTCAGTAGGCCAAAATCGACTTTATTATCCAGATATTTAAAACATAACAATACACACGTAGAATCAAAATAATTTTAGGTATACTAGCAGAAAAATTTACAGAGGACTTGAAATTTTGAAGAAATTAATTTGTTTAACGAAAAATGTGTTTTCGGGGAAATAGAGACGTGCCATGAATGCCTCAGTCTCGAGTAACGTCACGTGTAAAGTTAGCTCATTTTTTAAATTTTATATTATATTTTCCTCAATTGTTCTCGGTTTTGCTACGCTTGTGCTGATTTGTGCCGCAAAGAGAAAATCGATAACTCAAACAACCGAAAAAAATAATAAAAAACATATTTTTACTAGCTCCATACTTGTTCGTGAGTGAGCTCAATTTTGTTCTCCTAAATTGACACTAACGGGGCTAATTTCACACACGTAGTAGCATCTCCGTGCAAAGGGCGTCGGCGTATCTTGCAGGAAATCCGATAACCAGCTCCGCAGCACGTACGTGTATTATCGTAAAAATCTAAAGAACCATATTCTAGCGCTGCGGATATCGTTATTCCGCGGCAGCAACGATCACCCTCCAGTTTCAGTCTCGCTCGCTGCATCATCATCGCGTCTTTACATCGGTTTACATGGCCACGTGCCTCAACCCTTTATATGCATGCACTTTAGCAAACGATATCGCGTGAGGCAACGCGACAAGTTAGCATCAATAGGCTTGTCATAATTCAACAGCATGCGCAAACGTTATTGAGAGTGAACGAAAATGTATATATAATAATAAATTTAAAATGATGTGAAAATATTTGCAAAGCGATTAATTTCTGAAGACTTTTTGTCGCGTCATCGATTCTAAAATTACTTTAATTTAATAATTTCATTTATTATTTGGTCCGTTAACTAATCTTCAATCCAAAATTTCAAGAAGTACATTTGCTCAAAATTTGCACTTTCGTGTTCAGGTTGATTTACGGCGTCCCTTAATTTCGCTTAATTTACAGGATTATTTCTTAATCGGAATTTTCGTAAAGGAGAAATTAATATGTCGCTAACAAAGATGCTACCAAAGCTCAGAGTGAGTTTCGCGAGACATAAACACATAATTTTCGAAATTGTCGTCTAACAGGGGAGACGCCCAGCGTTAGCTGTGCCATGTCGCGTGTTCGAGAGCTCCTCTCGAGAAGGTTGCTCCCGATTCTGCTTACAAGCACCGCATTTTCATACCGGTAGTGCTCTCGATCTTCGATCTCGTTAGAAGAGTTTCTCGGTCACGACTCAACGTGCAGGCTCGAGCTGTGTTCGACCATGAGCTACTTTAGAATTTTCATGGTTGGATGTATCTCAAACTACCGGGAAAATTACAGTCTCTGGATTGAGTCACGTAAGTCGGGAAAATCTTTGATAAATTCGATGCCATTAGAGAGAATACCGAAGCTCTCGAGTCGAAGAATAAAACTGATCGAGAACGACACGAATCACTGGAAAATTAAATTATTTTAGGGAAAGCAACGAATGTAGAAATAATAATAATGAAGAAACAGTAAGCAACAGTCCAGAGGTATCAGCTAATCCAGTTTCTTCGCAGTATAAAAATATCGCTGTACAGACGTACATTACCTTGTGCGTAACAAAAGCATAATATACAGTGCTGGCAAAAAGTTCCGGAACGGTTAAAAATCTTGGAAAATAATGATTTAGTGGAAAAATGTTTCAAACAAAAAGTATAGGGCTTAAAAAAATCTATTAGATGATGATATATATTTGACCTTGGTATGACCTTGGAAAGCCCGGTCATGGTCAACATAAAAATCTTAAATGGAAACCCCTATTTTTTATTACATATTCTTGTAGCTTAGCTCGAGAGCTTTTCGAAACGCTATAATAAATTTTTTTTCTCTTACGTACTTTCTGACTTATAAGGCTTGAAGGTTACACAGTACCGCCGGCATTAGAATTACCCAAGGTGTACCGCGTGGAGGTTGCACGGTCGGATTTACATCTCTTTTGTATGTGCGTGCGTGCGTGCGTGCGTGCGTGCGTGCGTGCGTGCGTGCGTGCGTGCGTGCGTGCGTGTGCGTGCGTGTGCGTGCGTGCGTATGTGTGCGTGTATGAGTGTGTGTGTGCGCGCGCGCGCGTGTGTGTTCTTCATAAACTAACTTCACAAAAATAGTTTATACTCGTATGTACGAATAACGGCATTAATGCCGTCCGAAAATACGTGTGACGCACACTAAGAAAGCGCATCCTTGTAAACTTTCTCGCGTATAGGTGAGGTGTTCCGATAACTATTTTGCTCGCTCGTGTTTACCTCACCTACAGCCGGCATTGTGTAAGCGACCCGATCGTTGTGTGCGATCACACGGGCATTCGGACGGCATTAATGCCGTTGTTCGTACATACGAGTATAAACTATTTTTGTGAAGTTAGTTTATGAAGACACACACGCGCGCGCGCGCACACACACACTCATACACGCACACATACGCACGCACGCACACGCACGCACGCACATACAAAAGAGATGTAAATCCGACCGTGCAACCTCCACGCGGTACACCTTGGGTAATTCTAATGCCGGCGGTACTGTGTAACCTTCAAGCCTTATAAGTCAAAAAGTACGTAAGAGAAAAAAAATTTATTATAGCGTTTCGAAAAGCTCTCGAGCTAAGCTACAAGAATATGTAATAAAAAATAGGGGTTTCCATTTAAGATTTTTATGTTGACCATGACCGGACTTTCCAAGGTCATACCAAGGTCAAATATATATCATCATCTAATAGATTTTTTTAAGCCCTATACTTTTTGTTTGAAACATTTTTCCACTAAATCATTATTTTCCAAAATTTTTAACCGTTCCGGAACTTTTTGCCAGCACTGTATATTGTGAACCAGATAAAAGATTCACGGACGCGAAAAAAGCTGCATGAGATCTACTTCGCCGCGAAGAATGAGAAAAATATGGAATGCGAAGGAGAACTTAAAGAAGAACGCCCGGCTCGGCATCGTCGCTGAACGGAAAATCTCATTTGTCATGCCTAGATTCTTACCGTCAGATGCTATTGTCCTCCCTCATCTTTTGTGTGTCATAAACGCTGAGTATGCCACTGTGCAATCAGTAAATAATGGATGCCACGGCGAATCCCGCAGATTCGACTTTCAGTTTAATCCTCCGAGCGTAGTTTAGTTCATCGCCGCAGCAACGCCGCCGCTGACTGCTGCTTGCTCAACGATTTAAACTTTGCACGTAGCTTCGAACAAGAACGGTTTGCGATTGTGCATCGGCGGAATGATCAACCAGAGCGCGCGAGAAAGCGCATCCGGATGCTCGCGCGAACGAATCAATTCGTACCACGATTTTTCCGCGTTTCCGATTACCCAGCTGTCGAAGAATCATGAAAGGATTCATTTCCGGTCAATATTGTCCGAACCAATTATTGCCCGCGCGGTATCTTCTCCCCTTTTATAACGTCACAAATCCTTTCCGATACAAAACCGGAAGACATGTTTATCGATTCAGCCACGAATTTTTCTTGCTGTCGCGGCGGCGGATTCGACGCTGTAAATAAATCCCAGGATATAATATCGACAGCAGAATAAAAGGCTTACGGCCATATTTCAGTCTTAATCTACGTTTTCCACCGCGTCTCTATCGGCGATGTACGCTCGCATCCGGTGCCGCTTCTCAAATCCGAAATCGCGCGATTCTCTTCCCCCCGAATTTCCGCTTCGCTTCTCCATTCTGTCGCCCGATTGCTGTCACATAAAAAAATCTCTGATGCAAACGCAACACGCATTATATCTGTCGTACACACGTATACACTTACCTGAAAACATTTTACGTGCGAACACGTACCCTGCATAAATTTCACGTACACTTTTATTTTATTCATCAGTTACGTTTACTCAAGCCGCTCAAGTTGTTTGCGGCATGAATCATGCTCGCGCGTGATATCGTTCTTCTTTCTCAGCACAAAGTACAAGTTCGGCCGGCATTCGCCCGTTAACCCGTCCCAGACGTTATCAAACGGCGCTTCCGGCGACGAGAGAGAATCGTGAGTCACTTTATCGGCGCTGCTTCAAATTTCATTTCCCTCCATCTTCTCCGTCGCGCATCCTCCTTGCTGGTCGGTTTTCATTCCGGCGCGGAAGCTGCGCGAATCGAGAAGACTGGGGTGGCAGGGAAAAGGCCGGGGTGGTTGGCGCGAGTTGGCAAAGTGGAATGGAGGAACCAGGCGGGAGGAAACGTAAACTGGTGCGATACACAGCGCGAAACCAATATCGAAACGAAGAAACGAAGCAGACGCTTCGAGTCGGGTGCGTGGTGGTTCGTCGGGATGCGACCGCACGCGGAAGACATGCGAAATACGTAGACGCGCATACGTCCCTCGCCGTACCTCCAATCTCCCCTTCACGTCGCACACCTAACAAATTCAGTTGGGAATTTGCTGAGGAAATTTTTTCCCTCTGGCCAGGCAGGGGTAGCAGGAGCCTTGAAAGCGCTGCCGCACTTTGCGGGGAGATTTAAAAGCGCGCGCGAGCGTCGATACGTATTCACCTAATATCATTACGCTCTCGCAGCACAGGCTTTCTCAATTTCACAGTGTACATAGCGTGCAGTATGCACGCAATCATTGGAAATAAAAGATTTATTCGAATTCTGTCGTATCTACGTTGTAAATCTTTCGAAATAACGATCGCTGCTGAAGCATTCTATTAATCAGGAAAGACAGCGTCGTATGAAAAATTATGATATTCGTATCATATCCTTCTAATGTGGCTTTGGTATGATGAATGGTGACATTCTAAATCGCTAAAAAAACGAGCGAATGACGGTTAAATCTCCCATTCTTCTCAGCTGACTAATCGAACAGCATCGAAGTCGCGTGAGAGAAGCGAGTTACGGAGAAACACCATAGCCACGGAGATATTTAATACAAAGGTGCTCGAGACAGTGCAAAATTGATTCAACGACGAGCAAAGAGATTTAACGCGCAATTACTCTGATTGAACGGACCTGATGGCCCGGGATCCGTCCGGGAGAATTACGACATCAAAGGACAAACCGGTTGATCCTCGTTAACGGAGCTGAAAAGAGGACCAACAAGCGCCGGACATCCTTAGGTGCCAGAACACATATTGTTCCGTCGAAACAATGTGCTTGCGTCTTTGTCGCTGTTGCACCACTGATTCATTTGTTTCTGTGAATTCACAAAGTATCTAGTGGATCTAGTCTACACTCACGTTTAGAACGTGAAGTGGACGATTATGTAGTAATATATTTACGTATTTTCCTATATACGTATGAATATAATATTTACGTTATTACAATACATACAGGCATTGCAGAAATATCACGTTGAGTTTTCTCATGATATTAATAATAATTAATGATATTAAAAGCATATAATAGTTGTAAAAGATATCATATACATTAAATACATTATATACATTAAAATTTAATTTTAATTTATATTATTCTTGTTTTATCTTTAAATGAATTTTCTTTTATTTTTATTACTTATTATTTCTAACACGCACAATTTTTTACTATTCTCACGAAACTAGAATTTTATCTATTATCCCAGAATTGCACTTAAAACTTTCTCCTCTTTTGTACTTTATGTGGATTTTTCGTAAAAAATATTTCCTTCCATTAAAAGCTCTAGATACTTTTATTTTTACATGAAATAATTTTATTACTCTATTTCTATTAGAAATAAATCCTCTGTAATAGATTTACGTAGCTACCTATTGCATTACTTGAATTACTTGAATTCGAATAATATTATCGAATAAATATGATTTTTGTTACATTTCTTCGTACACACTCGGTTAGTCGTTTAGTTGATGGACAAACATCGAGAGATTTTATGATGAAAATTACTTAGAAAATTTATTGATCGTGTCGGATTTCGACAGATAGTAAACTTCACAGATGAGAAATCACCCGCTTAGAGCAAGAAAAGCAATGCTGTCGTGAAAGTTCGACAATTCCAAACTTCGATCATGGCGATACTCTGCGCGACGCAAGCAAGGAGAGACTGATTGTACTTGCAAATGAAAGGTGTCCTTACTGCAAAGTTGTTAGACATAATGAATATTTCCATGATAAAGACGCATTGATACAGACGACGTAAGTGTAAGAAATATGATTAACAGCTCACAATTTCCTACAAGCGTTTAAAGAGAGAGATCCACATTTTTTAAATATTTTCGAGAATATACACTTTTATTAGTAAAAGTAGCTAATACAGTTTGCCTAATACAGTTGCTTACAATACCAAATATCATGAATAGTGATATTCGCACAGCAGATTGGCCTTGAATATTTTAAGATAACCACATGTTGCGCATGTAAAGTGTTTATTGGAATAGCTGGAATACCATTGCTAATAATAAATAGACATCACATCACACAGCACAACAGCATTAAATATTTCAAGATAATTGCACGCTGCACTGTTAAAATACGATTTTGAGGCACAATATGATATAAAATAACATTGCTATTTGTAATAATAAATAACAAAAGTTGAAAACTGTATACGTGTACACACATACAATAACTGGTTTTATTAACAGATTTATTAGAGACATTTAGATGCTACTATCACTGTCAATTAATTTCTAGCCAGCAAATTAACAAACTAGCGAATTAAAGAACAATAAAACGAGATACGATGCGCATGTGTGTGTGAAGCTGGCGTATCATTTCGCGAAAAATCATTACTTATTGAGAGTTCTGGCTCCCTTTTTAATAGTTTTAAAGTTCCTGATAGGTTAAACACATAGTTCTGGCCATTAAAGCGAAAAAATTGCATAGTGCAAAGTGAGACGCCAACTTCACGCAGCGTCTCACTTTGTCCTGCGACAGTTTCCGCCATAATTCCGGCTAGATTTTAAAAGATCTACAATTCTACATGAGTTCTAGAAAGAGTTCTAGCGAAAAACATTTTTTTTCATCTTTTTATAATTAAAGATGATATAACTAAAAAATGTTTAAGGGAATGACGACTGGTTAATTTCAGAGAGTTCTGTGCTTTATGAAATATTTCTCGTGTAGTTCTGAACATATTTAACCATTTTCCAAAAAGCTCTGACCGCAAACATTAACAATTATTTAATAAAAAATTTTTATCGTCCGAGAAAGACGTATCTACGGAGATATATGTGAGACGCTGGTCGATTTTCGAGAGTTCTGCTTATTCTAAAACAGTTCTCGTATAGTTCCGGACATGTGCAATACCTTTCCAAAGAGTTCTGACAGGAACAACGATTAGAAAATTTTTGAAAAAATTATTTCACCCGAAGAGTGGACGTTTTCGACTTTACCAGTGAGACGCTGGTTGATTTTCGAGAGTTCTGCTTATTCTAAAACAGTTCTCGTATAGTTCCGGACATGTACAATGCCTTTCCAAAGAGTTCTGATAGGAACAAAGATTAGAAAATTTTTGAAAAAATTATTTCGTCCAAAGAGTGGACGTTTTCGACTTTACCAGTGAGACGCTGGTTGATTTTCGAGAGTTCTGCTTATTCTAAAACAGTTCTCGTATAGTTCCGGACATGTGCAATACCTTTCCAAAGAGTTCTGACAGGAACAACGATTAGAAAATTTTTGAAAAAATTATTTCACCCGAAGAGTGGACGTTTTCGACTTTACCAGTGAGACGCTGGTTGATTTTCGAGAGTTCTGCTTATTCTAAAACAGTTCTCGTATAGTTCCGGACATGTACAATGCCTTTCCAAAGAGTTCTGATAGGAACAAAGATTAGAAAATTTTTGAAAAAATTATTTCGTCCAAAGAGTGGACGTTTTCGACTTTACCAGTGAGACGCTGGTTGATTTTCGAGAGTTCTGCTTATTCTAAAACAGTTCTCGTATAGTTCCGGACATGTGCAATACCTTTCCAAAGAGTTCTGACAGGAACAACGATTAGAAAATTTTGAAAAAATTATTTCACCCGAAGAGTGGACGTTTTCGACTTTACCAGTGAGACGCTGGTTGATTTTCGAGAGTTCTGCTTATTCTAAAACAGTTCTCGTATAGTTCCGGACATGTGCAATGCCTTTCCAAAGAGTTCTGACAGGAACAACGATTAGAAAATTTTTGAAAAAATTATTTCACCCGAAGAGTGGACGTTTTCGACTTTACCAGTGAGACGCTGGTTGATTTTCGAGAGTTCTGCTTATTCTAAAACAGTTCTCGTATAGTTCCGGACATGTGCAATGCCTTTCCAAAGAGTTCTGACAGGAACAACGATTAGAAAATTTTTGAAAAAATTATTTCACCCGAAGAGTGGACGTTTTCGACTTTACCAGTGAGACGCTGGCCGAAATGTCGAAGTTCTGGCTTTCCTAAAATACTTTTATAGTTCCGCACGTACTTATGATTTTTCTACAGAGTGCTATGTATGAGAGGTGCATAGAACTCTTTAGGAAATTCATAAGTACCTTCGGAACTATACGAAAAATATTTAAGGAAGCTAGAACTCCGACAGTGCGGCCAGCGTCTCACACTTTTCTGTCTTAAAATGCAGTTTTCGAGCAGTTTTAACTTTTTTTAAAAATTGTGCAATGTCGCTGGTGCATAGCACTCTTTAGGAAATTCATAAGTACGTGCGGAACTATACGAAAAGTATTTTAGGAAAGCCAGAACTCCGACATTTCGGCCAGCGTCTCACTGGTAAAGTCGAAAACGTCCACTCTTCGGGTGAAATAATTTTTTCAAAAATTTTCTAATCGTTGTTCCTGTCAGAACTCTTTGGAAAGGTATTGCACATGTCCGGAACTATACGAGAACTGTTTTAGAATAAGCAGAACTCTCGAAAATCAACCAGCGTCTCACTGGTAAAGTCGAAAATGTCCACTCTTCGGGTGAAATAATTTTTTCAAAATTTTCTAATCGTTGTTCCTGTCAGAACTCTTTGGAAAGGCATTGCACATGTCCGGAACTATACGAGAACTGTTTTAGAATAAGCAGAACTCTCGAAAATCAACCAGCGTCTCACTGGTAAAGTCGAAAACGTCCACTCTTCGGGTGAAATAATTTTTTCAAAAATTTTCTAATCGTTGTTCCTGTCAGAACTCTTTGGAAAGGCATTGCACATGTCCGGAACTATACGAGAACTGTTTTAGAATAAGCAGAACTCTCGAAAATCAACCAGCGTCTCACTGGTAAAGTCGAAAACGTCCACTCTTCGGGTGAAATAATTTTTTCAAAAATTTTCTAATCGTTGTTCCTGTCAGAACTCTTTGGAAAGGTATTGCACATGTCCGGAACTATACGAGAACTGTTTTAGAATAAGCAGAACTCTCGAAAATCGACCAGCGTCTCACATATATCTCCGTAGATACGTCTTTCTCGGACGATAAAAATTTTTTATTAAATAATTGTTAATGTTTGCGGTCAGAGCTTTTTGGAAAATGGTTAAATATGTTCAGAACGACACGAGAAATATTTCATAAAGCACAGAACTCTCTGAAATTAACCAGTCGTCATTCCCTTAAACATTTTTTAGTTATATCATCTTTAATTATAAAAAGATGAAAAAAAATGTTTTTCGCTAGAACTCTTTCTAGAACTCATGTAGAACTGTAGATCTTTTAAAATCTAGCCGGAATTATGGCGGAAACTGTCGCAGGACAAAGTGAGACGCTGCGTGAAGTTGGCGTCTCACTTTGCACTATGCGATTTTTTCGCTTTAATGGCCAGAACTATGTGTTTAACCTACCAGGAACTCTAGAACTATTAAAAAGGGAGTCAGAACTCTCAATAAGTAATGATTTTCCGCGAAATGATACGCCAGCTTCACACACACGATGCGCATCTATGCTAAACGATCGAATGAGATGGAACTTTGAAACTTTAATGAACCGCTGTAATCTCGTTGTCGACCTGTGCATCAGTGTGAGAAAGGAATGTGTGCATCTCTCTTTTTTCCATCTTTTGCTCTTCCTTTTTCTGGATGTCGACAAAAATAAATTGTTACCGCAGAAACCACTCTCGCAAAAAATTGCAAAGTCAATTAGCATACGATGTTTCTTTAAAGTATGCTCGACGCCGCGCGATTGTTAAGGTTTCAGTTGGTATACATATTTAAAGGAATATGAAAGAGGGAGACTGCCGTCAATAAGGCTGCTCGTTATGCGATGCACCAGGCACGATAAAATGATACGCCTCCGCATTACCTCTCGAGAAACTAAAGTTTGCTAACTGCTACGATATAAAGTCACTGCGAAAACTCCTACCGTTTTGCTCAGTCATAAAACGCTCGGGTACTTGCGTTCTTCGAGTCGCAAATGCTTGAACAAATATATCCGTAGGCCCTGCAGGTAGATGCATCCTCGTAGAGGATAGTAATCCTCGTAGAGGGATAGTTGCAAATTCAAAAATACTTGGGGTGGAATATAGAACGGAGTATGAAACACGAAAGTAGCTTTATTTTTGCATACTGTTGTAACTATAAGTAAATACTCTGCGCGGCACAAAGCAGCACTCTTGATCCAGTTTATTGAAAAGTTAATCTTCAATGGGTTTGCAAACTTTGCAAAATAAAAATGTGTGCAGTGGAGAAAAATAACATGACGATGTATCAGCATAAGTGCGTCAGCAATATTAAATTTGGTATGGTAGAAAAGTATATGATAGAAAAATAGATGTAAAAGATGTGCAGTATGACGAAATAATGTAACGATGTTTTCGATAGAGGTAAGAGGTGTCTCTTTCTCAAAAGAAAAAAATTCCAACGTTACGATTATCGTTGCTAAGCGACTACATCGATATCGATATATCAAGCAGCGGTCTCTCGGTTCTCTCTTTCTGGCAAGGAACCGGAGACACTTTCCTTTAGAGCACCTTAAATCTATTACGTCTCGAGAGAATGCCTTGGCAATGACCCGGCAAGACCTTTTTACGAGCACGGAATAATTATGAGTCTAAGTCCGGCTATTCACATTTTCACGTCGCACTCCCCCGTAATAACTCAGTGCTAACCTTCTCGCAATTTCTCGTTGAGATTGCAGCAGTTGCTTTAATATTTCTAAAATACAATGTCGTAATTTCAGAAGCAAAAAAATGGGTTAGCGGAAGACTGTTAGCTCTCGGAGCGATTCCTCGTTTCTTTAACGCGCTATCCCTTAAGCGTGAAGGCCGTAAAGCTAAATGAAGCGGCTCGTATATCGCACATCCTCAATTGATGATTTCAGTACCTCCGAAAGTGATTTTATTAATGATTTACGTTATCGCTACTCCGCCTCACGACCCGCTTATTAACGCCGATTCTACGTGAGTATTCACGCTACCGGATTATGTAAGACGCCGCTCTAATTACCCGACGACGTATAATACTTCAACGGCAGTCGGCCAGATTCGTAAAGCACCGCGCGATGTAAGAAAGGAGCATAATCGCACGTAACGACGACTCCCTTTTTTACACTTACAGCTTTATCTCGAGCATTCGCGCGTCATTGATTTAAACGCAGCCGTCTTATCTCGCTCGCGAAATTAAGATCGCCGAGTTCTCCCTTCTCTGTTCGCGCGCAATTCCAGATAACCGAGTCGTCGGTTAAATTCATCACTGCGAGCGCATTGGCACGGTGAACGAGAAGGAAGGTCTTACGTGGCTGGCGGCCAAGCTCATAACGTATCGGGGCACCTCGTGACAATCTCGACGATCGAGTTTTTCGTCGAGGCTGGCGAATAGTCCGCGGTCATCGCGTAGAATGAGGGCTCTCCCGAGCGCTACAGTCAGAAAGAAGCACCTGGCACTCGCGGATAGGCATCGATAGTCTTGTCGGGGTTCATTGTGCACCACGACGGGACTATCAGTGTCCATTCGCGATGCTCCTCTGCCGATTTATTGTTCGATACCCCGTGGGAAGACGTACCTACGCGAATCCTGGCGGCCTTTTGTGCGGCCGGACAACCGTTAACTCGATCGTATGGATCACCGCGGATCTCATCTGCCGAATCTCCGAGAACCCCTCTTCCCGTGATACTTATACGGATTTATTCGAAACGAAATCGACCTTCCGGATGATCCCGGTGGAGTCTTCGATCCTCTCGAATCATAATTGATTTTCGTTGAATTCGTGGCGGGAATGGCGAGCGCGAGACAGCATTTCATTTCGAGTCTTCGGCGCCATAACGCTGACTCCGGCAGGGAGCCTCGTTAAAAAGGGGGTTAACTTTCGTATTTCTCGTGAACGTCGTCGACGTCAGCCACAGAAACTTTTTCGACAGTGCGCTGTCGTCGTAAACAAATTCAGATACGATTGGCTCCCTGGCTAGCCGGCTAGCTGGCTCGTTTCCACTGCTCGCTTTCGCCTTCTCTTATTTTCACCGCAGTTCCGGACATCCCCTGGTCTGCGAGCGACCCTCCCTCGTTTCGTCCCTGGTCCATGCTGGCGAAAATACGCGCCATCCGCCCTCTCCGCACCGCTATCGATCTCGCTTTCCAATTTACTACCATCCGGAGATGCCAGAGACTGCGCCCTTGAAATAGGGATCGCCAACATTGCCCTTCGTGCAATGAATCCGTCTAGCGAACGTAACTTGGAATCTCATTTGAAACGTTCCGTGCGCACTATGGATTCTCGAGCGTTTATCGTGTTTCGATCTCTCGACAAATTCACGTGACGACAATAAAACGAACGTCGCACAGTGGGGTATTTGTATCAAAAAGTTGATAAAAATTATTTTTTGATGAATATGGGTTTAAAATATGCTAATAATGATATATATGCTGATTATAAGGATTTATAATGTTATATTATATTATAATAGTTATAAGTTATAGTGTTAACCCTTTGAGGCACGCATTTTTCAGAAAATCCGAATCACATAAAAATTTATATACGGGGGTTTATTTATATGAAATATTTCATGAAAATGTGAGAATAAATAGATGGTACGTATACATACCACTATGCCTCAAAGGGTTAACACAATCTGCGGTTTTCTGCGGCTAATTTTTTTTGATATTATATCCGGTTAGATTACTCTTTCATTTCATTCAAAAAACATTACAGGGACGGACCCTGAAGTACAACTAAATCCTTTGAGTTTGACATTGAGAGCGCAAAGAATTACATTACTGAATATTACTTTCAAAATTATAAACCTACATAAGAATATCGGCTTTCAGTTTCGTAGGTATTTAACTGTCTCCGACAGTCATTCATATAGAACAAGAATAATTTTGAAGAAATTGACTTTTGATCAACTTTTTCATACAAATACTCCACTGTGCGTCGTTCCGAGTACCTTTAAGCGTTAACAGATTGACAGATAAGAATTAATGAACTAAGCGCAGAGATAAAACCGTCAGATGGAAACGAATAAAGCTGAATTATATATAGCAATAATAGATAAAGTATATTATATATTTATTGGCCCGATCGCGCTATCGACTAATTGGATTTTTCACACTGGAGGTCATCGAAACGGCGATCCGAGTTAGGATCGATAAAACGTCACTTACTTGATTTTTCACACTGGAGGTCACCGAAACGGCGATCCGAGTTAGGATCGATAAAACGCCACTTACTTGGTGCTTTAAAACTCTCCCAATTGATACCTAATATAATTACTAACATGAGCGAATTCAGGCTGCTCAACTATGTCTCTGGATCAATCGGCGTAAACCGTGCGATTGCATTGACTAGTGTCGACGGCAGTATCAAGTTAGATTCGACGAAATGAAGTGGTGCTGCGGCGAAGTTACAGTTCGAAACTCTGGAACGTAACCGACATCCATGAGGAACCGCAGGGAAATAAGTCGATTCGATTAGTTGGAATGGGAGAACAACAACTACTTTGATGGGATAAGTCAGAGAAGGAAGAAAGAGACCATCAACATTTCGCGAATAACTACACGTCACTAGTGCTGTACAAATTTCTGATGCGAAACGTGCGAAACGAATACATTTGCATAGCAGCATAACCGATTTATTCGCTTATCTCTAATAATAAATTTAACATATTATTTTGTAGCATGCAATATTTATGTCATTATACAGATATATAAATTAATGTATTTATTACTTTATGTATATTCAATTTCTGTGTATAATAAATTCTCTTTTCTATCACGTATAGCTTGCGCATTACTCGCATTACGAATATCATAAACCTGATAAGATTAGCGGAGCTTCATGAATTTTACAATTTTCTCGTAATGTTTGAAAATACGTCTTTGTTTTAGAGACGTACATTTGCACTATATCTATCTTGCATTTATCCGTATTGTTTGTACGTCTCGCATTTCATGACTAGTGAACGACTAGTCCTTGGAGTTATTATCAACTGCTTCGAAAGTAGTAAAAAGATCCATATTTTACAGCATGGCACAGAGCTAAGTGTGTTTTATTTCATTCGGAATTTATAGCATAGCGGTAAACTCCATTCATAATTCAATTCCTGCAAAATATGTCGGTTTTAGTGGAAACTCTTATGTGGGGAAATGTAAATATATCTCACTTGTGCACCGCTATTGTATGTATTCACCGCATTTTGTATCAGAAATAATTAGAGAACTAATAAATATCCGGCGGGACCATAAAGTGCCGAAATTTCGATTATTGCATCGTCTGATACAATTGCTGGCAAATAAGTTTCGAGACTTTTTCGCTTTCTCTCGTCTCGCTTTATATCCTTCGAGTTTCTCTTAGCAGGATACCGGACACGAGAGCAATAAAATGTCAGACTTATATATGGTTTTGCCGATCGCGGATGTATCGCACACGAGAAATATTGGTGTATACGTGTGTGCCGTACGGGCTGCAGAACCGTGTGCACGCGAGGAAACAAATTTTTTTCTACTGGTAGAATATCGAGTCACACATGAAGTACGTATACTCGTTCGTAACAAGTTTGATATTTCCGTTCGAGCGACTACATATCGAAACGATATTTACTTCATTACGTATACGATCACCCGCATTGTGCCATTTTTCAGGCCACTGTTTCTTACGTAAATTTACAGATCATTTTCTCTTATTCGAAAATTCAAGAGAAGTCTGTTCGCGTAATTAACGTCGCGTCGGACGCGAAGAAGTTTTCGCGAAGTAAACTTCAGAAGTACGCGGATAACGAAACCTTACCTTTGTTGAAATTTCTGCTGTTCATACTTTGAGTTTCGACGTATTGATTTTCCATAAAAGATAGTACTGTATAAAGATATCGACAATGCTTTTAAAACGATTGTTCCTCGATATAAAAAGACCACTAATGTCATAAAGCGCTCCGCTATTTTCACGTTTATAACAATCGTATACGTAGAAAAAGAGTGCTATTGAGTGAAGAAGAATGCTGCAGTATGAGCAATAACTGGAAAGCTATTACATTTTTATTCATGATTTAATAGCTTTCTGTATTCTAACACATGCATACACATATCGATTTTATAGTTATTTCTCACGAAATATAATATACTTGACGTGAAGAGACGGTGCAACAAAACGAAGTGGAAAGAGCGTTGATGGATCGAGCATCATCGCATTATTTCTTACCCGTCTCTTTGGCGATCCTGTATTCCAGCATTATATTCACCATTACGTACCTCCTGCCTTGCAGTACTTGTCCGCTTCCATTTTTCGACGCGCATTTTATTTCCTTGCTATTCAGCTGCCCACTAACGTCCCTTTACTTTCCGCTTTCTGTCCCATCTGCTCTCATCTCCATTTCCATCGCGCAACGCTGCTCGACATTCTTTCTGTCTTCTCTTGACAATGGATTGAGAGAGGATCGAATGTACGGATATTAAAAAATAAACGAAATGCCAGTTAAACTGAAAACGGTAAATGGTCGAGAGAGAACAGACGAAATTTCATTACGAGATAAGTCGAACAGCATTTTTTCTAGATGAAATGTTGAAACAGAAACAAAATTTTTATTAAATAATTCTAAGTGTTTATTAAATAAGTCTAAGTTAAAAAATTTGTAACTGAAATGTAATGGTTTGAAGCACCCACATTTGAACCGCACACACGTTCTTTCATAGTCTGCATAGAGACCAAACGCATTTGTTCTGCACTAACGATCAAAAAATCTCTTTGGTTCTTCTTCTCCGCTTCTATGAATATAATTTTTCCGCGTGCTCTAGTTGCTCGCTTCCGCTTTGTAACATTTTATTTCTATATTATTTAGCTATCCGTTAACCGCTCCTATCGTGCGAGACGAGAATCGATTGAATTGATAAGAAACCGGTTGCACGAATATTTAAAAAAATGAAACTTAATTTATCGCGGACGCATAAACTAGGAAAGCGAGCTAAAGGCGGACGGAATTTTATTTGCTAAACGTACTTCGTTGAAAGTTGTTCCCTTGCAGAGGCAAGGTACTTCAATAAAAAAAAAGAGAATATATATACAGAAAGAGAGAGAGAGAGGAAAAGAGCAAAAGTGCGTTTGTCGGGCTAACGATCACCCCATTAAGCAACGGATTAAATCTCGTTTGCTTTCGAGAGTGGAACTCGTTTACAGCCAACTTGATTTTTCTACGGTTCATGCTTTGAACTTCAGCATGAGTCAACCGAAAGTTTATTTTGAGCTCTGCCATTTAATCTCTCACATGCCTGGCCATGGTTTAACAATCTGTGCAAATTTATCGAGTAAATTGAGACGGCACAAGAAGCCAGCCGTATTCAAAAACCATAGACATAAGTACCGCAGCCATATCCAGATGCAAATTAGATTTGTGTGGAACGTAAATGAAATAAATATAAATTAAATGAATAAATTAAACAAATACATTCACATACGGATGGAATATATATATACGGATAACATGAATTTCCGCAATATATCTAAGCTCATGATTTTACAAATTGGTTTTGAAATTCATGATTTCATTATTCCTAGATATTTTCAAATAAGTAGCTTGAAATGTATCCATTACGATGTTTCTATTAAAGTACCCGTGCAGAAAATTGTTAGGGCCTAATATGAAAGTAAAGGCCCCTATAAGGAATAAATAGGGATGTCCTAAAAAGGGATGCCCTATCATTGCCACATCGTGACCCGATTAGATATTATATTTTTTATTATTTCCTTATAAGGTCTCGAAAAAATATTTGTTACATACCATTCTAGGGCCATATTAATATTGAGGAAAATTAATCGGGTCCTACTTAGGATCCTATAAATTTTTTTACACGGGTAAACATTGAAGTGAATTTCACAGATTTCACATTTCATAAAACTCTAGTTCGGGGATCAAGTGACACTCGGTATATTCTGATTAATATTGAAACCACCCTTGTAATAGATCTTGCAATCCGTATGAACGTTTCATTAAACTAATGAAATACAGCAACTTTCCGGCAGCTTTATATCAGCATGTCCACTCGCGCCATTAGGAGATGCACTGTAAAGAACAGAACCGTCCAGATTGTTGTAATCCTTGTATAATGACGGTGGTATCGTCGCCGCAGCGTGGAATGATAATGGAACCTCGAAAACCCATTATCTCGCAGGGCGAGAAGCCATTACTCGCCGGCTTACAGCTTCTCGTTGATCTTTTCCACTGTTCCCTGTGATAATCGGAGGTAACTGGTCCGGCCGGGCTTAATCTGCCGACGCGAAATGACCCAACGTTTTCGGATCTCGCGTAGATCGCTGTAACTACCGGCAACCGACATCCTCAGGCGTCGTTATCCGTTTATCCGTCGTGTGCATCGTGTCCATTTACACGAGAAAAATTCCCCGTAACCCAAAGGTTCGTGATTTCGCCGCCCTCGTTAAGTCGAGGATAATATCTCCGATCGTTCTCCGATTTTTCTAGTTTGCTGCACCTCTATTTTACCTCACGTGCACGTTCGTCGGTTTAGTCCATCCGCGTCGCAACTCGCTCGCGACTTTCAACATCCTTGCGGCAACCGTCATACTGTAACACCGTCGCACCACGATCCCGCGGGGAGGTTGTCAGCAATTCGAAAGTGCGAAGTACCGCTCGCGTTTACCGAAACTCCCCGTTCGTGGCACTTGATCTAACTAACGTTGCCTTGTTGCTTAGACGTGTAACTTTGGGTCGCGACGCGAGCGTGGAAATCGATTTCCGTCTGCCCGACAACGTAAATTAACTCGGCGACGTAAGGAACAACCAGCGGGAGGGTTGTTCCTGCGGACGGGCGGAGAAGGTTGCTCTTGCTCAGATAACTTGGATCGGTTGGTCGGTCGGTCGGTTGGTCGGTTGGTCGGTCGATCGGTGGGACGGTTGGTCGTCTAGCCCCGGCCGGACGTGTGGCAACTTCCGGAACTTGAGGGAGATAACCCAGCGGGTGCGCCGGCACGCTCCGGCTTCGGTCATTCTGCACGTACAACAAACCGGCACTTATGCCCGTGCGCAGTAACCCTTGAAGAGAGAGAGAAGCATAAGGGTGAGTGTGTAGCGCGATCGTGTCCTACGTTTAGCATGGCGTTAATGCGGTGTTAGCGTTAGCTTACGGCGGACTTCTTGGTCGCACTGGGTTTATCGACCGTGATACAGCATCATTATACCGATACCGCCCCGCCCGCGCCGCAAGCAGAACTCGTGATTTTGGTTTAATCGGTTTTTCTTCTATCTCGAGAGTTACGATACCGGAGCGAATGAACGAACGTTAATTACATGACGGAGAATGCCATTTTAAGCGTCGTTAACTGATACATAATGAGAAAAAGAGCAATATTGCTCGTATGATTACTGTAATTATCTGAATAATCACAATTCATCAGCAATTAAATACTTTAAAATTAATTAAACTCATTGTATAAACTTATTATGTGAAATGTTGTTAAATGTATTATGAGAAAATCGAGCTATTATCTTTTAATGTAAGCGTGATGAAACTGATGCGAATTTAAATTAGTGATTAAATGCAATCGCTGCAGAGATTGTTAGCATAGCTATTTGTCATTTCGCTCACTTTAATATTTAATTTGCGAAAATTAATAGTGTTAAAACACGCGTGTCGCTTTTTGTCTGCAGCATGTCAGCAGGTCAAATACGGCGTCCAGGCGGTCTTCGGGCCTTCGGATCCGATTCTTGGGCAGCACATACACAGCATCTGTGATGCCCTCGACATCCCACATCTCGAGGCCAGGCTGGACCTGGACGCGGGGGCGAAAGAGTTCAGCATTAATCTTTATCCCGCACAAAGTCTACTCAACGCCGCTTATCAGGACGTCATGGAGTTCCTCAATTGGACCAAGGTGGCGATCATCTACGAAGACGACCATGGTGAGTGATGATGAACTTAATGCTCAAGTGTCGATAGCGCTTTCGCGTATCCACGATGATGGATATCCTCGAGCGGAAACGTTCGCCGTGTGAAAATTGAACGCGTTTCGGTTTCTCTACGCTAACTCAAATTTCTCTGTGTTTACCGGCATGTGGAAGACCGTTTGTCAAAATTTGTTTTACGCTCGGTAAAGCTCCTCGGGACATGTAATGTGCGCTATTGTTGCATAAAGCCGCACTAATGGCGCGCTGTGCGGTTCTGGTCATAAATAAATAGGAACGCTATAGAATTCTCATTTCGCCGGACGGATATCCTTGATGCGAGGATGGGAAAGAAGCGGCGCGTGCTTTTATTGTACAAAAATACACCGTGGGCGCATTTGCGCTTTTTATTGCGAACGATACACGAAGAAAATGCATATTTATAACGTCATCGTCTGACCTCAACGACACCGTGTCTATCTAATCTAATCGATTCAATAAACGAGAACGCACAAGAACCAATAATAATACCACCATCTCTCTGTCGGATTCCTTTGAATCTTTTTAACGCAAATTGCTGCGTTTGTTTTGTGGGAATCAAAGCTAAATTAAAGTGAAGGTATTCATTATACAAAAAACAAAAGCGTTTTTATGTGGGCTTTGTTATTGTTCGTGTGCAAAAAATGCAGTATGCTACAATGAATGAAATTTGAACGAGTGAAGTTTAAATCTCGTTTGAAGTTCTCGTTGGCACATAGACGGTTTTAAAGTTCTTTTGCAACTATGAGTACGTTCCATCGTATTTCACATGAATCCATGTACATGCAGTAGACAATGTGTCGGAACGATATTTATCTTATTTTCGCTAAAATTATACTTTATCTAGATGGAAAAGCGACGGGAAGGAATAAAAAGTTAGTGACTAAACGACTTGTAAAATCTAGCACGAAGGTAGAATCAATCCAAATTCAACAACGTCGTGCTCATTCTCAGGAAAAGAATTCTCGATAATCCAGTTCAATAACTTTAATAAATTTATATATAATGGACTTATTTAAATAGTTCGAAGATATTGCAAGATGTTACATTCAGTTTGAACAAAACACTTATCCTCTTTCGAAAACAAACGCAATGACAGATTAAAGATTTTAATGCAAAATCATTTTAAAGCTTCAACTTTGAAGAAGATTTCAATGAATATTAAATATCATTATATAGTGTGTGATATAAATCACATATTTAATACTCCACTTAACAGAATTTTTAAGATAAAGAAACAAATTTCCGATTTTCCTATTTTCTTCATTTTCCGATTCTGCTGCTATTTTTGAATTTTCAAGCATAATTGTAGCATCAACGCTTTCGATGCTCCTCTGACTTTTCCTGTTCACTAACGCGAACGAGGGTAAGTCCATATAGCGCTTCTCATAATTTGGCGGAAGTAACGAGGGGATGATGAGTGGTCGGTGGGGTGCAATCCTTCGGACGGGACGGAATGGCGACGGTCTAGCGACATGAAAAGAATCGCACGCCATAAACATGCGTTTCGCGACGCCAGAATATTCCTTGTGACTGATTATCGCGGCACGTGAGTCGTCACCACGGGTTTCGCTGCTGCGATACGTGATCCTTTGCGAGACGGTCGCAGAATCCGCCGTCTAGAAGCATTTGTCGTATTGCCAGAGATATTTTATGGGATGTTCCGTCTCCTCAGGTAGTTTTTCGCAAATCGCGGTTGCTCGTAATTGGCCGCGAAACAAATCGCTGCAATTGCTGAGACGTTCAACTTTATCGTTGACGAAAGAATTACTCGCGCATTTGCGCGATAAAATGATTAAAAATCAATATTGTAATCGATATGTGATTGGAAAATATTAGCAGTAAAGTAATTAGCAGTAAGATAATTAGTAGAAAGCAATTTATTAAGTATAGGAATCTTGCGATTTAAATTGGTATAATGTTCATGTATGCAAATTTGCAATGTTCACGTATGCAAATTTGTAACACCAATGGCAATCGTAATGAATGATAGGACGATATTAGTACGAAATGCGAGACAGATGTATCAATTTGTTAATTTAGCTACGCGCAATATAATCACGAGCCCTTTTATGTTAGATTTGATGCGCGATGATGCACTCGATATTGAATAAACCCAGAGCGTAATCCCGATAGATATGGAGCTGGTAACCAAATTAACCGAACACGTTATGTACACGTGGCCTGCGTATTCCCGTATAACAGTATTCGATTGCAGCACGATTAAAAGCGACGTCGACATATCACGATGGCGTGCGGCAAAGTAAAACAAAACGATATCGCTGATAGTAGAAAACCGTACGCAAACGGACGGATGCAGTCGGGGACGGTAACGTCTTAAGTTCTCTCATCCAACTTTGTTCCCGTACCGATAATTTCATTTCCGCGTCTCTACGGGATTTTCCCGGAATTTAACCATCTTCGATAAAAACATCTCCCGGCCTTCCACAACGAGCTTTAGCTGTTTGTGAGAGTACACAGAAGTACACGTACAAGCCGATTAGAACGCGCCTGACCCTCTATCTGGTCTCCGCCGCGTCCGCGTCCACTTCACCCTCCTCGCTCGCGCGTTCCATCCCTTTCCCCAGTCGACACTGAATTCCTCGAGAGATTTACCGGGACTCCGGGATCTCCGTGTTTCCACCACTCTCAATTCCGGCGTGCTATGTACCCGCGAGGTGCACAGGGACCCAAGCTGGCGAAATCGTACACGTCTCGAGCATGTTTGCCGTTACGAACCCACGACTCGTCCCGAGGAATTTCACCTTTCCTGTGGGATCGAACATCGTTACGGCATGGTGCGACAGCAGTATGTCGTTCGTATGGTTCAATGTCGACTTTACGGCTTCTCCCGGGAAGCTGTCGAATCAACGTTCGACCGCACCCCCGATTATGGCAACCGCTGTGACGACCGCTGCGGAATGCCGCGTGAATTATGGGCCAATCCGTGTGTTGAATTTTGTTATCGCGGTTGCACATCTGAGGAGATTAACAGGAATCCATTATTTTATTTTACAGCTTCGTGACATAAGCGGATAATTCGACTCAGTCGAATTTAAATCACCTATTTGCAACGGCGGGAAATGAACATCGGACGGTACGCGAAATTGAATCGTTCAACTGTCGAGCTAATGGCGCCGCGAGTTTCACGGTGATCTCGGAAGCCAGACAGCGTGGCACTAGATCCCTTTCAACTTTCAAGTAGTTTAGAGGACCGCTGATATCGATTCGCGATTACTTTACTCGTTTTCCGTCTCGTGAAGTTCTCGCGACGACGCGGAAACTTGCACGACCAATAACAACCGCTATCCACTTTGCGCGTTTCTCGAATCGCTGCATCCCATCTAATCAGCCAGCGGATTCTCGCTTTGCGTTCACTAATTTAGCTCCCGCAAGAATTTCAAGCACATTCTTATGCGCATAACTTAATGCCGAAAACATTTAATATCACTTTATTTTTCATCTTTATATGTATCTATTTGAAAGGGAAAGGACCACTATACAGAATGTATAATCTATTGATACGACCCCCCTTTATTGTAAGTTATATTGGAAACTTTTATTGTGAGGAAAGTCCTTCTATAATATTCCAGTATTTGTGTAAGTGTATATAAAAATATTTTATCTCAAATACAAATAATACTGCCTCGAATATATCTTGAAATAAAACGTAATGATTGATGCACTTAGCGAATGTTGATTAGTTTTCTGTTCCAAAATACATAAGCATATGCGTAAGATGTACATATCAAGCGACGCGGTAGCGTTGCGACGCCAAGTACATAATCAAAAATAAGGTTCCGAACAATGAGAGTCACTGTATAATATTGAGTGTTACCAATTTCATTGCGTAAACGTCGCGCGCTACCAAGTAGCTTATCTGGAATTTATGCCATTTGACAAGTCATATCAACTTATGATTAAAATATCTCAGGAATTAAAGCCGTAATCAAAAATCTAACGGCACTTGTATAATAAAATGTGAATGCGAGCTTTCGATCGCGACCAGTTCGAATAAGATTGGTGCAGTCAATCCTGAGATATTATAATCGTACGTTAGAATCGTGACGTTCCGTTTTCCGTTTCCATATTCTGGTTCAGACTCACGTACGCATGTTCGCACATAAACATGCAAAGCGATTTTGTCCCTCAAGCTGCTGTTCACACATGCATGATTTAATTTATTATAAAGTAAAAATTATTTTAATAATACATGGGAAATGTTTTATTTTACGATAAAGATATAAATCGCAAATACTATAAAAAAATTACTTAAAAATTATTTAAAAAATTATTAAAAATTATTAAAAAATGTGATACATAGGAAATGTTTTATTTCACGATAAAGACATAAATTGCAAGTAATTGCAAGCAACATCATCGACGACGACGACGATGACGTTGCACCACGTCGATGACGACGACAACAACGACGACGACGTTGCACCACATCGACGACGACGACGACGACGATGACGTTGATGTGGTGCAACGTCGTCATCGTCATCGACGTGGTACAACGTCGTCGTCGTCGTCGTCGTCGTCGTCGTCGTTGTCGCCGTCATCGACGTGGTGCAACGTCATATTAGTTAGTGAGAAAGGGATTGACAGCACCAATACCACGAATTTCATTACATAACGTCGAGCGCTACCACATTCATTGCATAAAATTATAAAACTCGTAAAAATTATTTATGTGAAAGTAAAGTTATATTGTTAAAGTTATAATAAAAATATTGTAAATTACATAGAGAAATTTTGTTAGCAAAACAGAAAAAAGTATAAAATATATATAAATTATTTACATTATATAAAAATCAAAAGATTATTCTTAATAAAACTTATTACAAATTGCATCGGAACGATGTACGTGTTAGCATGCAAAATAATTGATAATAAAACATATAAAAAGAAATTATGTAATACTAATTATATGTTCAAAAAAATGTAAAACTAAAATATAGTCAAATTTTAAAAATTTACAAAAAAGAGTGAGATCCCTAAAAAACCTTTTTAAAAAAAGAAAAAATATATACGCCAAGTACATAAAAACTCCCAACTTGTCAAAACTCAAAACTAAATATGAAATCAATAATTAATTAGCCAAGTATCTAGAAGCAATTTGAGTATTTTACCCAAACGTTTTCCATGCATACTCTCTTATCGCATGACGACATTGAAGTACTTGGCGTGCCCGAATCACATTAAAACGTCCTGTCCTACCTATAAGAGACACAACATCATTTGCGAGTCATTATTGAAAATCATGAAGATACAAGATACAATACAAATCAAGATATTGTACAAATTTACAAGAATACATGACCACTGCGATTCGGGCACGCCAAGTACTTCAATGTCGTCATACGATAAGAGAGTATGCATGGAAAACGTTTGGGTAAAATACTCAAATTGCTTCTAGATACTTGGCTAATTAATTATTGATTTCATATTTAGTTTTGAGTTTTGACAAGTTGGGAGTTTTTATGTACTTGGCGTATATATTTTTTCTTTTTTTAAAAAGGTTTTTAGGGATAAATGTATTTCATATTATTAGACGTCTCAAATGTCTTGCTGCGCTGACGGAGATCACTGAAGAATTCCATAATCGTTATTCCTTGTATGCCTCTAGCACGGTGCGGAATGTCAATTCCGTTCTTTCACGAAAAGTTCAAACATCTTTGCCTTTTCTGCAATTTCGAACGAAAATGGAATTTCGTATAGAACACGCACAGAGAATATCGAGGAGAATTTCGAGTGATCGCACGCGCGTAAAAATTCTCAGCGCTTTTATTTCGAGACTTAGTTCAAAGTTTAAATAAAGAATTAAAAATTGCACTAACTGATTCCATTATCAATCGATATATTTACATTACATATAACATTTTCTGAACATAATCCGAATAGAGAAAAACAAATTTTGACTAAAACATCGCTGAATGGAATAAATATGAATATTCCTCCTAACATGCATCTAGCACACTTAAAATATGAAAATATTTATTGTTCGTAAACATGCACTTATTTTTTTGAGTTTAATTGAGATTGTTTTTTTCGCGCATAAGGAATACTGCAGGAATAAGCAGAACCAAGTCGACGCATTAGAAACCTCCCTTCGCATTATAAGCGCGCGCAGCATAATTCGCCTCACCACATAGAGAACGAATAGACTTCACAATGAAGCCTTGTGTCCGTGGCATAGCGTAATATCAACGGCAAGTTTGCTGCATGTACGGAGCTGCTGCGATGTTAAGGGCGAGCTTGAGAGAAATCGTGAGTGTGCGATCTAGCCCGTCTGACTTTACGCCGACAAGACACATGACTTAGCTCGCTCGTACCAGTGCCATTTGAAGCCATCATCTTCGCATTGTATGTTTAAAGACGCTTGAAACAGACTAGATACCATTTAAACAATGGCAAATTATCGTTTCCTTTAACGACTCGAATCTATTTTTAGTAAGTTAGTCGTAAATTGTAACGAGATGCTGTATCGCTTCTTGATAATGTTATGTTTTGCCATTATATCGAACATTATTTATTTGATCAGAAGCATCAGCATTAAATTGCGCAGCGAGGATATTATATTAAATTGCGAGATGTCAAATTTGCACCGGGCTGAAAAAGAAGAAGAAGAAGAATCGTTGGCAGAGTGTACCGATTGAAATAACGAGATAATATCACGCGGAGTAATATGCCACGATATTAAACGAACATTCTTCCACGCGCCGCTCTTTATACGCACTGAATTACGTGCTCGAGCTTCTCCAGACATTATTCAGCGGAAAGTCGACAGCGGGATTCCAACGTCGTAATTACAGCCGAGGTCTATCGAAACGCCACGAGGCAAAGCCACCACGTGAATTAATGTTTCACGTTAATTCGATGTCGGTTCCTAATCTGCGATATAATTAATTCAATCTGCATTCACTCCGAAAAAAAGTACGATGAAAAGGAGAAGCAGAGAGAAAAGCGAAATTAATAGGAGGATGAAACATGATGTACTTTGCGTTACTTTCCTTCGCGCGGAAAATGGGCAAAGATAGCAAAGTTGAGTGACCAAAACGGTTTTCGAGACTGCCTCGTAGTCCCGTTGACCTGATTCTGTGTCCTTACGTCTCAAGAATCGCCAATGAACCTTCAACCTGGCCCATCACAGTCTATTGTGGAACTTCCAAGACTCTCTCACCCCATCGAACAGCCATCTCCGTGTCCTTCCTCCCGCGTCATTCCCTCCATCCTCCATCGTCGCCGTTCCTCTCCATCCGCATTCCTCGTGAAACCTCCAGAATAATGGAGTCGCTGGCGGAAGGACGAATCGTCATGCTGAACGCACGACCCTGCATTTTTATATTTCGATGCAGAGGGGTGGAAAAAAAGCAGAGAAATCTTTGCCTCGGCGTGTATCTTCCATCTTGTTTTGCAGAAAGATTTTTATATCTCGCAAATATCGTCGAATGTATACATTATACATCGCGAATATACAATATATCTCGTGAGGAAATCTAAAATAATGGAAATACGAAATATTGGTTTGACAATGAATATTGAAACATGATAGTATTGACTTGTTACAGTGAATATAAATAGAGAAGCCTTTGTCGTTTTAGACATGTATCAAATTGTGGATGTATTTTTCTCTTTAATATTTTCTTTTAACTATCGACAATTCGCTAGAAGATATTGTTAGAAAAATGGAGATATCTTTTTAAGAAATCATTCTGTTTTTAGTTTTGACAATAAACCAATCAAATGATATCAATAATTAGAAGCCACTACACTTTAAAGGAAGTAAAGAAATCTTCTATACTGCACATATGGCATTCTTTATTTTCGGTGTTCGATCCGAGAAATATATTTCGCTCAGACTTTCTTCTTCTTCTGTAGTACGTTCACCTCGTAAAGTTTCCCAGCTTAAACATAAAATGTCAAATCCTTTTTACGTGAGATCCGTCAAAATCAGGAGTGCAGCCGTGTTGTATTTTTATAACCACTGAAGGTGACAAGCTCAGCAGTATTCCCGAGATCCGCAAGACATATATGACGGAAAACTTCAAGGGTCTTCAGGCTTATCTTGCTATCAATATACGATATACGAATATCTTTGATAAAGTTCAAAAATCGCGAGTATAAAATAAAAGAGATTTGAAATTTCTATAAAATATATTTTTCTACGTAATACATTTATTTATGTATGAAACAGTCAACGCGCGACTCGCGTTATTGATTCTTTCAAAATTTAGTATTTATTAATATATTATTTGAATTATTTTTTTGATAATATTTGTATATTATCAAGTATTACTAAGTACTATTTATGCTTCTGATTAACGTTGCTTATCATTATTATCACGCGTTGCAAATTTTAAGGAAGCCATCTGCGACGGCCCCTGCATTAATCGGCCGTCAGCCAGTTCTCTCACGTGTTCTAAATAATCTCCACCAAGTGACTACCACCGCGAGTCATTTTCCTCACGTATCTCGAGTATTGTCATGAGAAAGATCGATAATTTTCCTCACGTATTTTCAAATTTCGCCGGGTAGGTCCATCCCCTCTCCCCCCTAATTTCAGCCACGTGTTCTAAATGATTTTACCCCTCTCATCGCGCACTTCGGCGATATTCTTCGCACGATTCGAGCGTTATAACACGATAATTACAAGAATGTTCGAAGACTCCGCAAGGAGAACAGCGCTTCGTGAAAATTACGCTTGGTCGCGGTCATATTTCGCGGAAACTCCTTCGTAGATATCCGCGCCACGTGGTGTACCCTTACGCGCGTAGAAAATCGTTTCTCCCTGTCATAATGAGAATTTTATGAACGACTCTCTCGCGAAACGTTTCTAGTCGTGCACGCGGCGACTAAATCACACACGGCGAAGAAAGGGAAGAGGACTCGGAGGGTGAACCGGGACTGGTCTTGTACGTTCCACCCAACGTGGCGAAAGTCTTCGGAAACTTTTCGAATAACTCGGCGATCGTCGAAGTTTCACGATATTTCCTTCTTCCGCATGAGCGACCATCCAGTCCCAATGGGACGAGTGAACCCTTCGAAAAGAGAGGCCTTTGGCATCCTTGGCGCGGGTAATGAAAACTCATCTTACACGTGTAACGTTGTTCCACAAATTTATTTTTGCCGGTAGCGGAGTTCGAAGTAAGCGACAACAGTATTGCTGTCATAAAATGTAACGACACGCTTCCTGAAACAAATGTGCCGAATTGCAGCACGTTTTATTATGTTACCGACAACGAGAATAGTTGTGTGATAAAAAAAATTGACAAGTATCTCATACGTACGAAAACAAAACAAGAAGATCGCTGCGAATGTAATGGACCATTCGCAATTCAAGCCACGATTTGTACACTTTCGTGAGATAACGGTGTTGCACAACTAACGTTCTTTTATTCTTTTATTCGGTTACTTTTCTTTTTCTTTTATATCTTCAAAGTTTGAATGTATATTGGTGCCTTCGTGCGAATTGGACTTCTTTTTCAAAAAATGTTTTTGACACGCTCACGTATGTTTTAACAATTTCGTAGTCCATTTAGTGCGGTCGCATCCCAAAGGATTAACGAACGCAAATTTGCTTTTCTCTTTCCACGAATTTTTGATTTTCGCCCTTTGTTCTCCGTACAAAAAAAAAGAAACAAAGAAGAAAAATTGGAAAAATTAAAAAAAAACCTTTAATCTCGATTATGATTAATTTTAGCCATTAATAGAATTAATTTAAAAGAACCTTAGCAATTTCTAGAGATATATTTCCTCTTTAGAATATCATGCATAAGATTGCAGTAAGTTTCGGGAAATTAACTGTGCAACTTTTTACTGGAAACTTCACAAAAGCAATTGCTACATTTTCTTCGTTCTTTGCCGTAATGTAATTACGAATTCGCCAGAAAAGTTGCCTCTCTTGACTTCATAGAATATTATTATTAAGAGCCTTGCCAAGTATCTTTTACATAGTCAAAAACGCATCTATATTTGCAGGCGCTATTGCAAAGTACTTCGAAATTCAACGATCGCACGCCTCCAATATTCATCGGGAACTGTCCTCTTGAAATGCACATGTTTAAGACAGCCGACGATCCAATTATTTCGATCGTCTGTCATTGCGCGATCCACTCGAGGCGAGGAGCGAAAAAGGAGGAAGCAAGTAGTCGTTGACAGCTTCCTTCCGCACGCCGACTCAGCGCAATATTTCGCGCTGTCGGGGTCATATCGACATTTCGAGCACGGATCGTAAGTGGCCGTCATTAGAGTGTATAGAAGCCGATATAATAACCCGTTCCCCCGCTGGGAATATACGCCTCAGATTCCCCCGAGAAATTATCCTCACCATCAGATAATAATCGCCGCGATCAATTTGATATGCGATTTTCTTTTCATCTTTCTTGCGCCTTTCGGTATCGAGCAAATAATGCAACCAATTATCTCGGTTTCGGATTAAATCTTCCTCAAGAATTTGCAACACTGCGATGATATTTGCTTATTATTTTTAACATTTTGTAGTAATTATATTGGCTTCATATTCGTCCGTTTTTATTAAAAATCTTGATTTCGTAATTGTTATTACCCGTCTAGACATAATAGAATTTTTATATATTATAAAATATGTCTGTTACATATCTTTTTGATTTTGCTACATAATTGACATTAAAAATCATACTATATAATAATATCGCAAATATCTGAAATCGCAATATTATTCGTAGCAAGAAATTATGTCGCATTGCGTACATCTCCACATGTAGCTCTCGATACGAAATGTAATTTTCCTTGGAATCTCTGAAACGACGTAGTGTCAATTCCCTAGTTAGCAATCCGTGGACGGTGTGCAATCCACGTTGTAGAATCGTAAACGATGTCCAGCTCTTCTACTTTGATGGATGTTCCTCAGACTTTTCCACTTGAGATGCTGTTCTCGGTAATGCATCACACTTTATAGCTTCTCTTCCCTTGTCAATTTTCATAAAAGGTGCCACTCTTTCTTTCTCCTGAGCGCTATGATGTCATCCCGCAAAATTGCAGAGACCAACAGAATGCACGAAATGCTCTTTTAATTAAAACTGCCGTTTCAAATGATCACGAAAGACGGGTCCTGATATCGATAGAGCGTTAATAATTTAAACCGCAACAAATTGCGCTATGCGGGAAATATTTAATTTAATAATATTTCATTTAATAATATTTCATTTAATATTGCTCAATATCGTTTAATATCGTTTAATATCATTAAATATCGAAATAGCGAGAAGTATCATTTCCGACTCAAGCAGCAGCGCTGACATTTTGTTCTTTAACTACTTCAATCAACCTTCGCTATCTCATAGCATGTAAAATGTCCTTGCATATTTCGTCTCGAAATTATACGCAGATTTTTTCCGGAAATTGCGTGCTTTTACCGATTTTGCTGATATTAATTAATAACTTGCTATTCTGTCAGGGGCAAAAATCAATATCCGCTTTAATATCCGTAAAGTGGGACGTATACATTTTAGATTCCAGTTCGGGGAGCACCACATGTCAAATTTGTGTCACGCTGCCAAATAATCCTGTTGTCACAGCATTGTTTTCTTCATATACAACGTAATATTAACCACGAAGACGCTACGTCCTATATATGTCACAGTGACGGTGTACTGATGGAACATACACGTTTAATTTCGAGCTATTGCAGCGGTACATTCACAGTATGTTCCCCAGAACGATCGCCCGGTGTTGTCCCTGAGGATGCAAAATCTGCTTAGACATGAGAACATTGGTCTTACGCGAGTTACCGCCGACATGGTTTCCATTAAACTCAGTTTCTTACTCGCTCCTGTATTCATTAACATTTGCGCGGATGAAGCACGTTTTTTTGTCGGAAATTAATTTAAATGTTTCGTTGTTAAACAGCAATTACGATAAGAATATCTTTTTATACTTTTTTATAGTAAAATATATATACGAGAAAAATATTGTCTAGCTGAAATGAAGTCGATAATTGACGCTAATTAATCGAATTAAAAATTTGTAGCAATCTATCACATATAAAATATAATTTTTAATATCAAACATTTTTCAGGTGAATACACGAAATAAACGAATTGTGTTTGGTCACTTATTACATAATGCGTCATTATAATTCACGCTAGAATCGAATACACGGTCTCTTCTCATATGAATACATAGATCGATATACAAGTATGTATGTATGCAAGTATGTACACAGATTTCAAAGCTCTCAGTACGAATCCGAGCGGGAATCAATCAACAGATCGTTTGCACTAGCGGAGTTTACCTTGAAAGATCATCCTGACTTCGGCACTTCTTGTCCGAAGGGAACTGACAAACCGAAACGTCGCCGTCCGTCTCCAGCACGCGTCGGAATCTCAGAAGTCAAAGTTCCCAGCCGACAGCTTGCGCGGAAACGGAACCTACGATCTCCCCACCGGAAGACCCGCAAGTCAGATACCTTGATTACTTAGGCGCTGAGGGAGTATTGATTTCATCGGATAGCGCGATTCACGGGTTTCCGTTTCATTAAGCGACCTAATAATTCCCGCAGAGATTGCGAAATAATCATCATCTATTCCGCGACATTATCCACGATGATCTTATGGTGATCTCGATTATACTACAGTAAATATTAATCTCTTTTGTTTCCCTTTTTGTCGACGCAATCTTAATAATCATCCCGCGTATTGTTTTTCAGGGTTAGTGAAGCTTCGGGAGCTGGTGAGATCGCCGAAGATCCGTGACATCGAGGTCAATCTCAGACAAGCAGATCCCGACTCGTACAGGCAGGTCCTCTCCGAAATGAAGAGCAAAGAAATTCGAAATCTCATCGTGGACACAAGACCCGAGCACATGCATCATTTTCTACGAATGGTAAATTATTGTATACACTTACATTTTATTACAGAATATTATACATTATTAGATTTAACAAAAAATGTATAAAAATAAAAGTTGCACGTTAAAAAATTACCGAAAGATATAAAAGCTGTCCAAAAAATTTTCGAGGAAAAATTAATGTTATGTTATTCAAAGGATTCATATGAAATAAAAAGGTGCTACATCAAATTATCTAAAAAGCTTTTGCATATTACTATGCACTGAATATCTTTTTTAATTAAAATTGAAATTTATTGAATTCTTTGAGCAAATGAGGGAAAGAAATCAGAGAAGTTACATTGATGATTAATATTTTTTTATATCTCTATTGTCACAATAAAATTTATAGAAAAATCCGCAATGATTATTAAGCTAACCCGATAACTTGAGAGATAAAAATAATCGATTATGCATTGTGAGCTATAAATTGCATAATATATAACTGAAAACTTTCCGTGATTCAAAGTAATTGAAAAAATATCACTTTTTCCTTCTCGTATTTTATATTCTATTCCATCGAAGCGATCTCGATTGACCATATCGCTATACGTTGCAGATCCTGGAGCTGCAGATGAATGATTATAAGTACCACTACCTCTTCACGACTTTCGTAAGTACCCTAGGGATATAGAAGCGCATAGCGAAGATCTACTCGATCCGCAACTCGATTCGCTCACTCGCTTTTCCGCAGGATATCGAAACCTTCGACCTCGAGGACTTCAAGTACAATTTTGTCAATATCACTGCCTTTCGTTTGGTCGACGCGGATGACGTCGGCGTACGTAGTATCCTGAGGGACATGGAACGCTATCAGCCGGCGGGGAACACAATTCTCAATAAATCGAGGATAATCCAGGTAAGCGCACATAAGATCTCTGTTTGTAGAAATGCGCGTAGCGCGAGATGTATATATATATATATATTTGGGAAAACTGGACAGTGATTTTTGAATTAAAGATTTGAATGCATCAAAGTGCATGGAATATCTATTTCGCGAGTTGACGTTTCTCCAACATTTTCACGAAAATTTCGTTGTGTCAGAAAAAATGTGTATACCTTGTACCTCTGGCAAAAAAGATTTTACACCTCGTCGGGAAATAGATGTTCGGGCGATATGGAAAAATTGTATTTCGTGATTACTTTTCCATGTCATATCCATAAAGAATAACAAGCATACGCTGGGGCGCCGCATTTTCATTTTGCCATAACGTTTTATCGATCATAATTTCTCACTAGGCGATGACATTGCGCCTTCGAAAGATTGGCAAGATCTCAATGAAACATGTAAAACAATTTCTTGTCTGCATATCCAATACCATATCCACTACTTTGAAAATCAATACATCAAACCGAATGTTTTATAGATCTATAAAATCGTTTAAAAGCCGCACGAATCAACGTGTGCATTTCAACCACGATGCGAGTAACGGAAGTCACATTGTTGCGAAACCAGCTTCCGAAGCAATCATAAAGCTGCAGGAAAAATGTCAAACACGGAAAATGGCCATTTCATTCCATTATCGTGACGAGCTAATCTTGTAATGGCCGTGAATGCTGAAATAATCCATCAGTTGCGTACGAAAAAACCACTACCATAAACTTACTTAACAGAAATATTCAATCGTATTATTAGCTCTATCAATGTGTCCCATCAATAAAATACATAAGCCATATCGTAAAATCGACATAAAATACTTGAATATAAAATATTGCGATATATCGGAAAATGGAAATGTAGTTTATACCTTGTATTATGCTATATTTCCACAGCCATTTTGAGAGAGATGGTTATATAGAATTATGATATATGATTTTCTCGTAATGCATATAGAAAAAGAAATTACATTTGCATTTAAATTGTATAACGTTTCGGGCGAAACGCGTAAATATATAAATCCCTAATAGCATGTACTCCAAGATAACACATTAAATACGTCCAAACAATTTTCCTCATCAAGCCACGTTGCATTCATTTGAAATGTGCAAAACATTCCATTTATACCAATTTATTATTGTATTACCAATTTTACCAGTTTGGTCTTATGTGCAGTGTCTTTTTAATAAAAAAATAATTATCATAAAAAATGATTATATAACAAACCAGTGCAAAACGAAATTACGAGTGATATAGGTTTGACTTGCAGCGATTGCTTGGAAAAGTACAATTCGACGTGTCTTCTCCATTTTTATCGTATGCCACCCACAATAATAAATCTACGTGTCAGAAGGGAGAGGCACATCTGTTTCGCACGCCTGATAACGTGTAACAGAATTACGCGGTAACATCCGCTATATATGTAAAAATCCGCGGCCGGCCGCGAGCAACGTTCGTCCGCGAAAAAAGCAGCGCGCTCACGACGCGTGAAGCTTAACGCTTTTTTCCAATTTAGATGCAGATCAGAATGTCGTCGCGGCGACAACGACGACGACGACGACGATGACGACGACGACTAAACCATGAAACTCCAATGGTGTTGCATCGCGACGACGGCATACCCCATAATCGCATTTCGTACATGCACGCACATGCATGCAGGTGTAAATGCGTGAATGCGCTGAATGGCGTGCCGCGAAGCACCATGCCGAATTGCGTGCACACACGTGAAGAAAATCCACGTAGCGCGCGTATTTAATCGCGATTCATCGAGCTCTCGGGTGCGTTTGTTAGGTCGCGGCAATCTACTCGAGTTTCCAACTCCTTGGATCTCCCAAATCATTTCGAACAGAATCTCCGATCTACTTGAAGTAAATGCATCTTTGCTCACTTGAGAGTCTCTTGGGCTCTTTGGTTTCTTGTCTCTTTCGTGAATTTTCGACTCATTGATTTCTTGAATGTTCAAGATTCTGGTTGGAGAGCTCTTGCTCTTCTTCTGTTCTTGACACTTTTGAATCTTTCTCCTTCAAACACCACGCAAAAACAGAATCTTTATCTAAGCGTATTATACAATCCATATACTAATAATTATAATAGTATATAATTTCATGATCTTATGAAATTTTGTCTAAAATATCAGAATCACGGAATTATCGCATAATATAGCGTTTCACGAAATATGAGATCGTGCCATTAATATGGAAGTTTCTGCTCATGCCGTCCGTACCTTTTCGTGGTTGGTTCAATACAAATAATCCTTTCCTGCATTGAGACTCGAATAAATAAATCGATTTTCCAGACGCGTGATCTTGCACCGGATCTTCACAAACACGTAAACGATTCGCATCATGGAAGTGAACGAACGTATTCTCCTGTCCTCCTCTTCCTCCTCTCTCTCTCTCTCTCTCTCTCTCTCTCTCTCTCTTTGCAAACGGCAAATCCTCTTCGATTTTCGAGCAAAACGCGCGATATTTACGATAAGTGAAAGAGACATTTCGTGCACAATACGCGGAGGCCGTTTGCGCGAAACGTCTCTTCGAAATCGTCGCTAATAATTCAAATAAGACGGTATTATTCCGCGCAGTGCGCCTCAGGCACCCTTTATGGTTATTATTATTTTTCACACCCTCCAATCTCGTTTGCCCGGGGGCCGGTATCCCAACTCTGAAGGGTTATTTGCATGTATAACAAAACTGCGGAGACTCCGTCGGGTTGGAGAGAAAAGTGCGATCTTTTGTCCGAACGACCGTCCGGAAGGATGAAGTAACATTTCCGTGGAAATGCATATTTACCGTTTTTGGGAAACATGCATTCCCAAGGAAATGCCGCTGTTTCACTATCTCAATCCGCGGGTTCAAAAGGAGAACAGAAAGAGATCTTTTATTCATCGCTTGATATTACTTTTAAGCATCAGCGCGTCATACAATTTAAAATAAATTTTTAAAGCATATTATTTTTATTCTTATAAATGTATATTAATTTGATACACACGAATATGAAGATGCGTTCCGCGTGTTTGATAACTCACTATGAAGTTTATTCACGTATGCACATGATAAAATTATAAAAAGATAAAAAATCATACAAATATCCGAATAAATTCCCACAATGTTTCATTTCTAAATAATCGGAATATTCTCGTTTGTTCATCGAGCCCGCGCAGCGTAGAGCGAATTGTAAATAGACAATCTGAAATTCCAGATGCGATACTAAGATTAAAAAACTTGGCCGCATTTACAATTCATAAGAAAATGCCGGGGTTCAGGACCACAGGAAAAAAAGAGTTTCCTAATTACTTCCGCTACAGCCGTTAAACTTCCCGAAGTGGCACGCAGCATACAGGAATAATATTCGAATGTAACATACATACATCTAAAATAGTACTTTAAAATAACTCATAACTCACGTATTTCGAAGTATTCGAGGAAAACATCATGTTCCTGATAAATTACATTTGCATCCAAGCGTACGCAAATACTCTGTTGTATGAAACTTAATTTTCCAGCGAAAAACGCTGCGTATTGTAGCGTGCTTGATATTCAAGATTGTCAATCAAGTCCCCTTTCTAGGCGAAAGCTGAAAATAATAAACTTGACTGATTGATATTCAAGATTGTCGTCCAATAACGGAATTTTTCTCGAGTTTATAGTTTGTCGTAATTTCGGATATCAACAGTGAGATTACGAGCAATATCAGGACGGTCTAATTGCTCGCAAAAATACTATCAGACACGGTCGTATCGGTAGATATCAATGAAACAACTCGACTTAACGTCTATTGCCCGGAATAAACGTCCATGCAATTGTGCGGGAATATTGCCAGAGATAAGAGAGAGTAAGATTTAAGATGTGTTCGTGGAAACGAGCCCCAAAAACGTTGCGCCAGAAACTCGGAATATCTAAAATGCTTTTTAACGAAGCAATCAGTCCTTTGGCTGAACATGATTGTCTTTATTATTATTAAATAGCAATTGCGAATTAGAGTGTTTGCCTCTTTTGACTCTGTAATCTCACCGAAAGGTTACAAAGGTGTCAGAAGAAGCGTAGGCAAGTTAGGCGGCTAACCGATAATTATCATTTTATCTTGTTAGGGAAATGGGCGCGCACACTCGTGCCTTTCTAAGACTTCCTTTCGCTTTTAAAAGTGATTATCTTTATGCAATGTCACCACGTGGACACGAAATTTAAGCTCCTCAAGGCTTTAAGTCCAACTCAATTCTTGTCTGCAAAATTTCAAGCATTACACGTCACATGTCGCAATGAGCTATTTTATACGCGCAACGAACCCTTCGCTTCATTCTATAGGTATTCCAGTCGATCCGGCGGAATAGAAGCGGCTTCTTAGACTCACGAACCCCCGTCAGCAGCAGGGAAGTTTTGCAGCACGCATAAAGTTAAGCTCAAGCACACACGATTGACCGAGTTCGAGCATCGCAAGTTTAAAAGCTTGCCGGCAATCTTTTTAAGCATCCCTGGAGATAAAACCGTTTCCATTCGCTTTCGAGCGTGTCGTCAAACCTTGTATTGTCGAGACAACCTGTTTGCGCATCAGCTCGCTCTTCGTTGCCGTCCCCCTTTCTCCCCTACGCAAATCAGGCGAAATTACTTATTTTGTTTTGACACCGTCCCAAGCGTGCACCCCCATTACATCCCCCGTTGTCCACTCGTTGCCAAGTTTCGCTGCTGCCGTCGCCGTCTTCAACCCCTTCCTTCTCCGTGCCGCTAAACGACCGAGTTAGCTGGCGGCAGAGCCGCACAAAAAGCTCGGTCATAATCAACGCTTTGTGGAAGCGGAAGACGAAAGAGGAAAAAGGAAGACGGACGCGGTTTAGGCGTCGGAGATCAAGAGAAAGAAGTAGGCGGTTCTAGTCAGAGAGCAGCCGCCGAGATAAGTGCAGAGCATACCTGGAGAGCAGCTCTCCCTTCAACCCTCTCGTCTGAACTCACCGCTCTGGAAGCTTCGATGAGAAAAATATAGACTTGGGTGGTTACACAAGAAGCGCGATGTAAATAGGGTAGATAGACCGAGAGGAAGCGAGAACGCGAGGGAGCAAAGGAGAGCAGAGATGAGGGAAAGAGAGGGCTCTCGCGTAACAGGAAGGGGTGAGATGAAAACCGGCCGGATAAGAAGAAGCTTGTTACACCAACGTGGAAACCGCAGATGCATACTGATTACGTTTACCGACAGCGTGCCTTTCCTTCCCCTTTCTCGCCCGTCCTTACGTCGTTTCCTCTCTCTCTTTTTCTCTCTCAACAGAGAGAAGCCAACAACCGCGTCGGGGCAAGATAGACTTTTTCGGTCCCGCCAACGAAGGAAGATGCGAGGCGTGTGAGCTGCTGATGGCTTAATGAGAAGGATCCACGCCAAACCGCGATGAGGGAACTGCTGGATTTCCGCCTAATTGCGCGATTCTGTAAGCGCCAGCGATTTCCCGGGATGAAAAAAGAATGTACATTTTGGGGATCTTAATAACGCGTGACTCCGCAGATTTAAACTTGGCGGAAGGTTCAGCTCGAATCTTTGTATATGTGTAATATATGTGCAAAAACACTCTTTTCAATAGTTTTCAAATATCCGTAATTTATTAGCAGCATTTTTAATTTCAATCTTTAATTTAAAGTTTAATTATTCATTGCGAAATGATTTTCAAAGTAAATGTAATTAAAAGTTAAAAGGACTGTGGAAAATTCTGAATTTATATTATTAACATTTTTTATACATTAGTTTATATATAATATTCATAATTCACACTTTAATATTTAATCGAATTGGATTTGTAATGTGTACTTTTATTATCTTTAATTATAAAGTTAATTATTTTTTAGTTTGCATAAGCACTCGTTGCTACATTTGCGGCACAAATTATTTATGCCACGCAAATAATTACAATGAGTAGTAACATTCTTCCATGTTATACTGTCAAATAAAGAAAAGTCATATATGTATTTGTAAGCTGTTCCAGAAAGTTTCATACAACCGACGATGCCATTAATTAGAAATTTTCACTTAATGTGCGGATTAACGAGAAAGGGAAGGAAGAATCCGCGCATCAAGATTTCTGTCTCTGTCTCATATTTCTCTGAACTCTTCTCCGATCCGCTCGGCCAATGAATCACTGAATTCCCCGCATCGTGCTGGATAACCTTTGCTGTTGGCGCCATAAATCAGCCTATCTTGCACTCAAAAGGTTTTATTATTTTATTTGCCAGCCGTGGTGTAGTCACAGTCAGGAAGGTTCCGCGGCAACTGCGGTTTGCAGTGGTTGACCAAAAATATGACTGGAACACTGTTGGCCCGCTCGCAACCCTTTGGCCAAAAATCCGGACATTGACAAGCCAGAAGATCAACATACGTTTTATTTATTAACCGCAAATATCTTGCATTCTAAAATGTCTCTCTTTTATTCAAAATTTCTGCAGTACTTATAAAAGCCAAAACAATTTTTTATAATAATAGTTGTACATGTTAAGTTTATTAGATTTACAGAAATATTGGAGAAATAACTGTTCATAAGAGTGCTGAAAAAATCATTTCGTGTCGCAATAGCGTGCACCACCATATGGACAAATTGAGTTGCATTCCGCAACCGTAAATCATATCCATTGCTTGTTAAACCGTCAATACCAGGTCGATTGCAAACAAGCAATTTACAGCGAGAGGCCGAGCGCGTATTATTACGGATCATTACGGGACGCACCGCGGTCAACGAGAATTTTCTCCACATAAAATACAAATGTTTATTACCGTGTGTTACCTGTCCAGCTAATTCTTTGCGCTTCCGATTGTTCGCACAATTTAGAGGTTCATAATGCTCAGTGAATTAATGATAATCGGATCCTAATTTACCAGCAAAATTCTATCGCGTCGCACACAATACGTTCCACATTCATATCTTCGTCAGTGGCATAAAACAAGGATTGCACTAAAACGAAAAAAAACGAATACGCTTAATAGCGATGGATTAAAAATAAAAATATTATTTGACATAAAATTCCATGTCGAAGGAACGTGAAATATTGAGCGCAAAACAAATGGATGGAAATGGGATAAAGCTCTATTTTTTCAAATTTTTATCATGCAGAAAGGAAACGATGGATCGAATTGTGCAATAGAGATCCGTTACACTTGCCGACAGTATGATAAATGTTGCCAGCGTCGACTGTCGTTGCAAATATAATATTATACATATCATATGTCTCTCTTCCCATCAAAAAAGCGATATATCATATGCAACTTTTGATTTACGTTGTTTCGCACTTTTATTGGATTACCATATGGCATTGAAACATTTTCATTCGAAATCGAAAACATCATCCGCCCTTCAGCAGCAAATAAATAAAACATTACACATACAATGGAGAGCTCAAATAAAAGTTGGGATTAATCTGGATATTATTATCAAATATCAAACATTTATTTTTTAATGTGTCTTCTTTTCATGAATTTTTCATATTTTCATGTTTTTCATGAATCTCATGATTTATTATATAATGATAAAAAGGAAATAAAAAAAGTATTTAAAATTGCTAAAAGCGAACCGTTTAAAAATTTAAGGACCCTTGCGGTGAAAGATTCGCGGATGCTACCAGGATATAAAATTGTACGAGAGTGCTGTAACTCCTTAGAAATACAAACAAACGTCGGTAAATTCGTAACTTTACGACAGAATGATAACTTGTGCGTAATTCTGCACGCACCCAACCAAATTTTGCAACCAACGCGATACGGGACAAGGTTGTGATAAATTACGTGCGTTGGTAGAAATAGGTGCTCGAGTGTCACCTACGAAAACTGTGGACACTTTAAGATTTAAACAAATCGCAGCTTGGTGGTCGGCGGCACAAGCTGGATAAGAACCATAACCGTTCCTCATCCTGTTATCCGACTGCGAGGAACGGCTCTTGCACATGGAAGATTGGTTAAGCCAGCGACTTCATAAAGAAATTTCTGTTTGCCGAACGGGTGGCCGTGGAATCCCGCGACATAAAACGAGATTTGTTTCGGAATCCGCGCGGTCCAAGTGGTATTTATTTCAATTACGTCAGACTAAAAGGGCAGCATATCGATCTTCATGATGGAAATTTTTACGGGGGTGGAACGGACCCGCGTAAATGGACGTTTACTTAAAAGGGTCTGCTCGAAGACGAAATTTACGATGAGTGAAAATACGTGTAACGCGGCAGAGAAAGAGAGAGAGGGAGAGAAAAATGCCCGTGTGCTTATAAGCCGACTCGGATGAGCTAATCAATTCAGATGACCCACCTTACACGCGTTACGCGTTCAATGAAGATACACATTTTCACGCGAGGGTGGGAACGTTTCCCTGATCTCCCATCGAGTCAATCGTCATCCGCGCACTATTCGGATGTCACTCCCGGCTGCAACTGTCTCCGAGCCAACCGACGGGAAAGGTGAAGACCTCGCGCCAGACGGCAAGTAGTTCGGCGAAGGCATTTCCATTTCGCTTTAAATGCTAATGAAACAGGCAGGATGGTCCCGGCCGGCGCTGGACTGGCGCGCGGGCGGAAATGCTCGTCGCGAAGTTAAATCTGCGTTTCAAGAAAGGGACGAGACGGGACGACCAGTCGGACAAATGACAGACCTCTCAAATTAATATCGCCGGGCGATTATCCGGACAGAGGGCAAATCGCGTATCAAGGGGTGCCCGAATTTTCGACCCTGCTGCCAACACGTGATTCGTAACGTTAGCGCGAGAATTTGCGAAGGTCGCGAGTGACCGGCAACTAACCGCCGATCCATCCTGGTAGGACAGAGCTTAAAGCTGGCGTAACCAGACACACGGTCGATGCATAGAGAAACCTGGTTCGCTACTTTCTTCATTATTCACCCGAGATTGCCAATTTCCAGAACGTCAAGGTGCTCGACCGATGAAGCAATCGTGAAGCGGTCTCGTGTGGTCGTTTGTATCGACCGAACATGACATTACTGCACCGGACGCGGCATCCTCGTATGCACGTTTGCACATGTATGAGAAAATCTCTTATGAGAAAATCGCGCGTCCGCTGCGCGAGGAAATACGGTCTTGCTTAAACGATTTATTGCACCGCCGATACTTACGTGGCGATTAAAACTTTATTTGCAAACCGATTTTCCGCAAGTGGATTACTCGATCGACCATTTTTATTAAAGGCACAGTCGTTGAAGTAACCGAGGTAATACTCGAAACAAAACGCAATCGGGGGATGGTATAAGCGGATGAGAGGGCGTAATTATTCAGAAATATAATGCAACATCAGAGTACTTATCTCCCGTGCAAAAGTTGGTCATTCAAGCGGCGCGTTGCGAGGGGTAAAGTTTCTAATACAGCTTAATCGAAACTTTAAGTAGCATTAGAAGCGAGAAATGTCCGTGCAAAATAAACCGCGATCAGATTATTTGAGCGTGAAATAAAAGAAGGAAAATCTTGTTGTCGACTACCATTTGAGCGATATTCTTCCAAGTGGCATCGACGAATTTCGCCACTTGGACGTAAGGCGTGCGAATAATGTGCAGCTCCAAATTACGCAATTTGGCCAATGCCAATGCGCATTCGAGCTGAATGTAATTAAGCGAGGCCACGCTACCATTTCCGTCCGTTGCTTTAGCTTGAACTTCAGCTAATTAAAAGCACGCTCCAATTAGCCCCGGATAACTATAGTGTGTTCACGATGCAACAACTTCCATCCGACTAAGAGATTTCTGATAATACGCGTGAACTCGCGCGTCCACTTCCTCTCGTCTCAGCTAGGCGTGTAATAAGGTCGTAAGCGTTTTGATAGGAAGCGCAATGAGCCATGTCTTACTTTAATTAAATTGAACGAATTTTCGACAAGTCAGTAACGCCAGATTAACCTTCTGTCGCAAATGTATGCGATTACACGTCGTGATTTTGATTGTATTCGGCATTATTCGGCGCGATTTTATCTGACTGAATTATTAAAGAAATTAATTCCCTTATTTAACTTGCCTGAAACTACGGAAGCGGATAATCCACTCTTAAAATTTAATACAGCACGAGCTGGTAAATTTTTTATCAAGTTTATATATACTTTCTATGCGCCGAAAATGGAAAATTTCATCCCGCTCGGATAGGTATTTTATCCGTCCGCGACTTATAAAGCGCGTCAGCGTATCGCGTGACTCGCAAATAAAATTTGATTACGGAGTAATCGTAGTGATCCACTCAATTTCGCTCGCACGCTGGGCGAGAGAGAAATTAAATACGTACCTTTCGCGCCGTGTAAACAATGATCGAATGCGCAATTGCGATGCGTTCAATATCGTTGGACAATGTTTCAGACAAGTCTCCCTCTTCAGAAACGTTTTATTGGATTGTTAGATCTCATGAGACCCCGCCGCGATAAAATGTCGACGATACAACTCGCAATCGATACAATCGATGCATGTTGCGTTTACCTCGCCCCCCGATTACCTTGGTCAACGAAATAGAAAAAAGTGACAACCGCCGTCGTCTATCGCCGGCCATTAATTTCTCCCTGCTATCGAATTCATTCGACGCGGCCGCATCGTTCCTCGATCGTGCAATTTTTTCGCGACGCGGTCACGCACGCACCTGCAGCACAATTGCATTGCAGAGCGGTGCATTCTGCGACCGTGCAAGTTCGCATCTCGATACGCGATAATACACGAGGTACGAGCACCATCGCAATCGTTTTGCAAAACCCTAGTTTCTGCAATAATATGGAGAGCAGATAGCAATATCGCAAAATACATGGACGATGATTAAATAACATGTTTAAATAAAAATATGCGTCTGAAATCAATCAGCAATTAAAACAGATTATTCTACAAACACGCGCGGTATCAATATTTTATCAAGTATATTATTATTAGTATATTAGTATTATTTCTGTATTATTATATAATCGCAAAATATTCCATATTTCTGTTCCGTATTAAATATTACCGGTCATACCTTCTCCATCGTTTCAAATAATTTTATACCACCAATATTATTATCGTCAATAATAACATATCGCATCATGCCTCGTTAAATTATATCAAATTAAACATAATAAAATATTAAAATTAGCCATTGCAAATTGGATATATACGGAATTGGATATATACTTGATCTTTCGATTTTGCAAAGGTTTATGACTATTCCGTGCTTATTGCAATGACTTGTGTGCCCGATTTACGAGTTTCCGCCCTGTCAATACGTTCGGTCTCGTCGATGAACAGAACCGGTCACGCGCCATCGATTAAAATTCGTCGTTTTTGGTCCTACGTGCGATTTCATTATTTTCACCGATCGCGCTTTCAAACATACCTCGTAGCATGCCATGCTGTACGGCATGCACGCGCGTTGTTATTCTGTTTGTACGCCATTGCACTCCGCGCCGTGTTGTCCGACCAATGACGAGCATTACTACTGGAAAAATGTGCGTGCACAAATTGGCATGGACGTACGGCAACGTCCACGCGATCTCGTTATGCCACCGTCACGACGCCGAGGTAATAAATTCAATAACTGAGTATTTCACGCAACTCAATTAAGAACATGACATAAAAACGTCTGTCAAGCATGAAATGTCGAAAAAAAGCTTACTGGCTCTAGTGCTAGTTTTGATTTTGCTTGTGTGGAGAACGACAAAATTGGAGTATGGAGAAGATGGAAGTTATTCGTTCTACGTGTCGTATCGTCCCATGAATATTCCCATAAATGATTTACCGCTATTTACGTCGCTGCGGATTTATTGTACCGCGATCGACCTTATTTTAGTCTCGCTAACCCGCGGGTTTCATCGATTTCATCGCGCATTGTCGCCTCGGACCGTCGAGCAACTCGAACGAGTGCGGCGATCGGAAAAATTCGAAAATTTATTCGCTCGTAACGATTGCATAACGATCATTTGATGGTAATGCGTCATTCCGCTTCCACGCTTGCTACTTTGTCTTCGCGTCCTGTTTGCACGCAACGACACCGCAGCTCGTGCATCGCTATCGTTTGAACGCGCAACGAACATTGAATTTTTTAGCAAATTAATGGCGTGAGTGCACGGTTTTATCGTTGCGCGTGTACATTTTATTTATAATGTCGCGATGCACGCATAATTGCAGATTGGAATTTCCGCGTGCAATCGCACGAGGCGCGCGGTAATAAATCGAGCCACATGCAGCAACGGACATTAATTGATTGATACGCGTGTAACGATCCCGGTAGCCCGCAAAGCCATCAGTTTGCGCCCACATTAACCTACCGAAACTGATAACATCCAACGTTGACGTTGTAGCGCATACGCTATCGTCCTATTAACGACAGATATCTTCGCCTCGACACTTCGACACGCATGTGCATTGATGTAGCTTCCGTCACGGTGGCATTAACTGCCGAAAGTCATGTACGGCGATAATTGAATGAAATCCGTTTATCAAATGTCAAGATTGATGTAATCTGCTTTTAGGAATGATATTTTTTTCCAGTTTACCTGTGTACGCTTTTTTGTAAAAGCTGCATGGCAAAAATATAACAAAAAGATATTATATTTTCTTTTATTACATGGATTATTTATATTAATTTACCAAATATATTTACGCCGATAACAGAAATGCCGTTGAAATTTTATGAAATATGATTCTCTTGTAATATCGTGGAATTTGAATAATACCTGTTCAATATATTATACGTTAATCCTGCAGATATGCATTACAGGAAAGAAATGCATTACGTAAAATACCTTTCCTATATTTATCAACATTTAATGATTTTCTCTCTTGAGAAATTTTATTAATTTTATTAATTAAATTTTACACATATAAATGCATGATACTAAAATTGATTAATATAAGCATATAAGGTATTAAATATAATTCAATAAATATTCTGAAAACGAATAAAATTTTCATCGCGAGGTACAGGAACCACATGACTGCTTGCCGACTAAAAAATGATAACGAGAACCTACAAAAGAGGCGATCACAAATCAATACGCTCGCTTGGAGCTCTAAAAGAATTGCAGGGATTTTCTTTATAGTTCATCACCACCACAATGTAACGAATGGTCCTTGATACCAGCTATTCCTCACGCAAATCTACTCTCTGCTCTAGCAGTACGCTCCTAGCTTCGGTGGTGTCGCAAAAAAGGAGCGAGAGCGTAACCGCCCGCAGTTGGCCCGTAAGCTTTTCCGGACAGATTTCAAGTTCGCCGGGACGAGAGATTCTCGTCTACAAATAGCTCGCCAGGGCTTTATTGTTTGCCCGGGGCCGAGGTAAGACAAGCAGGATGTGCTCGCACGCCCCTGGGCCACACTCGCTTCATCCTGCTGTCGCGTTTGCGTGTCCTGCCTGCATAAATTACATTAGCGCCAGTTCATCAACTTTCGCGCGAGCCGGGCAAACTTTCCAGCAAATTCTCGTTTCGGATTATTACTGCCCCGCGCCAGCGGGGATTTTAGCGTAATTGCGAGACCGCAGCGTGCGCGCACGCGCGCTCCACGTCTATAATTTATAAACTAATATCGAATAATGAAATTGTACTCACAACTTTTTGCAATTCGTTCTGCGTGAAAGGTAAGTTCCAACAGGATCGCCATAAATTATTCAATCGAATTACCGCGCTTTGGTATGGGTACGTTATGAGTAACTACCGCGTGCAAACAGTTGCTGCGTGTAATAATTTACGAGCGTTACAAACAAATGTTGAATAAATCAGTTATACTAATTACAAACTGTAACGCTGGCCAAAATTACGAGCTGTTTATCTCGAGAAGCATTAAGACGATGAAGCAAAGAATATCTCGAAATATCTCGAAACTGTGCACGGGTGCTGAGGCTGTTTAAAATTGTGTCGGAAAAGCTGATTAGTCGCGCTAACGAAATTCGCGCGTCGCCAACGGAAACGCAATATTGGATCAACGCCAGTGGACGGAAGGAAGGGCGCTAAAGGGGACAAGTCGCACTTCAACCCAGGCAAACATTAAAGCTCCACAAACTACTCGCAAGCGGAAGGGGGTGAGTTTCGCGCAGCGCGCAATGGAGAGACGCGCGAGACTAAGCGGAGAGAGGCACTGGTCGTTTCCTGGATGCTTCCGCGTGTTTGTCCGCCTCAAATACGTGCCTTCCAGGACACGCCGGCAGGGAAGAAGCTGCAGGGAAAGGGAAGGAAATGAAGACGAGAAGCGGTCGCAGGCGGAATGGCCGCGTCGTGCTTAGCATCGTCCCACGACGCTGAAATACGAGCGAAATCAATTCGCAACGTGACCGCTCCGCCAACGTTGATCGTACCGCCGGAAGCCTCCACTGGAAATACACCGGAGATAATGACCCGCTCTAAAATTGTCCTCCCTCTGTTTTACGATCGGCGTCTTTAGTAATTCTTTGGAAACTCTCTATCGAACCGGTATATCGATAAATATGTCGATACTGTTCGGTTACGCGAACAAACAGTCCCGCTCGTGAAATTGAACGCTTCTTGGTCCTGGAAGGCGATTGTACTCGGTTATTCGTTGATTTCTACTTCATTGGCTTTCAACTTACTCGTAAATTTTATTCGTGCGGAAATTTTTAAGAACACCATTTCTCTACTTTAGTTAACATTATAATGCATAACACAACGTATAAAACGCACGCAATTGAGCACGTCAATTTGCGCAGAGAATGTTAGTGCTCAAATCTGTTTTTCATGAGTTTTTGGTTCCGTGAATACGTCCCCTCGATATTTCGATTTTGTCCAATTTCAATAACAGCCTTAACGAGAAAAGGCAGCAACTAACGAGAAATCAAAAAATGCCAAATCTGTCCTCTTTACTTTTGTGCTGCGTACCTATTCCGTTTATTTACATTTAGTGAATACGCGAAACAGAATTAGCAAATGGTGTGCTTAGTTAGTTTGGCACACATTTACGTTACCTATTATTACATTAGTTTCTGGCAAAATTTTCACTAAATTCTTTGTCGATGCAAAACGGTAGACTACAATTATGGAAACACGTATAACAAAAAATCACAAAATGAGCATCACCTCGGACTTTTTGATGGATAAATAGAGTGTAAATAAATGGATAAATAAATGGATGGATAAATAAAGTTAATTCACGCAACGTCTCTCGTACTCTCTCAATATTACATTTTCCGCCGACGTTTCGTGCGGGAACGCCATCATCATCATCATCGTCGTCGTCATCGTCACTGTCGTCGTCGTCGTGACGAGTACATTAGGACCGGAAGGTAACTTCGACACAGCAACGTACCGTGAATTTTATAACTCGCTGAAATAAACGCGCGCGCACATACGTACACGCGCGTGCCTCTAACAGCGTTACAATTAATAACTGGAGCATTTCGTTGCATTCCACGCGGTTTGCACCCTCGTTTGCCTCCTCTCGAAAAGTTCTTCCACATGCCTTGCATTTTCCGCATATTCTGTGGTACACGCTCGTTTCCCGTCCAGTTTGTTAAAATCGCTATTGATTCACGTCGAACAATTCCTGCTTTAATGAAACTAATTACTCAGCTTCATGAAATTAAAGTGCGAACAGCCATAATGTACTCTTCTACTTGGCGATTCTAATTAAGATCAAAACCTGAAGCAATCTCAGTAAACTCCCGGTAATACTAACAGAAATATACTCATACTTTTGTAGCGGTTTCTTGAATTACTTCTGAACATTAGTAAGGCTGACTCATATTTTTGCAGGCCGAGCCGGCACTAATGTACGACAGCGTACAGGTATTCGCGGTGGGATTACGCACTCTGGAGCAATCCCATGCTTTAAGGCCCGCCAATATTTCCTGCGAACTCGAGCACCCCTGGGACGGCGGCTTGTCTCTCACCAACTACATCAACTCGGTAAGTTTCTCCATTTCTTCCAAGTTTCTTTATTTTTTCACATTCGTGTAAACATGATGTGTAATTTATATTTAGACACTTGAATATTTAACATGATCTTTAAATATAATAGTGGAACAGTATCGCAATTAATAATTAAAGCGAGTAGCATGGAATAAATTATGTCACAAGCAAAAGAATCAAAGTAGAAATGTATCTCGTGAACGACCATCTCGTTGAGTGCATTCTCCAGTCCAAGAAAATATAGAGATATTTCAAGAGAAGCCTATACTCTTATCGAGAAGCGAGTCTACGCCATTTGCGTCGTAAATATACCCACGGGATCTTAATTTTTCATAGACGTCCGCGCAGATTCTCGACAACGTCGCAACATCGTCATCTATCTCTCGATTTTTCTCGAGAACAGGAATTATCGTAAGAAGAGAAATTCACGCTCGGTATCCAATCCCCCAACGTCTTTTAACACCGCTACTTGCCAGATCCGCCCAAGAGAGACACCCCGAGAAGAAAGAACCATGCTGCGGTGGCTTACCGTAAATTACCGTTTCTAAGATCTGGCTAGTGTCCAAAACAAGCGATATCCGATATAGTGGCGAACACTTGTCTCTCCGTTCCACTCGTGCAAATATGTAACGCAACGCGATAAGGAACGTTGCCGTAAACTGCATGTTGGCATGGAAAAGTCTCTAGCGTTAATACCGTAAAATAAGAAGTCCTGGAATCGGACAATTTTTGCGCAATACATTAATATTATATTACAAAAGATATGTGTAAATATATATAATAAATATCATATATCAATATATTTAAATTGATATATTACATGTATAAATAAATTAAAATATTTTATAATATTATACATTGGAAGATGTATTACATCAAGAAGAATGCGCTTATCGTTTCCAATGCTCAGGCTGTGCCAAATTTGCATAATCAAACCGTGCTTCATGCTCGAATAAATAATTAATCACTCACACAAATTTTTAATATTTGAACACATCGGAACAAGCTGTTTCTAGTAGTGTCGCTTTAAATGGAACATCTGGGAACGCGGGAAAATGCGTTTCTATAAATTTCAATCAACGTTATGCACGCGAGCTCATGTCGCTCGTACGAGACACGCGACGTAGCATATAGCGCAGCGCGACGGATAAATTGTTTAATACCATGATGGACGATTCCAAAGCTGTCACAGACAGCGACCACAAATCCTTCCGTGATGTTGTACTTCCCCTTTTCACCCTGTATGACATTCTTCCCGTTCCCGTGTCCGACAAACTACGATATCGAGCCCTGTAGTGTTTCGGGATTAATATCGACTAAAAGATCGCGATATATTGTTCTACTACAAATACACATTACTATATATATATACAGGGTGGTCCACTTAAATCGATCATCTTAGATATTTCACTTGTTTTTGATGATATGAAAAAATGTCTAAGGAAAAAGTTGCACCGTTCGAAGGGGCTATCATGATGACAGAACAAAAATTTTTTCAAGGCTATTTTTTTCGGAGATTCGAAGGTCAAGATAATGTTTTTAAATGGAACTACATATTTTTGTTTGCGCAAGTTTATAGCCAACATCGAGAGGAGTTCAGCGACCTATGACAACATGACCTTTAAATGATCTTGAACGTGGGAAACAGAAAAATCAAACTTTATGCTCTTCAACACAAAAATTTATTTAAGGAGGTGTTCGAAATGATGTCCTCCGACTTCAATACATTTTCTAATACGATGCACAAATGATACTCTTACCCTTTCTATCATTTCTGAATTTATACTAGCACATGCATTCAAAATGCGCTCTCTCATGTTCTCTTGTGTAGTTGGTACATCATTGTAAACAGTGTTCTTTAACATTCCCCACAAAAAAGTCTAAAGGATTCAAATCAGGAGAACGTGCTGGCCAACTGATATGTCCTCCTCTTCCTATCCAGTGTTCCGGAAACATTTCGTGTAAAACTGTACGTGCAACACGTGCGTTATGAGCCGGACAACCACTATGCTGATACCACATTTGTAAACGAGTTTCTAACGGCACCTCTTCCAATAAGTTTGGTAATTGTTGGGACAAAAAATCAGCATATTTTTGACCATTTAATGTACCATTAATAAAGAAAGGGCCAATGATTCGATTGTGTAAAACACCACACCATACATTAAGACTCCATGGACGTTGACGTTCTACTTGTCGAAGCCACCTTGGATTTTCAACGGACCAATAGTGCATATTTCTTCTATTTACTTGTCCATGGTTAGTGAAAGTTGATTCATCGGTAAACAATATTCTGTTGAAGAAGAATTTATTGACCTCCAACTGTTGTAGCGCCCATTGACAAAATTCTATTCGATTAATAAAATCATTTCCATGAAGTTCTTGATATATATATATATATATATATATATATATATATATATATATACACACGCATACATATAATGGAAAATTTTTCTGTATTCCACTATTAACTTTTCTATATCCCGATAAACGTAACATATATTTTAATTTTCAGTTTTCTTCGACATTTTATCGTTGATTGAAAGATTGATAAATAATATTAAAGATTGCTTATGCGCGCGGTATTAAATAACATAAAAATTTCGAATTTTTATTGGAATTTTTGCAATAAGTCTTGTATGGAAAATAAAATGGATTTTAACTTTTATACTTATAACTTTTTATAACTTTTACAGTACATGATGATATAATACATGTATATATTATAAGGTATAATATTTCTAGTTTCATTTAGTATATTAACTGTTTCGCTATATTTCGTATCAGTTTGTTCCAGTGAAAGTGGTAAAATTAATCGCGCAACTGACCTCAAAACGTGCGCTACATTAAATGGAATCTCTTTTACACACATTCAGTCCAATTTCCACCATTCCGATTCGGCCACCCTTCGTTAAACGGGAAGTCCGTCGTACTATCCGAAGCGGCGCATAGAGTTCAATTTTCCCGAATTGTACAGACTTTCGTAACCTAGCACGTACGTGACTTTTGCGCTGCTTGTTAGGAAACAAAAAGTTGGTACGGTAAATGCACCGGCACCGAAGAGACCATCGGAGAATTTGAACGTGGCGAAAGCAAGAAGAGGAATGGGAAAGTGGAGGAAACAAGGATAGATCCTTCTGATGAGATTGAAGGAGAAAAGAGCGAGAAAGAGAGGAATACGAAGGGAAGCACGAAGGAAGCGCGTTGCGTACTTTCGCGGAAACAAGTACAGGAGTAATAAAGGAGGAAACAAAGTACAAATAATAAAGATCGCGCGAGAGTATACCGGAGGAGAAGAAAATAATAGCCCTTAGTGTCCCTGCACGTCTTTGTTAAAGAAACATCTGCTCCGCGGATTAGTCAAAGCGCTCGCGTAGATGAAAGGAAGCGCGTGCGGCGAACCTGGAACATCGTTGCAGTACTAAACCAACCATTGCGTCGTCTTAAGAGCATAGCAAACATCGCGTTGCATTATCTCTGTCTCTCTCCCCCTCCCTCTCTCTATCTCTTTTCAAGCCCTTCTCCCATGAGCGAAATAACGCCGCGTATCTCTCGGACGTGGCGCGACGCGACCGCGCGTCTGTGTTCGCCGTACAGCGACCCTTCTATCTTACCTGCATCCGTAATTAGCCAAGTTTACCCTTTACGAGTGCCCTCTCTTCCTCTCTCCCTCTTGTTGTCTCAAGTTTGACCATCTTCCAGGCGAAATTCTAGCTGAGGACCCGCTATGCGTCTGCGATATCTCGCCGGCTTTAAGCGAGCATCCGCCCGGCGCGGCGTTGGAAAGGATTGCGTCCTTCCGCAATCATTAATTTAATAGCGCCACCCTAAGAATCCGATATTGAAAAGGGCGGTGGCGGAGGGCCGCAAGAAGGGCCTCTAATCGAGTCGGGAATATTTGCGGCGTTGTCGGCCGCGACGCTGGAATCCGGTATAACGTGAGACGTGCCGACGTAGAGGTGGATTATGACGCGGAATATGCCGAAATTGATTTAGCGGCGCCGCGTCGAGTGCACCGGATGCACAGTTCTGACGTTGGGATACGTGTCCACCTTATACGACGGCGGAGACCGATAAATGCCACGCGGTGCGTGTCGACACGCACGATTCGCGCAAAGCGACGATGCGACCGACCATGAATACACATCCGCTCGTAAATGCAGCAGCCATCGCGATATATTCTCACTACGTATGCAACTTTGCGAGAGGATACGGCGTCAGGTGACATGCTCGCTGCTGAATTTCCGACTGTCTCCGAGTATTCCCCGAGGATAACGGGACATGCTTGAGATTTTGTGTGAACCTGTTAACTTATTGGATCTCCGAGGCATGATGCATATTGAAATTTTTATCGAAATTATAAGGAATACTTGGCGAACTGTGAGGAACGCTTTTATCGCACACGCGAAGGGAGATTTCCTGGCGCCAATCGAGTTCTCCCTTGACAGAATTCTCGTTTGAGGAGAATCTGCGTTTAGGGGATGTTCAAAGCGCAGTGTTGCAGCATCGTCAGAGAAGATTGCCCTCAAGTGAATTTCGAGCAATTAAAGCAAATAAAGCCGAGAGTCGAGTTCTCGTAACTGATATAATTTTTGTCTATTACGCGACGAAACGACTGCAAATCGCTGTAAACCGACAACGATGCTTAATTCCCGATGCGCCCGTAATGCCACCCGCTGTTTCTCCCTCCGATTGCAAAAGCATTATCGTGTTAAAGTCACAAAACTACTTGGTGCCCTTCCAAGCGTTTTTATCGCCGTATTAGCTATTTCGCATTGTTCGCCCCCGCACCTCTCGAGCATACTTTCGTCCAGTTGTGTGGATTTTGGCACGCGCATTGGACTCTTGTTTGTCTCGTGGCATTATCCTACTTTCTTACCCCGATTTAGCCCCGAAGTATCCTCGCAGCAAGGGTAAATGTAAAGTGGGTCGGTGGATTAAAATCTGCTCGCCAAATTTGCCATAAATAAATTAAATGAATATTTCGCGCGACGGCGACGCCGGATTTCTGAGGCGCCAAATAGCGTGCATAGTCCGAGTTTTCATACAACTGACAGGCGCTTTTCGTGCATCTCATTCAGCGAGAAATTTATGACTAAATATATATATATATATATATATATATATATATATATATGTACACACATACATACTTGCACTCCCGACTCCGTTTAATTAAATCTCTTAACCGGGCGCATTTCGTTTAACTTAACGCTAGTGCCTCGCGCGTCTCGCTTTTACAGACTCGCTTCCGAAAAAGTGTTCATCCCTCCGTGGTCCATAAAATTAGACAACCGCGGTCGTAAACCCCGCAAAATTATAACAGTAAACAATTACGTGTAAGAATATTAAAAATGTGACATCTTTTATAAGATGTAGCCGAAAGACGGTATCCTCAACATGCGACGGCACCCTCTTTACATGCGTAACGAGTAAACTGAATGTGTGCGCACAAAGGACGAGTTACCTCAGTGAAGCTTCCGCATTAGACACAAGTGCGAAACTTAGGGAGCAAAAGCTCAAAACAATTTTCCTGTGGAATGAATGAGATCAAAGCTGCCACGAAGTGTGCATTTTTCATATGAAATTAAAATAACTTGTGCAAAGGAAAATAAATACGGCATTAATAAATAACATTAATTTATAGAGATAATTTATTTATTAATTTATATAGATAATTAATATAATATAACGAACGCAGGTAACACTAAAGCATTCAGACCATCAGAATAGTTTTGTACTGAAAATTAATAACATTTTATTATGCTTAATTATAATATGATTTTATAATTACAGATTCAATTAAAAGTTTATATTTAGTATCGTAAATTAAATTTGCAATCGGAGATACCGTATGGAAGATGTATAAATTACGCAAACATTGAACGTCGAATTACGAGAACAAATTCTGCGGTGGAAGTAATTCGTGCCGCTTTATCTTCGTTTTGCTAATAGGATCCAATCAATACTGGAAACGGACAGGAACATATTCGTGCGATATGTTTGCGGTAAAAGTATTACGCAGGCCTCCATTTGTATGATTTTCCTAGTATAACTGTATAAATAAATATTCGCTTAATTTGCGGCGAGAAAATGGAACAGTAACCATTATTTAACATATCAAAGCAAAACCATTCCGCACCCGCCACATTGTTTATCTACAAACATATATGCTGCATTTAATTCTGATAATTAATGATAGAAGTAATGCGGAACAAGTATCACATGATAAAATTTGTCATTTTTAATTAATAAAAAGAAGGAAAAATCTGAGGATGCCTATTAATCGCTTAATTCTATTGATTGTCTATATTAATCGCTCATACCATTTTAGATGTATCATTTCATCGTGATAATCGTTTTACATCACGATATGAGATTTTTCACATGAAGTACATTTCGAAGAATTTATCTTTATATCACGCCGAAAAAATATATGATTATAATTTTGATAATTTTGATTGTCATGCAAATTCTTCGTAGCGATGTAGGTCGCTCGCAAAATAGGCCTATTTACTTATCATGCTACCACCCTTCGCAATTAATTAACACACCGTGCGATCTATGGAAACGAATTTCTCCACGCTCGTAACGTTTGCAGCTTTACAATTCAGTGAACAGAAAATTCGTTCATGGAGACAGAGCCGTTGTGACGCGCGTTACAATTTCATGCCGGTGGGCCTTTTATTATCTTCCCTCGTGTATGTTGCTCCGCTCGCAACTCCAGCATTCGCGATTTTACCTCGTAACTGCCTCCATCGTCCAGCGTTCCAATGCCATTTTTGCAAAAATTCGTGAAAAGAATACGTACATACATATTCGTCGTGCCATCTGCTTTTTTGCCTGTTAAATTATCTGCCTCGCACATTAAAATCGCATGAAGATAGTCACCATCTTCCAAAAGGCTTTTGTTTTATCGTCATTTTTATACATTAATCTCTCGTGCGCATTATGTATATTGAAGATTTACGTATATGTATATTGTCGTTACAATTATGTTACAGCATTGTGTGACACATATACTTGTTTCGTCAATAATAATGGAAACAATTCGATACTCTTTTTTCAGTTATTCTTTTGCTTCGACAATACAAAATATCACATATTGGGTTTGATATATTTGATTTGATGTACGCGTATATGGCAGTGCGCACAGCTGTTAACAAGCTTCAAAGTACATTTGTGCCAGTAACAAATCCAGTGTACACGATCGGCCAATCCTTCGTCCTAGTTTTGTCAGTATGGTCCAGCTATATCTTTGTCGATTCCCTGGCAATCCGCGCTATCGTTTTTGGCCAAGTAACTAATGCGACGAGAGTAACTAATGCCTCGAGAGATCTGAATCGTTTAAAGTTTGTTGTCCAATTTCTGCCGTCGTGTTTAAAAATGTAATTCTTATTTATTCAATTATTTTATTGGAATTAGTGTGTACGGACAATCAGTTATTTTATTGTGAATGTTGATAAAAATAGAACTGCTTCTCTAAATAAAAAACAAAATTATTATTTTATTGGAAAATAGAAAAGTTGCCTACATTAGTTACCAAAGGAATTGGTAACAAATGATTATGCAAAGTGATATCAACTTATTCAAGAACATTTTGTTGAAAGCTATTATCGATTGAAAGTATACATACATGCAGACACAAAAGCAATGTTTGGCTTTGACCAGAAAATAGAAACCAATTTATGGCTGATACCTAAATAAACTGAATAAACTGATAACAAATCCGATAGTTAAATCAACAACACGAAAAAAGCTTTATTTTTTAAAAGAATAATACAAATATGTATTTATATTTGTTTCGGATACATGAAATAAATGTAAATACATAGGGGAGACCGGTGTCAATTGTAACAGGTGTCAAATGTAACAGAGCTTATTTTAGAGCCACCTTATATAAAAACACGAAGTAGCCTTCATTAAATAATAAGAGACAACTTTTCGCATTACCGTCCCGAATGTGGTCATCGTAACGTTCTTGTTGTCCACGTTATTCCCAAATTTACGGAAATTGCGACCAAAAGTAAATATTCTCTCACAAATCTTTTTTGGTGCACAACTTAGGTTACTGTATTTATTCAAAATTCGATAACAGCCCATTATTATATGTTGCCTGAACTATCTTATTGTGTAGGTTAGATATTTTAGGTAAAGAAACATATAAGAAAATAACAGGATAATTTCGGAAATGGCATAGAGGTATCGATTGTAACACGAAAAACGGTGTCGTTTGTAACGCTCGTCGCACTATGATAAAAATGAAATATATTCCGAGACGATTCCCGATAGCTATATTATAAAAATCTGATAAGTAGCACCAAACTTGAAGGTTTGTTCCAAAAAAAATGTGAAACAAAAATTGCGAACGGTTTACTGAAAAAAAAATGTTATTGAATTTTTGTTACAATCGACACCGGTCTCCCCTACTAATTGTAATATTTAATTTTATATTTTAAATATTTAATTGTGATAAGCTTTTATTTGCTACACAAAGGATCAAACAAAGTTTTGGTTACAAAAACCATGTTTATACATATTTCTGAGTTAAATATTTAATTTCTAAAAACCAGCTTTTAGCGTATCTTCGAGTATATTATAATTTAATTTAATTCCCTTAAAAACCGATGAAATTATCGAGTAAAATAAAATTATGGCGCGAACAATTGTTCTCAATCATAAATCACATTACTTTCACAAATCCGAACAATTTGATAAAGAATTTTCGACAGCATTGACCGTGTTTATTCAGCAGCTATCCGCGGTTTCCTGGCATCATTTGGTATACCGACACAAACAAATCTCACACGCTTGTTCAACCACGCAGAACCCGCAGTTTTAATAAAAATAAAGTTCAGCGTGCAAGAACGCTGAGTGCGTACAGAAAGCGCATTCTGCGGCGGCTATCGGTCTGCCGTACGTTAAAATTGCGGGCATTTCTTTTATCTCGCTCTTCCATGTTCCTCGTCATATCGACCTCGTGCATTCCTCTTCGCCGCAACATCCCCAAGCTTGCGTAATGTTCTGGATGACCGCTTACGAAAATTGCCTCTTCGCTTTTCCGTCATGCTCTTCCGTATTGCGACCCTGGCTCTCGGCTATTTTCTTCTTCTTTTCTTCATGACAGTTGCCTTTTCCGGCATCATTTCTGCATTTCATTCCTTTTGCTCAACAGACCAAAGTAAGGAGCCGAGATGACCTGCACACATTACTCTTGAATAATTCGACACATTAATCTCAGTAACAAGTTCTTACTTCTCAACAAATATATCTAAGCTTGCTAAACATTCTTGAAAAGAATCTGAAGTTTTCGAGGTCAGAAATAAAGTTTCATCTTAACAAATAAATATCAGATATTTCCAACGTCTGATATGCACGTGGCCTTATTATTAGCATCGTCTCAAAGTTTCGGAAAACTTAGGACTTTGCGATTCAAACAAATATTTTTATCGCATAGCAGAACCAGAGAGAAGTAGAGGTAGAGATAGAAAGGAAGAGAGAGAGAGAGAGAGAGAGAGAGAGAAAGTGTGTCGTAGATTAATGGTTTCCTCGCGTTCATCAAAATGTCACCGTCCCGCGAGACATGGTCCCGCGTTGACGGCTCAATTACTTGCGCACGGAAGAGAGAGGAGATTTTCCTTAAGTGATTAGAATATCCATTCTTCGCGTCATTGCCCTAAGCCTTCCCGTGACGGCTTTTAGATCCTCCGGGGATTTAGATAGAGTTCGCTCGGACGTGTCGTAACGCGCCGGATTTGCAGGGACGCGGACACCGCCAGGCCAAATTGCTCTCGTTCTACTTGCTTGCACGTCCATAACAGCCGGTAGAACGCGATTAATATCGTTCGTAAAAGCGTCTTGTCGCGAACAGATTACACGCAACATAAACGTAACGCAGCATAAGGCCGGCTGCTTGGCCTTTGTGTCGGAAGTGCGACAAAGCCAATGGCTGCGGGCATTATTTAATCATTATACTGTGTTGCATACCCGCCATTCACGAGTATTAACTCTCGAAAAGGTGAAACGACGCGGTGACCAGCGAAATAATATGCCATATACTTCATATACACGGATTTCCCGCTGCTGCGACTGACGATGAAACCAGTTTATTCTCTCGTTCTCGCGAAATTCCCTCGTTACGAGTGCCATAGACGCGACTGACATTCTCGCGAACGCTCGTGCGATATTGAATCGAGCCTGAAAAATGCTAAAAACCAAAAGATTAGTCGGAGATAAATCGTAAATTTGTTTTCCTCGCGCACGATGTGTAACACAGACACAATGTCTTCCACAAGATTCAGGTTCGCATCAAGCGTATTGCTCATTCGCCCATACCTATGATCTCGCATCCGCTTTGCAATGCTGATGACAGTCGGCTGATATTTAGTTAGATGGCAATTGGAGACGCGTCGAGGAAACCGAGTTTCCCTTGGCGCGTGCGATCACTTGTTCCTATTAACAATACCCAACGCGTACAATAGTCGATATTCAATTCTGTGACATTCGCGCGTGCACAAACGCCATCGTCGTCAGTGTCAAATTTCGCTACGATCAGATCTTGCCGGATGCGCGGCGCACGAAGCTATCCTAGATAAACTAGCGTTTTGCAAAACTTCTTGACAGACTTTTCTCCGTGATTCCGCGGTTTGCTCAGCCATTGCTTTGCTTTATAAAATTCCCGCAGCTCATACGCTCTCATCGCGTACGAAAAGAAAACACACGCTGCAAAATGTATTATCCTGAAAAACACTGATGGTACTTTCTGTCGCTTATTCGAGGTGTGATACTGTATCAAAATCGTGATTTAAGAAACCTATAGGACAGATAAATCCACTTTTATTTTTGATTTGATACAATCCGATTTAGGACTAATAAAATTGAATTTTACTGATCAACGCTGATAACGGCGATTCTATTTTTTTCCTTCAAATTTATTTTCACGAGACAATATGTGCATCAGATACATAGTTATATTTTATTATGAAAAATAAAAATTAATTTAATTTTTCTCTTTTTTATTTAATTAATATTTTCCTCGTCATGTGTTGTGCCTATCTAATGACTGGTCGGTTTGATTACGATTGCAGTTAATAATAACACAGACTCTCGTACTTTGTATAAACAGTATTGCGAGCTGTATGAGGGAGCTGTATGAGCGCGTATAAGGGAGGTCCGGAGCCAGTTTCTGTGACGAAAACATTCTTGACTTATACAAACGTTCCCTCGGGTAGTGTTATCGAGGATCCGTTCCTCCGAATGGACGCTCGTACCTTGGCACAAGGAATGTCCCAGGGCGAAGCTCGAAATTGCCACACGGTATAACCAAGTTAGTTCCTGCTCCCTAATAGGGCATTTCAGCATTCTGCTAAATCCTAGTCGGTGCGATATTATGCTTCCAGCCGAGTAGCTTAATTGAACCGAACGAGAAATAATTGCCGTAGGAAAGCCCGCGCGCAGAATATGCTGTCGCGAATGGCGCTCCTTCGGCCGAGTCGTTCTCAATGACAGTAATCCCTAATTCGCGCGAAGGTGCAGGCGTAAAATTGCAAATTGCAGTCGGGAACTGTCCGAAATCGCGCTGCTCCGCTTGGGGAATTAAACTTGAAAAGTTTTACCATAGATAAGAGATCAAGCGTACAAGGGTATAATATTCGTCTCGCCCGATAATCCGGTGCAATTGTAACGATTTCATAATGTCTAGTTGGAGATGCATCGACTTTAATCGTTTCAGTATCGACATCTCGGCTGTCAGTGTCCTGAACTTGATTGTACTGTCAATGCAAATGACGTCGCGGTAATCTCTCATCTGGAGATCACAGTCGCGACACTGACGTTCGCCAATAACACAGTCTCCCGGTATCGCGTCGTTCAAACACTGTCGTTCACGTAATTAGCAACGTAATTAGCGTACTTGCGTTAGGCGAGCGAGCGGTCGCGCGAGCGAAAATGTCCGCGCGCTGAAGCGCGTGCAAACGAGCTTCCCGGTTTTTATCGCGACGATACATCGTCGCACCGAGGAGGACTAGTCGGAGGAGAAAGCGCTTGATTAATCGTGGGGACACGGAAGCACGAAGACAAGATTACACCGTGGAAAGGACCCGCCGACTTTCCCCTAATTAAGCGCTCGCAGATAAGCCGCTCTTGCAGTTTATATGTCCAGCGCCAGCGAGACCGCCGTCCATCTGCGCGGCAACGAGGAACGCATACCGAAAGACGCTTTTGGGCATAATGGGAAGAGCATTCCTGTCGAATAACCGATTATCGAGCTGTGTGCTTCTGCTTAAATACTGGCATTAACTGTTCCACTGTTTCGCTGCTTGTGCGACGACGTGTCGTGATTCCGGCAAACACATACACACTGTCTGAATCGGCGCCTAATATCGCGTGACGTGCCTAAACTATAATGATATATTGCATACGCACAAGTATTACATATAGATGCCTTACTACCTGTTGAACACCGGGATTGCTCGCATCAAAATCTATGAGGGTAGAAATTATTCTGCGTGATAAATTATCTAGCCCGCTCCGCGGAGTAATCAAAACTTAATTCGTCTCCCGCGTGATTAATTGGTGTTGACTTTAATTAAATATCGCGGAAAGTGCATTCGCAAAGCTTCGCAGTATCGACGAACCAAAGTTTCCGCGACACTTTCGCCATGCATTTCGTCACGTCGATTACAGTCTCACCGTGTTCACCAAGAATAGTCGCGGTATATATGCAGCACATTCCGCAGTTGCTTCCTCCTTTAGGGAAGCAACGATAAAGGCTGCTACGGTAATTAGGTGTCCACGTTCGGGGCGGTTTACCATTTAATCCAGCCGCGGGCTTTCGTGTGAGCGTAGTACTTTTTAACGGTCGTTTACGGCCTTACACACAGCGGACCGACGGCTATTCCCGTCAGGAACATTGGAAGTTGTCCTCCGTTGTTTCACGACTTGGTCCAAGTTCGAGGCTTTAACTGGGGCAGGAACGGGTCCATTAATTTACGGCCGTAGTTCGTTATCCCCGACTTCATTTCCAGTTCCGTGAGAACCATTCTGCTCACGCTGGAATAAACCGCTATCGAGGAATATTTCAATTAATTGCAATCTCGTCGAATGTTCACAGACTCGGTTCAGTGTTAACTATTTGCTGATTGTAAACGCATCAGTACGTAACGCGAAAATTATAATTATCTCTCTCTTTGTGTGACATATTTGAGATTTATGAAAATCTCCAAAGATTCATGAATAACGGTCTATGGATTGATAAATGTAGAGAGTATATAAATTTATGAAACATTAATGTAAGAGAAATATATTGCGCATTGTGGATTTATTGATGAATATAGCGTAGACTATCTTTTTCTCATATTAATAAGAAATTTATGGTACTACAATCTTGTCAGAGAAAAGATGTATGTTCAGAATAGTTATTGGACGGGGAGCTGTAAATAAAACTTCACAGCCTAGTGTAACTAAAGCTTGTATAGCATTGCACGTCTGCCAAAACCTTCATATAGAACCAGAATTTACAGATATTGAAGTTGGATCCACTAGATCAATATTTATATACACCATTAATCGTCATTTGCTATTTTATTACGCAAAAAGACTTGAAAATTACTCAATCTCGATTTCTTATATTTTTTTACTAACGTTTTCGTATAATATAGAAATATTTGTTCACGATAATCTGCCTCATTAGTCTCAAAATTTTAATCATTAATATCAAAGGAATCGTTAAAATATATAAATATTTATATAAATTTATAAATAATTGTTTATATGCTGCATGAAAAGTTGCAGCTTTTCGATCACAGGACAGAGAATTCACTTCCGGTAAAGCGATCAACAATCCATTTTTGTTCGTTTCTCAAACAAGCGCTCAATTTTATACAGTCAAACTCTATTGATTTTGACCTTGCCTGCAGGAGCGAGGTGATTCCATCGCGTTCGCTATCCCATCGATCTTATTTAATTTTCAAATGGGTCTGCTGGGAATCTTAAATCGCTCAAGGGGATTGAAAATAATCCTTACAAGATCGACGCGCGTTCGCAGCTCTCGAAGAGCTGCCTCTCTCTTACCCTCTCTTCTCTTCGGGTCATTTGATTTGAATCCGGAAAAACGGGGGAATTCTCCAAAGTGTCAAGGGAAATTCTCGTTATAGTAATTATTTTCGGGTATGATATACCACTGAAGATTATAAACGGTAACTTTCCGAAGCAACGTAAATTTGCATTATATTATTCACATTTGCTTTGCGAATCGAGAATGCTGTTTGCTCGCATCGGATGTAATGAGGCAACGAAAATCGCGAATTTTCTACACAGTGGAAAATATAATCGTATACGCACAATGTTGAGAGCGATTTGTTGAAGTATGAACGTCGTGCATATGTGAAATGCACGTCGCATACACGTCCAATAATTCGCTGACGCTGTCATATGAAAAAGTAAAGAGCATTACGGAAAATTTGTCAAACATGTCGAATATGAAACGAAAAACGGAGAGCTGTAATCGGTTCAGCTTGCGTGATACGTGAATTTATACGTATAATACTCGGGTTGGAGCAAAAGAGAATTATGTATCTTTTAATTGAGTATTATTCGTGTATCACTAGATTTATAACATTTTAATAGTTACAATGACACGCTAAAGATGAAAACTATGGTTATGAAAATGGAAAACCTGCGTAATTTGCGCACTTTGCACAATTAGCGTCATAGCAGTTAACAGCACACGAATTTCGTGATATCATTCATCATAATCAACGAAATCACCAGAGAGAAATAAAATTAATAACGACATTCCCCCGTTAAACACATAAACAGTTCGTTTAATATCCGAGCTTCAAATACCGCCTTAAACATCCATTTTAGAATAATTACGAGATATATTCCATTTGGAAGTAACTCGTGCAAAGAGCCTGGTATTTTCGCGTGGTGCATACGAGGCAGATGCGTCTCACGAGATTTGCGCCATCGTCGCGTTTCCTACGGTGTTTTGAAATATTATTTTCTAAATTTTTTACGACGCTGCACGATGTTGCGCACGTACATCTCTCAACGAAGCTTTCATTGCCGTAAGGTCTCGTGACTACAAATGTACACTTCATCTGCGAAACGAAGTTTTCGCGAGGGACTCGCTATCTCGACACGTACAGGATTGAAGTATAAGTGTCTAAATTTAGCGATACGGTGACTTGACTTCCCTCGCATCACACGCACGCGAAAGAGGCTACAACTTCCGCTACATGAATACCTATTTACCAGCTACTTTCTGTTTATACCCCCGTGCAACCATCAGCCTCATTTCTTTTTTAGAGGTAAATATTCTTTTTCATACGATGCATAAGCGAGATAGGCAAGCGCAGCGTTGTAACAAAATATCAGTACTCCGACTTTTATATTATTGAAAAATACTGTCTATCTCTTGAAACTAGAACAGAAATCGACCCTAGAGTGATGACTGCTCCTAGAGTAATGAAATCTGCACGAAAAACAACCACGGTTTCGATTCTGGTTTCAATTAACTTAATCATATTTTTTATTACTTTACTTCAGTCGTTCCTTTTTTTATCATCATCAACTCGCGCGTAAGGTATCACGCAGTCTTCCCCACGATCGGCGTAAATCATATCCAGCCACCGGACCGTTCCGCTGGCGCGCACCTTGTATTACACGATGCTTCATCTTCGACCTCTGGCCAGGAAGAAAAAAAATCTCGCCACGCGTGCTAACACACACACACACACACACACACACACACACACACACACACACACACGTGCAGTGCGACGAAAGAAAAATAAGCGACTTTCTGCAGGATCGTGACTTTTTTACGGCACCGGCGAGGGAGCTCAACCTGTCTCTGCACGAGCACGACATCGCCGACGAAAAGTGTCGAGTCACATGTACGGGGTGTTTGCTAACTGCTGGTCCAGTCGGCAGTTCGGGACGGGAAAGCGCTGATTTCTTATTGAACCGATCTACGCGAGCCGATTTCCTCCCGTTGCTCGTCGTTGCTTCATTCTCGTATCGGTCTCGGTGAGAATTTGTTGCGCTCTCATTACGAAAAAGCGAACATATAAATCAGGCAAAGTTAAGTACGATATATTACCCCATTCCTCCCTCACCCCTTCCCGTAATCTCACGAGGCACACAGTTTGCTTCGGAAATGCACACACACATAGGATAACCACACGGTTATTGATTGCTTCGAAAATGTAGCGCGCGGCGTTTCCGGTCGTTCGACAGTAACTATACCGTGGAGTAACATGGACTACAACTGCGAATAATTTACTAATGGAATTGTTTCGCGAAGCCGGCCATTCGCGCATGGCTGCACTGAAATCAGCGATGAAAAAAAAATTGGCGCATGTAATATGTAACGATATGCAATAATTGATTATACCTTCGAGCTCTTTCGTTGACTAGAAAATAATATTATACATAGTTGCACGCGTTGCGAAAGGAACGTATTTGCATGTTTGAACACAATTTATCGATATTATGGTGGAGCCAAAGTAATGAAACGATCTATTTATTTTAATATTGCATCCTCTATTCTAAATACTAAAGTCTGAGATGAAAAAATGAGAAAACCGAGTTAGTTTCCTCATGGCCCTCTGATATCGCTGAATAGCGTTGCGCTTCTGCCGCATAGCATGATCATCATCTGTTCGCCGGTTGTGCCATCATACATCCCGTATATATATGAAGCAAGGAGGTTTCACGAGATTCGTGCCGGTGCTACATTTCGCTTTTAAGACGGTTTCTCACATTCCACTCGCGTGGTCAGAATACACGCGGCACAACGCGAGACTCGCGAAAAGGACGCACGATGACAGAAGTCGTCGTCATCGTCGTCTTGGTAGTCGTGGTCGCGTCACCTCCGTCCGGAAAAGGGGATTTTTCCGGACAAAAGGAGTGTCTCCCGTAATAAAAATTTACAATTATCCCGATGCTACGCGATGGTCAACCCTCGTCGCCCTTACTTCGCGACGTTCTTCTTGGTCGATCGTCGCAGAAGGCGAACGTTCACGGATTTAAGTCACACCCGACAAACCGTGGTAACTTCCGCTTTGGCTCTAATTAGACCCGCCAGACGGAACTGGAGACGTAACTGCGAGGTAGCGACTAAGATGCCGCTAAATTTTCCTATCGTTCGTTCTCCGATCGCTCTTGCACTTGAACGGTGACCATTTCTATTTCTCTTTCGTAAATGAGGGAAATTCAGCCTTTTCTATTGGCTGAAATTGTATACATTTTATTTATCAAGCGACGCGGTAGCGTCGCGACGCCAAGTGCATAAAACAATTTCATATTTAGTTTTGAGTTTTGACAAATTGGGAGTTTTTATGTACTTGGCGTATATATTTTTTCTTTTTTTAAAAAGGTTTTTTTAGGGATTAGATTAACGAGAGTTTGTATGAATTGCAATCCAATTCCAAAGAAAAATCGTCAACTATTTGCTGTTTCATGCTTACATTAATTTAACGTGCAAATAGTACAGTATGCGTATACAGTATTGTTTTTATATGATATTTGTCTTCCCTCTTATTTTTCAAACGTATGCAAATCTATCTGTATTTAATTTTAATTTAATGCTTTCCATTTACTGATTCTAAATCAATCATGGAAATGCTTAATATCAGTTGCACGATACAAGTGCCATTCCGATGAGGATTTTAGTCTGGAATAAAACATGTTTTTTCACGTGAAAAAGGAAACAGGCGTCACTGTCGTAATCCCAAATTTTTAGATGCGACGCGAGCTCTTCTTTTCCCTTCCTGATCTTCTGCCAACAGACTGCAATCTTCCATTGGCATGAAATCAAATTCTCGAGTATCGAACGTCACGGAGAGAAAAGCATTGTACCGCTAAAAGCGCTCGCGTAAATAAATGATATCATATTCGGTAGCGGGCAGCTGTCTGACATTTTTTGGATAGCGAATGAATTTAATTTTCGCACAATGATGTACGAAACCCCGCGTCGAATGTGTCGAAACATGCACATAATATGTTATTATTTATTTTATTACTCTATTGTGAGGAGTGCATTGAAACGCGCCCGAAACGATATTTAATATACGCGGTTTGCGAACTGTCGTGACAATGTACACTTGCATTCGTTCATGTAATACAATTTACATTTCATGAATATTTTATGAAAACGCCGGTGTAATATATTTAAAACAACACGATGCTGTTAATTTAGTACAATGTCGCTTTTCATACGTTAATTTCACACTTTGTGGTTGCGCGCAAATGAAAAATCTCCCAGAAAGTCAGCTTGGTACTATAGTCGCGAAAAATATAAAATTAACGCAGATGGTTAAGATAAAAGTGATGCGGTTATTCCATGCTGTATTGTTGAAAATATTATATAAACTTTTCAGAGAGGAATCCGACAGGGGCACAATAATTTACAATAGACTCATTGATAATTTTGTATGGGGAGATGAAAGATTGTACATTATGTGTGTATATGTAGCTATTTATTTTACCAGCAAATAGTTTTTACTTATTCATTCGTGAACTGTGGGAGCTTTTCTAACAATTCGAATGAGAAATCATGAATTCTCTTCGTTACAAAGCTGCTGTAAAATGAAGTAATCAAACTTTAGGTCGCGTTTACTTCATTCCAGCACTTTATTTCCCATTTCTATGCATTCTATGCGCCTCTTGCATTATCCCGCAAATACGAAACGCTATTGAGAAACTCTCGCAGCTGTCCCGAACTCTCGCACTTTCATCTCAGAGCTGCGAGGCGTATTTATTCCAGTCTCTCGCCTTTATCATATTCAGCTCTTTATGGCAGGAAGAAAAACTTAATGCATTTTCGTATTGTTTCGCCACTGTTTTACTCGTGAATCGGAAACCATGAAGAACGCGGATCGTCGCATCCGGCGATCAGGCAGAATGACTTTTACGAGTAGCAGCAGGAATAAGCTCGTAAACTTCTTTTTTATGTCTAGCATTATTTGCTCGCCAGCTTTTATCACGAGACGCATTCTGCCTCGTATACAGTGCGTGCGTGTTCGACGTGGCGCGTGTTTCGTTACACGTCGTAACTTCCGCACGTACGGAACTCTGATCCTTAAATACTTAACTGCGGTTTCCTTCTGATTTGCTTGCTCCGTCCATTGTTACGAGAATAATATACAGGTAACGAAAAGAATGTAATGCCTCACCTGGCTACCACAGACTCCGTAAAGCACTTTCGTGAATTTTAAATAAGGCTTCATTTACAAAGTCGTTCGTTGTTTTAAGATGTTCTTATGCATCTAACAGATGCGTAAATCAATTTTTTAAATTACATTTACAGAAATTGCTTACTCCATTTTCTCATTTTGTATATTTAATTTTTTATTTGCTAGTTACATATTGTTTCAGTAAAAGTTGAAAATTTCTGTTTTGAACCATACATAAAAATAGCAGTTGGAATATGAATATCAAATATTTCAGTACTTATATATCTAATATTTTCATACGTTCTCTTCTTGCTTTAACACGAGCTTTGTATCAAAACCAAATATTTTAATCTTTTTGCATTGTAATTGTATTAAAGTAACTATATTAAAAGTACAATAGAAATGGAAAAATGGAGGTAGATTCAAAATTACAATGCACCAATGTAACGTTTTAATTGTACGAATCAGTACTTTTTATGCTAGAGCTTATTAATAATATCACATAATTTTTTAAATGCAAAAGAAATCGCTCTCGATAAACTATTACCAGCACGCAGAAATTTCTGTTTGGCTATCATATTTAATATTAATTTCCAATTCTATTATTAGTAGAAGTTTGATTATTTTTCTTTCACGACCGTAAAATCGCTATTACGTATTCACGCTTTTGACCTCTTGGAAGAACGAACAAACCATAGCTTAAAAATCCTCTCGAACGAAACCACCGTTGCGGAAGATGTTCGACTTTGAAGATCCTTTTCAAATTTATGCATTCCATGACTTCTCGTGAAAAGGACTACGTGTATCTATCCGCCACATCGTTCCTCTTTCTCCTCCTCCTCTCTCTCTCTCTCTCTCTCTCTCTCTCTCTCTCTCTCTCTCTCTCTCTCTCTCTCTCTCTCATCACCTACAGTGCATTTTAACGAAAACGACGGAAAGCCAACGAGTACCGGCTTCTCTCGCGCAAAATCCGCGAAGAGGAGAGCTTTAACGACTTTGCGAGATTCGTCCGCACGAGCGGCAACGACTTTCCAAGTGTGAAAATTTTTAAAGCGATCGAGAAATTTTCTGAGCCGGTAATACACCCCTCGCTGAGACTAGTGCACCGCGCGAGTTTTCATCCCTCTGGCAGACACGCCGATGCGCGGGCGAGAGATTGAGAGATTTACACAGGGATGAGCATACGTCGCATTCTAATGTGCTTGACAGTTTACATGCAACGCGGAAGAAAATCCTCTTCCCAACTGAGCTAACTTGCAGTAGCTGCGACACAGTTCTGATCATGGATGATCTCACGATCGCGCTGTCGGAACAAATTCGTAACGTTTGCACCATAATAAACAAATTAAAATACTAATTTCCGATTTCTAAGAAATGTTACGTCCAGAGCTCCGTGAGCTCGAGGAAGGGCGCAACCAGACGCCTCTCGAGGTTCGTTGGGACTTAGCCGCAGAACTTCGAGTCGAGCTGACCGATACGCTCCGATGTTGTAGGGTCAACGACCAAGGTCGATTCTACCCGAACAATCGAAACGGTCAGCTCGTCAGTCCCTTTTAGGTAAGGGAAATGAATCCCTATTACCAGGGATAGGACCTGTACGATTCGTTGCGAGAGGAAGAGATGGATAGAGGTAAATTAAAATGAAATTACTTCTCTTTTTGTTTCTTTAAGAAAAATAAAACATTATATTTTTTATTTTTCTTTTGTGTTATAATTACAGAGTAACATTTGTTTTCATTAGAATACAGATAATAAACTAAAACTTATTCATATTAAATTAATCGCGAGAATGTTTGTGCATAATATATATATATATATGTAAAATAAGATTCTACGCGCTGTGGGGGATATGTGATGGGTTGTCGATTAAAAAACGTTTGGATGTATGAGGCGGGGATCAAGACTGGATGTTGTCTGTTTTGTGTCATTAATGGGACAACTGTATTTGGTGGTACGTTTCTGATAGTACTCCTCAAGGTGGCTAAATCTACAGGATCGGGTCCAAGGACGAAAGCGAAAGGAGGAAGGGGGAGGGTGAACGAGGGGAAACAATCAAGGATGTGCTCTCGCAAGGCTTCGAGCCCAGCCGCATAGAGACTCAGTTCACTAAAGGAAGGGAAGGTTAGATTGTGGATTTCCACGAGTATCTGGATGGGAGATACAGGGGGAGGATCCGGATGTTCTTCGAAATCCGAAAGGAGCAGCTACTGGTCAAGCTCAGGAGAGGGGATGGGAGAGTACCACCTAGGGAACAATTCTGGAAGTGTATCAGAGGTGTTCCTGGGAGGAGAGGGTGGTTCTGCATATGTCGAAGAGGATGGTGAGATGAAGGATTCGTAGGATGTTGGAGGAAATGGAAGAGAAGCTGTTTGAATATTTGAGCAGTCAGTACAAATGCAGGGGGTCCGCGGTGGGATTATTGGTAAATCGTTCTGCGTGTGATTAAGCGCCGATGTTTCAGGGGAAGCTGCCCCTTGGTTGATCGTAAGAGGTTCCTGCGGGGAAGTGATGGTTCCGTCTCCGCGGTTTAAATGAGCCACTTGAAAAGGGGAGAATGGAAATAAAAATTTTGTTCGCTACTATATTAAAACGAAGGTAAAAGTCGGTGAAGATGGATTCAAGGAGAGAGAGAGAGAAAAGTAAACCCGTGTGCCGGTTTCACTTACTTTCTTCGCTGCTGGAAAAATCTTCAGATGTGGTTTAAGTGGTCGCCTCTGCCCAGGGAGCCAACCCGTCCGGAAGATCTTCAGATCGGAGTCACTGACTTTAAGTTTAGGTTTAGGTTATCACGACGTTCCGTGGACGGAAGCGAAACTTTCGTACGTAATGTCGTGATTGCTGGATCCAGAAGAGAGGCCTCCGGAGCGGATCATTCCCCTTATATAGGGCTAAAAAGGCTTAGGGAGGGATTATTCTGATTCTGGGAATTGTTTTTTCATGAACCAGCGTCGCTGTCGCTTTTAATAATTACCACGTATCGCCGGACAGTTTTATGATAATCGTTTTCGGGAAATTAGTGCGGCACTTCTGATAGACCACCCTTCGACTCCCTGAATATGACAATCCAGGCGTTAGTTTCGTTAGTCTGGATTTATTTATAACGAGTAACTGGTTCATGAGTGGCCATGAGTGCTCTAATTCTTAGTATTAGAGACCTGTGAATTAATTTATTGCCTTCCAACGGGTGACATTTTTCAAGTGCAATTTTTCCCAGATCTGGAGCAATCACTGTCACTTGATTTTGTCCGTGTATCCAGATATGTGTCGTCTGTTGAATGCTTAGGCTGGGTACCGGCGCCAAGTCTCTTGCCCCCCCCTTGCTTGAAGAGGTTTCGTCCGTCATTTTTCTGAGACCACATGGCCCCTGTACTCGCGCGGTCGCACTTATCGTAGCGTGTGAAGAGATTCATTCAACTTTTATATTTTTCCTCTAAATGTGTTATTTCTTCTGGGAGCAAGGAACCGTGGAATCTCTTGGACGTAACAGAAACTTGAACTTCATTTATCGATAGCGAAGTTGGATATTATATATCGGAGAAAGTGTAATAAGTTTGCATATGAATAAAATATTATGCATATTTATTGGAATTTGATAAATTGATTGTTACTTGGAGTTCAGTCAGCTGGATATCTCACGAAACGTTGATGAATTCATGCATGGTAGATAAAGAGGGAAAAAGAAAGAGTACTCTTACAAAAAGAATCTGATTTTTGTTGCAGGTCGAGATGAAAGGAATCTCCGGGCCTATTGAATTTAAAGAAGGCCGTAGAATACAGTTCAAATTGGATCTGCTGAAAATGAAACAACACTCGCTCGTCAAGGTATGTCGTGACTTGCCGAGCAAAACAGGAAGCGTGTCAGGAGAAATGGACGCGAACAAATGGATACATATGTGTATAAAATTATATGTGAAACTAGGTCGGCGAGTGGCGTCCCGGCGTCGGCGTCAACGTCACGGACACTGCGGCATTTTTCGAGCCCGGCATCGGAAACGTAACGCTGATCGTGATCACTATATTGGTGAGTCGTTACATTTCTGCGTGTCGAATTTATACATCGTACTTGCGTGATAAACGTAGCGTCTGAAAATGACACGATGCAAATTTACTGTTTCAAGGAAGAACTCAACATTTTCATAAAGAGCTATGCATACTTTTTATCGAGAGATTAAGGATATACCTATTCGTCGATACGGTTGAAAAGAAACACGTTCAAGTATATTCACGATCAAAGTGCTGTTCTAAAAAGAAATGCACGTTGATGCACGCAGCGAGGTAGACCCTCGCATACGTAATGCCGAGTGTTTTATATTGCATTCTCGAAACTCCGGCACCGCCGTACCTCCCATTTTGGAAGAGCGAACTGTGCGGGGAATCGCGCGACGTCGGTCCCAGTTGAAAGTTCCTCGATATGGTCGGCGCCAACGTGTCTCGACATAAATCCGCGTCACGTCGCAGCGGTCTCAAAGCGTTTTCCGTTATTCTTGCATGAATCTCGGCGTACGTTCGGCACGGCCGCAGGAGATGCCATACGTGATGATGCACCACGAAAAGAACTACACCGGGAATTCGCGATTTTACGGTTTTTGCGTGGACCTCCTGGCGGCGGTGGCAAGGCAAGTGGGCTTCTTGTATCGGCTGGATCTGGTGCCGGACAGGAAGTACGGCGCGCGGGACCCGGAAACCGGCGAGTGGAACGGCATCGTGCGAGAGCTCATGCGACATGTATGATTTGGTTTGTTCGTTTCATTTCTCATATCTCTCTTTGTTTGGTTCACCTAACATTCACTTCGTTCCGTCACGTCCTGCATCCTGCATCCTGCTCACGCATCAGCTCGCTCACGTATTGTTAGAGAATCGTTGGTTCTAAGCTACGTTCTTGTTTCTTTACTTCGAGCTTTCTGCGATCACGCTCGGTCCGCTGCTGACGATGATGATCAAAAGGACGCGTTCACGATGGTCGATGATACTTTGTACCAATGTACCACGCTGTCACCAGATGTATTTCTTTATCAAATAATACCCTAAGCATTTGATGATTTGTTGTTCGCACCTTTTCTCAATGTATAAGACATAAATAATCAGTTAATCACGATTGATGATCCCTTAGTAGCTTATAGCCTGTGTCTCGTTTTAAGCCAATATTCCGGACCCGCCGCAATCTTCGTGTATCTAGTCACGTTTCTGTTGCGCTGACCAGTCGAATCTATCCTCCTAGTAACTCATTGTGATCAATTACTCTGGTATCTGCCATACCGTAGGATGAGGAGCTGCTACGTGTAAAGGCAAATCATAATGCGTCGCGTACGCCGTAACGTGCTCAACACTGTAATTCCCTAACACTAATCGGCATATAATCAGATCATAAATCGATCAATGATCGTAGCAAGTCAATCACGAATCATATGCACTGTCTATTAATAATATTACTGCGTCACGAAATTCATTAGCGATGTGCTGATCAAATCTTGGGTAATATAATTAAGCTAATTATTACAGAACGTAAAATATGACGGAAATAAAATGCACTTTATTCAATGTCTTTTTTCGAGAAACGAGGTAACATCTTCATTTATAACTGTATCTGTTTCTGTTTCTATTTCTCTCATTTTCGTTTGTATATTTTATTTCTACTTTATTCCTATTTCTATTTCGTATTTCGTTTTTTATTATGTACCTGGCAAGGCATAAATAATTTACGTGATGGGGATCTCCTTCTGTGCAAGGCACACTGACTGGCTGATACGCTGTAATTGGCTGTCGACACCAAACGGATCATTATAACGCGTTATGATTTAATTATTTAATTGAATATTATATACTACAATACTCGAGACAGACGCATAACAGTCAACATTTATATTTTATATATTGACATAATAATTTTCTAAATTTTTTTATTTTCTCGTATTAAAACGGAACAATTTTCTTGATTAAAATTAATAGGCAATTTTGAAATGTGAGGCACAATTTATTGATGATGGTTAATATTCTGAAAGTAGACAGTAATTAAATATTTCTCTAACAGAATAAAAATTCTGCAAATTTAAAAAATTTTATGATAAAATCAAATATTCAAAGCAGTGTTTAATTAAATTCTTACACAAATGGATTCTCGTTTCTTTTTTAAAACCTTTTTTTGCATCTATCTAAACACTTTATCTATTTTTTATAAACAATAGGTATACATGATGACAAAAATTATTATTAAATTATTTATGAATGAATGACTATTTTTGTGTGCAATTATTCATTCGCTACTGTCCAAAACTTTAACCGTACATGCAAATCTTTAACAATTAAACATCGCATCGATGCATACATGAATATCGTTTCGTATTCGCAGGTGAATTCGACGTTAAAATTTGCGCTGAGGCCTCTTCTGTCGTTAAATCTTGCACGTCCTTAATGCTTCACGTACTTCTCCGTTTTATTCAAGATTCATACATTATTCAAAGAAAAGTTAAAAGTCGTCTTGCAGCCGCTATTAAGTTGACTTTAAATTAATTTTATATCTCATCTCTTCTCTGTTTTCTCAGAATATACATATGGATATATAGACCTTAGATCTTATACAGTTCATTCTACACTGTTCATTTATAAAAAAAACACTGGCTACTTAATCCGATACTTTTTTTAAATTTTTGTTTAGAGAAAGTCGACTCGCCTCTGTATTTTACCGCGATATTTTTATTTTAGAATTAAAACCTACGATAAATATTTGTCCGATTCCTTTTTGCAAAAGATAAACCTCTCTTATCAGGAATTTTATTCCTAATTATGCATATGCTAATTTTCCATCTTTGTTTATATGGCGCGCATTCGCGCGGCTTATGCGTATTAAATCTTCTGGCTCTAGGTTCACTCCATGCATATGTATACGTACCTGGGCAAAGAAATTTTTTTTACAGACGAATATAGAACCTCAAACAGCATGCATGAATAAAATATGCATCATGTGTTTCATTTTAGTTCAGTTCTGTGTTAATAATATTAAATAATATTATTAACAATCCTAACGATAAACATTACACGACGCATTTTAATCCCGATGAGAATCCGCAGTGTTCATCGGTCCCTTCAGAATACGTTCATACAGTACGTTCCTTGATGCGTACGTGCCGGATGCATTCTCAGTATAGGAGCCATTGCCGTTAATTCAGTCGAAATTCTCATATGCGCCTCGTAAATACCAAATCTGGTCGACATCCCCTTTAATTAAATCCTTCGCGTTTTCGTCGCGCGCCGCGACCATTAGTCCCATTTTCATCTAAAACGCCAGAAAGCTTCATGAAGTGAAGTTACTTTATTGCATTTCAAGAAGCCGATTTGAATTTAAATTTAAATCTGGACCGCGTGCAAGGGGAGCAGGGGCAGGGGCAGAAGGGAAGGAGAATGGGCTAGATTTTCAACCCTCCCGGGGCTGAATATACAGGCGACCGCGCGATAACGCCTTCGCGCCTAGGAACATCTTTTTGTCAACTGTATTTCCACTCGTTCGTCGTAGGGATAATATTTGTCTGATAGAACGAACGCTCACGCGTTTTCTCGTTCTACCGTTTGTTCGTTTCTTTCTGCCGTACGCGTACAATTATCGGAATTATTCGAACAATTCTTTCTCTCTCCCGTTTTCTCCGTGTCGCGCGCTCGGCGTGACGCATGCTTCGATGCGATTGATCGCTGCCTGCACTCGCTGTTTAATCCGCTCCTCTTTTTTCCCTCGCGAGATACACGCGCTGAATTTAACGAAGAGTTTCCTCCGGCACTATGTACGAGAGACGAGACTCCGCTTGCTTCTGAATTGGAACACGATGGGCCATCGACTGTCAGATTATTCAGAGAGGAATCAGCTATAACAGATTGAAAAATTCTAAATCATGTAGTCTATGTTTTTATATTATCTTGATAAGAAGATCTTGAAAAAAGACTTGGCTTGCTTTGCTTATCGATCGAATATTAATCACGTCATCTGACGTAGAAATCAAGGAAGCGAAGCAACGATCAGTTGCGAATCCGCTTGTCGGATCTCCGGATTTTTCTACTCGCGAATTAGATATGAAATAACGGGCAGCAGCGCACACAGAACGACGTGTTACTCGCACAGAATTGATTCTGGCAAACTGCCAAGGTCCAGCTAATATTACTTCATATACATGCAGAATCGGTATTCTCTCGCACCTGAGTCGTCTCCGAGGCCTAGTCGAGCCGCGGCGACACGTAGTTACGAGCGCAGAGCGCATCACGCGCGTCCCGCGAGAGTGTTTGGCGTAATAGTCTATCGAAGAGTAATCCATTTAGCTGGTAATCAGCATCCGGAGAGCTCCATCGAACGTGCGCGTTCTCTCTCCTCCTCCTCTCTCTCTTTCTCTGTCTATCTCTCTCTCTGTCTCTTCCTCTACTCTATGTCCACGCGAGTGCATCCGGGGTTGGAACATACCCGAAATGCCGTCATAAATACCAATTAAGGTATGTCCACGCCGCTACGGAGATGCGTGATCCACTATCGCCCAGTGAAACTTCCGCTCCCGAACTCCTCCTCGGGTACCACGGGTCGCAATGTCATTTTCATACATAGGAAATTAAAACCCGTTACTGCAAGGGCGGGGCAACGCGTCGAGAAAACGCGGGCGTTTTTAACGCCGTCTGGTCTTGCCCGCGCGGAACGTTGCAATTTACAAAATTTGTGCGCGTTCCTCGTAAAAGCGTTCTCGGTTTGTTTATTCATTAGCCCCACATTACGGGACTGCACAGCGCAATTAACAAATTAAAGAATGGCAAACAAATTAACAAATTAAATCCGATCAGTCCGGCAAAATATCCGGGAAATGTCTCGCTGAATCATTAATTCCCGTCGTGATTCTCTTAAAATAAACAAAAATCGTTTTTTAAACTGCATACGCAAAGACTATGATAACAAGGATACCGTAGAGATCTTAAGATGACTTTATCGGGCATTCCAGTATTAATTCGCTATAAGCACGGCGATCATAAAAACACGCGTGCCTGTTATTTTTTAATCAAGCCTGTAGCGGGTATACCTCGGCAGGCGGACGCAAAAAGCGCGCCGAAAAATTTCCCTAATCCCGTCGCGAGCCCAGACTGAAGCCGTAAAACTTGATCTCCACGTGCGACCCTTCACCCGGGTGGAGGAAAGGAGAAAAAAAATTTACATCCAGCCCGTAAAATTTCCACGGCAAGCGCACGGACGCCTTATCGTTTCGCGCGACGTCAGTCGACCTTGTCGCCGACCATAGCCGATACATCCGGCGACAGGAGCAGCGTGCTTTTTCTGCAAGAGGGACGAACTAACAAAATGGGCAGGAAAACTGGCGGCCGGAGAGATGGACGGAGATACACGCAAATGAAAAAAAAAAAGAACGAGAGAGAGAGGGAGGAAGGAAACGCGCGGGAAAAAACCTGCTGAGGGAGGCGAGCGAGAGAGGGTAGCTCCTTTTTATGATCCCCGTAGGAGCAGCCGTATGTAATGCTGAAGAGCGGGGGGAATTTCAGCGGGGACGCGCGCTACGAGGGCTTCTGCATCGACCTGCTGAAGGAGATAGCGCGCATAGTGGGCTTCACTTACAGGATCGAGCTCGTGCCGGACGGCAAGTATGGCGTTTACGATTACGAGACCGGCGAGTGGAACGGGATGGTGCGCCAACTGATGGACAAGGTGAGTGGGTGGATACGCGTGTGTGCATGCGTGTATACGTGTGTGTGTGTACAGATAGGGGATCAGGATTAGCAGCGACACGTGAGGATCTATCAAGAAATCTCGATCGGTCGTCTTTACGAGTCTCCTCACTCTTATCGCGAATCGCGTTACTTAAATCACTCTGAAACCCGTCGATAATTTTGATTGTTCCAACATCAATATAATTCGTCATTAATGAGTGCACTCGCAGGAGTGGAGGGTCGCGTGGACCTCGAATAATCACACAAGCTTGTGGCCACCGATTCGTGGAATTTTCGGTGACCGAGGATTCATCGCGCCCTAAACGGCGACTAAATTTACATATAACATGTAACACTGTGTACACAGTTCCACTATGTTACTCGGGGATTGTTTACTGTGAAGTCCCACCGCGGTGGGATAGCCTCATGGTTAGTGATAGATGCAACAAGACTTAAGGTAGTTAAGCGAGGCTCGATACGGGAAGCGGATTGTAGGTATCGACGTCTCTCATCGTTGCGAGGAGACGCGATCCCTCTAGAGAAATGATCACGTAGATCACTGACCGCATGGGGAATGGTCCTGAGATCCTCAGGAGCATATCTCTCAAAGGTTTAGTCGCGGAGCTATTTGCTTTAAGAATTATTCTGCCACCCTGATGCCTGATCTTGACTTGGGATCGAGGGGAATTGATGACCGAAGGGAGAGCACATGATTAAAGTATCAATTCGTAAACGCTGGGAATTCCAGGTCAACCGCTAGCAGAACTCTGCGGAAACGGCGTTAACTACGCAAATTGATGACGCCTGCGTAGCGCCTTCGGGTTGGACACGACGACCATGTACCGCGATATCGGAAGCCGCGCTCATTTCGCGTTCCACGTTCCACCGATTGCCGCGAACCGCTGCATTTCGCGCTAAACACGTAGGCTTAGAGATGCGCTGGATGCGATTCGCTTTTGCAATTCAAATCACGAACGGAACGGATGCGACGAGAGACTCGAGATACCCGCGCACGACGCACACCGCGTTTCTAGCAGGAAAGCATGAAACTAGCCCGCATCGCCCATCGCTACGTCTACATTTCAAGCGGGGGGGGGGGGGGGCGGAGGATACCGTGTGCACAGGATGTCGATTGATTAAGTGTGGCATACACGCGCAATTCCGTTCTACCGAATTTCAATATCCTGCTGACGTTTGTAGCAGATGCAACTTCGACGCTACTGGCACAGCAGCCGGTGATAACAATGTCAATACGCTCACGCGGCAAACATCATCGTAAGGGAGATGTTATAAAAGAGAACTTGCGGTTGCAGATTGCAGGTTGTATTGATTCTAGAATTAAACACGCGGTAGCAAATATATCGTGCTGCGAGTACACACATGGATACCTGCACGTAGCGATCACAGTAGTTAGCTGTACTAGTTGCACAGTAAAAATTGTAGAATTCGAGAGGATTGCTTTCACATGTTTACCCTTGCGTAATCCGTTAAACAAATTTTCGTCTCAGACTGGAACGGTGATGGGGCCTGGTTGGAGAGCTTGGAATTCGCGCGACGCGCAAACGGAATTCCTTCTCGACGACGAGAATTTCGCAGGAAGAAGCGTAAACGCTCGTTTTCCTCACTCTCGCGAGGAGAACGCGCACTTTTCTTCCTCTGGCGCGTTTAAAAGCGCGCTCGTTTTTGAGAGAACTAAGCATCAGGATGTAACTAGCCGGGCTACACACAGAGCGATATCCACATTCCAGAACTACTTTCGCCCATAAATCCCGAACTTCGGGATTGGGCTTAGTATCCGGCTGCCGCGGAAGTCCAAGGGCGCACTTTTATCGCGATGAATAATGTATGGCCCGGTGCGTAACAGAAACCGCGGGCTCTTGTATAGAAATAATTAATTCCGGGCCTCTCGGTGCGACGCGAAGAGGATGGGATGGGACAGGCGCGTAATCCCAACCGCTTTACACTAAATGGATAACGTTAAAAATATGTAGTGTTTAATACGAGACACCTGAAATAATAATACTCGCGAGCAGCAGTAAAGCCGCTGTCAAAGCGTTGATAATGCATGCGGAATGATGACGATGTTAAAATTTCAGAAACGGGTGAAATCACGATTATAAATGATCTGATATTTTTCGATCTGAATCGCATTAAGCTCCTGGCGGATCGCGATCGGCGATACGGTGACGAGCGTGTATAAATGTGCGCTGTATGTGCCGGCATGGAATTATGAGAAATCGCGATTACGAGTCCGCGAGATTTCTCATTTTCGCTGGGACCCGCGCAGACTGGCGAACGTTACAAAGCGACCGGCACTACGTTATCCGGACGGCAGTATTAATTTTGTCATGATCATTAATAATACTCGCCTCGCCGCAATCGCTACCCCCGAGAGCCCGTCGGCGAAATCCGAGGGCGGAAAAATGATGATAAAAAAGCGACCGCATGTAATATGCCCGGAAGCAGCATCGTATTTTAACGGCTTAAGCCGTAATTAAATGAATCTCCTTGTGAAACATTCGCAGGCTGCAGGTACGTCAAAGCGAAAATTAGTCCTGTCTGCGTCTAATTAGTTTTAATTAACATATATAAGTTTTTTTCCAGCGTAAGCTGTTTCAAAGGAAATTCACATTTCTGCAGTTTATCTTTCCTTCAAAAGATTTCACGGAGATGACATCCTTTCAGGCAGAAATATGATCTCGTGTCGGAATCCTGATTATCTAACGCAATTTAGTGTAACTGAAAGCTATGGAATATTCGCTAGAGCGCGAAATATGCAAGACGTAACACGAGATATTAATTTTGCTCACGCGACTTCGTCCGACAGGTGATATATCGATATTTCACTTTTATCCGAGCGCGTTGATAAATGGGATATCGTTTGTCGACCGGCCGAGAAAAGGTAACGAGGCTCGACAACGAGTGAATGAAATGAAAAACGGTACGTGCTCACGCGATCTATCGGCGTCATTATGGAAATTATTAAATGAGGCGGGGAGACGACTTTCAGTATAGAAATATCCGATATAAATAGCACCGATACGATATCGCGCGTATAATAAATACACACGTCGCATATTCTTGCACTCCATAATACAACATGTGCGTGATTGACATCGCACTTTTCCCGGTGTATTATCTCCGCTTACAGCTTTAATTGGCTTTCGCGCGTCGCTGACACGCCTGCGCGTGAAAACAGCATCGCTCGTACATTCATAACGATTGACGGCACGATGCATCGCGGCTCCGCAATGGCGCCATGCTGTCATCATGCCGCAACAAATTATTACGACCGTCATCCACGATCCGCGCAACGAGGGCCGTAACGTAAATCACGCGCGAATTAGCGATGCCGCGAACCCGAAATATCTTTCGCGCGGGATGAATCGGCACCGCTTTACGCTTTACGTCGATATCGATCGTTTCAGCTGTCCATCGCTGATGGAAGATTTATTCTCGCCATCCCACTCGGTCTATTTACAGTTTATCGACACCGGTAACATATAGCCTTCATAAAATATGAAAGCATTGAGTAAAAAAACGAAAGTGAAATCCGGCAATTTCGTTAATTGTTATTGTCGTTGCGTCACGAATTGTTATGCACGATTGCTCGTAGATATCTCATTCGGATGGGATTGACAACTATGAGCATTTGTTTCCGCGAAAGATGTACGTTGATCGAAATGCGATAAATCGATTTGAGATAAATATTCGAGCAGCGAGAGAAACCCACCGATTGATATGAAAAACGAGCAGCAGATCGTCAGATTCAACACGTCGAGTCGTAATTTTGTGGAATAACCGTACGTGTAAGGCGCAAACAAACGTTGCATGTCGCACGCCGCAATAAAAATCCGGGATATGAAGAGCGTACCGGGCAAATGCATAAATCATGTTTCGCCGACGTTGCGCAATAAAATTGTCGCGTAACGTGTGCATTTACATGCAGCGCACTCGCAAGAAATATGTAGCACACCGTGCTACGTAAAAACGGGTGCGAGCGAACGAAGGAAAGATAAGGGATTTCTCTATCGAGCGCGTTTCCGGCCAGATATCCGCACGTTCCCAGCGTGTGCAGTGCAAGCCAGAAATAAATCTACCCGGACTGCCACCTCGCAACGTGCCGTCGCGTGCCAATTTTTCGCAGATCTGAAGAAGCAGTTAGACGTCGCGGCGTAGAGATGCGTATGCACATTGAGAGATCTTCCTCCAAGCTGATTCGAATCGGCAGCATTCTGCTCTCGACTACGTCAGCTATGCCCGCGTAGCACCCCATGCGTGTCTAAATAATTTCGGGCACCTGCGAACGCGACGAGGCGAGAATGAATCGAGAGCAGTTCACCCCCAAAGGAGTTCGCGTTGTCCGCTCGACTGCCTTCAATTAGCACGAATGCATTAGAAAAGCCAGAAATGCTTTCTCCCCGTTTCTAATCGGCATATTGTTCGTTCTTAATTCGAGGGGGGAGGGGGGAGGGGGCGAAAAAAAATTTTTCTCGTATTTCTAGTAAGTCTACTTAATTCGAACACGGAGAAGATTCTATATTTTTCGAATAAATATTTTCAGTAGTAATATAATAATAAATGTTAATATTAAAATTCCTGTTATGCAATCTTCTCTCTCGCATTGCAGAAGGCTGATCTCGCAGTCGGCTCGATGACGATCAATTACGCGCGTGAGAGCGTCATCGACTTCACGAAGCCGTTCATGAACTTAGGCATCTCGATCCTCTTCAAGGTAAGTGAGAACCGACGACTCGCCTCCGTCGTCGTCGGACGATGTTGCTCTCGCTCGCATGGCGAAACCGCGAGTTAAACGCCAGGATTTATCTCGTTACAAGCGAGCAATTATCTCTGCATCCCCGACTCTCAGAGCGAAGCGCGCTTAAACGAGCTATCTCGCTCTAAGCCACCCTCTTAATCCCTCCGGTCCACGCCCGAAATGGCGCTGCTCTGATAGCTCATATTTTTATTTCGTCCACATCCTGCCGCATTGCTGCTGGCGGATCTCGATTCTTTCATCCGTCCAGCCTTGTTGATTTTTCTCCCCTTTCTGTATATTTTTCCATGCCGCGCATCTGTTATTCTTATTTGTTTTTTTGTTTCCTTCTCCACTTTTTTCCATGCCGCTGTACACCCCTCTGTTATTGTTAGGCTATTTTTATTTGGTAGCCGGTGGATGCGCTCAAAAGTCCACCTGACGTCGATAAAGGTTTCAAAAGTAACGATGAATAATAATAACATCCTTGTCGATATATTTTGCCTTGATATGCCCTTTTTCGCATTAAATACGCGAGAAAATTACGAAATTACGTAGAATACGTAAAAGTAATAAATATGAACGACTTCTCGCGCGTGTATCGCGTACATGCATCTTTTTTTTCTTTTTTCCACTTGTTTGATAGGAGGTTTAACAGCGGCGTAATCTCATTTAAGAGTAATGCCGGCAGTAATGGAGGACCGCTATCCGTAATTCCGTCTGACTAGTGCTGCCTGACCATAACTAGCCCTTATCTACTTGCCCGTGAAACTACCATTGGTTTGATAACATCCGGATAATACTACCATATTTTACCGAACCGGCCAGTTAGTAGTTGAGTGGTAAATACCAACTGCACATGTAAGAGGTTTTGTACTGGTTTCTAACTATACATCTGTGCCAGTAACTGCGGACTGTACGTGGTCAGATCCGCTTAGCCTTACACATCTAACGAACAAAATTCAATATTTTCTATAGTAAAACTCAATATCTCGCATTAATGAATACTGTCGCGATGAAAATTAGATGTCAGTTATTTACAGCTATCTATACAGCCACACAATATATATTTTCATTATTTAAACAATTTAAACAAGAACTTCATTTTTTAATTTTTTAACTTTCAATTTAATATTAACTGATAATACGTATAATAATACCTTAATTAAAACATTAATTAAAATATAATTGTAATGGACTTTCCTAAAATACGATTAGATATTTGTACAAATTTTTACTGCAGCTCACTCTCGAGCAAACGAACCAATTTAGAGAAACGTCACGTATGACGAAAAAAATCGCTCGATTCTTTCCGCAAGGTTGGACCTCGTTAATTCGTTTCGGTTATGGGGTAGCACTTATATGACAGTAATATCCTGGCGTCTGATGATACATTCGTGCAAATCAACGTACACACGTGTATCCTCGCTTATAATGGTACAGCATGTGTCGCAGGGTGGAAGGAGAGGCGAATTAATTAGAGCTGCTCGCAAGTGATGGCACGTGGATGATTTAATAATCGGAATTGATCATCGATCGGCTTACGCGTCGAATTAGTGAATCGTTTAATTTGATATTTATTCAAGTTATCTTTTCATCAGTTGCTTTTTGTCTCCCTCTCCTCTCTCTCGCTCTCTGCATCTTTATCTCCTCTCTATTCTGTGTGTGCTCTCTCTACATCTCTATGCAATCCCTTTCCATGATTTTGCCTCATCCTGCTTTAATTATTCTCGTAGTATCTCGCTAAGAGTTTCTCCCGACTTCTCGCGGATTCCTCCTCGCGATCGATCTCAGACGACAGTACGGGAATTTTCGAAGTTTCGACTCGCGTTAAATAATTCGGGATGCTGCAGCTACGCGGAGTTAACTTCTCTCGGGCAGCTGCACTTTATGCTGTAACGAGTGGCAATGGAAGATTCGCTTACTACAAAGTTAATAATGATATTGCTCGGATGTCGCACGTACAAGCGGTTAGCAGAACGATATAGGTATAGAGAAGTTAATTTCTCGAGCTTTTCTAATAAAATTTTCGCGACGACGCGACGATGAGATCGCTCCGCTCCATCGTGTCGGAACCGCGCTTCCATTCATCCTTAATTTCTCGGCTTTTCGCGACCGAAAACCCCGGCCGAACGTTTGGACCGGCAGAATTTACGGGGACGGCTGTTCGCGATATTCACCTTTGTTAAGTTTTTTCTTTTCTGTCACGTTTCATCCACTCTCCCAATCTGCTAGAAACGAAATTTTTTCTTCGTTTTTGCTATCTCATCAAGCAGCTATATTAACAATGAGATTATAAAATCAGCATTTAAACGTCATTGAAGAATTGCTGAATATTGGGACAATCGCAATCCCTCTATAAAAAATAGATCAAATTAATCATTTTTTCTTTGCGAGAATTAGTATAGGGAAAACCCGATCCGATTAATATTGCTTTCACTCGCTTAATGTCCTTTAGCTTGACAATTGTTGGAAGACTTTTGGAAATATAAAACGTTACTGTTATCGGGGAAAACCGATGTATCGGGATATATTCTCTGAAATGTAAGCTCCATAATATGTTCACTATCTACGGATAATTATATAAATGTGACTAAATAAAATTTGTAAAATATTTGTAATAATTCGATCGTTTTGTCACGCATCAACAATTTTTAGTTTAAATTGCGCGTATCCTTATCGCATAATCTTCTTTTATCGCTTGTGAATACTTTTGCTGTTACATGATTGTCATACAGGTAATTACGATAGTAATTACGGCAACAGAGAAACGTACAATCAATTCTATAGATTGTCTACTCAAAGATCTTCCGCGACGCTAATGCTCGAACTGCGAGTGAAATTGTTCATCGCGATTCCCGATGGCGCAAGTCAAGCGCTTAATGAAGATAATTAAGCGAATCACTGTTATACAGTCAAGCGGCTGTGACGCGGTAATCTTCTATCGAGAATCGCTGCGAGATTAATTGTAGACTACGCGTCACACTTGACAGAACCCTTAAAAGGTTCTTGTGCACGTTATTATCAAAATTGGTATTAACTGAATTGGATTATTCTATTGTGATATTCAAGACCACAGTGACCACACAGCAGTCAATAAAATAAATATTTATTCTGTAACATCAATCAGTAAATTTATCATAATAAATAATATAATCGGAAATTAATTATTTAATATATGTATTAATATAGAAATAATATTTTTAATACCGAGGCATGAAAAACCCGATAAATGAACCTCTTATAAGTAAATTTAAACGATAAAGACTTTTTCACCGCACTGATGATAGCTTGCTCTTCAATACTCGTTGCTACCCAAGACTCGTTTCCGCTGGAGAAGGATTTTCCTTTAGCAAGCACGAGAAGGAGAAAACGCAAGTCTCTTTTCGCTGATTGCACCAATCGACATCGGCCAGCGCGAGTGCTCTCTCTAATTAATGTAAGGCGATCATTTAATTGCAATTAATGTCACAGTCAGCAGAGCTGTTCCTACTCTCAAAGCATCCTTTAATCATCCCGCCAGTGTATCATGATTTCACACAATTACCATACTTACGCTGATACATACCTGAATTGGGGGTGGGTAAGCCAATCCATTAATTGCATCGATACTATCGTACGTAAAATTAATTTATTATTATATATTACACATCATATAATATTCATCATCATATTTCTTTTTGTCGTTGTTAAGGTTGGCGCTATGTGCTTTCACAGCTTCATTTTTCTTTTTCTTTTACATTTACAAATATTAATTGATACAAAAATATATCGATCAGAAAGCTAGTTTTTTATATATTTATGTATTTTCTATTAATTGCATAAATTTTGTCCTGCAATATACTATAGTTTTTTAATATCGATAAAACATCGAGAACGATTATTATGAATTTGACACGAAAATTTCTAACGGCAGATCTCATTATACGATTATTTAATTGTCATTTCTAACATAAGAAATAACAAACAGTATACAATACATTAAAGTTTTATCTCTTGAGATATATGAATATGAATAAATATTATCGAATAAACTTTGTGTGTGAAGAAAAACAGATATCTGTACACATATGTGCAATGAATCGAAAATGAATTTTCCTGATATTCTAGTTTGAATTGAATCTTTCTGACGAGACGTTCGTGTGACAAATTCATGTGCGATGACCCCTCTTGACGAGGTCGCCATAAACCGGATTCCTCCCTTTCACAGGTACCGACCAGTCATCAAGCACGACTCTTCTCCTTTATGAATCCACTGGCGATCGAAATCTGGTTATACGTTCTTGCGGCTTACGTCCTGGTGTCGGTGACAATGTTCGTAGTTGCACGGTTCAGCCCGTATGAGTGGAACAATCCTCATCCGTGTCACGCCGGGTCAGAAGTCGTCGAGAACCAGTTCTCCTTGTCGAACAGCTTCTGGTTCACCATTGGAACCCTCATGCAGCAGGGCAGCGATTTAAACCCAAAGGTTTGAGCTTGCCTGCTCGTACGACTCTCAAATATCGCAAATATTAAGCCCTTTTCGCAATATTGATTAGATATCCTGATTCAGCCTGTGAAATCCTCATTATGTCATGTTAATCATCATCGTGTGATTAGTTTCGCGAGCGAACTCATCAATATCGCTGTTGTGCAACTGACATAATGACTCGTGTAATAACGCGTAATAGCATACTCTTGTTCTATGTGCAAATAGCGCATATTATCATGAACATGCATAAATACATTTTCGCGCAGGGCCATTTCGTGATAACAGGCGAAGCAACGCACGCAACCTTAAAATGTTAATGATGCCTCATTAGAGCGATAAATTGTGTAGCGTTATAAACATCATGTACAATTAGATACAATAACTAATAGCGTACTGAATTATTATATTGCAACTAATTGTACATCAACAGCAATTAGGTTTAATTATGCACATTATTTCCATTTAATATAATTATCTATTCGATTCCACCTTTGAATTTTCTGACGCGACCTTACTTTGCGATTCCCTTGGCTCTGAACACGAGTATTTCGATTGGAGGGATCTCCAATTTTCGTTGGCAGACTATAGCTTTTGGATTAATTTTCAAACACCCGGGAATCCTATTCAACTAAATGAGATACGCGTTAATGCCTCGAACGACTAAAAAATATAGAAAGAGCATGGGAAAATATTGGATTTCCAGCGTAATGAGAAATTAACGTTACTGCAATTTTAAACCGGTATTACGAGATACTCTTATATAGCCGGAACTGTCTTCACAAGATACTCGCAAAGTTACTACATCGATAATTGAAATCGTTATGTTGAAAGCTAATATATGTAGTAAAAACTTAATAGAAAGTTAACAGCGATGAAGATGAAGCTAATTGAAGGAGCATTCTCTTTCATTTCGATGTAATGATGTCTTTATCAGGCTATGAGCACGCGTATCGTAGGTGGTATATGGTGGTTCTTCACCCTAATCATCATTTCGTCATACACTGCGAATCTGGCGGCTTTCCTTACGGTCGAAAGAATGATCACGCCGATAGAAAACGCCGAAGACCTCGCCAGCCAGGCGGACATTGCTTACGGCACTCTAGACAGCGGAAGCACGATGACTTTCTTCAGGGTAATTAAATATGTTTTATCATTTTTAAATCTATCTGTCCAGTATATTTTGTGTACTATTTCTTATCTAATAAAAATGTTTTATTATCTATTCAGAGTAGAATTAAGAGTGGAATGATTTCAGTCAGTATTGAGTTTAAATTTATGGTTTTTTCTTTAATAATAAAATATAATAAAAGCGTTTTTCTTATTGATTAAAGTTAAAGCTATAACTTGTTAATGTAAATTTAATTTCATTGTATTATACAATAGAATATTATTAATTGTTATGATTTTTCTATCAGATTTATTATATGTTCTGGTTGTGATCACACAATGATTGCGCAATATGGTTGATTAATCGATATGCGAGAACAATTACTTCGCGATTATTATGGTAATCGCTTCCATTTTCACGCGGAAATGGAGGTTTTCATTACGCCCCGTTGTTCGCGCTCTTTCGCAAAACCATTTTTAGCAGTTAATCATAAATTACTATTTAGCGGTATAAAATAACACACGATATCACAAAAATGATAACAGTTATTGCTAACGATAATAAAATTTTCTAATTTCCTGTTTCCATATCTTCCAACTTTTGAAATTTAAGGACTCGATGATCGAGACATACAAGAAGATGTGGCGATTCATGGAGAACAAAAAGCCGTCCGTGTTTGTTCCAACTTATGAAGAGGGTATCCAGCGAGTTCTTCAGAGTGACTACGCCTTCCTGATGGAGTCGACCATGCTGGATTACATCGTTCAGAGAGATTGCAATCTCACACAAATCGGCGGTTTTTTGGATACTAAGGGATATGGAATAGCTACGCCGATGGGTAAGTGTATGATGCTAATCAATGTTTCCCAGATACCGGTTTAAAAAAATATATATTTCCCGCATTGTAATTCAATAAAATAAAATATTATAACATTAATGTTTTTTAATTGTGAATTCGAATATTTTAAATTAAACGGTTTGTAAAGTTTTGTTCAAACGTTATTGTCAACTACATTTTTACAGCAATTTAATTTTTAATTTAATTTTCTAATTTCGATTTCGCGTTGATTATTTTGTGCATTTATGATGTGCCCAAGCACAGAAGCTTCATTATACTGAGTATTGTATAACTGCTATGTAAAGCCCAATTTCCGTTTTAATTAAAAAAAATTGATCGTATATATCCATATCTACTCCACAATGGCATTCACGGTTTCCGAAAAATGTCATAGGCTCACCGTGGCGAGACAAAATATCTCTGGCGATTCTAGAATTGCAAGAAAAAGGCGAAATTCAGATGCTCTATAACAAATGGTGGAAAAGTCCTAAGGATACCTGCATGAAGACGGAAAAGGGAAAAGAGAGTAAAGCCAACTCTCTAGGCGTCGACAACATAGGTGGGTGCTTTCCTATTATAGCATGATCTAAATTACACGCCCCATAAGCTCCGTTGTAATATCATAACTCGGAGGCGCCTCGTTGCAATCACAGATATTTTTTATTGTCCTCATTACTCTCTCATTCTTGTTGAAATATAGATAACAATTCCTTTTTTAAGAGAGCTGAGCTTTTAAAATAAATTTCAAATCCTCCAATTTCTTTAATTATGCATTCTTCAACATTCTCTGTTATAAACTATTTGAAGTTTCGAGAATAAAGAAAATATATTGTAATATCCTAAAAGTGTCATCAGTTTATTGAATTTATTTAATTATTCCTATAATAATATGCGTTCTAAATTTTTTATAATTTTCATTAATTCTTTCACACATTAATGATCTCATAATGCTCAAGAATCGGTGTGTGTTTTTTTACACTGTAGGAGGTGTCTTCGTGGTTTTACTGTGCGGTTTGGCATTCGCCGTGCTTATAGCGATTTTCGAGTTTTGCTACAATTCCAGGAGGAATGCGCCAGCGGAACGGGTGAGTGCATCGATCTGAAAACCCAATGCTAAAATAAATTGTCAGCACGTTTACGTTGCATGAATGTATTCACCTATGTCAGAATCTAAATTTTCGATAAAGGCGAGCAGCTGATGTACCTCTCAAGTTCTCCTCTCTGCCTTTCTTATCTCCATTTTTCTGTTTAAATTTATTTAATTTCAGAATTTTTGCAATTACTGGTCCCGAAATGCTATATAATTTAATATCGATTACAAATCATACCAATAAAAATAGCATATGATTGGTTTCGAAACACAGCGTATTTTTTCAAGCTGGCAATTGATTTGGTGGCTGGAGAGTTGATTTATATATGTGGCATGATTGTAGATGTAAGCATTGCATGATGTTATCTGAACTTTGTTTCATCGCTACGACATGGATTTTGCCGTATCAGCATGAGCTCATCGTCCATTGAAGCATGTCGCTCGACTGCAAGTGTCCCAAATCCAGTTGGGAAGAAAGGTCCGTCTCGCCCCTTTGAGCGAACTTCTCACGAATTCGCTTGCCTCGGCATAAAAAAACACCTGTTTAAAATCTTATTTTCATATAATACGCGTTACAAATGCATCACAAATATATTCCTCGTATTTTCGTATTCCTCGTATATATTTTCTATGTGTCCTAATACGGGATGTCTCCGTATCAGCGGAGGATGGAACTTTGGAATTAATTTTTTACTAGTAATAATATAAAAAACATCACTTTCAATTTCTAGATCTTAAAGTTTCATAATAACCTTAATTAAAATTCAATATAAAAAAATTTTAAAAACTTTAGATCTCGGATTGTAATTCGATTAAATCAAGATACAATGATTAATGTTTTTCTGCTTACTTTCGCCTTTGTCTTCAATGATTAATCCGAGAACTACTTGAAGTTCTACAAGGAATATCATTATTCATTCTCGCTAATTTTAAGGTACCTTTTACGTCACATGTATCTTTTAATGTGCTTCAGTTCAATTATATCTTTAACAATCGTGTCACCGTCATTTATCGCGTTGTTGATGCAGCAAAGGCAGCCGATTCCTCCGACGTCTAGCTCCGGTTCTCTGCAGGGAATTTCTCAGATCGTGCAGCAACAGCAGCAGCAGCAACAACAGCAACAGCAGCAGTGCCAACCACAACATCAACAGCCGCAACAATCGAGTCAGCAGCAAGAATCACTCTGCTCGGAGATGGCGCGCGAATTCTGTCATGCCTTACGCTGCCACGCGTCGTCTCGACGACGACGTACCTGCGACAAATGCTCCACGCACGTAATCGGCTATTCATCGGACAATCCCACTGCCACCCCTATAAACGGGATAAGATCCCAAGTAACACCCTCTTTTCTTTTTGCAGATTCTAATGTCTATTCCATCATTAACTAGCTTTCGAGCTAGTAAAGCTAATACTTATTCTCGCCAAATTCCGATGTAAAATGATTTGTACTTTGACGCAGAACGCTTAATTTATTGAAGCAGTGATATATACACGAAACCATTGGTAGATTCAATATTCTTCCTCGATTTCAAGTCAATTATTTAATTCGGGATACATGTATCGTTAAAAACTAAACGTAAAACGATCGGTGAAATTTTCATTGAACAAAACTTGTTACAGAAAATTTAACTGTACGAACAAATATTCAAACTATCGCTTCAAAATATGTTCCATTTTTCATTCGAAAAATACTCTGTGCATGCATACCTGCCGTTGAAATCCATTATGCAACAGGAAAGTTAAAATAAAGATAAATCTACCATTTATCTCCGTAACCGACTTCATATCGTATCGTAACTTCATCCAAGAGAGAAGTCATTTCACGTTAGATAATTACTCAATTACGTTTTATATTCACCAGGCTTTCATACTTCCACGTTCATTAAACTTATAATTGCATTCAAATGTTCTTTAATTAACGTGTATTCGGTGAGCGGATTTATTTCCCGTCAAAGTCAGCATGAAATTTATTATCTCTCCATTTTTTCTCGCGAATGACTCGATATTGCAAGAGATTTTACTGGCATGCAATTAAGGAATCAACGAAATTTCAACAGGTGTTTTTAACGGCAACCACAATTTACCGTGCAATCGGGTTATTTATGACAGCTTGCCGTGTGCTTTGTCGAAAGTGAATATTAATCTCCAATTTCAATTTGAAAAAGAAATTCAAACTCTGCAGAATCGTATGAATTTCAAAACTACTAACAAATATTTAACAGGAATTAAACTGCGCACTATAAAGCCGATTGAATTTCATGTCATATTCAATATTCAATACTTTCAATAACGTAATGATGGAACAAAGAAACGATAAATTAAATAAAGATATAACAAAATGTCAATTGGCTTTCGCACTGTTTATTTGATTTCAAAGTAATAGAAAATGCTCCTCAAATCCAGTTATGACACAAATAACATAATATGCAAATAACATAATATGTATTAATAAAATAGTGATTTTTCGGAAACTGTCAAACGCTCATAATATAATTATTATTTCATCTATAATGTTGCAGAGAAGCAGCCTGGCTGTACCCGTAGTCGAGTTGCCTCCGCACGTCCACATGCATCATCACGCACCACTGCACGATTACGACGGCAATTAAAGGGGTTCGTCTTCGACGAGAGACAAACCGATCATGACATTAGCCATAAAACCCCGAGACATAAGTACAAAGCGCATAACGCGTCGCGGAAAGCAGTCGATAGACTGTTAATAATTTCCGCCGATTCGAAAGTATCATCATTCATCTAAATCCCCAAACAGTTTGCACAATATTACGGGAACTTCATGTTCTCCATTACGAAAAGAGCTTATGCGCATTAGTAGAATTGACGTGCGCTCCTTTTTCGCACATTTGATAAGTAAATTCGAGATCAATGCGGTACGTTGATCTAATCGGTAAAGCAATTCTAAATAAAAATTCTCTCGACCACTCGCGGTTTTTTGTACGACTAATCGATTCACGGGACGCTATAATTGTTCCGAGAGAAGTATTCGCTACTTTATCCGTGAAGTATTTGAGTTAAGGTAGCCGATGACTACTGAGAAAATTAAAAAGTTGCGAAACGCGCTATATTTATTAATCCCCGACTTTGCCAAGGAAGTTTTCCTTCAACACGATGTGATCTAGATCGATGTTACAATGAATCGAGTAATTAAGAGATTAACGATATTACCTAGGCGAGTTTTAACAAATGATTGAACACTTTACGTAATTGGATTGTAAGTGCAATATTCCTAAAATTAAGTTCTCGTTAAGCAAATTATTTAATTATAAATTAATTATTTAATATAATTAATTATTTAATTATAAATTAACAAAAAATTATAAATGTGATTTATGAGAAAATTATAATGTGAAAAATAAAGTATTTCTCTCCAAGAGACATCAAAATTAGTGAAGTGACTTTCTCCGAGATTTTTTATTCTTTTAATCTGTACGATCTTCCTTACGTCAAGTCTTCAATTGTTAGAAAGCGATCACTGCGAGATAGCAGTTACTAAATCTAATTCTATTGTACTTCAACTGATATGATTAAGAGAGTAGCTCAAGCTAAGAATAGACGATCGGTTTTTCCTACGCCCAGGAAGCTAGACCATCAGGTATAATTTATGACGGCAATCACCGAAATCTCTGCCATTGAGCACGATCATGCTATTCTCGCACGGGATCTGAACGATCCACATGCACAGAATGACATTTACACACTGTTTGCGCCCTGTAAATGCGTTCTCTTTTCACGAAGGACTACCTGTGAAGTGAACAAGATGAACAAAGTACTTGCGAAGTGTGTTTTGTAAATATCGCCGCGAGAACAAAGCAGCAATCAAATTGTAATGGAGAGTATTTTATGCAAAAGTGAGTCGAATGAGTAATCGTTAGTGCTAATCGAGTACAACTTAGGCATTTGATGTCATGTAACGTGTGCTGTAATATGATGATAGACGGCGAATAAATGTAAGATAAGAGAACGGACATTGTCGTACGTTTCTTTTGAGATTCTTTTTAATCTATTATCTACAATTAATGGAATAAGAATACCTAAGAACTTCGACTTTGATCTTGTAAACTAAAGAGTGATGGCAAATTTTGCCCATTTTTGAGACCTCGAATTGCAAACATTTTTTCATGGCAAATAGTACTATTAGATGAAATATTAATCCCAGTAAAATTTCAAGATGAGCATAGGCACGGTTCCGGAGATACAATGAGGTGAATGTGATGATTTCCCGTCAGAGTGTCTTGCATAAGGAAGAATGCGTGGCTGAAGTTCACGTAATATTGAAGGTATTTTGTGTCGAATGGATCATCTACGATTCATTGTTCAGAGAATTAACGATCAACTATTCACCGCCATTTCATTTATGGGGGGAGGGGTGCTTTGTAAAGCACCCTGAAAATACGTTCCCTATCACTGACCAAGTCTTTGAAGCAATTCAATTACCGAGGTGTTACCGCAAATCGATCTTATACCGTGGCCGTGATTAAGACAAGAGATACATCTCAAATCATCACCGCTGATCGGCTCGCATCAGCGCGTTTACATCTCGCCGAGAACATCGAACGTTCGAGATCTTTCGGTACCGCGTGAGCCGTGTTGTTTGGTCCGCGCTGCCGATCGCGGCTATCCTTGTCTGGTGTTATCGACTCGATTCCTTCTATTTACGACTTCCGAATACCGTCGAATTATAACGATCGATGCTTGTTGATCCACTCGCGAAACCGCTCCTCAGCAGTCGTGCGTCGCATTATGACGTTACTTGTTTCTTTGTTCTCCATATTTTTGTTTGTTGATTGCTGAAGTCAGTTTCTCGCTACTTTTCTTTTGTTTCATCCTAATCTTTCTTACATTCTCGTATCTCTTCAGGTATATTTTTTTCATACTTGACGATCGTTGATTCTTCAATAAAGCAATGCCTTTCACTAAATGTTTAGGCTGTAATGATCAAAAAAGATCGAAAAATGATAAGTTTTTTCCTATCGAAGACATATCGAATTCGTTGATGATGGTTAACAATTTATCCAGATCATCATTCGCCTGGGATCTTGAGATGATTTTTGATCGATTACTAAGTTGGTAACAGTTTATGCATATTTTGCTCTGTGATGGAATGTGGTTCAATTCTTCTAATTTCCGTTTCTTCGGATTATTTTTCCGTAAATTGTTGATTGATAATTGTAAATTGATACACCTGATCTCTCGATTTATCGTCAAGGTATTAATTCTCATTCACGATGCACTTTTGGTTGCAAAAACCCCCGGAAGTTGATCTCAATTCCCCGAATTATCCGTTGTAAGCTGCTCATGGATTATAAATTCTTGACCAAAAATGATGCTCGTATGTGTAGCAATCATGTCGATAATTCTACATTTTGGCCACTTGTAAAGCAAGTTAGAGAAGAAGTAAGTGCTGAAGAACAAAAAACAGTCAGTGATCTTATGTTTATTTACTATCAAGAGCTGAAAGGGAAAAATGAAAAGATATTCGATGTGGATAATATCGATTCTATTGATGACACGACATTCAAAATTTGGTTTGCTCTTGATAAAGAACAATTTCAAACTGTATGCAGTTTTTCCGTAACATGTCAGCCTAAGCACGTTGCAGTTTTACTTTGTAAAATGCGAACTTCTCTTTCTGATGAACAACTTTCATTCTTATTTGGTGTTTGTCGGAGGACTATTGCAAATCATATGAATTCAGCAAGAAAAGATTTGCACAAGAACCTCGTTCCACAATTCATCAATCGGAATGATCGCTCAGTATTTCTTGCTCATACGACACCAATGTCAAAATTACTATTCGATATTCCAGACGATAAAGCCTGCATAGTATTCGATGTCACCTATCGCCTGACCCAAAAATCTGCGAATTATGTAGGACAAAAACATCTGTGGAGTGAGCAGAAAAAAATGCCGCTGGTCAAACCTATGGTAGGTTGCTTCTCAGATGGTTTCTTTCTATACGTTTTTGGACCCTTTGACGCAACGCATAATGATGCGACCATATTGCAGGATTGTTCTCAGAGATACGCAAACGACATGAGTACTATTCATGAGGGTGATACAATCAATATTAGTTGATAGAGGTTTTTGTGATGTACTGAATTTCCTAACTGAAGAGAAGAATTTGAAAGCTTATTGTCCAGGACTCGGTCAACTTAATACCGCAGAAGCAAATGCTTCAAGATGTGTAACCAAATATCGCTGGGTGATAGAGCAAGTCTTCGGTCGCCTCAAGAAGAAATTCAAGATTTTTTCTTTGCCAGCACATAATACAACTCTCAAACACGATCTCGACTCTCTCTATATCGCTTTTGCTCTCTTGAATTTATTCCACAAACCAATTCTGAGTGATGTCATGCATGAAGGCATAGCACAGACTTTGAAATCTCGACTTAACGTCCCTAACCGTTTGCAAATCATCGTCCAAGAATTCAATCTTCCTCAACTGAGAGTACCATTCCTTGCAGTCGAGTACACATCACTCGATAATGAAGAAAATAATCGACTCATTGGATTTCCTGAACTTTCGATGGATGATCTATACTACTTGAGTCTGGGACCTTATCAAATACGCAATGCGATTTCGTACTATGCAGAACATCAGAAAGAAGGAATATTCTTGGTGCAGAAGTTCTATCCAAGGCCGAAGCACCCATCAGCAGCTTTGAACTATGAGAAGTATGGCATCTCAGTTGAAGAACCTACATTGATTAAGGCGCATATGAAATCTCGTTATCGTGGTGGTAAGTATCACAACATTTTTGTTTTGATAGATAAAGCAAAAGTTGGACGGGATTCTATTCGTGAGTACTATTGTACTTGTGAAAGTGGTGCTCGGACTGCAGGTTGTTGCAGTCATGTAATGACAATTGTGTGGTTCCTTGGATGTGCTCAATACCATGGGATACAAATACCTAATCCTGAAATATGCAACGTATCTATCACGATTCACAAAACAACCCTGCATAGTGAGAGGCAAGAGGACTCAAATTGAAAAAGCACCCATCTGTGAGAGGCAAGGGGACTCACATTAAAAAAGCACCCCAATCTGTGAGAGGCAAAGGGACTCATATTAAAAAAGCACCCCAATCTGTGAGAGGCAAGGGGACTCACATTAAAAAAGCACACCAATCTGTGAGAGGCAAGGGGACTCACAGTAGAAAAGCATCTCGATCCGTGAGAGGGGGTGTCAAGTGTCACATCAACTTGATCTGTCTCGGGGAACTTTCATGCTAGGCGAAAACTGAGGTCATATTTGAACCCGCCGTAAAAAATCCATAAGAAACTATATGTTTCACTTTGTTATATATATTTTATTCCTTGGTATGGACACTTGAAGAGTTTCGTGTACTTTCATGGATTATAAGAAAGCATCACATTCACACCTTTATATCTCCGGAACCGTGCCTATGCTCATCTTGAAATTTTACTGGGATTAATGTCCCATCATATAGTACTATTTGGCATAAAAAAAGTTTGAAATTCGAGGTCCAAAAAATGGGCGAAAAAACAGGTCTTTTTGCCGTCACTCTTTAATATATTTATTTCAAGATCAATTAAATTAAGATTAAAATTAATTGAACTAACCGGGATTAAGCGGAACTCATTGACTAATCTGACATCATTGCAGAATAAAAAATTATCATTTTGATCGAATTGAAGGAATTAAGGATTTCTCGATCGAATCGTTCTTACAAATTAGATAAAAGAAATAAGAAAGGTACATCATCAATTGGCTTTTTTATATAACATCATTTATTAAGGGATAAAATAAATGACAAATAACATATCACTTATATGAAACTATAATATTTCTTAGTGTTCATTATTCGTTATGATATAAAAGAAATCACATCACATACGACCCCCCGCGGTCCGCGCGTACGGCGACGATCGCACGTGAATCTTTGCGCGCGCAACGATATAACGACGACGAGATATCCGACGATAATGGCTCTCATACGTCGGATAACACACGCAAACGGCGGCAACCGAAGTTCCGCGTAATTCCTACAGCGAACCTCGATGAGAGGTCGCGAGCTCGTGTCGGCCCATGATAAGATTAGGCTACGACCGCGTCGCTTAATCGAATCAACGTGACCGAGATGTTACTGCGAGCTTCGCGCGCGAGGAATTTCCTGATTCAAGATCTCTTTCCCACGATCTACCCTTTTTCTTTCTTTCTTTCTCTTTCGTCAGTGAAATCAGCGGATCGCTAGTACGAGAGGTGCCTCCTAATTGAATATCGATGCTTCCCGAGGGCGGAATCGACAGCGCGAAAAACGAGAAAAAAAATCTCTTTCTCCCCTTGGTGCTCTAGATCTCTGAAACTCTGCGGCATCAGGATACGCAATCAGGAAGCACTCTCGGTGACAGTAATCCGTCTAGTCGTCGGGGGGCCTGGTCAAATCACTTGTAATTATCACACAATCATTCCCGACACGGTGGCATGTACTATTTTTAATATGCTTTTTGTGACTTTCGGAGGTGGACTCTCGGCTGTGCACGAGACCGTGCACTATCCTCTCGCTCTTCCTCGCTCTCGCTTCGTTTCTCCTTCACTCTATCGCGGGAGCTCAAACTCAGCCGAGACAGCCGGACGACGAGTTTAGAGCCGATTCAACGTCTATGTACACATATATATTTTTTCTTTTCTTTAGTTTTTTAAAACTCTGCATTCTCCACCGCGCGCGCTCGCGCACGTACACACGTTTTTTCTTCCGTCATCTATTCTCCATCTCTGCGCGCTCGTCCACCTCCAGGATACTCACTATATACTTTTACCGAAGCGCCAACTCGATTCAAGATCCTAACACGCGTATCCAAAAGAGAAATAGAGGAGCAGGTAAAAACGGTGCGTGATCAGACATTGACGATGTCTCCAATAAAAGCGTCTACCCAGACAAAAATAAGTGTCCGGAACGCGCCTTTCTGATCTTTCAGATTTCTAACAAGTACTATGTAAAGACATGTAGTCTTTCGTGTGTCTTTGGATCTCGCAGTGACTCTACGTACTTCATTGCGTGACAGTCGGAGACTTCAGTGTCCGCTCCTGCATTGTTTTTACTTACAGAAAACGTTCGTCTAAATGAGTCGCATAACTTAATCGCTATTACATGAAAATCGCAATTCCTTCTGCGCCTCTCTTTCTCTTCATTTACTCTCCTTCTCTCTCTCTCTCTCTCTCATTTTCTTTCCCATCCTTCATCCTTCCCTCGTCTAATCTTTCCTCCATCTCATCCTCCTGCCGTGCCCCTCTTAGAATTATCGCGAAATGATGATTCACCCCAATGTGACTCGCCGCAGCGGCATTCGCGCGCAGCTCCGACGAGGATTTCTCGCACTTCGAATAAAAAAAGAAAGAACAATGAAGAAAAATACGGAGCGGGAAGTCATCCGTAGTAGTCGTTACGATGTCCCCTACCCCGTTTTATACAACGACGATTCTCTTTCTCTCTATAAGCCTCGCGTGTATTCCTCTCCTTCCTCTTTTTTTAATCTCCTCTACTAACTCTCTCTTTCTCTCTTTCGCAATTACTATATTATGAGATCAATCCGCGCACGATTATCGCGAACACCGCTCCTACCTGCATCGATCAATTTGGCCCAAAATCTCTTTCGATGATAAAAACAAACAGCACGAAATGAAAATCGGCGAGAATAAGACAGCCGGGAATATGGAATAAAATAGAATAAAAGCCCAATGGAGAGAGTTACTTGGAAAAAACAAGAAACAGACAACAGCTACCGTATATGTGGAATAAATTAATGGATAAATAAGCAAAGCAAAGAGACAGACCTTAGGAAAAAAAAATAGGGAGAAAGGAAAGAAAAAGAGTGGAGAATGATTGAACTATGATCTTCTAGAATTAACGTCGTATGTTTCGGAGTACGTTAAATGAATAAAATGTGTAAACTGTAATTTATCTTTATAAAACAGAATGTATTAACGGCACATGTGTATCGTTGCGTATAAAATTTAAGAAGTTGACGCAAAGTTTCAATCTTTGGCAAAAATATATTCGTTCTTGCATACAGTTAATACGCACGCATGTAATTATAACGAGTTAATTAACGAGCCTTACGCGAATTTACCATCGCCAGACAACACGTCAGAAATATACAGGTATCGAAACCTGCAGGTGTAATCAATGTTAACGCTTAACGCGTAAAAGTATCAAATAAAAAAATATCAAAGTTATGTAAAATCAACGTGAATGCCAGAGATTGTGATAAATTGACCGATTAAACACGCGAAAAAAATTTCGTCCCGCAAATGTATTCGATGATATATCACATAAATATAAAATGATCGAGTGAAGTATCTGTGCGTAAAACGTTCGGATGTTCGCGATTAAATACAGAATCGAGTATCAAATACGTCTGCTCTAATTCTGTTTCCTATAATCTCGATACGATCCGTATACGTTCTCGCGTCGCGAATCCAATTAAAAAATAATCTACGTAAAAATTCAATATCGCTTTCCCAGATCGACATTTCCGTTTTCCAATTTTATACAGTACAGCATTTTTGCTCTCCATTGACACGACTCGATGTACATCCGAGAGGAAGCGGAAAAAGAGGGACGTGTAAATGAATAAACGGTGAGACAGAGAGAAAGAGAGAAATAGGGATGCGAGGGGGGAGGAAAAAAGAGAAAAGAGAGAAAGAGAGCTTCGAAGTGTGGAGCCCGAGAAAAATAATTTAAAAAAAAGATAAGTAGAAAGAGAGAAAAAAAAATAATTGAAAATACTGTCGTTAGCGCGACGAACTGCGAGCGTTCGCCGCGTCGGGTCGCAAAATCGCCCCCTCCCCCCCCCCCCCATCCCTAGTGCCGTTCGCGAAAGACAGCAAGACACGATACACAAAGCGCAACGAGAGAAAAAGTTCGGTCGCCAAAAAATTACGTGGTTCCGCCGACTCGGCTGCTCCGCTCTGGCGAGACGTGCACCCTTTGAGCGACGATGAACGAGAAGCGCGAAACGCGTCCTTCCTTCTATGTTGAACTCTCGGAGTGATATGTAGAGACGTCGTCTAAGGAGAAAAGAAAACGCGTCGCTCTGTTGGTCGAAAGGTCTCGCTGTTACTATCCATTGGTTCCGCATCGTTCGGACGATTCGTGCGTGCGTGCGTGCGTGCGATGCGTGTGTGCACGTGTTCTGCATGCGTGCTCTGGCATACGATTTCGCATCGCCGGAACAGATCCGTCGTCCCTGGCTGTCGCTCGTCAATACTGGGGCAATGCTTCCGGTTTATTATCGAGAATCGAGAGCGGTGTAATTCCGGTGAACGCAGACCGCGTCACTGCGGATACGGTGAAACGATCTCCACGTACGCTTAGAGATTTCATTTTTCGCTGCTCGTCGAGTGCGAATTATCACCGATTTCCACCGGAATTACACCGCGTTTTCAATCCTAACGTATCAATCGAGATCGGAGATCGTTCGCGGTGAGCGCGAATTCGCGTTCCAGAGTACCGAGCTCTCGCTGCTGGATGTATAGATCGGTGACTTCGGTCACACATGCACGCAACATACACATCCACCTACACACACACACACACATACACGCACGCACTCATGTACAGTTACATAATAAAGAGACATCATAATATTATAAACGCTACACGCGTAGAATCGTCAAGCTTCCGGTTATGCACGCGCGTGCCTTACGTACGTGCAACAAACGCCACGCGCACACTCTCTCCCTCCCTCTCGCTCTCCCATCCTCTCTCTCTCTCGCCGAGTTAATCGTAAATATGCGTATATATGTATCTATATATATATACATATATATATATTCGCTTTTTATGTGTATGTGTTATACATATTTATAGATATATGCGATCACAGAACACGTATAATTCGTGTGTAATAGTTTGTGCCACGTTTCTCTCTCTCGTGTGTACATTTGTCGTGCGTATATATATATGTGTGTGTTGCGTGTGTGTGTGTGTGTGTTGTCTGTGTACACGTGTTATTTGTCGCGTGTATGTGTGTATCTTAACGTCTAATCATAAGGATTTGATTTGTTTAAACAGCCTCTCCTCCGTCCTCGACACCACACACACACTTCGAGCGAGCGGCGGCTTTCCCCGCTGTCGCAATCCACCATGACCGCAATCAATCGAGAAAGGGACAGGGCTCATCGTCAATCGTGCATCGTTCCCCCTGTCGCTCTAGCTCCCTCCCTCCCTCCTTCTGTCGCTTGCGGTCCCTCTCCTCCACACTACAATGTTTTTTATTAGAACGCTACGCCGAAGGCATGGAAATTCGTTGATAAGCGCCCGCGCGCCGCGTTCGTGACGTCGCGCGTCGACAGTTTGGTGTTCTCGTGGTCGGTCGGTCGGTTCTTGCAGTAGCGCTTCGTCGCATACATACGACTGGGGTGCAGTAATTCCGATCTCCCCGAAGCCACTTCCCTTTTCCCTTTTCCCTTTTCGTTCGAGCGTGAGCTCAGACAGTCCCCCCCCCCCCCCCTCTCTCTCTCTCTCTCTCTCTCTCTCTCAGTCCAAGACAACAGCCGAATTTCCCCCGTGTAAAACTCGACGCAAACGCGGAGGCGAGATGCCTCTATCGCCTCATTCAGTATTCCACGTTGTCTCATGCGTCGTCACCCCGCGTCGATTCTTAATCCTCCCGTTCCGCCGAGGAAGGGTAATCGACTACTCGAACGGCTCGAATTCTGTTCTCGCTGTATCTCGATCTCGATCGAGTGGCGAAGAAACAGCTCGCGGTTGGAAGAATTAAAGCGATTTGCGACGCTCCCTCGCGTTCTTCGGCTAACGACAGCAGCGCGTCCCCGGTAAATAAACACAGCCGATAGGCATTGCTTCTCTCCGCGGTCGCACGCGGCCGTGCGGACTTTGCGCGCGCCTACGCGCGGCCGCGGATCGTCCTACAATCTAAGGTTTGCTCGACACACGCGTACGACGAATGGTAAGTAGGTACGATTTTTGTTTTACGTTAGCTCTCTTACGTTTCGCGACAGACGGACAGAGTCGTCGGGACGAAACGAAGATAAAAACGCGTTACACATATGTACAGCGCGATCGCAGCGCGAAAGACAATTTCTCGACGCCTCGTCCTCGCGCGGTCCGCGCGCCACGATTCCTCGCGAGGAATCAATTCACGTCTCGGAGCGCGGCTCGTGCACGCGCGTGAACGACGAGAACGAGGCCCCGAATGTTGGACCCGAGGCAAGTCCGGATAAGATGATGATCGTAATGACGGATTCGGCGTACATAGACCTCTACATTTAATCTTACAATTATTAATTTCCGACGAGTCATTCGATAGAAAAAAAAAAGAAGAGAAACGAATTATCTCGCGGAGCTACCGAATTCTAAGTCTTGCTTGACACCGCGCGCGCGCGCGGAAGAAGAATTGTAACGCAAACGCAATGAGAAGGTTGTCCGCTTGTGCATGTATGCGAGGTGTGTACGTGTGTGCCATGTACGTGTGTATATATATGTACGTGTGTGAAGTTACAAGCGCGACGCGAAAGCTTCTAACAGGCGAGAGCAAACTCTTTTTTTTTTAACAGATCTGAAACGTAAACGAAACGCACAAATAACAGTCTGCCTACGATGTCGAACGTAGAAAAATACAAGTGTCTATATGTACAAAACAAATTATAAATCTCTTTACTCCTCGTCACGCCCGTCTTCCTGCCTGTTGGGCTCCATCCTCCTCCCCTCCTTTCATCCCCCGAACGGGAAAGAGCGATCCCTCGATTCTACTCGCCCATCGAATCGCGCTCTATCGCGCGAACAAACAAAGCCTGGGAGAGCTGGAGCGCGCGATCCACGCGTACTCGTGAGTCGCTCGAGGAAACGTGCTTTGATTCGCCAGTCAGAGCATTGCTGGACGAAAAATTGATCCGATCAAGTGACGCGACTCACGAGATCCGATGACGATGACGCATGGGTGTGTGCCACAAGGCTCGATGACGACGCGCTCGCTCGCTCACTTCCTTCCGTGCTGTGCAGCAGAGCCCGCGAGAATCCGTGGCACGGAGAAAACAAATCGACAAACCGCAGACTGACAGACAGCAGACAGACGTAGGGGGCAGACGCGGAGCTCCGCTTTAGGTCATATATCGCATCACAGCGCGGAGGGCGTACAGCAGTTCTGCCTGCATACGAGCCTCCAGGATCATCAGACTCACGTGGACCTGAAAAGTAGAACGGCGAAATTTAGCAAACGTCTTATTCCTACCGCCCACGTAGAAATGTATTTTTTCATGTTCGCGCGTTTGCCGCTTCATGAACGCCTGGAAATCAACAATGCTAAAGCGACTAAACTTTTAAAAAAATGCAGCCGCGCGAGCTATCTCGATCTCCCCCCCCCCCTCCTCCCCCCGTCATGAGAAATACATAACACAAAAGTATATATAACGATAACGCTATTTTCAGCCCGAAAAAATGTGTAAAGTACTTCGTATTTAGCGCGTTTAATTCTAAAGTTTATTTACATATCGACGGTGTTCATGTAAATTTTTACTGCATATAACATTTAAAAGGTGCAAGCTTATCGTATTCCACCGAAGAAATTGCAGGCTACCACGAAAAGCGTGAAGCGAAACCGTCCGAACGGAAGAAAATTTACAAATGTCCTTTTACATTTCATTATTCATTTAAATTACAGATGGAATTAAAGATCTGATATTGAGAGATATCTTCCACGTACCTTCTCGCTGTGCTTAAACTCCCTCATTACGCGCTCGTAATCCCTCTTGGTAACGCGCTCCGGATAACAGACGGCGCTTTTGATGAAGGTCTTGAGGCTACGCTCGAGCAATTGATTCACCTCGTTGTAATCATAATCGTCGTGCCTGATGCCGAACATGCACTGTATATAGTTCCAAATTGCCCGCCGGAAGCGCGACGTGTCGACCTTGCTGTGCGTGCCCATCGTGTAATACGTCAGATTGTATGCAGTCTTAAACTTGTCGTCCAGGAGATTGCCAACATCGCCGTACAGACGATTCACCAGGGAGTAACCGTGATCGTCCCAAGAGTAATCCTGGACGCGGAAGGTCGGTATGTCGTTCAGCTGACCGCGCTAAAGGGAAACAAAGAAAGTGGCATTAGAAGAGAAGTGTTGTCTTCCTCGTCGAGGAAGAGAAGGAGATTCCGCGCCGAGAACAATAACAAAATTGACGAAATGACGATTTGACTTCTCTCGGGCGGAGCAATATTTTTGTTCCCCCGCACATTTGTTAACGCGTGGCGTAATCGCCAACCGCCCCGCCCTCGCAGCTGCGAGCTCAGGTCGCGTGTCGTAAATATTTATAGTAGTTGTTACGCGAGCGACGCGGTAAGCGCGGACGAGACGCAAGTAAGCAGCCGGCTTAAATATTCATGGATCAACCGTGCGCGCGCTACCTTGGAATACCCTTTCGGCATCTAATCCATTACGCCTACTAATGTGAGAACAAGAGTGCACGCGAACTCGCGACGACGCGAGTCCTCGCTGATACCGGGATCGTTGACGTTATGGGATACATTATTCCAACAAGTACACCAGTGATGTATCCCATCTGATACAAGCTTACCTGCATTTTCTTTTTACTGCTCACCTTTGCAAAATCTTCATAGATGAATGTAGGATCTTCGATGAACAAGCCGATATCCGAGTTGAGGAACGAGCTGCTCCTCTGCGGCGCCGCTGCCAGCTCGGCCGATTGCGTCTCGACAGTCTCGAATCTCTTGGACAGCTCCTCCTGTGTGATCTGATAGGACTCGGATTTTTCCGAGAGGCGCTTCATACGCTCCATCAGAGTCTCCACTCCGACCTCCTGATCACCGACTATGCTGGGCGAGGACGGTGGCGACGGTGGAACATCTGCGTGAACAGAGACAGACTGATATTAACAGAATTGTTCGAAACATTCAAACAATAATAGGTAATGTAACGTGCATTTGTAAAGCAAAATAAAAGTAGAATGAATGTGTGCCTGATTTACAAATGTAATCAATTTATTCCTCGTTGCTGGTTGCCATTATTTTTATTTTATTTCTGGCGACACGTACCAAATCTGTTTTCGCCATTGGGAATCTTCTTGGGACTGCTGGAAATCATATTGGCGGGCGGTACGGCCTTACTATTCTCTTGGATGTTCTGCACGTAGCGGTGGCCACTTAGGTAATCCAGTTCCTCGTGAATTCCGCAAGAAAATATGAAAGACGACAATGAGTGGAAGTGAGCTAGCAAGACTATCGCGTGGACGACCTCGGCTAAGGACCAATTATCGTCTCCCTTGGTCAATTTCTGAAAGTCAAGACAAGGCACGTCATATCGATTACCATCTCTGAAAATATCACAAGCTAGCAACTCGATTCACGAATAGCCGAGCTCGAAATCAACCAACCGCTTACCTCTATGTGCATCTTATTCAGGAGCCACGGTCTATGGGCTAGGATCTTGTTGATCTCATAGAGATCTTGCAGCTTCCCTGGGATCGATCTGAGGCCTTGAAGCCACGAGGGGTCACCGCCCTGAACAAGGAACTCTCCCTTCTGCAGGTTTATAAGGTAGCTACATTGGTGCCTACCCGCGGCCTGAAATCACACCAAGATGGATCAGCAAACCTGTTCTCGCCAATTTATCCCTCGCTTCGTGCGCGACGCTCGCTCGGCGCCACTTTCTCAGAAAATATTTTTTCTCATTCCCGATATAACGATAATGCAACCAAGCCATCTCTCTCTCTCTCTCTCTCTCTCTCTCTCTCTTTTTCTCTCTCGTGTGTTTCAAGATCATAATTCATTACACGCGGGAATCACGCATCGTAAAAAAAAGGGGGTTGAAAAATCTCAGAGCGCCCATCGAGCGAAGACCGGCGGTCCTCGACAGATTCCGCTAATTGATCAAATAAACCACGATTTAAGGTGAAGGGACGGGAACTCGCGCGCTGATCACCCCGCTCTGACCGCGTAATAAATCAACTAATTTATGGTCGCCGTTAAGCTTCGACGGTGAAGCCTCGCAATCTCGATTATCGTCGCGCGCTCACCTCGGGCCGTACATCACAATAAGCAGATATATACAGACCTGCGAAATTAGCTTGCAAATAATGCCCGCCAATAAGATACTGCCCGCAGGGAAATAAGTGCGGGAACGAAACGATCAGATCGAACCGAGAGCAATTTTGCCCCGCGAGGAATTTCTATTCGCGTACTGAATGCTGCCGGGCTGCCGCAACGTGCATTATTGCCATTGACGCGTATGTAGCGCCGTTCGTCTACATGCATGCGATAAACGGTAGATTTGCCGTCCCGCAAATTTCCGAGGACGAGCGTCAACTCGACGAGTTATATTGCCTCGGTCCCGAAGGGAGCGAGGACGCCCGGCGCGCGCACGTTTTTCAATAACAAATTTCGACGGAGCGACAGGCGAATTGACAGCGAGGTGATGATGCATCGGAGCGCAAAATTGCGCGAGGTCGCGGATGGGCAATATCGCACGTTATCAAGCGCGTTATCGCGCGCGCAATGGTGATTTCCAGCACGTGTTGAACCGACACACACACATCGTTTCATGCATGCGGATATGCACTCTGCCTAAACACCTGCCACCCCTATAGCGAGGTGTTTAACGAATCGCTCGAGTTTCCACGGGTTTCGCGTCGTTGCTTTAATAATAGAAAATAACAAAAAGCCGATCACGCACGTGTAAAATTCACAGAGAAAATTAGATTTTAAATTAATTATAGATGAAGTAGGTTTAACGCGTGAATTCGACATTTGATATTAAAAAAATGTTTTAAACTGGATTCTTTTGTATCAAATGCCATTCGTGTCGATCAAGTTCGTCCTTCAATGGTCGGTCTCAATGGTCAATTGAGACAGACAAGCGAAACAAACGCTGAATAATAAATGTAAAAAGTAATGCTGGATACTGAGCGGTTTAAATACGCGCTGATAACCCCGTGATTTCAATGCCATGCAAATATATCTATATTACACGGCTGATATAAAAAAAGAAAATGCCCGAATAATGAAAAATTTAACCGGTGGTGCGGTTAGTCTCCTCGCAAAGAAGTTTTTCTCCAAAAAACCCACTTTCGAAAATTGAATCTGGTCTTTTTATAGGCGCGACTATTTGAGTGTTAAATTACCTGGCGCGAACTCGGGGGGTGATCTATCTATTTCCGCGTGAGTAACGTCGCAAAGCCCGCGGGCATGAAACGCGCCAGTTTAACACCCCTGACTCGTCATTTTGCGCGGGCGGGTGCAGCGCGCGATCCTGAGCAAGACCGATCGATCATCATGACGGGACATGGTAATATCATGGTAAAGAGACCGAAGAGCGAACGAGAATGGAAAAAGCGAGATGAGGTGGAAAATGGATAAAGAAAAAGAGAGAGAGAGAGAGAGAGTACGACGATACAACAAACGCAAACAAGACACATGTTTACAATGAAAACTGCAAATCGATCGATCAAGAGTCACGATAAGCGATAAGAAGCGTTCGCGAATATACATATCTTAGTCTCTGAAGGAATCCTCTGAGACTTCCATAGAAAACGAGTATTAAAATCGATTCTCTCAATTATTTGACGAATTAATTAGTTAGTCTGAACGCAGGTAGCGATTTAGTAGTAAATCGACGAGCTGCACACCGAAATTCAGTGAAAATTAAAATACTCATCTATCTTATCTTGCGTTTGATCAATCAGCATCCAGATGAGATCTATCCCGAATTCGTCCATTATGAGAGTTCTATACGTTATCGATTCGCATGACGGTTATATCAGAGATTAACGTACAATTACTGGCAAAGTGTACCTCGTATGTTTTCTCGCGGAATTTACCGGTTGACGATACCAATTTTTGTTTTTCATCGTCGGCAAGAATTATCGCGCGCAAATTTGGGAAGACGATAACGCACCGAAAATAGTATATTATCGCGCCACCGAGAAAACAATATGTATATGCACAACAATCGTGCGATGGACGGATCGCTCGTACGCGAGATAATATACGTGCAGGCGTCTCAGATGGACAGTGATACCGATATTCGACATGGTGAACCATGCCCGTAAACGTAATCGGGACATCGCGGCGAAAAACACGTTCTAATTTTTCTTCCTCGAGGCTGGAAGAGCCTAGGAAAACACCTTCGGTAATCGCGCCCGATAACCGATGGCAAACATGCTCCGAAATTACGGACGTACCGATAACGATAAATCCGCTGGGGCATTTCGTCATGCGAGGATGTATCGCTTCACATCCCGCTTCACCAAATTCACCCGCAATCTGCAGCCGCAATCTGTTTTCCTACGGCACGCGTGTTCTTCCCGGAGAAAGCCGATATCACAGTGGATGCAAGCGGGGGCATTCGCGATACCTATTATAATCGCGTTGATAACGAAAATCAGCAGCCACCCAAGTTTACAGCCACGTAAGCTAGCAATACGTTCGAGACAGGCCGGTTCGCGATAGCGAATGATGCTTATCTTCGAAGGCAGTCCAGTATATTACCTTTCATTTATGTGGAGTGCCATTGCCGCGCGATACCTGATATCTCATTCGGGCGATAATTAGCAAAGTGTAATTCCGAGCGGTATCGGAGCAAGAATAGATACGAGAGACGAGAGACTGCAAAACATTTCGCTGCTGCACGCTCCAACTTTCATGTATAAGTGTCTCCTGGACGAGCGCGACTTCGTGCTCGTCTTGTTTCACCGCGATTTTATGGAGTCTGCGAATTTTTGTGCGATGACACGACGCGATCGATTCTCCCAGTGACACATACATCCCAGGAACTATCTGAATCAATCGCGAGTCTGGCTCCGAAGAGGCGAAACCTCCCGTGCACCCAGCGCGAGATGTTTACCGGCAAGAAAGCTGTTTTTCAGATACCTTATCGTTTTATCGCGTTCATCCGCCTGTACCGACTAACAATTCAACCTCGCCTGTCCTCTCCCTCTACCGAGTTTCTCGAGATAAAGTGTTTTTCGATCGATCGTACGCGCCACGGCGCGATATTTCGTCTATCACGCCAGTCTGCAGGTGCGTCTCCCGAATTATATCATGATAACCGATAACAATTATCGTGGTAACCGGACGATTGTATCCCGAGATTGACGGAAGGTGTGCCAATCTTATTTCAATGAAACTTTGATTGAACATGACTCTCTTACTCGGATGTTTGGATAGAATTTTCGAGTATTGATGTGATTAGAGAAATGAATAAAGATGCAAGAATCGCAGGAACAGTTAGCCGAGTTACGGGACCGAGCTGGCAAAATGATTCGTGATTTCCGATCGCATATCGCATTCAAATGCGGAAGCTGTAACCTCGATATTCCGTAGGGTTTTGCGGTGCGCAGTCTGCGATTTTGCAATAAACAAAGTCAGCTGCAGCCGTGAATGCTCGTCAAGCAGCCGCTAACTCGACAATTCAGAGTAAACCAGTTTGCAGAATCTGCATACCTGTTTTCTCGCGCTTTACATCGAGCGTCTAACAACACCGGAGTTCTGACTGGCTTTATACTTTACATACATCCACGGAAATATATTCAATCGCCAATTACCGCATTGGCTAATCCGAGCTTGCCTCCAGAGAAGAAGTAAGACTTTTATATCGACAGAAACCGGTCCTTTGACAAGCCGTCTTAATTTTGCAAAGAGAGAAAATAAACCAAAAAAAAAGATTTAATAAACTCGCCTCAAATTCAATTGCAGGCTGATTGCGAGAAACAAGCAAGTTTATTTTTTATCGCGGAAAAGCCAAGAGAGATACTGAATTAATCGTCCGCGATGTTGTGGAATTCCACGAAACGTTCGATGCTCTAATGAATGATTAAAGATATCACGCATCGGTGTGCTATATTTCCAAGATGCAAGTGAATTCATTTTCATAATGAAGCACGCCACGAATTTTAAACAGTTTTTACAGAATATAATCGAGTCTATTTTATCTTTTCTGAAAGTGTTGTTTGCACCAGCCTGTTTTTTTGCACGAATCTATGTGCACTCAACATTAAATGATTTATTTATTAAAAAATGTGGGCTTGTCCCTCGCACGCAGGCCTTCGATTGATCGATCGCACATTCACCCAAGTATTACTTGTGTTTCATAAAATGCTTACGCAATAAAATTAAACTCGTTCCATCATTTGAGAATCGAATTGTCGGTGAGAAATAAAAACAATTGCCTAATGGAATTAGGATCTTTGTTGTTTTGCCAGCGAGCTATCACTGAAATTTTTATGTATCTCGTGTATCGATTATAATTATGAAGAACACGTGCGTCATCTTCAATACGGCTCTTGTACATGCAAGGTTTTTCATGTACGTGCGAGCGATAAGATTATGTAATTTTATATAACAAACGGCATGCACGTCGATACAAAAATAGTTGAAAGTAATGTAAACGAGTACGCGGATCATCGAGTGCTGAAGATCGTAAAAGAACAGTATTATTTTTCACAAGTGCCAACTCCTTTCTACTAGAACGCGCGTGGCGTTACGAAACGCGCACGCGTTGCATTTACTCGATTTGCGATAACCTTTGACCTAGTGACCTGTTGGCGTTCATCGAGGGGTGATCGGGGAATCTCAAAGGAAAGACGCAGACGCATCATCATCGCAGCGAAGAAAGCTCAGCTTTGAGAAAATAACGAGTCTCCACACATACGATAAATTACGTTTCAATTAAATCGAATATTTTCCAAGAAAGCATCTTGAAAAACAAAAATGTTCGGGAATATGTAAAAATACGTTTTACCTGAGACTTTATAAGCCAACAAAATAGAATTTCTGACAAATGAGATGTAATTTTAAATTAACACTGATGCATGATTTCCAATAATCGCACAAAACAGTCAAAGAAATTATTACTTTGAAAGTTGTTAATTCAATTAAGCATGACTGAAACGTATAAGATTCGCGCAGAATTGTGTTTAAAAATCAATTAATGGAATGCCGAAAATTATTTAAAGGTACACCGAGAATGCAGCGACAGCAGCAGCTTGCAAAACGTTTTGTAAATGACAAAAATGAGAGCGAGTACTCACCATAATGGCAATAAAATGTCTGTAGTCATAAGGAAGTGGTCCATCACCACGCAGAATGAAATGCTGGGTCCGGAGAAAATGTTCCAGATACGATGGATGCGAGGCCATTATCCTCGAGACATGATCCAGCCTGTTGTTCTGTAAGAAAGCATCCATCAACAGCATATGCGTCTGCAACAATCAAAACGCACGTTGCCATAAATAACAGCACAGAAGACATAACGTTGAATGATGCAATAGATTATAACTTATATGTGCATAAAACTCAGATTGCACATTAAAATATGTTATTCCGTACAGCGCAATTCAAAATTTAAAAAGATAGATGATAAAACGTTCAAAAACGCGAAAGAGAAAAAAAAAGAGTCGAATTGATTACAAGCATTATTTTTTTAGGACAACGAATGTCGATATTTTTAGAGAAACGTTATATGTAAATTTTCGATACTATTCACATGCTTGCTCCACGGAATCGTGGAGATAAATTCTCGAATCTCGCTTGAGTCGTATTTTTTTAGATAGAAAGATTTGTTAGTATCCGTTTAGTAATTGGTCAGCTCAGACACCTCTATTTGGCTGGATCCGTTATTCGTACTCCGACCACGCGCGATAGATTTTCAGCGTTAGAAAGTGCGGGAGATCGCATTTTTACCCAAACACCTCGTAGAAACGTGATGCTTCACCGCACTTATTTCGCAGTTTGTACCATTTGGATCGCAAGAGTCGCTACGACGAGTGCGGTATCACTTGCGTAATCATTTATGCATCACGTGCCAAAATAGAGAAAGAAGGAAAACTAGATTTCCGAATCATCCAGAATAACGACTCTCGCAATCAGGTGTTTACGTTACCTATATCAGTCGCCGACGATGACGTCGACAACGACTGTTCATCTCGAACTTGCTACTGATAGACGCATCATCTCGCGCCTCTGTACGCGTGACACAGGAGACACGGAACGTTAGATGGATATCGGCATAAATTATAGTTCTGTGCACGCCGCATTAAAGTATCGCGCTTAATGATCGTGCGTTACATTCTGCAACGTGTGATTGCTCTCTTAATCGACCACTAAAGTAAACAGTAATACCGATACAGAATTATTACGTGAGGCGCATGCGAAGGTGCGGTAAAAGGGTACCGCAGAAACCTGCTACCTGAGAACACATAACTGACGTGCGTCGTAAGAAAAAAAGAAAAAAATAATTACCAACAGAAGTTCTTTCTCATTATGCAGCCAGTTACGCGACATTTCGAATGAAGCGCCATTAACCAAACACCGCTGATTTTTATGAGGAATTTCGCGCACGCTTCCGGGTTTTTTTTCGGATCGATTAGAATTTATTGGCGCGAACGTAAATAAACGCGAGCGTTTATGCATTCCCGGTCGACGCGGAATAATTCATCGTTAGAAAACAAGCGAGCGTAACGTGACTTTTTCGAGTCACGTTTTAGCGCACGATGCAATTTACTCGACACGTTTGTTAATATTTATAGTTCCTGTTTACCGGTTTTCTCGCTTGATATTGTAATCGGTTCGTCCATTATATATAAATATTCCGCCTGTCCGACGTGATCGGTGATCAGTTTTTCGCCGCAAGAGTTCTACGATCATTGATCGCCATTACAACAGGATCGCATTCACGATCGTAGCAAATGCATTCGAATCAAATGTATGACTAAACAATCGTTCGTCACGTGGCGCGTATCATGAACTACCATACGTGCTCGCACTTCGAAATGGCAATGCATTCCACGTGGTAATCCGTTTGTTTCCGAAGTTCGGATTCGAAATTCTTTGTCTCGCATGCCGTGAGATCATTTCACGCGGATACGGATTGCACTCACCACTGATTGTTCCTGCGAGATGCTACCTCTTCCGCATTATTCCACGCGCGTGCAAAAATACCTACACGCGATGAATTTTCGATGAAGATTTCCGAAACCGAGAACCTCGGCGATTTAACGAAAAGATTATTCTCTTGATCCTAGACATCGAATCTTGATTTGAAATATGCACGTAACAGAATTCGGAAGGAAGAAAATAATTCCGTCTCTTAACAGTCTCGCAATTTCTTAACGATCGATAAGGAGCTTATTCCAGAAGCCACATTGTATTCAGCCTTTTAATCATCTTCAGTATAATTGCCGCATCAATACATCGCCCGCGCGCGTTATCGATGTTTGTTGGTAACATGAAAAATATTTCCAAGAAGCCGGCTCGTCAATTTTCATACTGACAACCCCTCAGTGTCAATCATGTCCGCATCGATGAACATCAAAATAGAACGATAATGAATATCGTTGTGGAGCCGTCAGCTGACACTATCGCGGTGCACAAAACGCAGCTTATGCTACTGTCACGCGAGCGAATTGAAAGTAAGTAGTTATGACACGAGTATACACAAATGCAGGCACGATTTGTTCCGTTCATGATGTGGTCAACCTTGTAATAGGTCGCTAACCTGTGGTCACGCACACGGCCGCTCACACACGCACGAACCGCGAAAGACTTTTCACTTTGGCGCCAGCGCTTTCGCCTTGGAATGAATATTAAACAATACTTCACCGGATGCGTACGAGAAGACGCTAGCGGAACACGTGACGTTACGCGTCACCCGTTACACTTGATGTGGAAAAACTTGTCGTGGGTAATAGCGGAACATTAGTGTACGTGACGACGAATCGCACCCCTAACGTTTTAGCTGTACAGCACTTAAATCATTCACGAATCGTTATCCTTCTTAAGTGGATTACAATGATAAAATGTCAGACATATTAACATACGCTTTCTGTCATCGTCAACAAGGAATAAATGGATTATATACAAGAATAGCTAATAGTACGTATATAATAAAATAAATCATCGATAAAATAAATCACTCTCGCAAGGATTATCAATTAATCGACGACTCGAATCGCGCGTCTTTGGCTGATCGTTATCGGGCTCCGTTTTATTATAAAGAGCTTACTTCATAATAATTATACTGATTGAAAAACGATTTAATACGTATGTCATGATAAGAAACTATATAATTATTATTATAAAAAGAGTTTACTTGATCAGTAATAATAAAATTGTTCTATATCTATGTCAAACGTCAAAGTTTGAGCGATTCCGCAAGATTTCTACGTCAGAATGACTTGTTAAACGATGTAAAATACATAGAGTTATAAATAAATGAAGAAATCGACCACCTCTCTCCAGTTCATGTAAATAAACATAAAACTTGAAATAAGAAATCCTCTCGATAGATTGCTCACCTCATCGCCCCATAGAACTTTTATTATTACTCGTGTTGATATGCGATCGGATCTCCGCGCGTATGATACGAATTACGATATACCTACGCACGTATGTATATGTATGTAAATCATTGCAAATTTATGTGCAACGACAATTCATAATTCTAATTCCTTTGCGTGGTGCGCAGGAGACTAGCAGCTTTTGCATATTAGCAAATTTTGTCGTATCTTTTTCTTGTATTTTTCATTGCGATGCTGCCTCAATAATCGCGCTCCAATATTTGTCCAAATTTGTTGAATTAAAACTTGAATTTATTTTCAACGCGAAAGCGATTTCCCTGCGAATTTATCGCGGCATCACGGTGGCAACGACTCGCCGTTTTAGGCAGATAAAAAGGCATTCAATAACCGAAAGACTTGTTAAGCGAGCCGGTTCTCGAGGCGGCCGATCTATTATTAAACGACGTTGAGCATTCGTTGCCGAGAGAGGCCCGGTCCAACGCGTCGGCGGAAATAACAAATTACTCGGTGTCAGTTAGCCGGCGTGGCAGTCTGGGATCGAGAGAGCAGTGCGAGCACTCGAGAAAATTCACTCGATACTTTCCGAACTCGGAGTCGCTCCTCGTGGATGCCCTACCCGAAGACGAGGAAGGAAGAGAGAGAGAGAGAGAGAGAGAGAGAGATCTTCAAGAGAAATCCTCGTGTCCGAGGAATTAATCGGCGATCATGAATCATCCGCTCGGATAATGTTTATCAAGAAGTATGTTCTTGCCGACACGTTTTATTGGCTGCCTATGCCTCGCAAGAGATGCATACAAATGCTTGAAATTAATATTAATACCGGCGATTATCTAACATTCATCATTTTATACCGCGTAAACATCCGCCTATTCGAGATGATAATTCTCCGAGTTACGCTGATAAGAGCGTAAAAAAACGCGAACAACAATTCGCGATACGTCCCATCAGCGATCGATGATAGTCGTTAACCGTTAAACGCTGGACGTGACACGAAACAAGTAGTTAAGTTGTTTTCGACATCGTCCTAGTGTCCCGCAGCATACTTTTTATTCGCCAAGCCGAGTATCCGTGCAGTAGTATCCATCATGCGAACCTGCTGCAGCGATTCCGCGAAAATATCGTTTTATCTCGATCTAACGGTTCCATTAATGAAGCAACTCGCGCGAACGTAAGCCGCAACGATTGTTTCCGTGTATTTCCTCGCAATTTCCCGACACGGTAATCCGACGATGGCACGGCGATTGAGACCGGTATAATTCCGCTGGGTTCAATCTTCGGGGCTACGGATCTTCTGCAGAAATGATCTTCACGCAGCTTCCTAACGGATGATCAACACGAGTATATCAAGAAACGAGTAATATAAATATAATAAAATATAATAAAAGAAACGTTAGATGACGACGGCGACGGTGTTCGAGGGAAAGGGAGCCGCTCTCGCGAAAATAGCCAGCTACATCCTACACGTAGCCGAGTGTTACTCAATTAACTCATACATGCGATTTGGCAAGCAGTTCTTTCGCCCCGGTAAAGCCCTCGAGAAGCGCAGCCAGCGCGGCAGGCAGCCTTCTTCTCCACTTCTTCCGAGAAGAACCCTTTTTCTTTTGGCGAGGACTCCTGGCGAGCAGCCCGAGACTGGCTGAGACTTGGTGGCGAGCATCGCCCAGACACCCTCAACCCTCGTCCCCTCGCAACCTTCTAGGAAGGAGAAATCGCACGTCGCGTTCTACAAGCGATCGTTCTGACCGTATGATTTCCACGTGAAATGGGACGATCGTGTTTTTCCCGTACGTGACTGGGACAATCGGATGTGCCGGACATTCGCAATATCGAGGATGAAAACGTCAACGAGTCACAATGCAACGTCGAATCGTGCCACGATTGTGGTCCAGGTTGTTATGTGAATAGAGACCGAGAAATTTTCAAATCTCCTTTCACGCAGAGAGAAAGAGAGAGAGAGAGAATATATTGAAGGAACTTGCCACGTAGGAGATATCATATGGTTCTCTGTTCAGGCACGTGCAATTGTTCGTGCAAGACAACAATCCTGTGATGCAATCGAAAATCCCCGCGTGCTTTTTACCGCTAGTACAATCGGTTTTACGCCCGATTCGTTGCATCTCGACGCAACGCAAGGTAGTCAACAGATAATAAACTGGCGACGAATATGTGATATGTAAGACAGCACCGGTCTCCCTTCATCGTACATCGTTATTATGATATCCATATTTCATAACGAACGTACTGGAAAGCGACGCCCCGCGTCTCTCCCCCGGCCACAATGCACGATGGACGAATATTTCTTTCCATAATGATACATTAAACGCTATTGTTCATTGTCAGTCACGACAACAATTACTAGAACAAAGCCGCGTAAATTATGTATGCGACATAGTAAGGACATGCGGTACGAAAAAATATCGCGATAGCATCGTGCCTAAAAATTTTCGTCGCGACAAAGGAAACGGCGATACCATTCTCGTAACCGCCGGTGCAAAAGGACGGAAATCCGTCGAGCGAGGACTTCGAAACGCTCATATTTGAGAACTACCAAAGTTATCGCTCGTATCGCACATGTATAGAGAAAGTGAAGTTCCAAAGTTGAAGTTATAAAAAGATTGCAAGGACACGAGAGGAACCTTGTGCAAGAAGAGACGAAAACTACGTTCGGTTTGTAAATCAATTTTTACGAAAGGAACCGTTACACAAAATTGACGAAATTATGGAGCATTGATGACTAATATTTTATACGTACAGATAAGACGACCTTTCAGATGATTCCATCTTTCAAGATGAAAGGATAACATATATAATACACTGTTTTGTCGGAGATAAAATTTCTTTATAACTCCACGCCATTTTTCCGACAAAAGTTCATATGGCGATGATAATTCAAGTGCCAAGCGTGCAATTTGTATGAAAAAGTACGTGAAATGTCGCAGTGACTGGGGATGAAAATCGCACACATGGGATAATAACGCCACAAATTGGAAACTCTACGCTACGAGCTGGAATTCTCATCTCGTCGAAAATGGAATCATGCTAAAAAGTTCGTATGCATACGTGGACATTCGATAATGTTAACGGTAGCCGACGCGAGCTTCGACGCGAGTCTCACTCTCGACGAATCTTGAATTATAGATGCTGTGCACGCGACATTCTATAATTGAGGCGGTCCAATTGGCGACGCTCGAGAGGGAGACGACGACGACAACACATTACGAGCCACGCTGCCGGCGCGGCGAATGCATTTTGGACGGAATCTCGCGGCCGCGCCGCGCAAACAGGAGGCTCAAGCGACGTTAATAGACGCCGTTTCGCGATTTCGTGTGGGCGCGATTTGCGGAGCGTACGTGTGGCCACGGAAAAATGCGGCGCGCGTGCAATCTCACGTCACACATCCCCGACATTTATCGCGAGATCGCGCGAATAAACACCGTCCTCCGCGCGATCGTACGTTTGTCACACTTTGGACATCTAAGAGCGTGAGTGACGCGCCGCTACCTATTTGCACAAAAACACGGGACCGTGCCAATCGCCTCGCTAAATTTACGTATGCCTTTTTATTCGCGCGCTAATTTACCGTGAGTTTAGCATTTCGGCTTGATCGCCGCAAGATGCAGAACACGCGATGCAGCGTGTCAGACACGCACGTCTACAATCGCAAGCAGAAACGACGTCTGGTAATTCATATTTTAAATATTTCGAGCGAAAGCTACTTCAATATTTCGTACTTCTTTCACACTGTCTCTGCTCGCGCCTTTCAATTAACGCGCCGAAATGTGTGCGACACGATCCAGACGACTACACGGCAACTTGATGTAAATCTTGCGAAACGCTCTGCATACAAATTTGACGACAATACAACATTAGTTCATAACAGTGTCACGAGTGAACCATTAACTGAATTTTGGAGCGTTTCATATCGCTATACGTCCTTCCTCAACATTCTCACTCACACACGTGCAATATTGCCATAATTTTATTTATTATCCTGCATGATCCAGGAATCATGCATGAGGCTGCTCATTACACAGCCAAACGCGATTTTATTATCGACATGTCATGCAAATATGCAACGATCGTCGTAACGGCTTGTACGCTTATATAGCGACGAAATAGCCACGTTGAAGAATTACTTAACGACATCAGTGACAGGTAGTAATTATCTATCGGGAGATGTGACGTTGCAACGTAGATGAACAAAACAAAGCAAAATAACAATCTAGCCAGATACGTTGTCGTCGAATGGGCGTATTGTCGCACGTGTGTGACTCACGATACTACAATACGCTTTTCTAATCAACTTGGTCACGCCACATGTCGATTATCTTTCGCGGCATGCTCGTGGATAACCCGCAAAACGTCGCCAAGTAATTAACATTTATTTATTTATGTGCTACTGATTTATTTATTTAATTGCGTGTTTAGTTACGTGTTCATTCATTTGGCAGTCCCTTAACGAGTCATTAGCATTAACGATCACTCGTTAATCACTTTTCACGATTGTAGGATTACAGGAAAAGCTTCGGGGAGCGAAAAGGATTGTTAATAAAGCTTAAAGAAAGCGTTATACTCGCTATCTGCGGTCTTATCTACGGACTAGACTTTCAAGTGAGCCGCTAAAGTCTAAGTATAGACGTCGGTATTTTATCACGTCGCGGTTTCAACGAGAGACCAGCATTTTCATTCACGGTGCTCGCGTCATTTGCCGTGTTCTACGAGCGTTAGGAGCAGCAATGACTATTGTATTATTCGAGATCGCGGGTCAACGAGTCGTCTTTCGAGACGTTTCTCCAGACTATGTCGCGCGGTCGATCGCAATTCAATAGGCGGCGAGTGACTTCGTTAAGCGTGATAAAACGTGCCGAGCCCGTGTGCCGGTTTATTTTATCATCGAGATTCGCGTGACGGTGCGCTTCAGATCCCGGTGAACAAAGGGGCTATTAGCTTCGCGATTTATCCACGGTACGCTTTGTTGCCTGGTAATTGACACTCTGAACGCGACGCCCGTTATATGGGAAGCCATCGGTTAGCCGGCAAGAGTTGCAAGCCCTTCGCCCACTGTTTCGACAGCTAACGAAGTTGTTCCCCAGACGATACGTCCGGAGTTATTTGCGAAATTTCACACGAGTTACCGGTCGTAACACCAAACTCGGGTCCATGCGGAGCCTGGCCTTATCCCCCCCCTTGTTCCTCGTTCCTTGAGAACTCCCCATGCAGGTTTCTCTCTCATATTGATGATCTCCCCCCTTGCTATGGCACCACCGACGAATTGAGTAATGTTTGTTTAACAAGGAGTTTAGTTGCCTCGTTTAGAGTTGCCTCGTTAAACGTTGCTCAGAGCGTGGCTGGCTGATGACACGCGCTCAGGCTTGATCAGAAGAATATTGTGTTTTCGAGTTGAGATATTATTTCTCCCGGGACGACAATGTGCGGCAATCTCGCAAAATTCAGGAGTGAAGTATCAGGAGAGCGGGAGAGAGAGAGAGGCAGAGAAAGGAAAGCGTGTAATCATTATATATTGCTCTCTAAATGCCGCATATAATACACGGAAACCTTAATTGCACCACGCTCGAGGGTACGTCAGCTCCAATTATTAGATGCCGCGGTAACTAACGAACCTGTCGTAAAGCACCAAAGCGCGTTTCGAGCGCGCCTTCGCGGCTCATTACTACGAACGACTCGTGGCGGCGTTTCGGAAGAACGACGAGTTTTCCAGCTCGAGACAAAGGAGGAGACAACGTCGTTGCTCGCCAGATGTCGACGAAAATGAAAGCGGTCGTCTAAAAATCGCGCGTCTACCCCGACGACCCGGATTCCGTGTCTTCACGCGCTTTCAGGGAGGACGATCAAAAAACGTGACCCAATTTCGTAGCCGACTCGGTCAATTGCCGTCACACGTGGCACGGCGTGCGATCTTCGGCATTCTCGTCACGTCGATCGAATTAAATGCGAATTCCCGCCACGTTTGAGCGCTAAATGCGAGCGTTGAGCCGCTATTTACATCCGATTGAACGCGGGATTGAACAATGAGCAATGTTGTTTGTTTCGGCGGGGACGCGCAAGAGGGAGGAATAAAGAAACGGTTCCAGTGCCACGAGACACATAATCGAGATCGAAAGTGACAATTAAAGGCTCGATTAAGTTCTCGAGAAAGTAACGACGGCTGTTACGTCCCGAGAATCAACCGCTCGATCTCCGTATCAACTACTTGGATCTATACATGACACCAGATGTGTCGTTGAACGTATTTTTCCAGCGATTTGCGAGAGGCGAGTGACAGCAGCAGGGAAACACGAGGAACAGCGCGGCGCGTGTGACAGGTGGGGCGACGGCGTCTGTTTAAAAGTCGATTCGATTGTCCGATCATGCGTGGCCGGTTTCGCAAGCAGCGATGGCAGCGAGCGAGGGAGATCCTGACGTACCCGCTTAGGACGCATGAAATGAAAATTTTATCGATCGCCCTGGGTATCTCCCCGAGCCCGAACGTAAATTGCGACGGTGCTTTATATACTGAGAGAGCTTTGCACGCGAGAGGCTGCCTCTCGCGCGCACGAACGTTCGCCAAGTAAATCGGGAACTTCACGTGTCGGTGCTAAGGATGATAAAAATATGAAGTTGCGAGCGCTTCATAAAATTCTCCAGCTGAACACGAGCGGCGTATCCTCCTCGACGGTGGCTCAAACGTTATTTAATAAAGCGCGAGAAAGAGGAAGGGCAACGTAAAATGAGAATTTTATATTGTCTTTTGTATTATCTGTCCCGGCAGAGTCGCGTGAATAATACAAACGTAATCAAGCTACGCGTTCTTTCGATGCCACCGAAACTCACCATCGAGACCAGGCAGACCGCCTGGCTATTCCGAGTGACGTAAAAGTCTTTAGCATATTCTCTCCTTAATATCGATCTACGAATACCTATGAACATTCTCAACACACTTGATCACACTTTGCGCCAATTACACGCGACGTTTCACCGCTGTTGACTCCGTTTCCTTCGGCATCGAAGGCGTTCAATGCCTCCGATAAAAAGTTGAATCAACTAATCGATATTCTTACTCGATGTTCTCCTGAGAACGTCGAGACAACTTGAACCTGCGTTAATTGTCTCGTTTCGTCATTGCACGATATTTTTTTTACTATCGCGGATACCTAAAGAAGAGAACAAGTCACAAGTGGCATCACGAAATAATTGTGAAAATAAAACCACGGCGTTACGACAGAAAGAAACTCGAGAGGCGAGAGAGACGTCAGTTGCGAGGATTTACGCGAGGTCCACGATCGAGAAGCCAATTATTGGGAGGATGGCCTTGTGCCACATCGCATATCGAGTATATCACTCCCACACGACAGGTGTTGCCGTGTAGCAGCACCAAGTTTTTCACCTAACCACGCTGTTAAGCGCCAGGATCGAAGGTTCATCTTCTCTTACGCAACCATCGCGTGAAGAATATCGTCGAAACTTTTGCATTGTGCCACATAGATGAAAAAGAAAAGTCGAACGACGTGAAAAATGAAAAGCCGCGCTATTGTTAGCGTTGATGAAATTTTGCGCGAAGCCACCGCGTTCTCCACAACCAACATCGCTCGGAGGATCACGCGTGGCTCACACAACTAGATCAGGAATCGAATCGAACGGTTAATAGAGAAAGTTTGATTAAATCGCGACGTCCGGTGGCTCTTCGGCTTCTCGACGAGACACGCCCGATTTCATCGACCGACACGTACGCGTAGCGAAATGAGGGTGCTCGGCGCGACGCGTTAAATTTATTCGCGCCGTTTGCGAACTCGAGCGCGAGGCGACCGACCGCCAATGCGAACGGCGGCATTATCGTAATATCCGAAGCGGGTAAAATATGCGTGGATAGTGCCGTCGAATCCGATAGGAAGCGAAGCGAAGCCCGCGTTACGGCAGACTGAGAGAGAGAAAGAGAGAGAGAAGCTTGGTATAACGCGTTTGACGCGATGGTCGAATTGTAATCGCATAAAACGCGGAACGGTTGCCCGGGTTGGCGTTATTTTACAGCGGACGCGAATTTACGCCGCGTCTCTCGGCGAACGTGCCTCCACTTCAGACGATTATAAAATATCCCCGAAATAAACGAAATGCCGATAATTTATTTTCCCTTTATCGAGAATCCCTGTACGGGAAGGAATTATTAAAAACGTCGCGCATTATTTATCGGCCGTGTTTCACGTCGGAGGTAAAAGATCTCGTGGAGATAAAATTTTGGGGAATGTCATTTTACGTTCCTCCAGCCGTTTAATCGTCCACGTCGCCCGGTAATATCCACTTTTCCGAAAGGTACGTGAGACCCTGCGGAGAGACTCGCGGGGAATCGTTCGCGAAAATTACGGCCGTTCCGCCTTCCGAAGGGCATCGCGCACGAAATCCGTTGTAAGTGCAAGTGGACACGAGAGGAAGGTAATGAACGGTCGATGCGCAAACGGTTTCGCGAGATCGGACGATCGCTAACGACAGTAACGACCGGTCATCAGCGGAGAGGAATAATTCCATCGTGGTAGACGGAGCAACGTGCCAATTACGCGCGGGAGCATAAGCGCGAATTAAAGTGGCATAAAGAAGCGATGCGGTTTTTATTGCCACTACGTGACTAAGTACGAGGAGGACGGCGAGGCAAGAGGAAGGGCAAGAGTGTGCCGAGCGAGGAGCGGAAGGGAACGATAGAACGTAATGTCGCGCACCACCACCCACACGCATTAATTGCAATCTAGCGCGATACGGCTTAATTAAGATCAACAATTAAGCGAGCGATGTCGCGCGCTCGCGCCGGATGTATCCAACAATCGTGCCTGTTTTCTCTTTAGTCCTCCTCCTCCGGCCCTCCCTTTTCCCACAAACGACCGATTAGCCTGCCGCGCGGTCCAAACGATACGAGTGTGCGACGACGACATGCATAACAATGCAACCGCGATACGCCTGCAGATTCACGTGAGGATCGTACAGGATGTCCCGAGACACTCGTGACGTCGCGGTCGGTTTTCGATGCGCGAGATGAATTTGTCACGTGTTTCACGATTTATGGCTTCCCCTGAGGCAAGACTCTCGTGTCTCACTTATGATAGACATTAATGCCCGTTCTCCACTCTCTCTCTAGAATTTTTTTCCGCGGATCGAGAGGGAATAGCTCGAGACACCACATGTGATTCTTATGGCGATGCGTGCACACGCCAAGCCGCGCGCGTCTGACTAGCCATTATTACGGAGCCGGGTGTGTCAGTCGTTACACTGGTCGGTAAATCGAAATGTCAAGCGCAACATTAGTATCTGAGTGTTGCGTCGAGCGTGGTATCACGTCACGCCGCAGCACGAAAGTGACAAACGAGACTGAGCGTGACTGAGCGATCCCGAGTATCGTCCATCTACGTAATAATTACAATCATCACGGGACAACTAATCCTCTTAATAACATAGCGAGAGTACCAGTTGCGCAAAGTGAAAGCGCGAAACAAAAGTGCATTTCGCGTGAATGACTTTTACCTTTTATTACACGAAGCGTCAGCTTCGTATTTTCAAGAGCTCTCGCTTGGGAACTCCTTAGTGTCACAGGTATCAAATGTTCCAGAAGCGTAACGCGCAGAATAATAATAAATACCGTGCAATACGTGTGCTCTTTACTGCTCGTATCTACTCGCAATATTTTCCAGAGTCGCTCACCCGTGGAAACAAATGCTTCTGTTTCGAGCATAACTGAATACTTCGCCGTTTTCGCTCATGTTTCTCGAAGCGTTCGCTTCAACAGATAAAAGCGACAGTCGTTCGCTCTATTTTATGCGACCTACATCATTTCCCAGACCTCGTCATGTGGAACGTTATCGAGTCGAGTCACACAGAGCGACCGTAATAAACGAATCTATCAGAAATGAGTCAACTTTGCCCGGACGTATAAAATCATTCAGTACAATTTGTCGCGGAGACTATCAGAGACCTATTTAATGATTCTCGAAAGAATAATCTTTAAAACGCTAGAACATTTGTCTGAAACTCAAAAATAAAGACTACGCGCTCGATTTCGATCGTATCATTCATCAACACATGAGCAACGTGTGTGTATATACATGCGACCGAATTATGTCCACTTCGTCACCCACTTGCGAGGTCGCCGATCCCGATCTTATGTAACGACACGAAAAAAGAAAATGAAAAGACGAAGCTGCACCTTGGACAAGCCAGAACTCTCCGGTCATCGACATTCCCCTCCGCGCACGTATTCGACGCGATTGCGCTCAGTTTTCGGCTGCTTATCAGCGGGCCTATTATTACAATCGATAATTGATAAAGAGTCACACGTAATACGTGTGCCGTTCCCAATCCGCGCCCTAGCATGTGCATGCAACGTGAGAAAACGATCGAGGAGCATCGGTGTACCCTGTGACGTAATCGTTTGTCGCTTTATTATATCTCGGCGTCGCGTTACACGCAAGAGAATCGTGCTGTTATCGCGTAATGCGCCAAGATACATCTTTGTGGCCGGCGCGTTTAATACTTAGACTGCCACATCATTAAAATCACTCATAGATGAATTTAATAATTTAAATAAGAATAATTTTATCAATTATTTTTATAGAAATATTAAATAAAAATAAAATATCATTCGTACAATACATATTAATATAAAAAACAAGATTAATATTATCACGCTCGAAATTAGCTGGATAGTCGAAGTGTTAACACGTTGTTATCACTCCACATATGTGTAACGGAGCGATTTCTTTTTATCTCATTTTCATTAAGACGAATAAAGTCTTCTCGAAAATGAAAAATTAAAAAAGTCTAACTTGGACTGCGGTGAACGGTTTCTCAAGCACACGACGGTAGCGAGCGTGCTAGGGACACGCGAGTAAGAATATCCGCGACAATGGCCTCGGAGAAGATTTCGCGCATCGTTTTGAGCGAAACGACAAAACACCGGCGCGCCGGCCGGCCATGAGAAGACGGTGTGTGCAGGGGGTTACGAGGCACTTGTTTGCCTGGCCTAAAACAACATGTCTTCTCCGACTGCGTAGACGTAGAGTATGCCTCTGGAGTGTCGACTGGGTCTTATCGTGCGCGCGTATGCGTAAGCGCGTGCGTGCACGCATGTATGCGTTCGCGCGGATAAAGCGCGCGACGACGAAGCGCACACGCATGCACGCACTCTCGAGCTGCCAGGGTCCGGCCAGCGCGATTTCAGCCGAGTGCGATTAACGCGAGACACTCCGCTGAATCGCAAGGGGCTAAGTAGCACGAAATGACGCGTTAACACGTGCCTGTGTAACGTGCAAACAAAATGATTTATCGGATACACAAGAGTGTAAAATTAGATGAGCGAGCACTTTGGCGAGACAAGGAAGAACGGAACAAGTGTACGATGCGTGGCCAAAATTAGGACGGGTTTAATGCGTGCGTATGTGTGTGCGTGTGTGTCTGCGAACATTTTCAGGCGCGTTTCGCCACCCATGATGGTCCGAGAAAAAGCACGGCCGTACGAACGCGAGTCCGCTACCGACCGTCATCAAAGAGTGCTTGGAGAACGAGTGAAAAATATTCTTGCACGGATGAAAAAACGCATGCGGGAGCAATGAAGAAATTAATCTCGAGATTTACCGCTACCGTTGTAGCGCGAAGCGCTCCGTTAAATGTGAGGTGACCGATAAAAAATTGACAGAGAAAGCGGCGTCTGCCCGCACGATCGCGATAGCAAACATGAAAGAAATGCTCGGACAGCTTGATGATTATTTGAATACGTTGCAAATGATTAGTATAAAACTATTCAGTTGATTATTATTTCCTGTCGTCAATGATATTGATATTTAATTAGAGTATAATTCCCGAGACAGATGTGAAAATATAATTTCATCATTATAATTTTCAACTTTTTACGTGAGCGACGTCTTACGGAGGGCAACGACGCGAAAGCCGGTCAAAGAGCCGATACGGGAAACGCCCCTCTTCACGCACGTTTTCATATGCGAGAGTGATTTTCCTGTCGCAACTTGTTCTAGCTTGTTCAAGGCAAACGAGGAATCCCGTTTGTCCACGGACTGAGGACGAAGGGCACTATACATCCCACGCAGTAGCGTAGATAGGTCGTTATCCCTTACAAGGAAGTCGCCATCCCTTCTGACGGAGCAAAGTTTGCTAATGGACTCATTCTTTTATCTTTATGGACATCGAGTGTCAACCTCGTATTTTCGTACCCCCAAAATGTCCCGTCATTACACAACTCATACAGTTCATTTTAGATAGCATCAGAGGAATGGCAGTCGGCTATAAATCCGTTAAGATGTGTATGTGTGTAGACTGGTAGTAGTAGAATAAACGCTTGGCCGCGATTTCCGACTAAAATAATCCGACAATTAATGAGGCATCTCAGTCAGGCCTCATAGGCCTTCTTTTCGATCCACCACCCGCATTTCTTCACGGCGGAAGGGAACACGAGACCCTTCTCGATGCTCGGACCTCTCACTCGAGGCAGCTACGGCTGTCTCGAAATCGTATGGATCAACTCGACCGTGTAAACGCCATCCACCACGACTGCTGAATAATCTAAGGTGCGTCCCGGCTACACGTGTCTGCGTTACGGCTCTCAAGGACGCTGAAATTCTGCCTCCGTGTGCCGCATTACGGCCGACGAATACCGATTGTTCGGCTATTATCGACACGGTTCCTCTCTTTCGGCCACTTAAGCCTTCAACTCTGGGTCGCGTTCAAGTTTCAACCGCAATTTCGAATGCTGAAACGACCCGGAATCCATTACCTGATGTTATCCCGGAAGAGCCATTCGGACATGCGTTAGAAAAGACGAAAGGCTAGACGCCTTATCTCCAGCCTAGACGGATAGACGAGTAAGAGAGATGCGTGAAATAGAGCTCACTATCTCCTTCTTGCGAAACGTAACATGTTCACGCAGAGGAAATTACTTATGTCTTGCATTATCTTTCGATTTTTGAAAAATAAAAAGCAAAAAGAAAAAAATTTTGAAAAATAAAAAATAAAAGTAAAATCTATTGATTATGAATCTTCTTTCCCTCCCACCCTCTCGTATTAGTTTAATTAGATATAATAGTTTAGAGAGCAGTTGCATCGACGTAGCCTTGATCGATAAAAATATACAGACAGATAATTGCTCTGTTACACAAATAAATATGGGAACAATGCCTAATGTTCTGTAGAAGTTCTTAACTGTAAGAGTTATTTAACGCGCCAGCAAACAAATTAATCAAAAGGAAGCGGATACTTTTCTCCCTCCTCGTCGAATCAACTGACACGAGTGATCTGTGCCGCGGGACGTGTCTACCGATATCGGGCGCGGGCCCTCCAAGGTCGCTCGGATAAAATCCGATAATTTAATTTGAGCGATTCGACCGACCGATTCCCACAGCGAGCGGGTCTCCCCTATTTCTCTCGCTCGGAACGGGAGCTACAGTCATCTCTCGCGAAACGTCTCCGAATGCGAAAAAGGGTACAAAGACAAGTACACGCAGGGCAATCCAAAACGATCGCTCTTAATTCTCGAGATTCGCCCACTCGAAATCTTTAATTTAAAGCAGACCTGCCCTTCGCGGCATTGCAATTTTAACTTTTCAACATTTTTTCACAGAGAGAAGAATCGGTACCAATTTGCTCAAGAATCCACCGTTAAAAATTAAGGGTGGACATCCAGTAGAAAGTCAGAAGGGTGAAGACAACGGAAGATGAGGGATCCGCTGGAGAGAAAATAAAGCTCGCTGGAAAATACGAGACCGGAGAAAGGGGGTAGGAAAAAGAGAGGGGACACAAGCAGAGGGAGGAGAAGGAGAAAGAGGAGGAGCGAGGTCGCGAACAAAGGAAACTTTGCGAGTTCGATGCTCCTTTCTTATCAGTAGATGGCACTGTTATAGAACCAAGGCGGCGGCAGCGGGGCCGGTCGCCTCATTGGTCGCCGGCGAGGCCGACGTCATCGTATCGATTGCCGGTCTGCCACGTGATGATCGGTCTCTCTCTCTTCCTCCTTCGCCGCTCCCTCGGCTCATCCTCGTCGCGCTTGGGCTACCTTGTGGCACACTGGCCGATTCGAGACCCGTCAAACACAAAGACCATGCCTTCTTCGACCCCGAACCAGGAAGCGCGCGAGGAATACCGGTTCAGGTGGAAGCCTCTCATCCTCGTAAGGATTGGAGGCTCGGAATTTTCCAAGAATTTATTCGGATTCGGCTCTGGCGTACCAATTACAAAGCAATTTGTCCACGCGATATCAGGACCAGGCGATCTTGGAGAGAATTCTTGTGAGAGATACCGCCAAAGTCTATGCGGAATCGCGCGAGGCGTCGCTATGCTCTCGCGCTTATTCAGGATTCATCCGGTTCGACTTGACCTCGCTCGGCGAGACTTGATTTCGTGCCGCGCTATAAATTGATCCGAGTAACGGGTGCGACACAACACGGCAGAGTTTCTCCAGGCCGCGAGGAGAAACGATGACACAAAGTCGGACGAACGTTCGGTCCATGGATCTCATTGTCAGCCCGGGATTCCGCTACTTTGACCGAACGAAGCCTCTCGCGAATCTCCGCCGCTTACGTAACAGTCATTCGAAGGACGTTAATAACATCGCGTTACCGTGCAGGTAAAATTTATCACGACGAGTTCGCCCACGGGTGGCAAAAAAAGCGACGACGCGCACCCAGTTTTCAGCCGCTCGTACCGAGGAAAGAACCCTCGTCTTTCATTGAGCAAAAGGCTCCAACGTCGTTGTGGTGATGCAAGAAAGAAAGAAAAAGAAAAAGATCGAAAAGAACCTGTCGGAGAATACGAACGCGGGTCCGGCCCTCGAAGAGGAGAGCGAAGGCGGCCTATGACCGGGCGTAAACAACGTTGGAAACCAGAACCCAGATCTCCGAAACCAGTTCCAACGCCTGGAAAATAATTTTACGACAACGCGGCGGGGGGACGTGCCGCAGCGACGGGGGAAGACGAAAGAGAAAAGAAAGGAGCGAAGGGTGAACGGCGTTTATTTCCTCCCAGGGGAGAGACACTCCTCCCGAACGAATGAAGGGAAATTAGTAGATTAAAAAACATATGTCTGAAAAACGTGAGAAATTCAATACGCGCATTTTATGCGGGTAACATCTGAGAGGGAGAAAGAGAAAAGCTTCCAATGTTACGTAACAGACTGGAGACACTCAAACGTGACAAGTTTGAAAAACGACAAAGAGATACGAGCGAGGTTCTATTAGCGGAAAAATCATTTCGGTTTCCAACAGGCCCTTCTTGGCCTGTTCGCCACTCACTCAACGCCCTACACGACGAACTAGATCTTGCCGGATCCTCGTGCACGGTGGATGGAAGTCGAATCTCAAAAAGAGGCTGCCGTATATACGAATCGTGACAGGTATACGTCTCTCTTCGATAGAGACAGACGGGAGGGTACGCTCGCGAGAGAGGAGGACGCGAGAGCGAGAGAAAAAAAAAGGGGAAAATTCGATAACACCATGTCCCGGCGGGGATACGAACCGCCAATGCGATGGGATCGTGTACTCGTCAGGCGTGTTGAAGGAGACGAGGAGAAAAAGAACGGTCCAGAAGGAGGGAAGGGAAATCGAAGGCGCGGGGCGACGATAAAAATAGACGCGCCGCGTCTGATATTGCGCAAAGGCGGTCGCTTAATTCCGCCTGTTATTTGCCTCTCTCGGCAGAAACAGCGGGGCACGCGAAAATAAACCGGCTTGTGCCAGGCGCGATATGAGTTTCCGATTTTCCGCGAAAATTAAGTGAGGCAATGGCTCGGTTGCGTAAAGAGCAAACAAGCGATGGCTGTAAAAAAAAACACTGGAGGTGCAAGAGTAAACGACACATTCGTGATGGAGAAATGACACGGAGCTAGTAAAGAGATAATTTATTTTCAGAGGGAATAATGGGCTACCTTTTTTCAAAGGCGAGTCATTATTTTTTTATGATTCTCGTTGAAAGAAGCAGCAGGTAAGAACCTGCTGCACCGTTACTTGTTTTGGTAACTTTGATTGATCAACGCTTACGCCTTCAGTCACGGTTGCTGAAAATTAGCCTAAGTCAACAACGATATTGTAATAGGCGCTAACGTTTTCCAGCGAGTTGATCACCTTGGCTTAAGAGTTTTTTTTTTCGCATTTGTAAGTGAATATGACATGAAAAGTGCAAGCGATTTCATATCGCGCTGAGCGAATTGACACCGTCAATCGAAAATCGGCCTTAGTCTGGTGCTGCCCGCGAGCTCTACCGTCTTCAATCGAGAGATGATGCAATCAGTCGATAAAATTGGGGAAGGTGGATCTGGAGAACATCAACTTTCCATAAGAGGAGTTGCAAGTATATATCGAAAGGATACAGCGTATCAAAAATTCGAAAAAATATTCATGAAGGCAATTTACAAATTGCAGAATCGTGAAATATAAATAGAACTCAATTCAATCAATTATCATGACATAAAGGAGATTAGATAATGCAATATGAAATCTTAAAAGTAGTTTTTATCTAGAGATATTTGGACTACAACACACACAATTTAATTTATTTTTCGATTAATTAAATATATATTTTAATTCTCTGAGTTAATAATTAATTTTAGATCACTTTCTTACAATATCACGTTGATCACAGATTAGATTCTTGATCTACAGATAGCCAAAAATAATTGGACAAACACGTAATCGAGCTATGAATGCACAAGGTGTTCTATGTATGCCCAGGGACGAACGCTTCTCAGCTCGATACTAAGGCTCAAGCTGACGAAAGAGGGATGAAGCTGACGCAAGATCAAGAATGCCCGTATACCGTTGTCTCGTGCACGCGTTTGTTACACGGAGGACAAGTTGTGCGAAAACACAGCTGCTTCCTAAATACACGCAATAGACAAACTCGCAATATCGTGGCACGCTCGGCACGATCGTAAAAATAGATAACGACGAATATTCACGTCGACTTTGTTTACGAGAAGTCTTACGTTATTCGCAGAAAACACAGTTTAAAGTAGCAGCGCTGAATGCGCGGATTGTATCTATAATAGTCGCGCAAACTGGCTGACTATTTTTATGCGTGTCCGTAATTTAATTGTCGTACGTATTGCGGCGGACAATGACAATGAAGCTATTGAGTCCGCGTGAAAAATAACCGATGGAAGATTTCGCGTTACTATCTTAAAATAAAGTCTTCATCTAAACCGAAGGCGTTGTAGTTAATCCTGTTTTCGATCGTGCAAATTATGTAATTACGGTAAATCGTTCATGTGTTAGTCGTCGATCTGCATTATCCACATCATCACGTGACCTTTCTCAGAATTACTATAATAGCGACATTTTTCAAACTGTTACAATAATCAACGTCAAAGTTTAAGAGATCACCGAAGATTACGATCGCTACACGAGCGCGAGAATAAAATGAGTGATCACCTAATTTACCGTCTGATTATCAGATTACCTTATCGAGAGACACGTGACAAGCGACAAAATCGTCGTCGACAATTCAACCATGACGATGCAATCAATGGTATTTCCCCATTCGAGTCGAATTAATCATCCAGTTTCACTTGATTAATAGACTGGGAATTATCGATCAAGAGACATCAGACTTTATTCATAGAGAAAATAGCTCGTGAGCGTACTCGTTGCTGACGATAATACTCGACACAAAAATATTCTACAAGAGCACAACACGAGACGACTGTCATGAAAATCTCGTAAAGCTCGAAAACGATTCCTGCGCGATCGCGACCGGTCGCTCAGCGTGAGTATTAGAATTTGCATTTTAGCATTTGAATCCCGTAGCTTCTTAAAATGAAATCTATTCTAAAAAGGCAGGAAGCAGCGACATTCTGAAAGTAGATTGTGAAACCGAGTTACTTTGCATTTCCTTTGAGGAGATAATAATATAAATGTTATTCTGAATAATAAAGCGGAAACGTGAAAAATATCTAATGTTAAATTTAAAATATAACATTAGATGATATCTGGCGTGATCGGTTCTCCTAAGAAAGTCATTTATCTTTCACGTTTATATTCTCGCATTGACCCAGCTTTTCCTCTCTCTTTCTTTCTCTCTCTCGTTAATGCGTGCCAAATTCCGATGATCGCGCTTGGCACGTACCGTCCAGAGCATCCTAATTACATTACGTAAGCAGGGAAATATCCGTAGCTATAAAAATCCTCACGTATCGTCAAAGTCAATTGCAAGCTCGGATTCATCACAGCCTTCTCAGCGTGATCGCACGTATTGTAACATATAAACGTTTCCTGCGTCGAAAGTTGGTCTCGTTCACGAAGAAGGGAAACGCGGGGCTCTCTTCTAGAAAGCCGAGAAGAAGGACCGCGTGACGTTATCTCGAGATCAGGGCGTACTTAATCAGCCGGACGAAAAGAGCGAGGCAAGCGAGGCGCGTAAACAGGGAAGAGGTATTATACTCGTCGTTATTAAATCGGAGGCTTCCCGACCAACCGGCGGTGTTGGATACGATCACGCGACTCGGTGTTCCGTCCTCTTCCTGCCAATCGGGACCCTACCTCGTCTCTCTCGCACTGTTGCTATCTCTCTCTCTCTCGTTTTCTTTAGCCAACTGCTCTCGCTCCGCCACCAGCACGTTATTGTACTCTATTTCTGCCGATGAGCCGACGAAGGTCTCGGTGACTTTCCGAACGCACCGCGTGCACGTGTATTGCACGAGAAAGAAAGCCGGGGACAATTACGAGCGCGAGAAGCCAGTAATGATTATATACCGAGCGCAAATATACCGCTGACTATCTCGAGCACCGAGAGATATAACGCTCGACGAATTTTTAATTAAGAGATGGGAAGGAGATTCGCGTCGAAATTCGTGTCACTTAATGAGATTCTTTTATCGCTCTTTTCAAAGAAAAATTCGCAGATATGCAAATCCAATTTCTCCGATGAAGCGACCTTTCGTTTCCGTTTCGATACTACAGTCATTCATATTCATTCTATCTCGACGTAAAGTGAAAAGATTGCACTAGCAGAGGATATCTCGCGATTAGTCGCCGATGGAAAATGAAATGAGCTACGGCACATTGCCAATTACGACGATTAATGCTGATTAACCGGTTTTATAAACGCTAGAAAGTGTTTGTGGAAAAATTACCTTATGATAATGATTGCATGACGAAACAACGTGACATCTTTCGTAAAGTAGACTTATCGCGGCGTTTTATCACATGTGCGAAGAGCGTTGTTTCGCTTATCGAGTTTTAGAGGCACTTTGCGCCGCGACAACAACAGATATCGACGCGCGTAAACCGTTTTGTGCAAATAGTCAAAAAGTTACACAATACAGTACAAACTGCGAAGCAAGATTAGTCGCGACAACGTTTTCCGTCGACGCTTATCGGGGATACGCAGTGGAAAGTTGTTCCGCGGAAAGTTCCAGCAAATGGAAAAGTCATCCGAGTAAACTCGAGTAACACGCGTTTTTCGATTCTCAAGACGAATTCGGGGGAGCAGCTTCTCCACTTGTTGCGAGCGGCACGCATCGCCGACGTAGCACTCGATCCTCCACCGGCAGTCACGAACATTCGAGAGACTGCCGGATCTCCGTTCGTGCTCTTGAAATTTCGAGCGTCGCGTTTCAACGTACGCGAGATGACACGTCGCCCGGCGACGAGCCAAACCGAGCCGAGCGGGTCGATACGCCGACATGCGACCGACTCTCGCCACGGAGAGCCACCCCGTAGAAGGCAGAAAAAGAAACGACGAGAGGTAAAGAAAAACTTACGTCGTTGGACGCTATTTGACCCATACTGCCCATGTTGGCGGCACCACCACTGTTCGTGATTGTATCCGCCGCGAGATATGGGTCGTGTTCGTTGGCGATCGGAATTTTGACGGCTTTCGGTCACTCCTACGGAGGAAACAACAGCCGATCTCCCGGCTGGTGGTGTCTGCTCAGTCGCTCACTCTTCTCTCTCCCGTCCTCTTCCTTCAAAGCCGCACGACGACTGCGGATCCACCGACGACGCGGCGTCTTCCCGAACAACGAACAATTATCACCGGGTTTTCGGGCCGGCTGCGGCGCGACACGTCCGTTGATTCTCACTACAAGTGACGAGCGTAAGGTCTACTGTCGCGCGACTATTACCAGTCATAATATATCACAGGGTCACCGGAGTCTCGGAGGTCACCCGGGGAATCGGAGACGGCAACTGAACAACGCTACTGAGTACGTTACACGACGTGCCGGTTGGTCTACGGCTACAAGTTCACCGGAAACTCACGGATGGAAGCGGGCTACGCAGAGCGTCACGGTACTACGAGGAACGTCTACCAAAAAACAGTCCACATCGCTCCACAGCCGGTTGCTAACTGTCGAGCGATGCGACGCGAGCGGAGAGGCTACGATCATATGCTGGCCGGCTGCAGGCGGCCCGGTAGTGGGGGGGATGACAGATGTAGCGGGGAGTGGTGGGGGAATGCACGCCGGTCTTACGCGTCCGTCATTGGTCGCGTCAGGGCTGTATGCGGGTGGACCGATGCGCGGACGACCTATCCAGGCTCGGGCAAGATTTTCGGACTTGACTCTTGAACCGTAGACGATCGATCGAATTCCGGAAATCATCTTCCTCCTTCGCTGCTCGCTCGCCTGCATTTTTACTTTGATTTGATGGAACGGAGATACCGCGGTGTAATCAGAATTTGTGTGCGTTCGATCTTTGGATTCAAAGTGCGAAACTCGAAGGTGAACGCTGGCGAGGATCGCGCGTGTGGAATCGCCGATACGGCCCTGTCGTACACAGACGACCGGCCAGATCAGCTGATGCCCTAGCAACAGTGGTACTAACCGCGCTAAATATATCAGTTGCATCTGGTTATCGGCAGAACACGACTCGTAAACGACGAAAACGACAAGAGGTCGCAGGGAGAGGGAAAGAGAGAGAGAGAGAGGAGAGCGTAGTCGAGTGATAATTATAGTTTCATCACGCGATAAAATGCATAATCGCGCCGATGACGTACCGCTATGTACCGATTTAAGGGTCGACGTGCGAGGGACAATGTTTACTCACCGCGGAAATTACACCCGAGCAAGTTCCCGTTCGCGATTACATAGGAAAAATGTCTTAGCGAATATATTACTGTTAAGAGTAGGTAAAAACAAACTCAAACACTAAAAATAATTTAGTGCGCAAAGTCAGAAAACTAAGTGCTCATCATATATTATATTTAATTGACACGGAAACATAATTTCCATTTCGTTCCGCTTGAAAAACAGAGAGAGTATGAAGGAAACTTGTTACAATTATTTTAGAACTAGGAATAAATATTTACGTATATCCACACAGGCAAAATTGCATATAAATTCTCTCTCATCGATTTACATTACTTTATTAGATGATTTTATTGTGTCAAAGTATAATAATTGATTATATTGCTGAAAATGTCTCGGCTCTAAGAAGTCATTAGCGTAATCTGACCCAAATAACATATTTATACAAATAATTTAATGATAAGCTATCTGGTACTATCGGTCTCGCGACTATCACGAGCGATCCCACAGAAATGCGTATTTCGATAATGATGGACTTCCATCACGCTTCTGATACTTTGCCTTGATGATTAATACTCGTTGCTATCGAAGCAGTCCCCAGATGATACGTTCATCTTTCCGCCGAGAGACTCGTCAACAGACGACGTACTCCTTGTCAAAATAAAGAGAACCCGAAATGCGACTTTACTCTTTATTCCAAGACAAAAGTCAGGAATGAAGAGCGCGCCTGAAGTCCTTCTGGAAGCGGATTCAGGAATTCAATTAAGTAAAGGAAACGTATCATGTGACATAACAGTCCCGCGGGTCGTAAATGCGGGGATCAATGAAACCACATCCCTTTTCGCGTGGGGACGGGAGGAGGGACATGGAGGAGAAACACGACGGTACCGTCATCCGGAGATCTCCGATTCCTCTCGTTCCTTTGTCTCGCAAAGATACTGCGAAATGAAGGCGCCAGGGGACCGACCCTTCATTTCCGTCGGCCCTTTAACGAGCCTTTGTTACGAGCACCGAAATGTCGCTGCGAGAGAAAGAGGACGCGAGTACGGTCCATAATCCGGGAGGGTGATAAACTCTGCCGCGCGGAGAACGCACTTTGTTCGCGCTCGTTGCAGAACGTCAACGGAACGAGTGTGCGTCGTCAGCTGACATCCGACTGAAATCGCGTGATCAGCGAATTTCGTCTCGAGTCGCGATGAATAGTCAATACTGTTACGCACAGTGGCCGTTTCTCCGTTTCGCGGATTCCTCACCGAGAAGTCGGATGCTGAGGAGCTGCTAAGCGCGTCACGTAGATTCGATAAGAGGCCACGAGGGGTGAGAATTAGAGGAAATGCGACGGTCTCGCGTTAATTACGCATTAATATGCGTCGATGGTGACGCGGATTTTCGCGGAACGAGAGGCCAGCTGCTCGATGCGATAACCGGTGCATTCGATCCGAGTAATTCCCCGGATCGGAATCGGATTGCGCGACGTCAATCGACGGGGCGGACAATCGAGGGAAGTTCGGCGGATCGCTGCAGTGTTTCGCGGCTATGGCAAATGCAACCGCGACCGTACCGACTTTTCCCGGTGTGCCCACTTGTTGGGAACGATGTGACGAAACGATGTGGCGGCGATAACAGTTTCTTCAACCCGCCCGCCGCCGAGAACAGGTACCGGACTCCAGGAAACGTGTTCCGCGTGTTTGTATGCGAATTGACAGGCTAGATTATTGGATAGATAAATAGATATAGACAGAGATAAAAAAAAACGGGCACGAGGGTGTTCCGCGTGTTCGGTTCTTTACGGCCAGAGTTATGCACTCTCGAGCCGCGATTGTCAGATTCTTCGCCGCGAAATAGAACGAAACAGAAGTAGCATTGTATAATCGAAAGTATATAGACTGAGACTAAGTATTAAATTAGATTTAGATAGATTTAGATAGACTCGCGGGCCGCTGTGAAGAATAGAGACGTCGATTTAATAGCGAATTGATAAGCCAGCCCCATAGCGGTTAAATTAATATCGCTCTTTATTCCTCTCCGCTTTTTCTTTCGCTTTCTATTTTCTCTTCCTGCTTTTCTGAATCCAAAAAAATCTCACCCTCAAATAATTCATCGACTACTCAATGCACGCAGTGACCTTTCGAGCTCGTTCAGTACCCACATCCGTCTGCTCGAATTTGTCGTAGGAATTCCGCTTCGCGACAACCGTCGCGGCGCCGACGCTCGCGCGAAGCGATATTTTAGTCGAGTTCCGCGTGAACTCCCGGTCAATCACGATTTCCGCGAAGACGAGATATCTCTCTCTCTCTTTCTCTACGCACTGAGAGGAATAGGGACAGAGAGAAAGAGTTCTGCGGAGTTTCTATTATTTCGTATTCCCGAGAGGAGGCGGACACGCTCTTGGGCGAGGTTAGTATTGGAAGCGCGAGAGGTCAACGCTCGGGAAAGCGCCTCTCGTTACGGCACTGCCATACGATATTACCAGGCCCGTCGCTCGGATATCCCTGCCCTCCCCTTTCCGTGATCCCCGCGCGATCACTCCACGTGTGCGTGCGTTCATCTCGCTCGCTCATGCACACACGACACACATACACAACACTCTCCCTCTTTTTCTCTCCTGTCCGCTCTGCCTTCTCCTCCTCTTTGCCTCCCTCTCCTCTGTCTTTCTCGAACCCCTTATTGAGCCCGATTGCTCGATTATCCATCTTTTACCTCCCCGAATGCTCGATCATTTTACTTCTCTGTGCACTTAGGGCGTCACGTTTCCTCTCTCTCTCTCTCTTCCTCTGTTCCTCTTTCTCGACTGCCCTCCCGCTGTTTCCTCCGCTCGATTTCATCCCTTACGAACGAGGGAAGCTGACTTGATCCGAAGGATCCATTGTTTCTGTTTTTCTTGACTCCCGTTGTTTACTCCGGCTTATGGTATTTAGTAGAACGACGTTGGATACCCATATGGGTAAGCGAATTGTCTCTCCGTCTCTCTATTCGTTTCTTTATGATATAGCCGTAACTATAACGATAATTTAGAAAACAGCGGGATCAACTAATTATAAGGCCAGTTGAGCAGAGTTATCGATATAACGGCGGCACCATCATCATCTTTCATTTCCACTCGATGCTTGCGCCATATAATTCCCCAGCAATTTGTATGGCAACTGCTGGTGTATCGCGTATACTTCTGTGTCCGACGATCTATTAAAGCGCGAGGCAAACATCTATCGCTTTGCAAACTTTCGAGACTACCACGAGTCTATGCGACCCTATCCAATAATACGCGGCGAGGAGAGTTCAAAAATATCACCTGTCCACGCCAGGCAACCACCACCGGCGTATTCCATACCAACGTACCAAACAACCTCCGAAAAGAAAGACGCCTCTACGTCCCTTCATGTTAACTGTCAGTCTGTCGTCGTAGTGCTCACGCTGTCATAACATGGTTCTAGATCGATTTGTCCTATCAAGCTTCTCTTTCTTCCTCTCTTTTCTTCTCTTTCTCACACACACAAAATTTTAATTTTATTTGACTCTTTCCTTCTCTGAATTCGTTCTTTCCGTCTTTCTCTCTTGCATCAGTTTTGCTCTCATCGTCTTTCTACTTTCATGTAAATGCATTCTTAGTATCTTATCTGATACCAAGTTTTCGATATCGTCTCATCTCGTTTCCTCTTTCGTTCCTTTTTATCTCATTCTTTCAAGATATACATATGTTTCGTTATAACGGGAAAAAGGTAGCAAACCAGTTACTACAAAACCATCGGAAAGTTTCGTCGATCCATGATGAGTAACGACCGGTTTCACGCTCGAACAACGAAAATTGCCTTTACCTTGTGCGATGCTTGCCGGAAGAAGCTAAAATTTACTCGATCGGTCTTTCGGTCAGTAGGTTCGTCCATAAGCCTCCCTACATCTTGTCAAGGATATCGAATATCCTTTCGCTTATCCAAGCGAACTGGAATTCACTTAGAGAGATTAGACTATAATGTTCATCGTCATCATACATAATATCATCGTCATCAATAATATATAAGTAAAAATAATTACTGATATAATTAAACAATCTCACTTATCACTCATAAGCGAGGAAAATTTATTTTGATTTGAAAAAATTTTAATTCAATATTTATATTTCTCGAAAAAATATGTTTACACGATTTTACGAGACTGTAAAAGTGTCCGTAATATTTTTGAAACTCATTGAAATGTGTTGCATTGTTTTTTACAGAATGCATCACGATTGGAATCGTAAAATTGCCAATTTTGGACACGCTAGACATTTCCAATGAAATTAAATACAAAACAGATAACTCAGAGACGGAAAAATCATTTTACACAAATATGTTTTTATATCAGGAGATATGCAAATCGCTTATTATGTCGCGCAACGAATTGTGCATTGTAGCGTTCGGCTATTTTTCGAGTACATTTGCATAGATGTGCCATCAGGCATGCCGAAAAAGCTAACGTCAGTTAACGAGTAACCGTGAGTCACGATATCAAAATGTAAACTAATTTCACGCTGCCAAACAGTCTCCGCAAATTTCAGAATATAGAGGAAAGTTGAAGAGACAGCTTCTAAAGCATTGACTTAAATAATGCATTAATTCTACGGCAAAAAATTGTGCATTAAACACAATAAAAGAGACTTTATTCGCTACACAAGGTCTTATTTCGTTAAGAGTAGGTATGATCAATTACGAAATCATGTCACATTAAAAGCTGAACGTCAGGGGAACAAAGCAAGATTTCCTAAAAATGGTCAGTAGTTGCTGCGATATTACATACTTATGCAAGAAACTCATTGCCAATGTCTTTTGCAAGTCTCGTAAATACGCCGGTATCAAAAGTATGACTCATACACGGGCATAGTTGTCCGTCTATATCTCTACTCCTCGGTGTCCCGTCCTTGCGCACAATCTTCCGCTAAAAGCTGCCGTCAAAGCCACCGATATAAAATTGTTTAAGAACGTTTAACGACAATGAGTCACGCCGCGGCACGGTAAAACTTTGCGTAATATCGGCGCGTCTGCGCTCAATCGCTAAGCGAGGATCAGACTGCTTTACATAAGGTAATTGTCGCAGGTGTTTTTAAATGGGTTCTCAAAAACATGATTTATTTTTATATGCGGAACATCACACGCTCGTCGGGAAAAGATCTACGAATTACTCGAATTATTCCATCACTGAAAGTAACTGACCATAAGAGGTGCAAGACAGATATATTATCCATGTGATCAAATGTAGATAATGTTTAGTTATTCATTGTTTATATTCATCATTTGTTTATATTTGTGACAATCTCTTAAATCACAATTAGCTTTAAGCGCTGAAATATTTAATTAAAATATTTTAATTAAACTTGTATCTTTTTTTTCTAAGATGATGCAAGACGTTTTGAATATTGCAATGCAATATAAGCAGCTTTTTTCCGACTTGAATGTAAATTCAGTTTTATAAACAACATGCTTCTTATCTCGCTAATACAGAATGAGTTCAATAAAATTTCATCGATAAATAAGAGAGGAAATAGCAAGAGAGATAATATTTTTTCAGAAATACAAATATCTCATTGTTCTAGCTAAGGGTCTCTTGACCAATCCAACTATAATATTTTTACGCTACCGACATATCTTTACGCTTCTTCACGATAGACTCGCTCGAATAAAACCGTACACATTGGGCCAATATTTTTTATTGAGTAAGAAAGTATAACGAAATGGATCGATCCCCGACATCAAATGGGTCCATAAAAGGCGTCGCCATAAAAGCTCCCTAAAATCGTTCATCCCAGCGCGGGGGTTGCGTAATTTTTACAACGCCTACTTGGCCAAACAGCTTACATTGTTCGGGGAGCATCGAGTAAATCGATACACAAACTATTCATTCCTTTGTTTGTCGAGTCGAGAACCGAGGGATGCTATCATTATGATTAAGACCGGGGGTAAAATATCCCGTATATACGCTCCGAAGGAAACATGAATAAATACACCTCCTCAATTGTACAAAAATAAATTCTCATCAATTATCAGAAAACATGCAATGAAAACGTCTAAAAACACTTTCGCAGACATAACTCAAACAAACATTTTAATATTAATGAAATGAAAAAGGTTGTTCAAATGTGAATACACGTTTATACTCGGAATTTGTAGTTTGAATCATCAAAAATCTGGATAACTCGCGTCTTATCGACAGGCGTCATGCCAGCCAAACATGTGGCATGACTTGTCATATCTTTAGCACGTAATCAACATGTTTCGGAAAGCCTACGCCACATCACGTCACGTTCTTCCAATGGACAGACCCAAAGATCTACATAGATCTGTGTAGAGAGCGATCTATAACATACAACGACAAAAATACCGGCTAGCAGAACAACTGTGGTATCAAAACTTCAATAGAACATATCAATAAGTTAAGTATCAAAGTGAAAAGCGTTGAATCACTGGGGACGTAAAGATCGATGGTAACTTTATTAATGTTGCTGTTTATGTGTACAATTGTGATAAAAAGAAGTACCGCGATAACGGCGTGTCCTTGTCTCAGATTAAGAAGTCTCGTGATTTGCGAACCGTTGCTGCGAGTGAAGCGTGCACATGACAGCTCGTGCGTGCACGTGGCGGAGACACGCGATTCCTGCAGACGCGCGCGCGAAAGAGGGAAAGTCAATGTTGCAGAAGAGCATGACCATGGCTTTTCCGGAAGAGGCCACAGGGGGGAGCTGTGAGGGGAGACGTGCAATTTTCGAGGACGCGCCGGAAAACGCGGTTCGATTCGTCTCTTTGTTACGGTCGCAATAGCGTCACGCTGCGAGAGCTCATACAGACTCGCGCGGGAACCGGCCATTTACCGGAATCGTAAAATCGCGAACAAAGGTTCGTTAGCGCTACTCTCCTCTCTCTCTCTCTCTTCCCCTCTTCCACTCGTGCCGTCTCTTCTGTATAACGTGGCAGAAAGGATACGGCACGAAGATGAGGATGACGTATATCATCGGCGGGGGTGAGCGACGGGATCATCATGTTTTTCATGCCACGCGAGATTCATTTTATCGGCACGAGGAAAATCGACGTGAATTGCCTATCTGTCGCCTCTTTTTTGTTTACCGGAGAAGGAAACCGATAAATCGTCATGTATTTAACGCGCTGCATTTTTTCCCCGTTCACGACGAGAGACGGGAAGAACAAGCGGCGTTAATGAGCTCGGATCACGAGTTAATTTGAGTTCTTTAAAAAAAGTCCCTTTTTGAATGCAATTATTTACTCTTATTATTATCTACTATTATTATTTACTATTTATGTATTGCATATTCTGCACACCATCAATTTTCTTACTTTTCCACGAGAGATTTTATAAACGAGAAACGTGCACGAGAAATGAATAAAATCAAATGATAATTTATGGAGGAAATAAAGTATATCCAAGAAAAGAGTTAATACGGCTGAGCAATTTAGAATGAATCATCCTGTATACATCATCCTTCTGGTGTTTCGCTTTTACGTGTTATAATTGCTTTCCGTGGCAATAATAGCTTTTATAGCCTGAGAGCCGTTGAGCCGTGCACGTGTCGATCGATGATCTTTATGTCTCTTTAATGACGAAACACGCTGTTCTCATTTGAGACAATGGATGTTTATTTCGTGCCTCGTTTGCGAAAATAAAAGAAACAACCAAGAAAATGAAAGAACCGCGATGAAGAGTCGAGGAGGACGCTCAACGATCACAACAGATCGATACAGACCGAACAGGCAATGAAATGTCTGCGAGAGCGTGAAATTGCCAAATTCACCGCTCCTGTTCATTGTTTCATTAACTCCATGAATCAAGATGCAAAAAAAAGGAAATTCGACTGGGCTTATCAATCACGATGCAACAAGGTACAACGGCAAATTGCAGTTGCATCAATTGCGTCAATTTTTTTACGCCGCGAAGCATGGCTAATTATAAGTGCAACGATCTGACACATTAACGATGATTCACTGATGAGTAATATAACTCAAACTACCATAAATTCTATTGATGGGAGAAAGACAATATAGAGCCACACTTAAGACCAACATTAACACGGAAACGGTATGCCTCATCGATCCGTCTTTGTTTCACACAAGTTTCGCGCTCTTACAGGATTCGCGATCCTGGCTTGGTTACTTTTGAGCGTGCAGTATGTGCAGAAAGTTGTATGTCAGTTGCAAAATAAAATACAGTAGACCACCGTATAACTTGGGGATTACGTTCAGCGTTATATGGGAATCTACTATATCACAACGCAACCAGCGTGAATCAAAACGCGGGTGTCACGTTGGCGGAACCAAGTTCGTCATGTCACTATTTTATGCCTGTCGCTGTCCATCAACGTGTTAAACGGTAGACGTTAAACGGTATATGAATTCTGTACGGTTCGCGAGACGTAAAACGTTCGTCTCGGAGAAAGCACAAGACCGGCGCGTTATCCCGCGCTGGATACCTTGCAGCCTTTCGTTACCTTACACGAAGGGGGCGTAGCTCAGATGGTAGAGCGCTCGCTTAGCATGCGAGAGGTACCGGGATCGATACCCGGCGCCTCCAAAATTTTCTTTTCCTGACATGGAATACCCGCGAGAGAAAATCGCTGTTCGTGCGTATCCACGAAAAGGCTTCCTTCTACATCCGGTTTCGTTATCGAATATTCGAGTATCGCGTTTGCGATATGAACGATAAAAATCCTCGCTTTGCGGATCACCTCGATATCGGAAATCACGTGGTACAGTGTTAATCATCTATTTGCTTTAAGCGCACGACTTGAATTGCCTGCTGCAAAGTTGAAAAAAGAAACGTAGCATGCGCAAAGGTAATATACTATAGTGCCGTGTAGAACCAGCACGCTCTCGTAACGGTACAACGTGATTCCCTACGGGATTGCGAGTATTGCTGAGCAAAGGCGCAATCCGCGACTCCTCCGGCGGACTTTTGCAATAACAATGTATGCACGCCGGTTGGATAGAACAGAAGATATCTGTGTCAATTAGATGCAAGAATCGCTGATTATTCATTCGCATACGAATATGAAAACATCCGATATTATTCACAAAGCATACGAATTATTATCTCCATATCCTCATTGATAACGAAAGTTAGTAATAGGCGATGAAAATAAACGTGCTTTTTGTTGGTCCGTTAAACATTATTGTTTGATGTTTGTTCATTGACATTTATCAGATCATGCTCATGCAATACCATGCGAAAAAGCGTGTTTAATATTAATGAAATTAAATTATAGTAATTAGCAATTCATAAAAAGAAAAGTTATATAATATAAATCGAGATATAGAGGAAAGAGTAAAATAATTAAAATGATAAAATCAGCAAAAAGCGAACGTTTCCGAATTTACGAAATTTTGTAATTCAAATGACTCGATAGTATAAATTTCCAAAAAATTGAGTTTACCGTGACATTTATATTTATAATCTTTTTTCGGAGAAGTATATAGTACGATGACGACATCATTGCATAATATTGCAAGATGTGCAAGCGTTTTGTCGCTAAGCGGTATTTTTACAAATCACGACGAGAAACTCTGACAAAGGCTCTCATCGGAAAGAAAGAAACGCACGAGAGATTCGCGAGATTGCACCAATGTTTCAACACGCGGAGCATTCGATCAAAGATAATTTTTTTTACTGCAGCCGCGGCTCGATGCTTAAATAACTTCTTGCATAACGTTGCAAATACACTGTTCGTGAGCTCGCGGGTATCTATAATCTGTTTACGAACATATCGCGCTCCGTTTAATTGCTGCACTTTGCCAGCGATAATGAGCATCACATTGTTGTAACAGCTGATAATATAATTTACAGACGAGCGCGAAGACGAGGAGGAGTCATGCAGTTGTGTCTGTGCAACTTTATTGCGGAATGCATCTGTGCAAATTCGCCGCCGATCTACAGTTGATCTTTAAACTTCTTCAAAGTTGGCAACCAACGTATCTTCCACTTTCAACTATGTCTAACGCGTCCTCGATGTTTCAAGAAATGTCACCTTTATCGTCCAAGAAATGAAGCATCATGCTCAAAGTGAGGATCGATGTACAAGACGATATTATATGTAAAAATATGATTCATATGATTTTTCTATTATCCAAATTTAATTAAACAGTATAATTTTTCGAAAGATTTTTTTCAATTAAATATTCTGAGTAAATTCTTCGTGACTATTTGTCGATCAAAGTGCTCGATTCTTTTGAAAGATCTACATTTAAGATTTCCATTATCTCCGAAATGCGATAAAATTTCTTTTTATTTAATCAATCATATCTCTGAGAAACTATTTATATCTTGATATGTTTGTCGAAGAAATATTATTCTTGGTTTTCGACAAGGTATAGATGTTACTACCTTTGTAAAGGACACACGTATAGTCGTGCCAAATTTCGTCAAGGATGGCCAAATTTAAGAACGCTCGATCACTGCGGCATGTTGCAATAATTCGCGAATAATTCACGAACGCATGAAAAAACAGAATAATAATCATCCCAAAAATATATGAAAAACACGATAAGAGACCACTTTGGTCGTAGGCCAGACTCAGGTTTGCGTCACTGTGGCAGGGTGACGCAAATCGGACGAACAGCATGGTGCTCAAAAAACAGAGTATGCTGCGATATGACAATGACATAACTTTAAGATTCAACGTTTATAGATATCGAGCTGAAATCATAAATATGCATCTCACTCTGCAGCGTCATAGTAGCTGAAGCTCATGAATTTTAGTAGAAAACAAGACAATTACGAGCGATATGCGGCAAATCTAATAACGACCCCTCACAAAACACGTAAGCGCAAAGTGATAAAGAGCCGCGTTCTCATCGCGCAGCCAACGATAAATGCGGCTGCTCGATTCTCATGTCTCACGTTGTTATTGAACGCGATATCTTTGACAAATAAAAATCGACGTGATTAGCGTTAAATACCGGATGAGAATACAGATTCCTATCTCAGTTATGCTTACCGATCAATAGTATCAAATGTATAACAGAAAAATATCTTTTCTTTTTTTATTTCGGGGAACCCACGAGCGTTATGTAACTCCATAAATTACTCGGGGCTACGCTTTCGCGTAACCCGTTTATCACGGTACCCCGACGCGGGAATAGGATCGCCAAAGTCCTGAGACGGAGTCTCGCGTACAACACGAGGACACCTCGTATAAGAAAAAGAGAGAGAGACAGACCGAAGGAAAGAAGGAATGATAGAGAAAGAGAAACCACCAGCGCATCTTGCAACTCGATTAACAAACGCCCCGGAGTTATCTGCACGTCGCTTCGAGGTTTCCACTCGCGCAATTCGGCGCAAACAAGCATCTCGCGAGTCCGTAAACAGACTCGAGAGGAGAACGAGAGATACCGTGGAGCAGAAGCGGAAGGAAGAGAGGAACAAGAGGGTGGAGGTGGAGGAGGAGGAAGAGGAGCAGAAGGAAGAGTTGGCGGTGGAGTTCGCGTTGTCAAGTTTTCCGGGCTTTATTTTCCGCGCTCCGCCGGCGAAACTCCCCCGGAATTTCATTCGTACCATTTTCTTCCGACAATGCCGCCGTTGCCGTTCGCGCAAAAGGCTGGTTAACGAGAAAACTTACGCCCTCCTTTACCCCGAGGGGGTTCGTCCAAAACGAAATCCACGGCGAGTTTTCTGTTGTTCGTGCGCCGTAGTGATGCCAGTCCGCTCGAATTAGCACGTTGCCGATTGTACACGCGTATCTGTGCACGATTGCACACACGATTCTACGGACGCGACGGTGCGCATTCGATTCGCGTGCAATTTCCTAGGCGTTTATTCGCCACGTCGTCGGAAGGCTATTTGATAGCCGACAAACGACCCGGCGAACAATCGCGTTAATTTCCTCGTGGTGCCATTCGCAAAAAGACAATTAGCCGCCTCGCCACAGGATATTCCGCACCACCGAACATTCCCCTCGCCCGCTTAACTACCGAGAGACGAAAAATCCGGCGCGCTATTTTGTGCCGTGCGATTAGTTATTTAAGACTAACGGTTGTAGTTTGGCGGAACGTAAAATAACTTGGAGTTTACCGCAGCGGAAACTCGAGGTCAAACGTAGTTCGCGACACAGTCAGATGCCGCAATTTCGGAGCAAGATTTACGTTAAGAAAAGATCAACCCCAAACTCCATTGCCAACATTCAAAGATGAAAGAGAACGAGATAATCCTCGACGGCGCCCTAAATAAACGTCGCCCAATCGGCGGACGATGAAATCGGCAGTCGCGAACGATTTCCATGCGACATTGCGACGACCAGGCGCTGCGTATCGCATCCTAAATGTCGCATTTCTCTCCCCTCGTGCTTTTGCTAGCAAAGCGCGCGGGGCATCATCGCGCGGATCAATGGCGGGCGGCTCGTAACTGCGCTCGCTGACTTTTATGCGTCGATAAATTAAGGGAAACTCTCTCGCCGAGAGAAGAACGCGTCAGAGTGTACGAGACGAGGGGGAGAAAAGTCGGATACGCATCTCGTGGGCCTTTTCCGTGGAAGCGTGAAGAACAGTGGGACGACGAGGACGTCAGTGGTTGGACGTTGGATCGTAAAACCGGAGCTGTATCAACAATGTATTTTTCTTTCCCCTCGCATACGGTCGCGCGTTCCCCTCGGCCTCGGCGGATCAATGATCTATCGCGATCATGCAGGCCGCGCGCGGACGAATTTTTTATATCGCGATAAATTAGTCGGATTGCGCGCGCGAGGTGCCGAGGGTATCCTCACGAAATTAAATCAGGTCTCGTACTATAATTCGGTCCAGCTATAAAACTCGCGGCCAAATGTGTCTCTGGGATTTATGTGTGTGTAGCCGAGGCCTAGCGTGTGCTTTATAGGCTGCCTCTCTGTCCGCTGTATAACAGAATTACCAAATTACAAGTGCGATCAAAGGCGGCGGCGACGTCGACGAGGAATTATGTCGCTTCGACTTTCGTGTCTGAAATTGATTTCCGCTTCTGATTGCGCGTGATGCATTGTATATACTTTGCACAGACTACCCTGAGAAGCTTCAAGTCAATTCCAAATGCTTACGCGTGAAGAAACTGTACTCAAAAAGAACATTCTGTAGCTCTGGAACCACATAAGGATGATACATGATTCGCATTGGCTTACACGAGTGATCCTCCACGATCGCTTAGACCATAAAATCGGTCTTGCTGGAAAAGTCCACACGTGGAGAGAACCACAACGTTCTGTTCGGTGTCTGACGATATACCACGCGCGGTATTATTCACTCGGGAGGAATCGTCGTGGGACTCAAGCGACACGACAAATTTATTTTCTGACAGATTGGTACCTGCGACACGAGAGAAAGAGAAAGGGAAACGAGAAAGAAAGGAATCGGTCGAGGGACCGGTTAGGCAAAATCTCGAGCGTCCCTTCGTCACGACGAAGGACGAAGTCAAGCACCTCGAAGCACAGCGAGGACAGGAGGTTGTGATAGTCGCTCATGTGTCAACGGTGTAATAAAAGGACCCTGGGTGGAGGGACGCGCCCGAAATTGCGTGCCTCACGCTGGTAATAATGCCCCGCTAGCCAACCTCGAAAAGGAATTTAATCGGCCTGCCTTCGTTTACGTGCGCGTAAAAACCGGAGAAAACCGGTCTTACGAGCGGCGTTACGCTTCCGAATGTAAACAGGATCTCGTAACATTTCCCGGGTCGGATGAAGAAAAGGCGGGTGATAAATAAGCTTCATTGTTCCGACAGGCCCCTCGATTATTCTCGTTACGAGTCGCGCGAGAATGTGATACATTGTCGCGATATTTGATACCGGCACGAGATTTGCGTCTCACGCAAAGTTACTCACAGAGGTGCGAAGATGCCGGGCGCGGATCTATTAAAGAATAAAATTTGTGAAATTATCTAGTTTTGGATTTATATAGGACCAGCAATTTTAATTTGAACCATTTAAGAAACTATTTTATAACAGTAATTTTGAGATAATAACGCGTGTTTTATGTTTTCCATTAATTTTAAAGCAAACAATTATTTTTGTCACTTACGTACTCTTGAAGATATTTGATAGAAAGTATTTTCTTTGTTTTCTCTACTGAAGATAAGAAGCCATTTTATGGTATCGATCTCTCACGCTTTGATCCGATCTGTGATCCGATTTGACCGTTCTTATCTGAGATAGGATTAATAAATCAGCCGTGTGCGACCGATGACAAATAGCGCAATCAACCTGGTATCGTAATTCATCGTTCCTCCCCCGGCGAAATAACGCGCGTTCGCAATACCGTTAAAAGTTCGCGTTAAATAATGCCGCGAGTATCGAAATAAACGACAAGCCGTCTACATCGAGAAGAAGAGAGACAGAGAGAGAGAGAAAGGGGAAACCTCCCTCGTATCAATGCGAACCCCGACAATATGTTCGAGAAAAGCTTTCCAACGTCTCGACATTGGAATTGAACGAACGAACGAACGAACGTCAAGTTGAATGCGCGGCGTAGAAGCTGCGTGATTTCCAGCGCGCTACTAGCATGAGCCCTGCCGAGGAGAGAGGAAAAAATAAATTCAATGTCCGATACGACTACCAAGCAGCCACCCTTCGTTTCCGCTCCTTTGTGCCGAGGCCGAGATCGCGTTAGGCACGGCAGTACGCGACGTTCCTCCTCGTATGAGGAATATAAAGGGCGCTTACCGAGCGCCCGCAGGGCGCGGCTCGAGTCGTGACTGGAACGTGTTATGCCAGGAGGGTGGCAGCACGCAAGGAAAATCGGCGAAAGGGGTGGAGGAGCGAGATTGTTTACAAGCGGATTAAACATCCTGCAGAGGAGCCGGCGCGCTGCCGCGGCGCCGTAGTAATGGCGCCGGATAGAAATGCAGCGACGCCATATCACGCTGCGAACCCGCCGACGACGACGGGTAGTTCCAAGTATCTGGACAATGATCAGTAACGAAGCGTACGGTTTTACGGTGAGCGCGAATGCGAGCAATCTCGTTATCTCTCGGGCGCCCGCCCGAGGAACCGCGAGTAGCCGGCGGCGTGCATTTCCGGTATCCTCGAATCGAGCTCGGCGCGCTCGGCCGAGTCCATCGTCTCCCCTACAAGCCCACTAATTATCCAAACGACTACGATTAAGGACAGTTAACCACAGACGCGCCTCGCCCTCGATTCCCTTCGAGTGTACCGCTGCACGAAACGGCGAGCGAGCATTACTTATGAAACAACGACGTACGACGTACCTAGCTTTTCCATCAAAAGTGCCATCCTGCAGTTCGCGTCATTTGAAGGAAAATCTGATTAACTAAAATTTCATCGAAATCTTTTTGAAATTTAGTGTTGGAGTATATTCGTGATCTTAAAGTCCGCTGGTAAAATAGATAAAAGATTGTTACAACATCCATTCGTATTTTTAGAGTTTGCGTTTTAGGCTGTTATTGTGTTTGCAATCCAGATATAATCGTCACATCAAAGAGAAACATGTTAGACCGGTGCTTCGAGAGTGTGAGCGTGTATGCGTGTCTATGGATAAGAGAAGAAGCGCGCCAGACCCACAAACTACTGCGTATAACACTCTAACGACCGGGAGTTGATCAGCGTGATGTATCATGTTTACGCGTTTATGGAATTTCGGACGGGCTAATTATGGGACATCAAGGTTTCATCGAGCGATATCCAAGAGCGCGCGCGGATAAGAGGATAGCCGCGAAACGGGGCGGAGAGCGCGGAATCATTGTCGACGATCGGTAAACAACAAGCTCGGTTTATCGTTAGTCTGATGCAACGCGGAAGTGAGTTTCATCAGTCGCCTCAAATAGAGCGTACAAAAGTGCAAGACAGATCACTCGGTAATTGTCACGTTTTTTTTTCCGACTGAAAGCGGGATAACGATCCGACGTGCCCGGCGGATTGCGGTGCACCCTCCGAGCTCCCTTTGTTCTCAGGAACTGCCGATGACTCAGTCGAGTATCGGCGATAAGGACGGGCGAATTAAATCTGCCTACGCGATAAGCTTGCGTGGATACGTGCACTCAAAGTCCTGCAGGCATGTAGACGCGTTTGCGCAGGAACTCTTGTGACTTTAGTGGACAAGAATTATCGCGCCGATGAAATCAATTTTCCTTTTATATTATTTCTTTTTGCCTCACGCGATTATCGAGGGAATGATACATCAAAGCGTCAGTCGCAGGGAGACATTTTCTTTGAACACTGAGGTGCACAGAATAAATGTGTTGATAGCTCGTATAAAATATACGTTACTGTAGGGAGAAAAAGATAGAGACAGAGAGAAGCTTTGAAAACACCAGTGTGCCCTATAAAAAGTTAACCCTTTGATTTCTGATGGAACATTGTCACGGAAACTTGATACTTCTGGGACGGTAACGATCTATTCAGAACGTCGGTTGACACATACTGTATGAATCAGAATCTAACTTTGTATTCGAAATAAATAAAAAATTTTAATAAATACAAAGCAGGCCCAACAAACTCGTTTCTAACGTTCTGTCATAAAAACAAAAAAAGAAGGAAAGAGAGAAAAGAAATTTTTCTTAACGTTATGTTGAAATTAAAATGTATTAAAATGTCACACTCAATGAGAGCCTTAAGCATGATGATAAATAATTTCAGAATAGACTTGATTAGTCACTCTATCGATTTGTCAATTAACACAATATTTCTTTTCAAATCTCTGTTCTATTTTCTCTGAAAGTTTTTTCCTTATTAACTTCTCATTAAAGACAAAGCAGATTCAATATACACGAGAGCCGAGCGAAGGCACGTTATAGCAAATGTATTTCTTGGACTACCACCTAATAATGTGAAATGGGATACGTTGCGAATGTCAGATCGCCGTCTGCATCACGAGCAAATTATTTCTAACCGCGGAGAGACTTCGCGAGACGTCGGAAACGCAAAATTCAGCCTTGGGCTGAGAACGTAATACGCAAGGCCCTGAGGAAAATCGTAATCATTAGACGACGTTCATCCTCTTTCCCTGCACCTGCTCCCTTGTTGTCCCGTCCCGTCTTTGTCCGTTTCCCCAGTCTCCCTTCGCTTTTCGAGGAACCTTCAAAATCCCTTCCAGTGAAGTCCTTCGTAACTGCTCAGCGGGAGAGCCACGTTTTGGCATTGTTTCTTTCAGCTCGAAAAAAGGAACTTGGTTCGCCGACAATTAAGAAACACGAGTTGTAAAACGATCGTAAATACAGAAAGTCACGTTATGAGTCACGCGATGAGCCAGCGAGATACACGAGGAGTCCCAAAAGTTTTCTTCAAAATGCGGACATTCGAGGCGCGGCTGGGAGAAACAGCAGCGATTTCAATGTCGGGGCAACCTCGCGAGCTGACACCTCGGGACGTTTATAGCGATATACTCATGCAAATTTATGTGCAACAGGCTTGGAACGTTCTTGCTTAGACGAGTGAATCTACTTAGTGCGCGTTACCACGATAATGTAATCGCTCGCGCGGGGAGACAAGCGAGGAAACCAGGGGGGAATTCACAGCCGGCATTGGTGTACAAAAATTCGGCAGTGGACTAAAATATTGGACGGCATTGTCGTCAGTGGTTGGGCAGTAGTAATAATGACTAGTGGTAGTGGCAATGTAGGAGGCATTGCATAGCATTGCTAAGGCATTATCAGAATTTTAGCCGGCATTGACTCGGCAATACGGCAGTGGACGTCCCACTACTCCTATTCCTGGATATGCGCATGTGCAGTCTAAACAATAACAGACTTCCAGAGATGCCAGATTCCGGTCGCTGCGCACTGGTAGCATTTGGTAGCATGGGAAGGGATGACGCACACAACTATCTATCGTGTCCATGTGCGCTCGGGACGGTTCCGAGTAGTCCCGAGTGCATACGAAACGTACACTGAGAAAAAAATGTAATTGATCCAACGAAATGTCTTGTCACGGGGTGCCAACAAAATATATACTTATTTCAACAAGTTATATATTGAATCAAATATATAATTGTTGGATTATAATTCTCATGTGTGTAATCCAAGAACTACATATTTGTATCAATATATAACTTGTCGAAATAAGTATATATTTTGTTGGCACCCCGTGACAAGACATTTCGTTGGATCAATTACATTTTTTTCTCAGTGTATGTTGCGTCAGTCTCTTCGCATGCTAACAGATGCTAGCAATGCGCAGAGAGAGAGAGAGAGAGAGAGAGGGGGGGGGAGAGAGAGAGAGAGAGAGAGCGGGAGAGAGAGAGAGAGCGGGAGAGAGAGAGTTATATTATAATGTACAATTACATGACAAGCAACGGCAGATATGCCTTCCGTATATCCGTGTGACGCACACAATGACCGACTCCGCCTGTCGGTAAGGGTCGGTAATGAGTAACGGGTCGGTAACGGCAGATAGCACGATCGCTTTAAAGAATATTAAAATTTTTTTAGTTCTTTGTACTTTTGAGTTGTTTGTAATTGTGTAGAATATTTCGGGAAAGCTTTAGGATTCTTCTTTAGCTTTAGGATAGCCATTGGCGTACGATAATGGGCGGCAGTGTTCATAATAATTCGCGGCAGTGTTCATAATAGCATGGCATTACCTTAACTTTAATGCGGGATTGACGGCATTGTAAGCATTGACTAGGCATTGTCGGCAGTGAACGAAAATGTCGGCAGTGTTTTCTCGCATTTTACAGCATTATCTAAAATCGGCAGTGGTGTACAAAATTTTGTGTTGTGAATTCCCCCCTGGAGAAAACATAAAAAAGAGGCAAGAAGACGAACGAGAGGACGCGGACTCGATCGAAATCGAGTTAATACATAGTTGTTTCTTGCAAGCCATTCGCCAGGATGCTACGATTAATAACGAACGAGACAATCCCTCTCTCTCTCTCCTTCTTGCAGGAAAAAAAGTGGGAATTCGCATACTTATTCGCACGCGAGGAGGAGCTACTGAATTAATATCGGGATAATGATTTATGTTAAACGCGGACGCGCGTGCAACTCATTAAACCCGCCTGCACGGACGGGAACTATAACGCTAATTAAATGGAGAATCGCGGCGCGGTGCGCTGACGTTGCGGCTGCTGCTGCTACTGCTGCTGTATGCTGACTCGTAATAGGTACATATGTGCGTATGCACCGGCTGCATTCTCTTACATGGAACAAAGAGCCTCTATGCAAAGTGCGGGCCGGTAGCAGAGCCGTAAGTCCAAATCATGAGCGGGAGAAATGATGAAGTCACTCTCGGCGAAACCGGTCCCCGACACCCGGCAGCTAAATCATCGGTGATTCTTAACGGAAACTGTGATAAAATTAGCGAATCACTCTATTCGCGAATCGTGAAGGACGTTTAAAAATCACTTTGATCGTCAAATACGATGAATAACCGATGGACGTACAGGAAATTACTGGCCCCCGAGTACGAGAAAACTTGTAAAACCCATGTGGCGTGACATACGATAACGATAATAGCACCCGTGCGGCAAGTTACAAATAATTATCCTTCTGCTATTTCCTCGTTATAAACTAACAAGATTACATAAGAGCAGACAATCGAGATACGAGGATCGCGATTGTAATTCGACGAGTCGGATTGTGGAAAACGTTGTGTAACAAGGAGAACAAAGTACTTTTTAATAATACTATTTTAACGTTACTATTTTTCCGACGTTACATTTAAAGTTAAAGAATTCAACAAATCAGCACGGAGTTTTGCATTTTATACGAGAACTTCACTTAAATATGTACAATTTACAATACAACTTTTATTCTCATACTTTTTTCTCTCTCGTATAAAGTGCTTATGTATATTTTTTTAATATTTGTATCTAAATCATTTTATCCTGCAATATTTTTACCAAAATTTCTCAGAATTCAAAAGGATTTCACGCAGAATATTCTGCCTTTCACCATCAATTGAGAGTGAAAAAATTAAAGATTTTGTATTATACCACAAGACGAAATAAATCAAAGAACAAAAAATGATAGATTCTAATCTTCTCAGTCCCTCATCTTCTATTGAAATTCGTGCATAAACATAACAAAATGAAACCTTTCAGCCTTTACTAAGATTAATGTTTTTCCCAGCGTTCCACTTTCTTGGAAAATCTCATCCTTTTGTGTGGAAAAGATGAGAAACAGCTGTAGCCTTCAAGATCATAATCTTCCAACGTTTGTACAACACAATGTCGTATAAAATCAGATTTAATCTAAGCGTATCTTTTCCAACAAGAATTTTGCACGTGCCGAATATCGCAGATAATATAAAAAAGATCCTAAGAGAGAGAAAAACCTTGCGCACGATATAATCTTCTTTACAATATCTTTTTAATATAAAGTAGATTAAAACAAATCATTATAGTATACATAAACCGTGACTTCAATTATGCAGAAAAAGATGATGCTTTTTCGCATGACAACGGAAAAGTATCACTATCCGGTAATTTCCCGAGATGTCAGATCGCATTAAGTGAACCTGCCGCATTTCCCGTCTTCGTTACGCGATAGCGAAATAAAAATAATCAATCTTAGTGATGAATCATCGCTATCGCGCGAGCTACTGAAGGATAAAAAGCGACGCAACGTCCGGCTGGAAGTTCGCTGGCTTTCCCTGCCAACTTGAAAATGATAGTTCGTGCGTTCCAGAAAAATAATTGATATCTCCGAAGCGAATTTTCATTTCATTCGCACGGCTGTTACACACCGGCGACCGCATGCGAAGGTCCCCTCGTTAATAGCGGAAGTGTCAAGTCGATTAATCTTGTCGTCGTAACGCAACCGCGACACTTCCTGCTCTCCGTGCGTGTCGATTTACAGCTTTCATTGTCGAACAAAATTGATTCTAACGTCGGAGGATGGCCATTCAGATGATTTGCGCGGATGAAACGCGTCGGATATCCACCGTCCGCGTTGGGTAGAATAATTCACGATGGAAAGTTATACCGATCACGAGAAAGTCATTCTTGGAAGAATCTGTTAGAGGTTCTTCAAAGATAAAACAATAAACAATTGTTCGGGAAATTAATGATTTGTAAGAAGAAATCAAGACAGGAACGTCCACATAATTTAGATTATTTTTGTAGGTTAATAGAACGGTCTTTAATACTTTATCTCATGAATTTAATATGATTTTAATATGATTTCAATTTTAATCTAAAGTACAATTAAATGTGTGCTTCGTGAAAAAAATTTATGGCCGAGATACATCTGCGCTGTACCAGGCACAGAGCGAATATTTAAGAGCACACAATCGCGCAGCGGAATAATGAGGGAGCGCGGAACCTGTGAAATTCCGTGCGATGTCGGAAACAGGATACAAAGTTAATCCACGACTTTTTCCACGGTAGATTCCAATTCTACCGGAGTGGAACGCTGCAACGCGAGACGAGTACGTGGCTCGCTGTCATTTAATTAGTCATGGTTCACACCCGGCCGCGGGCGAGGAATAGATAAAAGCGACAAGGTTACTTGAAATCCAGCCCGACCGGGCGGACGTGCGCGAGGGTGATTAACAATAGCTAATTAGAATTCCTTTGCTCTTCCCACCCCCCGGGCCGCCACGCATCAACGATTACGCGTTGCGTAAAAAAAGGAGAAAGAAAAAAGAAAGGAAAAGATACGAGGAGATAAGGGTGACGTGATTCACGAGGATCTCCCTTTGTTTTACAGCATACGGCCGGCCGGAATACCATACAGCCGTAAACAGCCGGTGGTCACAGAATTCGTGGCCGCGGAACTCGTTAATTCCGTCAAATCTACGGTGCCAGTTTACATAATGTGCATTTGCATACCACCGAGGCGGAACGCGCCGGTTTCGTGCCGAGCGAATCGCCGCGAATCGAGATTTCACGTAGATTCGACTGGCTCTCGAAAAGCGCTTGGATCGTCGATCGATATCGCGGGCGTATCAGCTACGGACGAGGATATTTGCTCCTTTTACGTTATTCACACGATATGCACGTGTACACTTAGCACGTTATCTCATTTCTCTCGTTTGAGCGGTCAATTCGACAAACATATTCGTTACTCTCCACAGAAGCGTGTAACGACCATACAGAGAGAGAGAGAGAGAGAGAGAGAGAAAGAGAGGGAGAGAGGGAAAGAAAAGAGAAGCCGGAGATATTACTGGGGCTTATCTAATTTTTAGAGACAATCAAAGTTCAGTGACCTGTTTATTGCTCACTGTGGAATCTCTCAAGCAACGGAAGAAAATAAAAGTATTGCCGGTGGCCTTATCCAATCGGACGCGAAAATTCGGAAAACGTTTACTAGCTTTCGTAACGGCGCGCTATTAAATAATTGCAGTTGCACAGCCAGGAGAAGTTACGCATGTTCCGTAACGCTGCAAATAAACAGCAGAAACATAAAACGAACGTAAAAAACGTCAGATCCAATATATATTTATGTGCAGGGTGTTGTAGCAAGTTTCTCGCCAGAGAAACGGGAGCCGGGGTGCGCGGCGTTATTGAATGGAAGCAAGTCCAGGATCAGGTGAAGCGCAGAATGCTCGGAAAGCTCCGCGGAAAAAAAGGCTACTGCGAACTTATGGTTCGAGTTACCGACGTCTAGACGTCTAGACCATTAGTAGATTGAATCGATGTAAACTATCTCAACACGATGTTAGCCGATTATTTGGTGCCGATAAATAAAGCTTTCTGATAAAGGCGCGAGGCTCTTTGGGCCACATTCCTGCATGATGTCTGATGATCTCCAGCCTAACGAATTAATATCTCACTTTAATGCTCTTATCAACTTTATATGTGACACATATTAATATTTTAAACATTTAACATCATCTTTTGTATTATTAATTATATTATTATCATAATAATTATAATTATTTTATTATGCTTTTTTTCAACAGCGTTTCGACCCAATTAACGCTTACATTGTCATTGTGGTCCTTTCCTTTCGTGCATAATTTCGTTATTTAAACTTGCGCGAGAATATACAAGCGTCACCGCGTCGTGAGAGAATATTAATAAACCCCTGGGTAAACTTTCTGCAGAGGAAAAAAGAAACATCGAGAGCCATTATGCGCCGCGTTTTGCGTAAACATACATAAGATATTCACGCCTAGAGCAACGCGAGAAGATGGGGAAATCAGTGCCTCACTGGCGATATAATTATACCGTACTGAACGAAGGCCGAGCGCAAATAATCGCGCCAGCATTGTACACCGGTAATCAGCGTGTAATAATATTATACGAGCGGATAATCGCAGAAAAGGGAGCACCCACGGTTGGAATAGCTCGCCATTAGCAGGTACTTTATACGTACGCTCATCATTAACCGCGTTTCATTTCAACGAGCGCTTCGTACAACAAAAGAAACTGTCCTATCCACGCAATTACGTCCGTACCGAACGAATTTTCGCGATGCGCGTGCAACGACGACCGTGTATCGAAAATATTCAAAAAATTGAAAAATAATTTAGTTGCAGCATTTTTATCATATAAATCTCTCTACATGGGATTGCTCCAAGGTTTATCGTGTTCCGTGAATTGGAGTTGGATTTTGCGCAAGTTTTTAATTTGTATTTTAAACTGTAGACGTTAGCTAAGGTGATTAATAATAAAACCATTAGTTTTGAAACTATTTGATTTAAGTTTAAATCCCTGGATACGCGTAGCTCATTTCCCGCGCCGACGTGCTTCGCGTGGTGTAACAATTACGTTAGAAAATAACAAAGCTACATTTTTTAGTTTTTAATACAGAGAGGATACATCACTAAGAAGTAAGAGCTGCTCGTTATTAGCACTTCCGCCGAAAGCGAGACTCGACAAACGGAGTTAGATACACAAACATTCGCGTCGATATTTGCCATATGATATAATCAGCTAACAATTCGTAACATTCCACAACAATTATTGTAAAAATCTTTAAAAAATATCAACGGGAATTGGAACAAAGATTAATTTACTTACGAAAAAGAATTAACGCATTTGATATTTTATATCAAAAAATAATGTTATACTTAAAATACATAATCTTGTATTTTTATTAAATTTAATGAAAATATTAGTATATTTAATAATATTAAAATCACGGAGAAAAAGAAATTATCGAGTAAAATATCAGGATTACCTGCATCGAATGAAATGCATTGACACCGAAAATTCACGAATAGAGGACTTCCGAAAAAGAAATTGCGAGACGCGTCTCCGCTGTAGCAGTAACAAGAATATTTATACACCTGCCAGGAATCTCTCCACGCAGGAATTCTCTGTAAACACCTCGCTGACAGCCATCTGTTGCTTATTTTTCACCGCGAATTTGTGATGCTTCGCTTCTCGCGTCATTGTCCATCGACAATGCTCTCGACTTGACATGCACATACATACATACGTTTTGCACAGACCTCTCGCCACGTGTATACACCGTGTATGCCGCGGCGAGTTCTTTTGTGGCGAAAAGTTTCTCGTTTATTTTCTCTAATGTGAAATATTGAACACCGCGTTAGCTCTATTCATGTTAGAAACAGAATGCCTTATAAAACGTGCGTTCGACGCAAATGACGGAAAACAAACGTTTTCTTGTCGGAAGCTAAACTTAAGTTCAGTATACGCAAGTCCATCTCAATATTGTTCATTCATTCTCATAATGCTTCCATTAGCGTCCGAGATTAACGTTGCGCGCGATCATCTTTCTCAAGATCGCACACACACGATAAGCAACAAGGCAATTCGCCATCGCACAGGATCGTGCAAGGAATCATTGATCGGTGCGAATCGAAAGATTGCTCCCGCATTCCCTCGCGTATGCATCTCGGCCCGCATTTGCGTGCGTGCATGTACAATTCGAATCAAGCATATCTCACGATGCGACTCGTACATAGGTGCATCCAGTCGGCTGCAAAATTAGCTCCGTGTTCTGTCTGCCGTTCTGTGTTACCAGGCGCGCCGTAACTCTGCTCCGCGCGTGTCGTCACGATGATTTGCAACCGAACGAATCTCTGGAGAACGAGCCGTCATATCGAGTGCTCGAAGGTGCTCAAGATGCGATATGGAGGTCGATCCGTGAATGTCCGGGTATCGTCGCCAAATTGGCGATATTTTCGGAGAACAGAAGATAGATACATGCCAACTAATTGAGCTAGTTTCAGACTTTTCACATTTGAATTATCGGTTGATGTTGCGAAAAGAAAACAGAAACTCGAGACTCGAGACTGAGTTACTTACTTCTTGTTAGTTCTTAACAAGCGCAAAATCGTGTTAAAGTAGCTGAATCTTAGCTTTCGTAAACTTTCCGTTTTCCAAAATGAGAGAAATATGATTCACGAGAATCCGTTTCATATCCGTGCGTACTCGATATTACTCCGAGAAAGATGAAACTTTTCTGAGATAGTCAACTCTTCAACTATATGATTTTGGAGCGAGGCTTTCGATATTGTACATTTTCAATGTTGAAGCTTCGCATTGACGTTCGCGACGAACGACTGAAGCGCAAGATTTCGAGATTGGACAAAAGTAAAAGGTAGTCAAGAAGAGACTTTCAAAAAGACGCGCGATCAGCGTTTATCGATGAGCAGAAAATATTTGTCACCGTTTCATATGTCCCATGTCATATGGTTCATTGATTCCTTCTCTTTATTCTCCTTGCCGACTGTCTGGTATTTCAAATTCACGCATGACCTAGTGACACAATGAAACGTAATATCTGGAAAACTATAAAGATCAAGAAGGCTCACTAAAATTAGCAAATTTTTGCAAATTTTTGCATTCAATATTTTTATAATTAAAAATGACAATAAAATTTCGAAGGAAACTGTAAAACTATAAGAATATTGTCTTTCCTTTTCCGAATATGTATTTTCATATTACGTCTCTGTAAATGTGAGTAACGCCCTCTTCAAATTTGACTACTTGAAAATCTGCTAGTTCTAATTATATCCCATTTAGCTGCTCAGCTGGAACGATTTTGATTTTAAACAATTCTACGTAACCGCAATAAACTGCAAAAGACGCTAAATGTGCAAATGTCGCTTGCGGTCTCCAGATGTATGTATGCACCGTTTCAGTTACCGTGAAAATAAGCGCGGAATCGAGTGCGATCTCGCTCTTCCCTGGAAAAATTTCCAGGACGAAATTTCTCCGTTGTACGCGATGCAGACACTGCCGTAAGTTTGCAATGCGAAAGCAGGTGCCCTGTATGGGTATCGGAAAAATACTTCGCGCAAATATACACCGAGTAGCTCGGAAAAGCCGGAACGCGAATGTCGCTGACGTGATGTCGATTTAAGTCCACTCGAGAATTTTATTCTCGCGAGCAGTCTCTCGTGGATCTTCGATGGAGGAAAGTGAGAATCATTTTCGTGTCATCGGATAATTTCACCGCGCGCCGAGACAATCGGGTCTTTGCTTAAAAACAATCTAATTCTCTTACTTTCTTCAGAGTTCCAGAAAATTAATCTAAAATTAATCTTTCCAGCTCGAAGATGAAATTTAAGAAGCTTGACTTAGAGCACCGTGTATAGGTATGCATCAATTCATGATGAGCCGGAACTCGCGTTCTCAACGATGAATATCACACAGTTATCGGTCGTATGGCACAAGCATCAAGATTCGATATTCGATCGAAGCGCGCGCTCGATCGTAATATGACGACGGAAGCGCCTTTGCTCGCTTCAATATTCATCGCGCGATGAAGCCGACGTTTCGAGAGAGTTTGCCAGCGCCTAGGAGAAACGATCGCAATTTCGGCGGAATTGATGGAATTGATCAAAGGAAATTGTGAGACGTCACGACACGTGAGAATAAAGTACGATGGCGACAAAAGCGACGCGTAAAGAAGTAGACGTACCAAATTGAACAGGAACATATGTCATTGCACGTTGATAAAAATACGAATACGTATGATACGTATGAATACGTGAGCTCGTGTTTTAAATATCATATCATATCACACGTGCAACAAACATAACGTAACGATACCGTTTCTTAGTCAATTAACATAAAAAGTAAGGAAAAGCTGGGCAAACGTGTAATTTGCAACTTGTATTAATCGACGGTAATCTAATCGTCACGTTTTTCAAACAACAAGAAACGAACGGACGGCATCAATGATACAGCGAACGCAGTTAGACTTCATCAGTTGATTTAGTACTCGGCATCTCGACGTGAAGTACGTGTTTGAACAGATCCAGAGTTGCTACGCTGGTCGATGGATAAAATCAAGGGATGGGTGATCTGTATTAGATCATCTCCAAGAACTCCCGGGCAAACAAATGGCACTTGAAGACTCACAGCAATATTTTAAAGCGATCGTAATGTACAGCATGCTCGGCGACAAGCGTACTTGGTGGATGTGCCATACATGTGGTAGGTAAAAAGAGATATTAAAGTTTAAAAATTTTAATAATGGAGAAACACAGCGTCCACTCCAAGGTCGATGAAAAAAATATTTGTTCAATTTTTCACAAGAAATTTCACGTGTCTATTAATAACCATTTCGTGGGAATACAACATTGTCGCTTCACGAGCGCTTCAACGCTGAATGACGCAATCTCTTTTGAAATGTACATTCGCTATTGAGCGTAATTCACCTATAAATGCGATATCGACCTAGATTGCATAATACGATAAAAAAAGTGCAGTGTGCCAACGGTACATGTACAAGTTGCGTGAATATCTGTGGGATATCCTCACAGTTGGTTTGAACATGACATCCTTGAGGACTGCAGGACAAAGAACGGCGGTCCGTGCAATTAAATCGCAAGAGGAGATTATGTAAAATAAGAATTTGGTCGCCCTTAGTCCGGCCTTGACACGGCAGAGAGAAAAAGACGATGAAATAGCAACGTGCGCGCGCACACGAAGAAAACGGATACCTAGAAGCAAAAGGGCAGAATCTTATAAGAAAGGACTTGCTTCTTTATAGCACAAAAGAATACTGAAAATCTGGTGTTAAAGAAAAAAGAAAGAACCAGAGGAAAATCATGAGATTTGTGAGGAAAACGCAACGTTAACGTACAACCAATACAAAATCACGAAATATAATAGAAAGAAAAAAAGAAAAAAGAATGGAAATTTATTGTATTTCAAAAAAACTGTTATTTCTAACAAATCGTCACGCGATCTTCTCCAAGACCGTACAACGAGATATATTAAACATGTATAACAGGTTAAAAATAATAACGAAAAAATAGGACCACGAGAGAATGCGCTACACACAAAAACGGATGATAAGAACTCGAGAGCTTCAACAGCTCAAGAGATGAGATCAGAAAAAAGAAACAAGCAGAGGGGGAAAAAGAAAGAGAGTGAATGAGTGAGTGAGTGAGTGAGTGAGTGAGTGAGTGAGTGAGTGAGTGAGTGAGTGAGTGAGTGACAGAAAGAGAGACAGAGAACTCTCAAGAGACATTAGAAAGAGACGACGTAACGGCGAAGAGGAGAACAAAGATAGACCGCAAGGAAGGGAAAGAGAAATAGAACGAGAAAGCAAGAAAGAGAGAGAGAGGAGAGGAAAAGGGGAAAGAGAGAGAGAGAGAGAGAGACAGAAACAAAGATGGACGAGCGGGGTCCAAGGCGAGGAGAGGGATTCGTATGGTTGCTGGCACCAAGCAGTCTACTCCGCTCACCTCGGTATTCCCTCGAGCAATGCCAGACCTCTGCCAGAGAGCTCGAGATTGCTGCTCGGTACTTGACTCACGCGAGAGCGAACGGGCGAGTGCGTACGTGCGTGCGTTTCCGAGTGTCCTCTCGCGTGCAAAGCGACGAGCGCGAAAGCGAACAGCGAATACCAAAAGGATACTTCACGCGATCCTCGACTTATCGGTAGACAGGCAGATTGGGCGAACGTTTAAAGCTCCGACAGCTAAAGTGCCAGTCATTCCCTCGGTGTGTGCACGATTTATTATTTGTTTCTCTCTCATTATAAATATATAATTTATGTTATCCCTTTCTACGAGAATAAGTAATCGTAAATTGTTTCTACTATCATAATTGTTTCACATCTATCACATCTATACTATCACATTGTCCCGAACGTTACTTTCTGATTCTGATTCGTGAAGTAATCTAGTGAAGCGAGAGACATTCAAATCCTGTTACGTTTCAGAACGTTCTGAACGTTAAAACCGTTCAGTCTCGTGCGCGTGGATATTTAAAGAGCCTAGAGTCTCTTCCTTCTTCGGGTAAGAATGGATTAGCCCCGAGAACTTAGGGATTTAATTCGCGGGATTTAACATTGTAGCAAGTGGTAGCACGCACGCATTCTTTCTAGGAAGCGATTAAGGTATTAAACGGAGTGAGCCGATTTACGAAAGCTTGTCCTAATGTCGAAATAGAGATACTCCGACATCTGTTACAAAGTCCTCTTCTTTATTTAGTTTTAGGTTAATCTTATTTAATCCTGAGTTCTTTTTTATTTAATACGAAAATTGAAAACTCACCGTACAATGTAATATAAAACTTTTTAGTAATAACGTGATTCCAGATTTATTAAAGAACAAACGCTACAGAATACGGACGATATCGTAAAATAAATTTCTCAATATTATAAAAAAAGACAGATTTATATCTTAATTATTTTAAATTTAATATGACGTAATAAAAACTTTAAAGATTAATGTCTTGAGAACAAAAAGGAGAGAAATAAAAAAGAAAAAAGAGAATGAAGCTTCCTTATTCTCCGAACGGTCATTAGCGTGAACGGAGGAAGCTGCGCGGCGAGAATCGTGGAATTAAACCGAAATAGTTCATCTCGTTCGATCGGAACGGGAGTAGTTAAGGTTCTACGCGCAATGACTCTGGATCCCTCGACATGGCTCATAAAGTTTCCTTCGGACCCGGGGGAGAGTGAGAGGACACAGGTGTCGCCAGAAGCCGTTTTACGAGCCGGCAGGAAAACGTAAATCAGGATACGATCTTAGTGATCCGAGAAAACGGAATGCTGGAAGACCATTTTGGGATCGAACGACCGCCACTTTCTTCGTTCAACTCCTATTCTCGACGCGAGGCAATTGCGTAGGTACAACAAACAGAAGCAAGTATACTTTTTCGTTGCCGATCGTTTCTACTTGCACCCGTGATGGATCGTCGAGCCCGAACCGTTAATTCTGTCCTGCTGCTGCTGCTTGATCCGACGCCACTCGAACTGGCTTCTTAACCGTTACCGTTGCTTATCCCATCGCTTGCATTTCCCATCACGTAATAAAAAACCAAACACACGGGAGACAAAATTGATGTTGACTGCTTAATAAAACCGAAGGTGATCCCGTTCAACGGCGATTCCGGCGAAATTCGTAGACCTCCGCTCTCTTCCATGACGGAGAGACCGATATCGTTTCCCGGTTTACGAGCGCAACATTGATTCGAACGCATCCGTGCAAGAGTTGCATCGAGGGATCAAGAGCGTACATCGTGTGAGCTCCCGAACGCGTCCAATCGCCGAGAGTGTCTTCTGGGAATCACTCTCGGATGCATTTAAATGCACGCTCGCAAATAAAAACAGGCTCGCCTGGTGAATACTGATAGCCGACCGATATGATATACCCACGCTCGAACACCCGTGATCTCCATGATGTTGTTATACAATGCGTGGGCATCTTTGGTTTACTTTTAATTAAGCGACTTGTTTGCGCGCGATCACGAAGCAGGCACTCCGTGGGAATCGCTTTTTTAATTGCGAAAACTGTGTTGTTCTTCTTGTCAGTCACGAAAAACGACGAAGCAATTAAATAGCTTAACGCGAGAGTTCGATAAAACTGACCTATTGATAAATAACTTTTATTACATTTCATTTTACATTCGAATCGACTTATGTAAATTCGAAATCAATGAATATTGATTATTTCTTCCGAAGTATGATAATTTATTTGTGTCATATACAACATCTTTTAAAATATTAAACTTGTTATCTCGAAGAGATCAGATCTTGATGCGAAAACAACACGAAAATAATCTCTACGCTCATCAGCGATCGAACAGCAAGTAAGATTGATACTCCTGCATGCAGAATTTTATGACTATTTTGTTTACAAGTCAGCAGTAATTATTCGCCATCAGAATATTTTAAATTCGATTTATCACGATACATCGATCTTAACGTCAGCTTCAATGTAGCTTATTCAAGACTTTAATCCACCATCGTAAATTGGACCTTTCCACGGCAATCCTGGCTTCTTTTTCTCGTGTTTCATCGTGATTACATAAATCTCGACACATACGCTAGTGTCCACTATCGTCTGTGCATTTCAAACAAATTTTTCTTGCCGGCAGCGTGAGTTTACGTGAATCACGCTCGATATTTCCTCGGCCGGCTAGTGTTTTTACTGAATACCATAATTAACGAGTATTCGAGCGGATCGTTCGGTAACGGTAAATGATGCTGATTTACAGTTGCGAACGATCGTTAGCGACGGTCATCCCTTGCACGTAATGGAAATCCGGAAGAGCGAGGTTGGAGGAATCGCGACGCGAGTGAAGAAATGCACCGTCAACTCGCGATCGATGACGATCACTTGCAGAATGGCATACGTGCTGATCGACAGGGAGTGATCGATCGTGGGATCACGCGATTCCAAGGATAACATCTCGAGACATTTAACAGGTCTTTGCCAAGGACGATCACCTCTCTCTCTCTCTCTCTCTCTCTCTCTCTCTCTCTCTTCTCTCTCTCTTTGTTCTGCGGCGTTAACGCAATTTTAATTGGCGTGGCTGATCTCACCAGCACACAGCACTCGGGAGAAGCAGGTTTTGCATAAAAATCGCGTGATTTTTTAGCGTGCTTTTTCTTTCCGAATGGCATGATATGGTGGAGCATAATGTTTGCATAAACGGAGATATATATTTAGAAATGTATGATGAATAACCAAAGCGTTCAGAAGTGTCAGAAGCGATTTGATTACGTGCGTTCAGCAACTTAACTATAAATATCATGACAAAAAAGTGCGTAAGCTAGAACGGTGAACGGTTACTCTTAACTATATCGCGAGTGCAATGCAACATTGGACGGATAATTAAGTGAAGATCCGACCGCTCATGAAAGACGCTGTTAGAAAGATTATTGCTTCCTGATGTAACGCGATCGTAATCGTTCACGTCGCGGCACGCTGAGAACCGAACGAGATGGTAACGACATAGTGTCGTGTCGTAATAAAACCGACTTCGAAACGACGTTAATTCTCGCCGGTAGCCGGGCCGAGAAAAATAGCGGAGTGCACACAAAACTGGAAAACAAGCGGCGAAGGGAAAATAAACCAATACTGGCTTAATTCGAGCATCGTTGCGACGCCACGTGGTAGCACACGGTGCATCGTCGGTATGGACGAGAGGAACAAATGGGAATCTCGGTGTACCAGTTACAGAACGGACGCGGAGATACGGCTAGAGAGACATGTGCTCGGCATTCTCTAGGAGGAAAAAAGCCGGCGTGGAATGAGGGTGAGGGTGAACGGAAAAAACGTGGGACCGTGACGATCGCGCGGGTAACCGGTGCATCCAACAAAGGAATTAGAACGCGCGACGCTCCGCGGGCGTATCGGACGTCGACGGTGATGTTCTCTCGACTGGGATAATTAATTAACGTTTAACGTTTTCCATGGTGATAACAGGATGACGTAAATCGAATGCTGTCGTAAACTCAATTAGCTACGTCGCGATAACGACTACGCAAACGCCACTAACATCTCCTAATATGTGATCTCTCATTAAACACCTGCCGGAAGGATCCGGAAACGCTTAAATGAGACTTACACGAGCTCTTAATCGTGTATCCAATCGTGCATATCTGACAGACTCTTTCTCTTAACATAGAATCGCCGGTGTTTGTGCGCATGTACCCGCAATGTACAAATACGGTGTACGTGCCTTCCATCGGACTGGCGACTCGGATTCTCGCGATCTAGAAGCGGAACCCATACACTACGCGAGCGAGCGGTGTGTTAGAAATATGGGGCGCACGTGTGCGTTTAATTTACATATATGTAGATCCCATTCACGTGCAGCGCATTTATATATATGAGCATGCCACACAAAGAGCGACCGTTGCATTATGTATCACGAGATAACCCTCGTAAAAAAGTCGCGCGATTTCTCCTCCAACCGTTAACCCCATCCAAGAACTGCCAGCTGAACTTTGTAGGAATGCACTGACTACGAAAAACTTCTTTAGGACGATTTTCCGGCGAAACCGGAAAAACCTGCAAAGCGACATTGATACGACCAACCATTCCTGTTCGCCCTTTATCAAAAATTAGTTCACGGTCATCGGGCTTTCGCGCGTATCCTTTGATAGAATTCCAGGATGATTTTAAAGGCGTATTAAGCTCGTCTTAATATTTTTCAATTAATAATATCCATTCTTCTTTTCAATATTATTCTTTTCAATCTCATTTAGATCTAATAAAGTTTTTTGGTATGAATGGAGTCTTGTGAGAAAGAAGATGTGTCAATTAGACGTCGCTCTTAAAGAAAGAAAAAATGAGACGCACGTCTAACGACATGACATCAGTCGACTTATAACCGGCCATAACTCGATAGTAAGAACAAAAAAGAAGCGTTAACAAAGATGGCTATTAATACGCGTCAGGAAGCGTGATTCCCGGCATCGAGTGCCAATCTCTGAGAGATAATTACGTCACATAAATCATCGATACAATGACCTCCTCCCTATTACGTGGTCGTCCGCCACTTTACAGAAGATGGAAATTCATAGCGGAAAGAGCAGCTGTCCAGTAAATCGCATGCTTTTACAATATTTCTTTTTTTACGTTTTATTAACCTGAAAGCAAATTACTAGAAGAACTACATATTGGAAAAATTGATTTAATTTTTAATACAGCCACATTGATTCGTCCATTATTTAAAGCGTTTTCCTACTCCCCAAATAAAATATCCGAGATATATATCAGAGCTACGTACACGTATCAATATGTACCATCAAGTCCGTAAGAAATGGAATACGTATCGTATGAACCATAAAAACGGCATAAAATCGACCGATGCTTTAAATTCGACGATAGCAAGTTATTTATGGGAATCAGGCGGTTATTTTCCCATATCCTTGAAAGACCCTACTGCTGTTTACGTTGAAACGCGAAATTTCATCTCACGTTCTCCTCCTCTCGCAGGAAAACTTCGCTCCTATTTTACGGGATGACGTCGATAATCGCTCTATCCTGGATAACGGACTGGAAGGCGGTGTGCAAGCATATCCCATTTTACGGCGGCAAATACGAGAGAGAGGTCTCGCGGAGATAATGGATCCAGAGGATCCAGAAGGATGAAACGTCATTCGCGAACGACGCGAACGACCGAATCACAGTGACAGGCACTCGGGGATCTCTCTACGGGATCGTTACTGGAAACTCGCTATCGAGTTTTTTTTATCGAGGAACAAATCTGTGCGTCGTATAGTCAAAAATTGTCGGGCATGCTGGTTCACAAATCTGTATTCGAGAAAATAAAGACCTTTCCCCGATGACATCGAAGCGTTTTATTGGTCTTCGAAGGGTGCGAGAAAAAAAATCGCCCGAACAGGGACTCGAACCCTGGACCCTCAGATTAAAAGTCTGATGCTCTACCGACTGAGCTATCCGGGCGCCTGGAATAAGGTGCTCGATAGAGTCTTATATGCTGCACTTGCCGCAATTAGCACCTATTCAGGTAGTTTTGAAGAGCACAAATAGGCGAGCAGACTAAAGCTGTATTCCTCAGATAGTTTAATGTTCTTAAATCCATTATTTATGTATGTAAAATAATAATTATGTATTTATATGTTTGAAATGTTTAATTATTTTATGTATTTGGTGATTTTAATATAAATTACATTGTCTTTATTATAACATAACTTCGAGTTCGCTTGGGATTTTGTCTTGTGTCTTGGGATCAACACGTGTTAGGTATTCCTCCAAAAGGAATTACCTTACTAAGTACTAATTAATAATCTCATCCGTTATGCGGCTTGGCTTATGCGTTATCGCTGTAATCCTTTGATTTATATTAATATCTCGAAGTTAAAGCAATTAGTACCATCCTGTGGCTGCGAGTAGAAGATAACGTTACACGTTCAGGTACGGAACATTTGCAGGAAGATGATATTCACAACTCGCGCACACAGACACGTTGCAAATTAGGAATAATGTCGTAGCGCAGGTTAATCGATCTCCTGGATTACCTTGCACTTGACTCCAATTTTTCAAGCCCAACGCTCACATTAATCGCGCGATAATAAATTACGACGATTTTCGAAGACGTGTCAAACAGATGCGCGCTGTACGCACGAACGTTATACGGGATTTCAATAAAGTATGATTATTTTCATTGTATCATAAATCATTGTATCAATAAAAGGAAAATCAAGAAAAGAAAGTTTTATCATAAATTTTGAAGATTAAGCAACTCTGAAGATTAAATCGTTAAATTGTTAAACTTTCTAATGTGCAATTAATTGATAATAAGAAATTTCCGATATCAATTTCAGTATTTTTATTTCTGATTTCCAGTCTGAGTTAAGTACAGCGGAGCAATAATTGTGGAACATTTTGCAATTAGAAATCAAGGCTGTCTTCGATAAAAGACTTCCATAACGTCGCTTCGTAATGATTCACTCACAAACATGCCGTAACGTGTCGGAGTCCGACATGCAGATCCGAATCGCACTACAGAATCGTTAATCTACGCGTCATCGAGTTTCATTCTCGGCGAGATAAGGAGCAAACGTGAAATCATGGTAGCTGCGTATGCACAGATCTACAACGTTTCCCCAGCAAGCATGTGCATCACGCTGAAATGTCTTCCAACGGATTTTCGCGGTCTATAGGCTATATCGATAAGTATCGAAGGACCTTGTGTATCGAACGTTCTTTCTCTCTCTCTTTTTCTCTTCTTGAATAACACAGATAATTGGATGCACACATACTCTTAAACGTACGAATCACGCATCATCGAATGATCACGTCGGAGTCTTGAATGACTCCGGAAAACGAGCGGAAAGAATCGCACAATTACCATGGACGACGCTGACGTTTTGCAAGATAACTTCGTAAACGGAAAAGAAACGACTTTTCGACGAATGAGCCGCGTCGCGGCTATTGTTGACGCTCGACATCGCTCGTTGCAATCCCGCTGAAATCGTCAAGACGCAGTAATGGTCCACGGCCTTGACACGAAACGACACGCGTTTGCGGCGACCGCGGGTCAAGCCGCGGATTATCGCCGACTAATTAAATGTGTGTGGCTTCATCTTGCCGGCTATTCGCACGGAGACATTCTTCATTTCAGTGTGGTCGTTTGGCGAACGCTTCAAAATGCAGAAGCTTAACATATGAGGAATCCACTTTTTACTAATGTGCTCTTACGCATTTGTCACTGCTAATAATTAACACGTGACTGAATTGTGATTTATAATGGATCCATGAAATTTATGCGAGACGATCGGATCAAGGTCTAAATCCTCTATTAATAAGGCGATTAAAATGTCTGTATTTTCTTTGTGATAACCCGAGGATGCCATAAACAATGGAAAAATGCGTACGCGAGAAATAGACGAGTAAAAAGATTTTCCTTGTTTTCGATAATAATAATCATCGCTTTCATCCATCTTTTTTCCGGAAGATAGAGATACTTCTCTGCATTGGCAATGCTCTCGAATAAATCAACGGATAGACGTGATAAATCGTTGAGCGTAATAAATATCACATTTTCTCATGAAATCGAAGATTCCATTTGTCTAGAAGAATGTCGATCACGGCATGTTGTGAGCGAACCATAAGGGTTACTTGGATTCAGGGTCGTCGTCCAGAACCAACAACGGAGTTTCCCAACGTAAAGGTATCTGGCATTGCGCCAGTGACTTCCCGATATATCAACTCCTCGATATTAGGAGTTACGTGATGCTACAATGGGCACTTTGTTCAAAATAATTTTCTGCCTCTTCCGAATAGTTGCAACAATCATTAACGATGGACAAAATATCGATTCAAGATCTCGTTATCGCAGTTAATTATTACATGCACGTATACATGCTACTCGCGAGATATAAAATAAAATTTTCTTTTGTTGATTTGGCAGTTTAATTATTCTGAGAATATTCCTGATTGCATTTGCTCCGACATTATAATGTAATAATGACGTAGGTATGTCAAATATTTTATTTTAATTCGAATTGTGCTGAAATCAGAAATCTTTTTGCAAACATTTATTCACGGCCGAACGAAATGAGCGAGGTATAATGATGAAACTATGTATACGTATACGTTGCATCACTCTGAAACCGCACATTACGTCAGTATTACATCTCGCGAGGAAACAAACTCGTTTAGAGACACGTGTACTCCTTATATGACTTATTTTCCTTGTGACGCGCTGATTGCACCTTGTCTTTATTTGCAGTATTTTTATGATTTGTAGTCTCGTCCTGCAACCGGGTTTCGATAATAAGAGACCAAACCAAAGCGGAAAATAGTGGAAATAGTCCGGAAACAATCACACACATGCATCAGGTCTGCTCAGCATTTATCATATGGCATTCCGATAGCCTTTATGAAAATAAAATAGTGACGATAACATCCACAATTATAGTTCTTATTCAATAAGCACGTTTATAATACGAAATGTATTACACGGTATACCATTACGAACGATTGCAATTACGTAAGAAAAACTTTGAACGGGGAGTGTCGAGAAACATTTGTGTAACAAATGTAAAAGAACGTGTTCGAATACAGATAGGATTATTTGCGAGATCCAATTTTTCCACTGGCGGTATATTACGCAATAATATCATAGTAATACGTCAGAATACTTGGACGATATCAATTATCACTGAGACACAAACGAAATAGCTGGTAACGAGCTATTGCTGGGGCACCGCCCAATGCAATTATCAACACATGCAATACCACATCAAATTCACGTCACTTTGACGATTGAGACGATTCACGGAATTGTACACGGGCGATAAGACTGAACAAAATCGAATAAAAACACTTAACGATTAACCCGGATTAATCCGGATGCTTAAGAAAACGGCAAATTCCTTGGGCTCTACGTCACGCATAAAATTGTAACTTGAATCAGTGGCTTATTTTCTTCACGGAATATTTTCTCAACATCTTTTGATCGACGTCCAACAAGTATGATACACATAGTTAAAGATACTCGTAACGTGACCTGGAAAAGTTAGATTAAACGAAAACATGAAAACTCTGGCTTGATCACGAGATTCAAGAATCGCTTCGCATTTCTTGCATCCTTTATCTTATAATATGTTACAACAGACGCACTAATTAAATAAGTTGATTAGAACATATCTTCCCAAAGGAGTCTATTTTTTTATAGTTCTTCTATTACACACTTAAGAATTAGATATATCGGTCAGAATTGCACACTACACGCAATCGTCGACATTCTCGTACCAGCACACGTGCAAAATCTGGCCGGGTTGAGAGAAGCTTTTGTGCGTGAGACCAAAAGCCCGGTGATTAACCCAGAAAACCCAATGGTCTTTCTCGTACATCGACCTGTGCACATAGAACACCGAGAGGCTAGGAAGGGACGAAGGAACGACGAGGAAGAGAAGAGGACCGATGCACCAGACTCTTTCTAAGAAACTCCCCTGTTAGTGGGAATCCCTTGGAAGGGTGCCAGCCGCATCGGATCGCGAATATAAGTGGCTAATGCTATCCTCACACCGATGCTCGGTGACGCAACTTGATTAACTTGCAAAAATTTATCGTAAGTCTTAATCATATCGATATCATTTTGATGAAACATCTTCTTTCCAAGTCTGTTGGAACGTCGATAAGTCTCACAATGGTGAAAGAACTGACGATATCGATCAAAATTTGTATTGTATGTTCACTTGTCATTTGCAACAATGTGCAAAAGAAATTATTAGATTGCAAGATGACGTTTCGTGAAAATATTGAAAATACTGTAGAAAAAGTTAATTTAGATCTAGTATTAATTAATAGCTCTGTTTATTGCGTGAATATTATAAAACACAAAGATACAGTATACATGAAACATCTCAATATTTCAAGAATGTCTTTTTTTAAACTTTCTATTGGTTCAATGAGAAATTTAGCCAAAATAGAAAATCCTACACCTGCCCGGCTAGCTCAGTCGGTAGAGCATGAGACTCTTAATCTCAGGGTCGTTGGGTTCGAGCCCCACGTTGGGCGGCGATTTCTTTTTTTCTTAGTGTGGAGCGTGGTTAGGAAAATCGGCGATAATCACCCGTTCAGAACTACGTGATGGAATCACCCAGACATGTGGCCGATTCGCCGAGGAATAATCGACTAAGTGATCACCGACGCGAGTGGCCGCAAAAAATAATTGCACTTTTATTATACATGCCTGACAAATATTGGTTTTCGCTTATCTGCGAGTATATTTTCTCCGAGTAAGCAAACACGTGAAATCTTCGCGCCGCAATCTTATCGTGGACGGACCTTGCGGATGAGGAGCGTTGCGCGATACTGCAATACCCGTATATTTCCTCACGATAGCGACTCGTCGATCTGACTGTCAACCCTTACGGTATTATCACGCGTTACTACAACGAACTCTTTATATCACGTTATGAATACTTTTCGCAGCGGGAATTTTCCGTACGATCAGTCGCATGAGATGTTTCTAATATTATTAGCGACCAACGTGTAAGTCGACGAAATCTACCTGCCATCCAGGCTGGTCAGAGATAAGAACATTCCGATCATCGCTACGATCGCTACGTGCATAGATATGTCTGACGTATCTTGATCTGATCTGCCAAGATCGCTTTCGTGAGTTCGACGGCACCTTCTTCCCTAAGTAGACGCTGACGGCAGTCTCGATACCATGGACAGAGGAGAATGCGTGGGACAGATGCGTGCGTCGTTACGTGCGTGAATTCCAAGGAGGATGCGGAGGGCCGAGTGGAATGAGGATTCGCGACGGTTGTAGAATAGAACAACGAGATGCCAGGTGTCCCGAGAGGTTTATTTTCGATTGCAGTTTCACCGAGTGCCGGTGCACCGGGGGCGAGTCCGCGTAGTCGTGGTATTTTTAGTGAGCGCACGGCATGCGACACACCACCGCGACGTTTCGACACGACCCGAAATAAGATGTTTATCAAACTGCTCGGTCTTTCGGATCAGGGGTCGGTCGAGGGAGGTCTCGAGGAAAAGCAGACCGATTGATCGAAGAGGGTTGCGCGAAATCGGGAGAGACTCTGCCCGTTTCCGCGTAGGATCGTATAATAGAATGGAAAGCACGTACTAAAATAATTACGCCCCCTTCTTTCTATATTTGTTCGCAACAGAATAATTTGAAATTTTTGGCTACTGCGCTGCTGGTTATTATAATACCAGGTCGCTTGTCTTCACAATGAAGCGGAGGCAAATGTTCACGAAATGTCAGGACTAAAGTGTCGAGAAACACAGTTCCAATCCGGGAAGCAAGTCCAATCGCAATAGAATCATTATTTTAAGATTGTCATCTCTGGTTGACATGACAAACCTGAAACTTAAAATGAACGTTTTTCTCACTACAAGAGCAATGCGAAATGCGAGTGATTCGCAAGATTCGAAGATGATTATTTTCGCTACTTTCTCGAAGGCCTTTGCGATTATTTCGGGAAGCAACAACATTCCGCGCGCGTTTCCGGAGACCACCTCGCGTACATATTAGAAACGCGGTCATTGACGTTACCGTAACGTAAAATCACGCGCATTGCCTTATCGATGAGGAAGATTGTGTCGATGCGGATCGCGCGGTGTCTCGGCGTCTAATCCGTTCTCGATCGATCTGCGTTACGCGCATCGCACGACCTTTTTTAGCGCTCATTTCGCGTCTACGAGGGTACAAAGTGACAAGACTGGATTAGTCTTATCTCGCCGACGATTAGATGCTTTCTGGGCATATGCATCGCCACGCGTTTATTGAAATGAGGTGATCGAATCGTGATTCTTTGGTAAACATCAAGCAAGCGTGACGCGCCTTTATTTATTCGCCAATCGATCGTTCTGCTAAACGTAGCCTTGAGAAGCGGCACGATACCTGAGAAAACTCGCGAATAGTAATAGTGTATCCATCGAATGCAGGCAACAATATCGTTGAAGAGATCTGTCGTACTCTAATTTTTTTATTTTTTATCGTAACAGTTTTACTTTCACTAAAAGATAGATTGCGTAAGAATTATATTTAATATTGGCAATACGTTATTTCCGAAATTAATATTTCTCTGAGTAAATGAAATGATTTTTAGATTAAGAGTTATATTGAATATTGGTAATACATTATTTCCAACATTAATATTTCTTTGAATGAACAAAATGATTTTTAGATAATGTGATAGCGCAAATGAATTTTGCGAAATTTGATATCTTTATATGATATAAAATTAATATTCCATGATTTCATAAGCCTCGTCTAAAGCTGAACGTCTCATTTTGTCAGACCCTCGGTATTTTTGTTTCGAGATACGGAATTGGGTCAATGATGCTGAAACTCAGTCACAGCGAAACATCCGGCAGCTACAAAGCATGCTGCGAAACTTCAAGCTGCTTATTGACTTGTTCTTTTGCTTCATCGTGAGTTCACGAGTACACGAGTGGCAACAGATGGCGAGGATTCAAGAAAAGTCCATCTTGAGAAACTTAAAGTCTTAAGAGAGGAAGTCATGCGTCACAAAACGATTCAGTGTTTACAGAACAAAGCGCAATTCTCCGTAGGAAAGCAATGCAACAATATTCCATTGCAGATAACGGCACGTTATTTATGAAAAAAAAAATAAATGAATACTGAGAAGCAAATCCAGATTGTAGCGTGAATTTGGAAATTGGACACGCGCCACAACTTCGAAAATAAACGACTTATACGTTTCTTGTTTTTGACGTTTGCATATTAACGAAAACGTTTTAAAGCTTGACGAAACATTCCAAGACGAGGATCGTTCATATGCAGCCCCTCTGAACAAACCGATCACGCATGCCACGCATGACGGCTCTGTGCCGAAAGTGTGAAGAAAAACGGCACGTGCAACGACTTTATCACGATCGCTCGCGAGTAAGCAGATAGCGCACTGCTGAGCATTCACGTTTAAGTAAAAGATCCACTCATTTTTACGACTATGCAAATAGTTGTCTCGTAAGTTTAATTGTCACGTTTCTCAGCTGTGTCAAGCGCATAAATATTTTCGCTTTTCGAGATTTCAAAGAAATTTCAAAGATATTTATCAGTCTATTCAATTGTATTCGTCTGCTCAAGAATATCCAATGACACGTTCATTTCCGTTTCGTATCTCAAATTTGTCGATTTAATTCCTCGAAATCTTTTAATGCTAAATAATCTCATGACTAATACCGTTGAAACAAGCGGCGCTTGCACGAGTTTATAGCTCAGCGCTTTCAAAGATACAGTCATTATTCTGGGCATGGTGTACATTAATTTGTCGTCTAATCACATTTCGACCCTACGTTTCTACGGAGTGCTTCGCGAAGCGGAATCCGAGCCGTGTGTAAAACGCCGTGAAGCACGGAACCGTCACGTTGTAATTCGAATCGAGTCGAGTGCCTACGCACGTGCGGCATGCACGCAACAACACTCACCATAGATGATGAGCAGCGGGTATGTACCTATTTCAAGGTATATACCTGGCCACCCATTCTGACGGAATACACCTTGTCTGAGTGGTCGAGCGCCACTTTCAGGCATTCTCTATCAAGATCGAGTCGCAAAACATCGTAGAGCGAATCGTATGAGAAAGGGAGAAAGCGAATGCGCGTCGATATCTCTCCAGGAGAGAACGAGAGTACAGAGTCGAGTCGAAGATGTACAGATTTCTGATTTCATCAGCCCGTTCATTTCTTGGCGGAAATACTCAACGAAGTAAAGAAATTGAGACGCAGATAATTATTATATTAAAGCCGTTGTAAAGCGGACGTGGCGGTCGTGAAAATTCAATAAACGTAATATTTCTGCCTTACATCGGCAACGGCCGAGTATTCATAGCGGGCAGGCCGGGTGTGCTGTGCTTATTTCCTCTGTTTGCCTTGGCACGAGCGTCTAGCGTCAAGTGGTTGCTCTACATTGTGAGACGGCTGCTAAACCACGGCGGATTTATACACAGCAGAAATAATAAATGTCTGCATTTCGAGACATAATACGAGCTGTAAAAACCGTTGGAACGTTACGTAACTCGTCGGCGTGACAAAACCGAGTGCATTTTACTGCAATGAGCGCAACTATCCAATTTCATTTCAACGGAGACGAGCATGAAATATCAAAATAACAGGCATGACTCCGCGCTTTTATTTCTACGAGATGTACGAAATGTTTTTCTCGCGATTCACTCAAAAACGAGGAACGCCCATCGGGAGAAAGGCGTTCGCTTTGTTCGGATGTAAGAATCGGCAAGCTCTCCATTATCAGATTCTTAACGACGTTTTGTGCTTCCCACTTGCCCCCTTGCAGCAGCAGCCCCCTCGCGCTCATATTCTCCAATTTTCCACGGCCGAGATACGTTTCGAATAGCGTCGGTTAATTTCCTGCCTATCCCGCGGCCGACTCGCACCGGGTAGCAATCGCACCGCTGCAAAACGACGATACATCTGGAAAGCTGCCGCTTAATTAATGACACGCCTAATGTGCGCCTGGTACCGCGCACGGTCATTATTGTCGAACCTACCTACCTTACCATATCTGCCTACCGCGGATCGAATCGCGCGATCGTTCAGCCGATTTTCTTCTCGCGGGTGAAAGCAGCACCGCCAGTGGTAAGTACGCGCCGAAGTCATCGTGATACTTTGCAAGTAGGCGCGCGGCCACGTATGTCCGCTTTCTTAGGATCGTATTAATTGCAAACTCGCGGCGCACTAATCACTGGGAGTTTCCTCTTGCGTTCTCCTGCTCGGCGATCCCAGAAACTGCATCTCTAATTGCGATGACCGAGACGCGCGAGAGCGTCCGAGAAGAGCGGAGCGAGTGCATCGCGCCGTTTTTCTCCACGTGCGAAGAACGTGTTTCCATTGTGAGCCCGGCGATACTGTACGCACGGTGAAAGCCAACGCGCAACGGTAAACGTCGCCACTAACGTGATGCTTATCGCTTTTCGTAATTGCTAATTAATCGTAGATTACAGATCCGGTTCAAGCCTGAGCTGCCTGTGTGGATTCGTCAGTTGTTTGAGCATCCAGCTAATTTATGTATCAAGATTAAAAAGTAATCGAGAAAGTGTTACGTTTAGGCACTCGTTTACTCGATTACTCCGACATCTAATGTATCAATCTTACGGAACGTCGCGAAACTCTGGGAAGAGCGAGTGCACCTTTTTGGTGCTTCGACAAACGGATTCGGCAAACGGATGCTTGAAAATCGCGAATTACTGCATCGCTGGTGAATCACGACAAATTGCGTACACGCCAGAGCGGACGATGGAGCGAGAGACACTCTCGAACGAGAAAGTACTCGTTTCGGTGAACGTGGCGAGGAGTAATTATCATTTACAACCCGACCCGATGAATCTAACGATTCTAGAAAAGCGTTTCGCAATACGCCCGGCATAAACAAGCCAAAGATATCGCGCGATGTTTAACTCGTACACAAAAGTAAAGATAGAACTTCCACGTAGCGGATTCGCAAGTATCGACGTAACGGACGGTCGGCTTTATTTTTGGACCACCGGGTACATCCTGGCTAATGATGGCCCGGTAGCGCGGATGTGGATTCGATCTTTCTTCCTGCTGTCAATCAAGAAATTGAAGCCACGCTGATTGGGCAAGATATCAGGGTCGGCTTCCGTTTTCCTGTTTACCCGACGCGGAAGATTAGGTAGATATTTGTGCGCTACGATTTTGCATTATCATGCGTGCATTATCATCAATTAGCGATATCTTCGGATAGTCCCCGAAATAGCTGTATTCTTCAAGAACTGGTTTTAATCCTCCACGGATATAATACTTTACATTACGTTCTTAAAAAAAAATTGAACATGTTTTTCTATTCTCGAGAAAGATTTCTCCTTAAATAATCCTGCGGATTTTGGTGAGTTTTACGATCGACACTTGATTCGCGTTTCCAGTTTCCTCCTTCGTTTATCCCGGATGATATTTTTGGCAGTTGATTTTTATTAGCAATTTATTCGATTCCGAAGGATATTCTCCTCTTGTTATCGTGCAACAGTATTGATCCGCTTCTTGCACGGTTCTTCGAGCAGCGCGCAGTATATCACGAATGATAATCGCGGGAACAAACGCGTAGCCGTTAAATTATTGTCTCCTTAATCAAGCCGGCAAACTTGGGACGCGAGTGTATTTGACTGCGCTTTACTCCGCCGTGCTAATCACGCTAATTACCGAACTCGAATGTCTTCGCTCGCTCGCCCTCGGTTAAATTGCCGACAGCGAAGCCGCGAGATAAGGAACTTGGCGAACCGACACAAACCATACGGACAGACAGGCAGACAAACGGTTTACGGAATCCCTATTGCATCGAAAGCTAAAGTTCTACTTCCGACACATGCGAAACGTGAGATAACCGTGGAGAAACTATTGAAACTTTCTCAATAAAAATGTTTTCCTGAAAATTATCGAAAGTATAAGAATCCAGTTTTGGTACACGTTTAAACTAGCTTGTTACACGCTGCAGTGTAGATTCTTGTAAATAAATTACAAATGCATCAGACACAAATCAGTTTTTTTACATGATCAGTGTTATGAGCAACAATTTTTGCCACTGGTATCTTTTGTTTCGATGGACAATGGAACAGTCAGCGCGATGACAAAGTCAAATGCATTTACATAATTATGCAGATAAAAAATCGCATCCGTCTGCTCGTCTTAACCGCATAAGGTGAACAATTCCTTATTGTATCGACGCACTGGTGTATAATAAGAGGCTCAGTCAACGCGATGGGAATGCATTATCGCGATACTTAGCCTCTGCAAGAGAAATTTTCCAACATATTGTACATATTTAGAATATTTTTGTACATTTCGAACAACATACGCAGAATAACAATATCAAGACCTACAGAAGAAACCATCTGCTTGATGATAAAAATATTGCCGATAAAAACAAGATAAATTGAATCAAAGGAAATTTATTTAAAAACAATAAAAAGATTTCAAGCCTGTACGAAACCGTTTAAAAATTGACTTAATATTATTGAAGCATCGCTAGCATTGATTTAGCTTGCGCGTATAAATTAAAGGATAACTTGATAATTAATAGTATATCCGATAATGAACTATTTTTGTATTAAAAAGCAATGACTATATTGACAATCAGTCCGTTGACGTAATTCACTAATCGACGCTCTATCATTAAAAAACATAATGCGCAAACAGATAACGGTAATCGATAGTAATTCTCTCTGATATATCTCCTAATTGCCAAATACCAAACAACTACAAAATCGCCGGCCACGATAATCGAGCGAAATGTCATCTTACTTTTTATCTGTCTCTGGGAGAGACATTGTTTCTCTTAAAAGCATGTTTGTGCAACGTAAATTTCTCTTCTGAGAACAAAGTTTATACCGTAAATGTTATTCGAAATATATAATATTTCCTCCGCTTAATGGATATTTGCTGGAGACAAATAAAATTGTACGTTTCAGGAATGCAAATTTCTGACTTTATCAGCTATATAAGGGATTTTCCACCTTGATCAGTTTTGAAACACGATAATCTCCTGTCTCAAACGCTAATTAGAAGCTAAAGATTGATCAGAACCTCGTATTAAATAAACGTGTTACGTTTGTATTTTAACTAGTAGGTAGAGAGCTATAATCTGACACCTATCGTTCAGCAAAGTATCGTTTAGAATCTAATAGTCGCGTGGCAACCTGAATTAAACCTTCAAACTTGAATCGCTCTATTACAAGATAGAATTACCAGAATTCACTGTGAAAGCTTACACTTTGTCGTATGCACTAGACACATTATTATTTTAATCAATTTCCACCGCCATTTATGAATACAAAAACATTGTTGTAGCATTATTTAGCATTTGCTTAACGAAAGAAAAATCCGAAAGAATTTCATGCAAGAAAATGATGCAAACCGATACCTAAATGAAGTGTCGAGTTGTAATGACGGAATCCAGAAGGGGTTCGGGGTTGCTCAGGCTGCGTGATAAGGGAAACTAAAAAGGCACGATACGCTACTGCACCCAGTGAAGATATTATGCAACCGGCGAAAGCCCCTCGCACGTTCCTCCTTCTACCTTCTCGGCGAAGCAACAAGTTGTCTCGCACGACGATCAACGTTCTTTCCGCGAAAAACTTGGACATTTCCGACAACTACCTCGCGCCATCGCGGATTTATCTTATCGCGGACGATTGCAAGCGGCTGCCGCTGCAAAACCGGCCACACGTGTCTTCACTTTAAGTTCACCGGGCGCGCACACAGATAATGTGATACACAGCCTTGTGATAGTGATGCACACGCGGCGTGCACGCGCGCACAAATCGCAGTCTGCAATGCCATAAATCATTCCGCGCGAATTCGCATAAGAATTCGCTCCTCGCGAACGCGTTTCGCTAAATTCTACTCCGCCTGGCTCCATCGAGTCTCCTCGGTGAGACAAGTTCGCTGGATTCGAGCCTCCAAAGCACACGTGAAATCGGAAATATTAGAATAGAATCCATAGCGACGCTCCAGTAAAAAGTGTACCTAAATGATGAATTTTTATTCCAGGATCTTCCTCGCGGAGTTTCAGGTAATCGTTTTGTTAAAATTTCAAAGTAAGTAAGGAAGGAGATGTGGAAGAAGAACGTGACACGCGACTTAAGTAGCTAAGTCGCTTCACGTTATTCCACGTTGACGTAAATGTCGACGTCAAATTCGAGAAGGACAATACGTCGAGTGGAAGATCAAGTCCAACATTTACTTCTAGAGCATTCGTTACACTTGTTATGATTTACGCTTTCGACTAACGTCATGCAAAGTAGTGTCTCGTCCTCGTATTATCATTTTACATAACGGAGCGTGCGGCGGAGATCGACACTTTGCACTGTTACCACAGTCAGAGGCTTACATTATCTCGGCATTTATAAAAGTCCTCTCCACAATTTTTCGATCGACGCCCCACGATAGCTCGAAGAAGTGACGAGAGAGCGCGTGTTATTTGTAAACGCCGATGGATATTATACGCGAGAACGATTGGCCGTAGATAAAGAGCCCGCGAAAAGCGCGGCAATTGTCGCTCGTCGAGATAACGAATCATTTGTGATGTAATCGAGAAAAGAGGAATACAAACAGCGTGGCGAGACACAACTCCGAACGTATAAAAATAACCGTATCTCCCTGGAGATAAAAAGCTTGCATCCAGATGCTTATCATTGTTATCCTATCTCGCATGCCTTCGCTTTCTCTAGCGCGAGATATTTCATTATTTTCTCACGGCGACTCCTCGTGCGTGAGTGCGAGAAAAAGGAATGTCAAATTTCGGCTGACTTTAATGCAAACGGGGACGAAAGCTTCAGTCTCAGGCTCATTGTCAGCGTGAATTTCTGCCACGATTCCGCCCAGCGGCTCGTTTTACAGAATTATGCGAGTGAACCGCGCGCACTAGACGGGAGCAAACAAACAGATAAACGAATCGTCGACTCGTTGACCCAGTTAGCGCTCCTCGATAGATACTCATAGTTAGCCATAGTGGGAGTGACAACGGAGTGACTCTCGCGCGACACCATTCACCGCAGGCGATCAAAATAATATATCGCTGGATACTCGTAATTTATATGCGCGTGCACGCCCGCGGGTGGCCGTATTTGTGGGAGGATATCAAATAAATATATGCCGCGCGGTGCACCATGTGAATCGCTTATGTCAGAAGCGACGAAAGTCGCTTGGAATTACGACGAGCTAATGAAACGCAGATACATTCATTTTGCAACGCTTGCAACGATTTAATAATAATGGCGCACACGTCAATCACGTACAACTCAACATTTTGTTTTCGCTCGTCCGTAATACATCTATTTTCCGATAACACGAAATGCATACGGTAATTATTATCGGCTGCGTGGCAAGACCTGGGACCTGTACGTGCAGCGCAAAATCAAGCACGATCGCGGGCTGCGGGCTGGAGGAATGCGTTTCTCCAAGAGCGTTATATTTACCGAATTTTACGTACAGGAAGAGGAATCATGCGTGATAAAACTAGCGGCGCGTGCGGCGGTACGAGTATTTTATCTCGCGGAGCGTAACGCTGCAATTAAATAATGCCGTATTGAGTTTACGTAACCGGATCCGACTGGAACGGAACACACCAATTAAATCTATTTGTAATACGCGAATGATACCGTGCGGTCGGTTTATCATGCCGGGGTCCATCGCGCGAAAGAGCCGTGTCGAAACCTCGCAACGCTGCCGCGCGAAATAAAGCGAGAAAATACGGCGGGTATTTGTGATGATGCCGGTAAACGCCGGTGGCCAAGGTAAAACTCTTATCTGAGACGCGCCCGCGAGTATAGAGCGGCAGAGTTTCGCTCGTTCTCGTTAAAGTGGACGATAAATTATGCGCGTTACGGGGTCACGAAATCGAGGAAACGTCACTTTACGTAATCCGCCCGGGAAAAGATCGACTTCGATTTCATCGGGCGATTTGCTCGCTCGAAGACCGAAGGCTGGGAAAAGCGCGTCTGTCATCCTGAAAAATGATCCCCGAAGGCGTAGCGTGCGACGAGGTTTACGGCGCGCTAAGGGATTATAAATAAATAATCAGCGGCGTCGTGCGGGCGCTGCAACGTCTGCACAATCGTAAACCTACCTACTATAATAAACCGGCGGCAGCTTAGCGAGCATTAAAACTCGCCGGCGTGTTATGAATCTCCCGCGCGTATGTGTATGTGCGCATTCGATGCACGTAGCAAGAGGCACCACGGGAACGCCAAGTATTTAATATAACATTGGCGCAACACGCACACACACGTACGGCATCTCTCAGCCGACCTCAAACGCTCGCAGCCGCCCATAGTGGGCTTTTCTCGACTTTCTCATGACACCGTCCGACCCATGGAAACGCCAGGCATCGCGTGTACATGTAAATTCCGCGACTTCAATCGCGAGTTGCGTAACAGTATGCCTGCATATTGTATTACGCGTGCGATTAAATGCAGAATTTACTCGGCCCGATCGATCGGGTGATCCGTTCGACAGATCTTTCTCGCTCGGAAATGTGTTGTTGGAATCTTCTCAACGAGCGTAAACGCGCGTTTCATCTCGATGATAGAGACATTTTTATGCTCCGCGCGGCTCGATGGACTTGTGCGCGTCTCCTTCGGAGCACACGGCGACGTGCACATATCATCTTCTCGAAAACAACGAATCTATTAATAAGAATCAATCGCGGCCGCGTCTCCTTGAGACCCCGCGCGCGTATGCAACGCTTCCTACGTGCGCTCGCTTCTATAAGCCGCGATCTTCGTCGTCCTCGTCGTCGTCGGTGTTTTGCACGTGTCCGCAGCAGCCACGCACCCGCACGCACTTAATATTTATATGCGCGGGTACTTCTGATGCGTGACATCATCTCGCACGGCGAACCGATACGATGGAGCAGCAACAGCAGTAGCAGCAACAGCGACGATTCTGCGCTTGCAATTATCACACAACGCGTTGTCCAAGGTCCGCCGCGTAGAAAAAAAAAAGAAAAATAGCCGAGCACGTAGATGAAATTCATAATTCTCGCACCTGCATGTGTGGATCCCCGTGACATAAATTCATAAAAGATGCGCGCTGAAAATATCTTATCTCGTCTTGCCGTAGGCCTATGCATATGCATATAAATTACACAAAAAGAAGTGACCAATAAATTGATAAAGAAGGTTCGAGCGGTATACTTTATAGATAGACACATATTTACATAATTACATAATAAAGGCATAATTGCATAAGAATGTTTTGGCATTAATTCTGTTTTTTTGTTGTTGCGAACGCCAGATCGCTTCTCGTCTCCCATCGCGTGAATTATTCGAAACCTGTCGATACTCCCGAGACATGTTCCTGAGGGCAACGTCGATTCCGAATACGATCAAAAGACGCGAACTGAAGGAGGAACTCGTCCAGTGGCAAAACTGATTTCGCCGTATTAGAAGTACTTCAATCGTCATGAATATTCCAGCTGGCTGATTATTCTCGCAGTTGCACAGGATGCATCAAATTACATTTTGCAACTTTCTTCACACGGGAAGGGAGAGGCGCACACGCATACATAGAGCCGTGAGCGATCGGGAGTGCCACGCGCTCGTTCCGGCCGCGAGATCTTTGACCCATCATTGCAAAGACGACTAATGAGCGTCGTGAAATCGCGGAGGGAAGTGAAACGGGGCCGATAAGTGTAACCCGTTATAGCCAGTTTCGCACGATAATGTTGCACAGTTCTGCGAAGAACGGGAATCGATAAACACAATGAGCGAGGCGGTACGCGCGAGTGCGTGAGCGAGCGCGCTTACCGATTTCATCCTCCGTCCGTCCAAGACGGAGTGGCGATAAACCGGACGTATCCAGCTGCAGTTTTCGAGCTAGATAGATAAGGCGCGTCCGTCGGGGCTGCTACAAAAATAACGTAACCGTCATAAAGAGGCTTTTTAGATGCGCAATAATGTAGGATCGGCACGTAGAATTCTTTCGCCCGATTCCGCATGTTCGTCCACCTCCTATCGACGTCTTCACGTTCATCATTGGGATCATTGGGATTCATCCGGTCTCGAATCGCGTGCCGGTATCCTTCGGAAAACAAATTTTCTTGATGCTGTTGCAAAAACAACAGTTGAGAGAATTTTAGATATTAATATTTAATGTAGATATAATATTTAACGGATAAATAATATTTTTTCCGCGACGCGCGAAAATGAAAGAGCCTAGATGAAATCTTGAGTAGGGTCGATCAATTGTTCCGATTGCATTGGTTTTCCCATATAAATGCTTTATGCCTCACGAGGAGATTAGAAGATACGCGCAGCTGTTCCTTAAATCATGTCTGCGGCTTTCTCAATGTCGTAGATTGCGCGTTCATTGCACAGATTTTATGTGCGGCCGAACATGCGGATGATACCTGCGTCGGCCCTAAATCACTCGACGAGTCAACGGCTCGCATCCGACTAAATCTTCCTGTGTCCGAACTAGAAATAATTCCTCCCAGAGAGCTCTAGGGCGCTAGATAACTCTGTAATTATTTTCTAATGTTGAAATCGACCCGACAGCTGCAAAGTATCCCCGTAAGAGCAATACGATGCCTAAATCAAGATCGAAAATGCGAAAAACGCGCTCCGCGAATACTTCGCATCCAGGAAATCTCTTGCCGAGAAGTGCGCACGTTATCACGTGCAGCTTCTATTATTGCACGATAAACAAACACGCGTATTTTCGGTGGTATAATCGTACGTGCGCGCTGAAGTACCGCGGCGCTAAAGCCAGACGCAACGAACAAAGGGGAATTATTATGTCGGAGGCGCACAAGCACGCGGCTTTTGATTCGCATTTGGACACGGGCCCAGGTATTTCCGCCGGTGCGTTTGTTACGTTTCCGTTTCGAGCACCCGGCCAAATTCTCTCTCGTCGAGACGTGCTACGCAACTCTTCCTTCCGAAGCATCTGCGTCATTAATCATGAGAAAGTACCATCATTTGTCGAGTCAATACGGTGCTGATTAAATCAGCAGTCCAATGACCCTCACGGTTTTCCGCGGCGATCGAGTGATAGAAATACCGATTAACGAAATTTTAGTATCTCCTCCACAAAATAAGAGAAAGAAAAATGAAACTTAATCTCTTTCCATCAATACTTAATAAACGTTCAATTTCCGGGAAAACAACGGCGGTAGCTTCATCAGACAGTCTGATCGCGCCATCGACGCTATTTATACAACTCCGCGAGTGCTTACATCACGAATAGATTAGCTAACAGCTTGAAAAACGCTGCCCCACGCTCTCTGGCCCGTGTTTCGTCGATTATTTATCCGATTAAAAGCGATTCAATCTTCATGAATCATAATGAACACATTAATCTGCATTAAACCACGCTCGATCGGATGCGCGATTCACAACGATCCTCTTTGGCAATGAAAGCGGCCGATTCGGATTTCGATAATTCTCGCCGTCCAATTTGGCATCATTACTGCATTCATTACTGTAACTCGCGCAACTACATCTTCGCTGTTCGTATTCACGGAACCAGCGAAAGGTCAACACATGTGACACAAGAGGAGCACGATAATGCGAGGCGCGCGAGCGTACTGTATCGGTGCTTACAGCCAGTGACGTCCCGCAATATCAGCAATTAATTAACTTTGCATCTTTTTCTTCCGCCGGTAAGTGTGTACGTTATCACGTGCAACTTGATTAATGTACGATAAACAAACACGCGTATTTTCGGTGGAGCAATCGCACGCGTGACGCGCTTAAATACCGCGACGTTAAACGCAACGAACAAAGGGGATGTTCCTGTCACATCAAAAACAAATCTGCAATTATCGCACTTGCGGTGACCGATACGCAATAAATGCGTTGAGATTAATATAATAATATTACGCGATTATAACTTACATTTGCAAAATAATGACTATTTAATAATAATATAAAAGCGTAACGGAGAGGGGACGCTGTGCTTTGTAAATAACTGAATATATTTTTTTATTTTTTAAAGTTTATTTTTTATTTTTTATTTATTTTTTATTTATTTATTTTTTAAAGTTATAAAAACAATTGTACCATCATGTAACGGCGAAGCTCATAATTATGCAGTCAACGTGAATGAAAAGCCATTTAAATTCGCTTGGCGGAGAATGCGACGGCATTAATCGAGGATCGCCGTGAAATTGATTGCGTGATTCTGGATCTTCCTTTTAACCAAAGTAAATCATGAAAATGCATATCATTCTCACGTCTTTCATCATTACGAGATTTATTGTTAGCTAAACATCTCGCGTCCTCCGCCGTTTCGAGCTCGAACGTCGCGCTCCGCGATTAAGTGCCGCCCGCGATTACGCGCTTGCGATTCCTGATTACGTGACGATTTGCATGCATGCGTGCATATAATGCACAATGTGCCTATAGCGTTCGTCTCTAAAAGGCGCCAGTATCTGGTGCGCGGCGCGAATCACCAGACGCGCGAATGCCGCGTCGTCGGCGACGAACAAACGGCGCAATAGATCGACACGTGGCGTGGACGGTCGAGGACACAGTGGCGCGCTTGGATCGACCTCCGGTGTCCATATGTCCGTTCCGAGAGCCCTAAAAATAGGGACCACACAAAGAAATGGTCTTGGAAGGGTCGTGAAATTTGCCGCACTTCCGGGCTCTGGAATATTATGTTATGTTACGTCGAATTTACGTGACGCGGTTCCCCTCCTCAAGATTGTATCTAGCTTCATTTACACACTTGTATATCTGTATCGCTGTACGAATCTTGATAGCTTTTGTTCTTGTTGACATCGTTGAATAAAACGTGTCGTTAACACTAAACTGCATTAAACTCTGAATTAAATTCGATATCGAAAGCGAAGGAAGATGTATCAATCCAAGAATCTACTATTACAGTTTAGAATGCAGTTTAGATTGAGTTGAATTGTTGATTTCTGAAAGGTTCCATAAAACTTACGCCTCTGCGCGTGCATACGACGGCAATGTGAACATCGTGCACGTTTCTCTCTTTCTCTCTCTGCAGGCGTGCCTCTTGTTCTGCAACATGTCCATTCGCGGAGGCGGATCGCTATCACGTGCTTGGTAGCACGAAAATAGTCGCGGAAACGGGCGGAGAAAACACGAATCGTAATCCGGGAGCCAACGGGCGCAGCATCCTTTGTCACTGTACCAAGGACATGTACCGAGTGTTTCGAATTCCCGAGCTTTTCGATAGAGAAGATATTAAATCTGAAAGAGAGCGTCCAGAACATGATGATACTACGAGAGAAATCAGTATTTCTTGAAAGATCGAAGATTAAAGAGCTTTAGCAGATTTATGTTTTCATACGTAGCATAAATGGATAACAAAATATTAAAGAAATTTTTCACGGTTGTGTGAGAGAGATTTTCTTATCTCTGTCAAACATTTATGTGATACAGTCTCGGTTTATGATGCAATTGCGGGTAAGAATCAATTTAAATGTAATATCGTCTCTTGAAGCATTCCGCGATTATTCGGCCGAAAAGGTTTCATAACGCAAATAATAACGAATCAATCAGAAACAGTGATTGAATCGTCGCGTCGTCCAATTCAGTCGGCGCGAATCGCGCGAAACTGTTCAAAGAGCAAATGCACACACGACGCTATCATTTCGGGCGACCTACTTCGGTCCCTTTCCTACGATAGGAGCAGTTAGAGGAGCCTGGGAATGCGCAGATAGAGCACAGCGGCGATAAATTAACACTCTGCAGACGCGCATATTGCGCCGCACATCAGTCAACGAGATACATGCTTTTTTGCTTGCGTCCTGCTGATCGAATTCACTGTTGCTTCCGTTGATAATTTTCGATTGCACATCATTGACATAACGAGGCGTATAACGAAACCTGTATAACTGGAAAACACGCTCAATGAGACATCCGGGAAAAGATGAGCTGTCTTTTAACACAAACTTAATAAACATTTAAGACAATTTTTTCTTTCCTATAATTAATTAATAAGACAGTCTTTGACATATAATAATCTATAATAATAATAATTTATATATAATATAATAATTAATGCTATATCATATATGCCAATCCTCAAATTCCTTCTGCACGGCGCTGATTATCAAATTCTGAAGAATAAAATGGGAAAATGGAAATAAAAGAAGAAAAATTAAATAATACACATACATATATACATATATATATGAAAATGGAAAACGATATTTCGTCGTAATTGTCGCGAACGAGGGGAAACATTTTTTACCCCGAGTGCACACGCGACTCCTAAAGTCACCGTAAAACGACGGGATAGCGTGTAGTACCGACACCGCGTGCGTGCACGCGTACACGCGTGTGCACGATCGCGCGGTCCCTTAGGCGCGGCTGACGCGTGATAACGGGGCGTTTGACCCCGGTGTATCGCAGACTGGACTATAATCCACCGCCACGAGATGACGTAGCCGCGTTATAATATAATATTGCATTTTAGTCCGCATCGCGTTATTTAACGCTATTGTGTATACACGCGTGTGCCAAGTTGCACGCGAACACGGCGCGTGCAGCTCGACTCATCGTGGATGAAGGGAGAACGAGGAAGGATACATGATGCTGTGCGGGTGCGGGACAGATAACGGATCGGGGACAAGCCACGAGAGCACGTGATGTCGATGACGATGACCACTCTGCGAATGGACATCGGTCCCGTTTTTCTCCGTTTCGGCGGAAGTTTAAAACGCGACCGTCGATGACATTGCATCGCGATCATTTTCTGAGGTCTCGTTGCGAAAGCCTGCTGCTTTCGTAATGATTCTTCGTGAGATTATTTTGTTACTTAAAATTTGGAAGCTGGCATTCCTAGTATTTTCAAGAATTCTTTGTATAAACTCGTTTATGATATATTTAATTGAAATAATTAATAACGTGGGTATAATGAGCATGTACATTGCAAGCAACATGACTTTTACGTTTGTTTCTCTCAAATTCGTGCACAAACAGGTGCACAAGTGCATCTTGCGCAGATGGTAGCTTTCACTTGCAATTGGGTGGGAGAAAATGTCAATGTATCTTATCATCATGTATTTTAATAACGATAAACCTCAATAACAAAGTACTTCAATAACAAAAGTATATCAAGCAGCAAAAAATAAAAACTCTGCTTTAGTCAAAAGTAAAATGAAGCTTTATTCGATCTCGCAGAGTATTTGCAGATTACTATTTCTCAAAGTTTCTAATTTAGACAACATATATTTAAGATTTACAGTTCGTGTAATGTAATAAAATCTACACATGTGAAACCAACTACAACTGTATTAATTATTTTAACAAAAATTTGCAACAAATTATTTTCAAAGTTATAGTTTTAACTACGTGTGCCTTTTTCAACCGGTTTTAATAAATCACCATCTCTCTCAGTTATGATTACCAGAAGAAAGTCCAAACAAACTGCGTCAGCCGCTTGACACAGATCGATTAGGATGATCCTGCGTTACGGCGATACTACGCTCATTCGGAGATAATCGCATAATTTTTTTTTAGTTTCCTCGCGCGCAAGGGTGACCCGCTCGTCCCCACAATCAACGCTTTCACTCGCGCGATCCTCGTAGCTCATTCGCCTTTTACTTATCACGCGCAGTCGTCAATAAATCGTCGAATCCCCTCGCGATAAGAGCGCAATGAACGAGCCGCCGGCATGCGAGTGTACTCTTTTTTTCTCTTTCTTTCGCTGTTGCTTCTCTCCTCGTTGATTCGTCTCCCACCGTCTATTTGCGAATGATAACACGAAACTGCCAAGATTTAGGACTCGAGATACACTCGAGCGAGAACGATTCTGGTATTTCAATCATTTTCCAAAAATCAATCTACCTCAAAATCTTTATACAATAGAGACAAAGAAAACAAGAGGCAGAAAGAAGTAGAAACAGGCTTTAAATCTACTTCGAGCACATTCGATGTACTCCAAAATGAAATAAAGGAACACTCGCAGAGTTAAGCTCCATCAAAGAGAGAAAGAGAGAGCAGTTGCCACATAATCAGGCTGCAAATGATAAAAAATCGCACTAATAAGATCCAGAAAGACTACATTAACATACATTCAGATTGGGGATTGAATCAAGTACGAAGCCAGCAAACACATGGATGCTGTGACTCCAAGACGGATGTCACATGGTGACCCAACAGAGATCGCTTGTATCGCGCACGGACTTGTACGAGTAGTAACATGCATGTGTGCACGCGAGTGAAAGAGGGAGAATGTGGCGCGCCGCTTCTTATCATCCACCGTGAAAACAAGCAAAGCGGTGATAACGGATTGTGCACGCGCCGACCGCCAGAGGAAGGTCGACGGCGGCGCTCAACAAGAGGCGCGGCATGCCTCCTTTAACGATGATTTGTGAAAAACAAAGGGAAAAGCGCCGGCTGATAACCGCCTGGAGATAAGCGACGGTAATGAATATTAAAAAAGTCCGTCTGAATACAGAATATCGCGTGTTCGCGCTGGAATGAGACGAACGGGGATGGTTTATGACGGTGGTTTACGATAATGAAGAGCTCGCGACGATAACAATGTTTATAATTTATTCCTTCAAGATGACAAATCTACGATATCTACAGATATATTAAAAATTATATACAACTCTCGTTATATGTATATAATAAGTTCTGCATGTGCACATTTTATAATTGTTGCAATATTAAAAAGCTGCCCAGTAGTCTAATAATCTAGCAAGAAAAGAATTACGAAGAAATATAAAATAACAAACGATATATAGGGTAAGAGATACAATCATTGACACGGATATAGTTATTGACACATTAATTTTTTTAATTGAAATTTCTCGACACATGCATGGCTCTTGTGTGAAACGTTCATATGCTCGTACAAAGTACTCCTTCACCAATAAATTTACTGAGTTGTCTTAGATTTCTGTCATTGTGTTTCGAAGCGGTAGCAAAAACAATCACTGACCCACTCCTGGCGATGCTCCGAATAGATCAGTGCATGTTTTTGCTGCCCGCTTCGAAACGCAATGACAGAAATCTAAGATAATTCAGTAAATCTGTTGGCGAAAAGGTACTTTGTACGAGCATATAAACTTTGCGTACGAGCATCGTGCATGTGACGAGAAATTTAAGTTAAAAGAGTTAATGTGTCAATAACTGTATCCCTATCAATAACTGTACCTCTTACCCTAATAATAATTTTTCAGTTTTCTTGCAACGGTATAATGACAAGAACATTAATTCTCGTATGAACAGATCTCGATTCACTGTAGTCTCTGGAGCAACCAGCGCTTTGTTCGAGTTTATCCGTGACTGTTTTTTAACAGAGCTATTTCCGTGGCGATGTTAAAGGGGCATATGCCACGTGGCGCCGTGTTCCAACGAAAATTATTTGGAGAATCACCGGCCAGGCACCATCTGCGAAACGGTTCCCGATTTCTGGCATTGGCGGAAATCAGAATGGATTCCACGTATCGTCGCCGCGCGTGTGCGTAAATGTGACTTTGCTTCTTTTCCATAATTCTTCTCTTAACGTAATTTCATCTCCCGCTATGTAAACATCGTGAAACAACGTAAATCAGTGACGGTATATAAATCAATCTTATTTCGAAATTGCCTGCGTAAAAATAACCCTGCGAAAAAAAATAGATTCAAGCAAGATTGAAGAGCACTAAATTACTAAAATGACTTGTCAAGCATCAAACTTAAAAATCAGTCAATCATAAAATCTATAAGAGACCTCTGATAATATTTCAAGCAGTAGCAGTAGCTATTATATTTTTCTTTACACCATTTTACAATTTCACGATGTAAGAAGACGGATTTGTAAGTTTATGCCAGATTTATGGCAGATATAATAGCAAAACGCTTTTTGCGCTGGAAATAATTGAAAAATTTTGTGGTTCCAATTTTTCTCGAGATATTTCCCGGCTCTTTATATTACGCAACATTTTGATAATCGTTCGAAATGTCATAATTTCGTAATTCGTCAGAGAGGAACGCCTTTTAATCTGCTGCACTGTTGACACAATAATCTGTCTTATAACCGAGACCCACTATCGAGATAACAGACGTTCTTGAAACGCGCGATGGAGTGGAATATTGAACACGGATGTCGAACAATTGCTCCGGAAACGATAGGACGAAAGCGGAACAGTGGCGTTTCATTATGCCCCAGGACAATGACCCACGGCAGTAACAACAGATTATCAACTGTAATAAGCGATAAGTAATAAGCGTGGAGATAACAGGTGGTGACTACAAAAATATCGGCCAGCCAGAAACTGGTATCCGGAAGAGGAACGAAGGCGGGACCAACTTGCTCCCAGACGGGGAGACGCGCGTATTAATCCTGGAATAATAACCAGGAGTCGGGAATAATGTTTTACGGCCGTTATAAAGTATGACAATATAATTTAACGATAATTACGTCCGCCACGCTACGGGCGAGCCCCCATTTGTTCCATCCACCCGGCGAATTCGTCTTTCAGCCGCTGCGCATTGTTTTTCCTCCTGGCTATTTGCGCAACGCAAAAATAGATAAATACGATGGCATGACTGTGAAGCACGAAAATAAATGTTATGTCGACATGCAGCACGTGATCGGCATTTTTATAGACGCGCGATGAATGCGCGTGGAGGTAAACGCCAAGATTTCTGTCATTTCTATATGAGGAACTCGCAAGGATCGATTAACATGTTCGCCGCCAAGAGTAATTTAGCTAACTTTCCGTTTACGCCAACTGGAGTATTAAGCTCCACCGTCGATAACCGTCGACAATATGTCGATATATAAGCTATGGGAGGAAAAAAGAGGGGTTTTAAAGAGGCTGTGGAGAGAAAAGGAGATTAGAATCAGGATAAAAAAGAGGAAATTGGAAGAAGGAAGGGTGTCTCGTTGAGTTTAGTTTAGAGTAGTATATTTATTTTAGTATATTGGTAAATTATATAGGAAAAGGTTTCATTGTAAATAGGTAGGTGTGAATATATTTAGGTATTTTAGATATGTAAGGCGTATTTTTTGTACCTGATTAATGCGACATTATGATATTTGATGTAAGGATTAATGTTTTTTGTTATTCGTTATACCGTTATTTATTTGACAGAATAGGGTAAATTAATGTACAAATAAGGAAACATAGTATTTAATATTTGACCGTATATTATTTATATTTATAGTAGTGTATAGCGAAAGATATCAGCGGATAAGTTAAGAGTAACGGTGTGTGTGTAAACAGAAAAGGTATGGACGGATGAGTGGTTAAGTGGAATTGTAAACCAAGTCCCTTTCTTGGCGAAAGCTGAAATAAACTTTATATAATGTGTCGATATATAGCAATCTCCATAACTTTTAATAAATAAAAATGTCAAGCTTCTTACAAATGCAATGATGTGTTTTTGTAATTAAACCATCGTTTATCTCTTGTGGAAATGTAAATATTGCGTGACACTATCCATATGTCTAAATCGCACATCATCAGTCACTGATGACCGTCGTGGTACAAATAGAGAGCTGACCGTCATAGCGGTGAATGTGTTAAAGTTTCAAGAACGTGGAGTTTAGCGCATTTTCGTTTGTTTGCCGTTTGTGAGTAGCCATCTGATCATATGATCGTCAAGTCTGCATTTCTTACAAGGCGAACTCGACGTGCGTCGCGTTACATGGGATTCATATTAAATTAACATCAATACGTTTCAGAATGTTGCATTTTTGGCTATTACCCGTGCAGAAAATTGTTAGGGCCTAATATGAAAGTAAAGGCCCCTATAAGGGATAAATAGGGATGTCCTAAAAAGGGATGCCCTATCATTGCCACATCGTGGCCCGATTAGATATTATATTTTTTATTATTTCCTTATAAGGTCCCGAAAAAATATTTGTTACATACCATTCTAGGGCCATATTAATATTGAGGAAAATTGTATAATTAAACGAACTTACCTGTAAGTGAAGTTCGATTATAATTATGCCTGGTGTCTCGTCTGGATGGATAAAGAACCATGTAGTCATGCTGTGCTGACTGCATATCCAACAGAGTTTTAAAAACCATAAATAAAATGGAAAAACGGGGCCCTTCAGCCCGTCGCGCTGCGCACGGCCCGCGGCGCTGCGCGCGCACGTAACCTCATTATTTCAAAGTTGCGAGGCAAATCGCCTAATATAGAGGGAGGGAAGAAGCCAAAGGCTTTGGGCGGGGAAAGTCCATCCGGACGAGACACCAGGCATAATTATAATCGAACTTCACTTACAGGTAAGTTCGTTTAATTATACAATTATGCCGTGGTGTCTCGTCCGGATGGATAAAGAACTATGTAGTTGTTCAAAGCGCGATTTGCCGAGAAGTACCAAATTAACATAACACTTGGTACAAAATCCAAGGAAGCAGGTACATTATAAAGTCTGTACATCCTCCAAAGAAAGGAACTGGGCGCACCTGTGGGCGCAAAAAACCAACCAAAGGAATTAGAACAGCAACAGACAAATAAGGGTCATAACCAATCTACGATAGGAGACTCCTGAGACTGGTATAAAAATAGTATAATAATATTATAAGAAGAACGATCAATCCGCAAGCAAAGTAGCTGCGGTAACGAAAAAGGAAACAAACCGAAAACATTGCTCACGCTCGTTTTCGTGCTGCCGGAGCGACATCGTCGGGTCAGGACGACAAGGAAGTACCGCGAATTGAGTGATATTCCGCTTACGAGCGAACGGGTTATACAGGAGGGCCGATAAGTGCCACACGTCGGAACCAACCGTATGTCTTACGAAAAAACGGGAGACGGAAATAACGACAAGAACCAAAACAATTAGCCCTCATAACGAGGCATAAATTTCGGAGTAAGAAACATAAAGATTTCTTGATAAAACAAAATCCAAAAGGTTCGCGATGATAGTCTTATAATAATAAGTTGTTATCACGCAGGATAGAGTAAAGAAATATAATCGACCGCATGCAGATTCCTGGCGGGGTCGAGATAGAGCGCAAGCAAAAGGAACAATACACAGATCCAGACGACGGAAAAAACCGGGAAAAATAGATAGCAGTTGCGCGCAACTGGCGGCTGATGTTATCCGAATGTCCGGCATCCAAATGATGGCTTGACCCATAGCGAACGATAAACAGAGATATAATGACTGTGAGAGAGTAGCATATTGATCGGATCCTGGCGCTAGAAGGACTAGTGTCATAGTAACAGCGGTACAGACAGAAGAGAAGATAGACGTCAACTTGGCCAAGGGGCGCAGATACAGATAGAATGAGATTATTGGGCATGTGGCAACCGAGAAGGACTGTATCGAAGTAGAGATATAGTATAAGGAGTATACAATAGCAGAGTACAGTGCAAGAATCGGCAAATATATCGGGTAAACGAATCTGCTTTCACACTGTGAAGGTGAACGTCCTATGGAGTTCCCAGTAACTGAGGCAGATCATACTATCGAGATATGATAAACACAGCAATCGCTCCTAAATCAGGGGCGAAGAACCAGGAAGCCTCAACGTTTCACGGTTGCTATTAATGCAACCAACTCTGCGACGAAAAGACTAAATGCTGTTTCAGCCCGATTGGACGCCCGAGTCGGCAGTAGTGACTCAGCATCGATGACTGGAACTCCTGATGCGGCGACTGTAATGACAGTGCCGAGGAAGACAATATAAAAAAACGAGAAAAGTAAGTATTGCGCTGTGCGCGCCATCTCCGTCTATCTCCGGTGATATTGCAGACTTGAAAATCTGCGGCAAAATACGCTAAAGCATAGCACACTATTAGCACAAGAGCGTGAACGTAAAAAGTGCTAGGAACAGCCGATCCGAAGCACCAAACCCATTCACATGGGGGGTTACCTTCTATGGAGCTCGCCAGCTCGTTAAAGGTACATCAAAGAACAGAGGACCCTCGGAGCCAGAGCGAGCTGCAGCGCACTAAATAACGTTAGAGAAAACGCCAATCCGATTGTAATCTGAACTCAGATATCCGGAGGGTGACATCCACACGCCATAGGTTTGAGAATGAGTCTCCAGGACCAAAAGCTTCTGCCTCTCGGCTGTCTTGAAATGAAGCAGGTCATATAGAGCTGCATAAACGGGATAGGGTAAACCGCTAAAAGCAAGCAATTATGTGTGTGAAATCTCGGATAGAGCACCGAGGATCTCATGACACATTCAGTATCATTGGCAGATTGGTAGATAGAATCGTAGCTGCAACCCAAGCTACATTTGGCGCCCAAAAAGAAGAATAGATCCAAGAAGGCTGACATCTTTCGTCGATAGACCTCTTCCAGAGCGTCTAAAGGCCGAAAATCGTGTAAAAATACGATAGATTGAGAATTCCTCCGTCGCAATGCCCTAACCAGGGGGCAGACGGTCGCAGGAAAAGTGGAAGGTGTCGTGGACAGGCCACGAGACAAAACCATAAAGCTCGTTACTAATAACAGAGAAAGAGAAGAGTGCAACGATACCAGCTGAGATGCGTTTAAGATGCACAATGTCGTACAATTTAGCATCCTGAGGCTATAGTACGTCAATCTTCCATATATAAGATGGAGACCGGAATGCGTTCAGTTCACGTAACTTTAAAAAGAAATGCATTCCTCCGCAAAAAGGCAATAGCTCACAGGCCAAATGTGATAAGTATCAGCGAAGGCTCATAACCGCTAAATATCCGCAATGCAGTGAGCGGCTCTCCGCGCGGACAGAGACCACTCCGACAGATAAGAACGGAACAGCGGTGATACGGAAAAAGGACCTCGCATAGTCAGTAAGCCGAGTATCTGAGAGCAAATGTTATCTTTCGCTCTCGATTCGTGCAGACAGTCAAACAACCCGTTGATTCTGCCGGGTGTAGCGTCAGGTGCGAACTCAGGAGCAGGAAGACGACGTCCTGGTGCGGCACACTGCGAAAAAATCCTTCCTCGATTGGTGATGCGAGGATACATTACGCGGAGGGACTGTTTGTTTTGTCCCTGCCGTCGTGACACTGCACGGAGAGAAAGGTCGAGCCGTGTCGGGCGATACAAGCCCGACGGATGGTTGATGAACCTGAAGGTAAGGTATATTACACGCCATCTTCGGAGACACTGCACAATAGATGGTGCCGCTCGAACCGTTTCTGCAAGCCATTAGCGATAGCCGCTTGCGGATGAAAAAATGGATCCACTGGGGTCACCTGAAGATCATTTCACTCGTGAAGTCGAGGAAGCTAAAGTGAATGCCTGTCGGGACAAAAAACATCGGATGCAGCTCGGCCAGCCGATTGCCCGTCACTCGCTTTACTGCTGAACGCGCTTGGCGGCGGTCCGACACGAATAGCAAGACCGTTGTCAAAAAAGAGGAGCCGGTGGTAGAGGCTGGCAGACAAGCTGAAACAATCCTCGTCGTCTGAAAGAGACGAAACAAGGTATTCCGTCAACAAGCGGATACTTCAATTTTGCTGATCCGTCTGCTTCATCAGTGCCTTCTCCGTCTGTTGACATCCGGAGACGGAGATCCGACCTTTGAGAACCCCGTAAGGTCATTGCCCCAATAGTTCAAAACTACACGGACAGAATGGACCTCGGTTGTCATTTGACTAGACCAAGCAGTCGCCATAAGAGAGCTGATGAAATTACCTGATCTGTTCCGGTCTGGTTGCGTTGCACTGCTGAAAGAAGCCACTCTCACCGAAGAGGGTAGTCCTCAATCCTTCCCGAAGACGGGAAAATACCGCGATGGCGATAGCATCCAAGAAGATAGATAATCCCGGTGCTGTAGCGGTGATGGAGGCTGTTCTCTTGAAGAGAAGCCGACCTGGACCTGAACTCCGCAGGTCAGCCATGCCCGATCGTCGCGCTGGCCACCGGATCGAGGACGGTAACAGTGTGAGGTCCTCAAACGCTAACGGGGAGACATTCACTGAAAAGGGAGGGAAAAGGGGAGAGAGAAGCGAAACACAGTAGAAGTGAGCAGTCGGTTATGTCCTCCTTCATCGTGCATCTTGTTACAAAGAGCAAGATGGGAAGGAGACATACCTAGGTCGCTGCCCCGGCCAGCAAGGGCCGTCTGCTCGTCTACGTTCCGTTCGGAGAGTCAACTGTACGGATACCTCGCCGGGTCCGTCGTAATATCCGCATGTGGGGCAAGACTCGCCGGTCTAACAATATCCTCCGACACTTCGCTGGATGTCGGGGAGCCAACGGTACGGATACCTCGCCGGGTCCGTTCGAGAGTGTCGTAAAGTCCGCATGCGGGACAAGACTCGCCGGTCTTTGAGTATCCTCCGACACCTCGCTGGATATCGGGGAGATACGACACTGCATAAGCGAAAAATTTCGCTTACGGCTTGCACCAACCAACCACAAGGCGTACAACCGGAAGATCCCGCAAAGATCCCGCGAAGGTTCCACGTGGCGACTCCCTCGAAGTTCTGCGAGGTTAGAAGTCGCTCTCGTAGCAACGACGCGGAGACTAGAAGTCCGCTTGGCGACCCTCGTGCGCACCTTACGCGCCATAAGCTGCACTAATCCTTGCTGCACTAATCATACATGTGTATATATACCGGTAACAGGAAACAGTAGTAGCTGTTGTCAGTAAAAATGACGTAAATACTCACTCGAAACCAGCAGATGAAAATCGACATTCGATATAACAGTGCGACAATGGGCACAGTATTAGTGAACAAGCACTAATTAATAATAGATAATATGATAAATACCGGGCGAACCTCGAGAGAGGTTAGGATCGCGGACGTAATCCGCTGACGCTCACGGGGTCGCTCCCGATACGTATGCGTGCAATTCCCTGATGAAAAACAGCGGGCGTCGCCTCTGATGACTGACATGGTCAATGCGAAGGCGATGAACGAAGAAAAAGGAAAGAAAAAACACACAATACAACGAACTCTGTGGACTCTGCAAGAACAGAAAACACAATGAGGTTACGTGCGCGCGCAGCGCGACGGGACTGAAGGGCCCCGTTTTTCCATTTTATTTATGGTTTTTAAAACTCTGTTGGATATGCAGTCAGCACAGCATGACTACATGGTTCTTTATCCATCCGGACGAGACACCACGGCATAATTAATCGGGTCCTACTTAGGACCCTATAAATGTTTTTACACGGGTACCCAGCACAATCGTCAGTTTATCATAAACGTTAATCGGCAATCGCCTAGCATTCGCGCGTACAGCTTGAGCAATGTTAACGCCGACGTGTAAGCAAATGATTCTCCTCGCACGCTCGCGTTTGCCATGCCGAAATTGGCTTCGCTGGTTTCGCGACCTCGCGCCAATCCGTTATTGCTACTTTCTTTATGTCGCCGTTTAACGGCCTCGACGAAGAGTAGAACGTGGCGACTTGGCCTTGACTCATCTCACAAAACCGGATATTAAAAGTTCCGTGTCTGTTTTCGCCTAGCGACGCTTCTTTCTCTCATATCTCCGCTCCGCACCGCACCGCTCTGCTCGCTCGTACCGCACATGCGACGTGCCTGCTAGATTGCGCGATCTCACGCGTACGCGATCTCCGGCGCCAAGAGACACGTTCTGCTTCTAGCACTTTGGCGCCGCTCGAGGGGCTCCGAAAACAGAAGGAATGTCGGCGTCGTACAACGTTGATTCAGCGGTCAGACTTTCGAAACGACTGTTATATAGGATTTGTACACGAGATTATACGCACGGAGCTCTGCATGAGATTGATGCGTGGTATTTTCAAATAAATTTTAACAAAACTGAAAACTTAGTCTTTATTTTTAATCAGAGACACGGATATTCGATGTAAATTGACGAGACATTTGATTTTTATTCTCTCACGAAATACAATTCTGAAATAATATACAGAGAAACGACAATCTTAATTTAAAAACGAGTATGTGTGCTGGTTTGATTAAAATAATAACAAACGAGAATATTTGCGAAAATTGCGATATCAACAGCCATATGTCTCATCCTACGGGAAGAAGCGCGAAAACGGGAAAGAGGCAAAGATGGAGACCGAAAGTTTATCTTCTCGGCGCGGTGAACTCGTCGTCGCTTTACATTATCGCCGGTGATGACTGTGATCGTGTTTATCTTGCTTTACAGAATCGCTCGGCCGCTTTATGTGTGATTCATTGCGGACGCCGCGCGTATTACGAATCGCACTTATGGTCGTGAAGAGAGAAGCAACCTCATAAAGTTTACGGTATTATAAATAAACGCGCCAAGGTACACACAGCACGAGGCGAGGGTGCGATTCCCGAAATCTCGCTGAAGCGAGACATAATGCCGGAAATGAAATATCTCTGATTTTCGTGGAATTCCGTAATGTCTGTTTTTCAACGTGAAGAAACAAAGTAGGAAGGAAATAATAGCGTGCGATGTACAAAAATAGCACGTTTGCATATTCATGAGAATATAAAAGTCGCTAAAAATAGCATTATTTGCGAAATATTTAAAAAACAAAAGTTATTTCTCTTTTTATGTAGACTCGAGTTGAGAAGCAACAGCATATCTTCAATATGAATATGAACACGCGTCATGTGAATGAACGAGATTCGGCGGCAAGCACTGCCTCCTCTCTCTGCTCGACTCATTTGTGCGAAATTCAAGGACGCAGAATTGCTTGTTGGAGGAATACTAATCAGCAACACGCGGCAATATTTGATCGATTTATGGTATGCGTGATAAGACGATCGCGCAAGCGTGAACGTCTCACTTAGCGGATCCATCGCAGAAGTAGACCGGATACTATATCGTGGAATCTTGAAATCCACAGTAACTGCACGTTTGTCGCGATATTATCCATGATCTCATTTTAATATTACAAATGATCGTCGGTGACAAGCGGTACGACTGATAGCTGCTGATTAAGATCCGCGCACGCGAGGCAGTCTGGATTTTAAAGTCGAAATTTGCGGACGATAACAGCGTCCGAAGGTCGTATCACTTTCCTCAAGAATTATTGTTGGCCGGGATGACTAATGTGTCTCGTTACATGAGCAATCGAGATAATGATCGGCTACTAACCGCCAAACACTCCGCGAGATGTTTGTCGGCGTGGTACCAGTGGTTCAATCTGACGTCATGTAGTTATTTTCAATACGGTTGATTTTTAATATCTTTATAGATCAAGGACAATGTGATCAACATCGATTTCATTGGGAGAGCTCACCGAAGCCTTTCATACAGAAAGGCATTAACGCATTCATTAGTAAGTTCCTGTATTTGGATTTTAAGTTCACGATTGCATCGATCCAATTAATCTCGATTAAGCTTGATTAAGCATTGATGAGCAAATTTCGTAATGAGACGAACAAACACGACTCGAATTAATCACTTATACAACTTTTGTTGTCAATAATTTGTTGTTCTTAGCAGGAGAATCATGCGGTTCATCTGCGTCAGAAATTGATCAGGAGAGAAAATACTTGGTAAATACGACATGAACTCGTGAACTGCTCCAATAAAAACACCCGAGAGACATGATCATTGATATCGATATATCCGCTAAAATTGAAACAAATGCGGCTGCGAGAATGCTCTGCAGCCACGTCACCGCAGTTCTGATTCCGAATTCTGATCGAATTCAACATCTCGCGGCAAATCTCGCGTCATCCAGGAAACTGCGTAAAAAGGCGCGACGAAAATTCGACATACGGTCGGACACTCGAAATCGTGTCGCGGATAATCGATTGATTCCCTTTCGACCGCGACGCGAGGCGGTCGCTCTTTGATTCGCAGGTCCCTTGTAATGCGCCCCTACGGCTCATAAATTCCGGTCGTCGCGCCTGCTACGAGAGCGCAAAGGGTTAATTGCTATATGTAAATCACACATAAATCACACCGAGTCCACGCGGTGCGTATGCGATGCACCTGACGCACGTACAGACGTGCGTGCGTGTGCGTATTCGTGCATACGCACACACCGGGCTTCGATCTCGTAACCCGCATCGGTTACATTATTTATCTGTCGAAGGACTGCACACGAGCCGATCCGCGAGCGTATTTATTAATGGACAAACTACGCTCGCGGATTATGGAGAAACGTTAATTGAACGCGATCCCGTACGCAGGCCCGCACGCATTTATCGCCGCTGGCTTAATGACGTTATCCGAGCGAGTCAAGCTACGGGTCAATCCGCGGCTTCATTTAATCCGCTGCTTTCGGCCTGCAGTACGGACTTGTCCCTAATCGTCCAATTTTGCGCCATCCGTGTCATTTGTACACCTAGTGGGCGTAAAAAGGGGAATCCCGCGCGACTGCGCGGGATAATTAACGTAATCAGCATGTCCATTATGCCTCTCGGCTGGAAAGAAATTTACAATTTACGCGCGCGGACGAATAGCAAGACGTGATAAACAATGACGTTTTATGACGTTTGACGTTTCACTGATTCTCAAAATAAAGATATCAATGTCGGAAGTTTGTAAAAATCAGTATCTCCTTCTCGTTCAAACGTAACGTAACTATATAAGTATCGCAACAACGTGTCTATGTCGTGAATGAATCATAACTGCAATACGCGCGGATTTTTTTCATCCACGTTGCGTGCGTCACTGTAAATTATCTTTCCAGGTATGCACCATGACGTGCGATCCACGTCATTCTTGCCAAGAGAGTCTGCTTTAACTCGGACTCTTTCTCTTTACACTGGAAGGGTTAACGACCGCTCTATAGGAGGTTTTATTTAAATTATCATGTTAACCTATTTGCATCCGTAGACATAGCACAGCTTGTGATATCGGAAATCATTGACTTATCGAAAGATTCCCCTCAGTTCTTCAAATCTTTATATTAAGATTTTTATTGATATTTATATATACAAATTAAAACGTATGAATTAATAACTTTAATTTTATATTACAATTGCCGAGTTTGTCACACGATATATATATTTTTTAATCTATATTCATTTTAAATCACCATTATTTTAAATTCAAATAATATACAAGTGACACAAAACTCTACGCTAATTGAATTGAAAATCTACACTAATTAAATTTTGCGTCAAATTGAATCTGTAAAACTATAACACCATTAACAATTAAAATCATATTTCAAGCAGAATACGTTTTTACCGAGATTAACTTTTATTCATAGCGAATTAAAATGAATATTCGAAAAACCGGAGATAACATTGAAGAAAAATTCATCGAGAACTGTAACATATAAAGCTCTTGAAGCAGTGATTATCCAGAATCGTATCCGTTATATGATTGTCGTTCTAGATAAACGCTTATTTAAATTAAAGCTCGGACTTTAGCGCGATTTTCGTTGACGAATTTTCACAGGAGGAGAAACAAGGGGATTCCGCAAGCGTAGTACAATTCGAAGAGTCAAACGCGAAACTTGAAAGACTCGCAAGAGACATAACGCATACATCCCTGCAGAACCAATTAGCAAATCAAGGCGTAAACGTATCTGTTATGGCTGTCGTTGTAGATAAATGTTTTTCTGGGTTACTCGCGCGCTTATAGCATGTACCATGAGAAATTAAGTTCCAATTAGCCATTCCGTGTGCTTAACGCTTCGTTTCATCGTTGAGCTTCCGCGCGAGGCAAGACGCGCGGTGTCGCCGAAATGCACGCGATGTCGAACGTAGCATTTGCAAGATTTCGTAGGTCCAGTCGGTCCAACGTGCATGTTTCATTACGCAAATGATTTTCCATTTTATTAATAGCTGCGATTTGGCAACCACTGTTGTTTACCAAGCTCGGTCATGTAGCTGATTGTGCGCGCGTATGCGTGCGACACACGTCCGCCAGTCATTACGGAATTAACGTACTGTACGTACGTACAGCGTCGTTCAGGGACGCTGATCACCAACGGTAACGCGAGGATCCCTGACGTGATATTATCTGCAACGTGGAATATCGCGTTTCCGTAATATTAAATTTCGCATAAACATTCTCGCGAGGATTCTAACGTAACATTCCAAATTTCTACAAACGGACAATTCTCAAGTTACGCAAGAGAAAAGATTACGTTCCCTCATAAGGCGATTACTCGTAACGTATCTTGTAAGAGTCATAAAAAGAAACACGCGCAAAAACAGAGAAGTTGAGTAAAATATAATTAGAGATATAATTAAAATTAATTAAAGCAAACCATCTCCGATTCAGAAAATTGCTACGTACGATCAGAAAGAAAAGATTGAGAGATTTAAAATCACCGTCTATATTGTGCTTAAAATCCTTTTTCAAAGACAAAGTCAGAAGGGCTCATACTGGATTGTGAGGGGTTTTTTGAGCGGCACTGTACGCGAACCTCGTTTGGTTCGTTACACGACGAGCACGACCGTGCAAATTGTAAATGATGGCATTGTGAACGACCGAAGACGAGCGTGTCTCGCGCGTGGGCCGGTGCGTGCAAATTTGCACATAATGTGCGAAAGCGAGAACTTTGACGATGGACGACAGATCCACCACGACGGCCGAGTTTCGATACCGCGACCGGAAACCGTAGTCTCCGCACATTAGCAACTGTCTACCATGCTAAACGAACGGCTATCTGATGACACATATTTTATGCAAATCATTTCAAATGTCAACTACACATATGTATGTATATCTGAACGGAATAATTGCAGAATTATATTCCCTCGCACAAGTATCAAGTAGCCTTTCTGCTTTTGAATTACTCTTAATTACTATTAATTTAATCGTGATACGAATTTCTGAAAAAATTATTATTCTGGATAATGAAAAAAATGACTCCAAGCCTCTTAACATATGAAAATAGAAACTTAAGTATGGAATATTATTAAAAGTACAAACGCGCATAAATTGTCAGAAGGTAATTATTCATTTAACTGAATATTTATCCGCCATCATGAAGCTATTAAAAGCGACGTTTGCGTATAAATCGTACTATCTTCGCAGCTGATAGCGATATTATCAGAAAATGATGCTATCCATTTAATTACGACTATTCGCACATCATCACAAGATCGTTAAAAAGTAATGAGCATCAATTTCATCGTGCCGAACATTACCCTGGTGCGATGTTTCCTCCGTTTTCACTATCAGTCTGATTGATCGCGCCGCTTTGGAGCCAAGAATGACGATCACGCTCTCGTTAACCCAATTGATCGCGATCCTCCGCGAGGATCCTCCTCCGTCCGCACTTTCACCGAAAATCGTGAGGGCGCTTTTACTCTCTTGCGACCTGAAATCGTTGGACGAAGATCAAGTCCGACCTCAATCTTCCCGTCATGCGTGGCATCAACTTGAATATGCATGCGAATTCCATCCTGTTTACAACGGATATCTGGCAAGCGGCTTGGCGTGACGACCGATTGCCGCGGGTGTGACACAGATATTTTCTTAATCTCTCTAGAAAAAAAAACAGCGCGCCTGCATGGTACCGAACTAATGCTACGTGCATGAAGACACGAGTCAGTCTATTTGTCTTCCTGTCGTGTGGCAAACAATTCCGCCCTGCATGCAAAAACAAATCGTTGCGTAATCGTGAATGGAATTATCCCCCGACTATTTCGATCGACCATTAATTGTCGACTAAAGATCAGCGAAACGGACACGTAGAAGCGCGTAATGAGCGAAGTTGACGGTTCTCGAACCAGTCGAGGACAGAGCTGCGAATTCGGCAACGCAAAGCTGAATTCTCCCTCTCCGTCGTCATGCTCGGCAATTCGCAGCCCGAACCGACAGGCGAAAACAAATCGTTGCGCAACCACGAGCAAAGTTATTCCCGCATTGACATTAGATCGGCATAATGGCTTCCGAGCACGCAGGCACGCAGCCAGTTCGAACCGATTCCGAGTTCGAAAGTTCAGAACCGGTCTCTCTTTCTCAGTCCCTCGTGCGTGCCGTCTCCTTCTCTCACGTAGCAATCCCGAACTTCGAGCTCGCGATTGAAAACAGACGCCGTTGCGAAATGACGAGCAAAGTTATTCCCGTCAAACATTGTTTACTTTAAATCACGAAAAGTCGCATCTGACTTTTAAAACTTGACACACTTATATCATTAATATTAATGGTAAAATAAAATATCATGCACGCGATGGTAACGGTGCAGGCACTCCGTAATCTCCGAAGGACACGGTAATAACGTCATCGCGATCGAGCTAAAAGTATTGACTTGTCGTTCGTGCAGTTAGGAGGAACCATTCGCTCGAGAACATTAGAAGTACATTAAGAAACTGTAATTTATGCAAAACGTATGAAGTATGTGCGTCTCGTTCCCTACACTCCCATAATGACTCTACCGCGCACATAAAAGTGCATATAAAAGCGGATAACCGGGTCTCATGGTGTTCACTCGAGTACCGCATCGTGTTAAGGCACGCACACTTCAGACTGTTTATACGAAGGACGAGGAACGACAATAGAAGAGTGTTTTATTATAAATATAAGAAAGAAAGGAAAATTGATACGGAAATATATTAATATATTAATCTGATTAAAGCACATTAAGAAATTTGTCATAAGAATATTATGTTAGAAAAACGAAACTACCGTTTCATCAGCGAAGCTTGATGAAACATCATATTTATTCGTGATTTTTCCAAGATATCAGTTTTAAGTGCCGACTAATTAAGGAGACTATGACCCTAAGTAAAACTTTTCTTAAAAAGATCCGTTTAAACAATAATTTGGGAAACGAAACTTTATAATTCATCCAGTTCGCACAAATTTTTATTAAACCCCAATCCGATCACATGCACTTTGATTTTGATTCCCCATTAAGCAGAAATTAATGTTCAACATGTATTATTGGACGCGCACGCTACTAGCGAATGCATGTCAATAGCAGTCTCTAGCACTTCATAAGCATGATTTTTTTCAACTTCTTGCCAAGATACATTAGCCCCGATCTCGCGGAGTCGGGCGTGCGTGAAAACGCTCGCTCGGACAGTGAACGATCGACGACCTCATTGGCCGGTGACACCTCGCACCTGCAAATGCAACAGTCACGCGTGCACGCGATGCCACGAACGCCGATGGAATGTTCACCCCGGACACCGACTAAGCGCTAATGATATTCGATTTGATCGTGTGCATGCGTGTGCGAGCGTATATTAATTACGCCCGATGTCCCCGCGCGCCGTGGCAGAGCAGTCTTGTAGTAGAGCATCGAAAATTGTCATTCCGCACGCCGTTTCGAGCGAGTAAGCGATGGCGATTTCTTTCGCGTGTCCACTTATGTTACGTAGAGCATGATGAACTCGCGTGTTCCAAACGCGATCATCGCCACTCGCGCGTGTACGTTCCACGTGTTAATCATACACTTCGATAGGGAGGACCATTAATTTCGACAACCGTTTTGCTCACATTTATTTCGAGAGTCGAGTTGCGATCGCGAATTACGCCGATCACGCCGGCAGGGAAAATTCCCTCGTCTCGTTCGGAGATTGGTCCGCTCCCATTAGTCGGTTTTCACATTAATATCGGAGAAATGTGCGGGATTATTATTTCCTACAGCACGCAACTGCGCAGTGGGATCTAATAAAGCTGCGTTATCGCGCCTGCCGTGAGGCACAAAAGTCGGCGCATAGTCGTGTACCGGAATATGGCTACAATTTGAATTGCCATGCAGCTTTATTTGCATATCAAAGGAAAACGCAGTCGATTACGCTACCCGCGCACGGTAGCAATACTCGCACGAAGGTCGTAACTACACACGCGGAATTACGCACACACGATTCTCGTATTCGAGTCGAACGCAATCGAAACGCCCCTTTGCACCCCTTTCCCGCCTCCGCGGATCACCGCGTCCAGGTGTGGAATCCGCGTGTCAAAATACGAAAATCGGCCCTCGTCGGGTGAACAAACGCGCCTGATTTTCAACGGCGCGAGAGGTTCGACGACCGCTGAAATTGGATAATGACTAGTGTCGCGGTAAAATTGACGAGAATCGTTCCCCGAGTTGAGAATTACGTAACGCCAACGATCATGATCACGACGACGTGCAGTCGTGACGATTCCAACAGAACTGAAGAAACGGACAGAAGAAACAGAAAGAAAGAAAATCTTAATTAGCGCGATTAATTCGATCTGCCGGAAGCTTCTCGCTTTCTTCCGCTTCCTAGAGATTCTCCTGAGTTTTTATGAACTAAAAGCGATAATTGCTACGTGGACAGATAGGCAGAATATCGAATTGTATTGCATAATTGTCGCGTGGTCTCATTTTCGCATTGTTACACGAACCGTACCGTGAGAGAAAAGATCGATTTGAACTGCGAAATAATGGTTTACTCATACCGTCACTTTGCCCGATAACTTATTATACATGCATTATACGTTAAGCTGAGTAAATTAGTGTATTTATGATTAAGACAGCTGGTTACGTGCCGTTTCTCACACACGCGGTGTAAATATCCTCAGAACAGATAGAATGTGTCATCGATACGAGATGACTGACATTTCTCGAATTCGCAATTCGCAATTGCGAAAATATGGATTTGGCGCTACATTCTTCTGCAAATCTCAGTTTACGTAAAAACCGATAAAACTTAATTTGACAAAATTCTGGAAGAGATTCATAAGAAATAAATTCCAAGAAGAAACAGCAATAACACGTGGCCCGAGATTTTTCGATCATTTCTGACACAGATTGATTATTTTCACGTTGATATGCAAAGTATGCTTTTCATTTGTATCTCAATAAGGCAAGTATTGCTTTTAAATGAGTGAAGCTTTCGTGCGGAATTTTAAAAACATACATTTTTAACAAACATACGATAGCAAGAGTAAATCTTTAATTCCCGATTTTTCAAGTATCGCAATGTCCATCTAAAGGCACAAAACGCACGAATTTCATACAATATACGAAAGCCTTTGATAAATGTGAAATGATGAAACTTTGTTGAAAAACTGATCGATAATAAGTCCTCATGTATGTGCAAGAATTTCTCAATAAATTGAGATACCAATACAAAGTCGAAATTATAAAGATTACAAAGCGAATTAAGTCTACGGCTGCATTATGATTAATTGATGGCACCGTTAGCAACACTGGACGAAAATAGATAAGATAGACAGTACATAAGCCGGAATCGTTAAAAACGTTGTATTCTCATTGTGTGTATCACGTTGGCTCACCACATCGTGATAATCGTCACATAGCCGCATAATGTTTCACGCGAAATTAATGCTACTGGTAATCTATTTTTATCCACTCGTAAGACGCGTTTCTAATTTATTATATATATATATATATATATAAAATAGTTGTTTAAACAATACTGTAATAAAAGAGCCAGGAGAGGTTCACTGCATTTACTCTTTCTAACTAATTAAATTAAAATCTTAAAACGTGCTAAATTCTTTTCTTATTTTTTGAGCTCACATTTAACACAAGACTGTTGTCATTCATTTATCCCCTGACCACCTCACCTGTAAAATTATGATATAATTTTGGTTGCAAACTCACTTTTTCATCGAGGTTGTCCAGATCCGGCAGCTGAAAAAAAGAATGGAAATTACGTTAATATAATATTAATCAGAATATTATAAAAATATCAAAATATTAGAAAAATATCAAAAAAATTAATAATTCCTCTAATTAATGTATTATATAAATTTCTGAGAAAACTTATTAAATTTCACATTTGATTATATTAACATATCTAGTCAGTTTAATTTGTAATGTAAATGTCATATTATTTATTACTGAACTTCTTTGGGCATCGAAAAATAAATCATTTAATTTCTATCTAAAGCGGAGAAAAATAATTAGCTAATTATAAAATCAGAAAGAACATAAATGTTTTATTCAAATTAATGTAAACTGAGAAGTGCATTTTAATCAGTCTCAGAAACAAATGCAATTTTATCGATTAATGCAGCACGTTAAGATGCAGTGAGATAAATCGACAATTTCCATGTAATCGATAATTGAGAAGAGAATATGCTCGAGTCCGCGGCTCTCGCCACAGAGAGAGAGAGAGAGAGAGATGGCATCTACGCCACCTATCCACATTATTCCGAAATGGTATCTCCGGCTTTACCGACAACTGCGAGCTATTGATCCCGCGAGATGAGGCCCCGTGTCGACGTCGACAGATGCCGCCCAGCGTCGTAAAACCACGTGTGATCCCTGGCAAATTGAAGGAAATTTATGCCAATTTATATCAATCAGCCGCGTCGTGGCTGATTACATTCTCGCGGACTCTGCACATGGCGTGCCGGGATTAATTTAACGCCCGATGTGTGTCGGACTGCTTGATTAACTTTCATGGCCGTCGTACGTGCTCCGAAAGAAAGAATGCACGTATCCCGGCGAACGATGAAGAGATATCTCACGCGAAAAGCAGAATTAAATCAACCTGTCGATTATCGGGAACATACGCGAACGTCTAGCGGGAGAGGAGAAAATTAATATTGTACGATTTTATCATACATCGTCGAATGCGAAGATCTTGAAAGAGCTTTTTATAGAGACAAATACGAGAGTTGTTTGATAAGGTCTTCTTAAAAAATATATGAGATGGCGGCTAATATTAACTAACATGATGAGTTGACGTATTTTTTTTTTTTTTTGAACGTTGTTTATTTAGACCTTTATACCATTACATTTGATTACAAATAATAAACAAAATTTCTTCCGTTACAAATGAATTATGCTTCTGCGGGCATCTAAGGCACTCTCGGAAGATGTACACTGTATGTGATTTAATAACTTATAGCGTAAATGTATTAATGTGAGTACAATAACTAGGGCTGCGTTATGATATAATCGTTCTGATGTTTTGCCAATAAAAAAAGGTTGTATCCAAAACATTTGGCAGAGTGGTTTTTGTAAAATTTAAATAAATATTATGAATATATATATCGTCATTTGACGGGTCTTGTTCGCTAGATGGGTGTTAGCTACCAATATTTCTTTGTATTTAAATGGTGGGTATCCTTTCTATCACGTGTCGCACATGCGAAGCTGTATTTGAGGTCGTTTCCGTCCACCGAGCAGTCTGTTCGGGGTTCGAAATTAAGTTTTTTGTTTCTTTTGTGCCTTTTTGCATGATAGATTATCGGGATATTATTTTTATCTTGGATATAGTTGTTAACGTCTAAATAAAGAAACGCTTCAGGGGGCACGAATCCCGTTTTAATCGTCTTTTCAAAATATTCGGGGTTCGGATATAGTGCGCTATTGATTAAATTATTGTTAGTAATGTTTCTTATATTCGCAAAATAGTCTCTGGTTAATTTTAAGATAAAATTATCTATTCTACTGATGTTAGCTGTGTCGTAAAGCCTTGCGTTATTTACTTTTCGTTTGTATTCGTGCTCAGGAAGATTATTTAAGCCAGTACAAATTCTCAAACATTTCCTTTCGAATTTACGGATCTCCTCCATTACTGAAAGGCCGATATTGTACCATATCGGACAGCTGTATGTAATGACGGGCCTGATTAATAGCTGATAGCATAATAATTTAATTTTTGTATGTAGATAACTGGAATAAAAGAGTCTCTTATGTAGGAAGAATGCTTTCTTTGCTTTCTCTAGTTGTATTTTTATATGATCATTAAATTGCATGCGCTCGTCTAAGTTTATGCCTAGATATTTTACGCTTGTTTTGTGAGGGATTGTCTCTCCTTCTTCCTCTCGATCAATAAGTTTAAAAGACTTATAATACTTTCTGACATTTCTATTCGCATTTGCAGTCGTGTCCTAAATAAGATCGATTCGCACTTGCCGACATTGATACCCAATTTCCATTGATTATAATAATTTTTTAATACAGTTAGGGTTTTTTGTAACGTTGCTTGGATTCTCGAGGGCCATTCGTCCCCATGGTAAAAAACTAAATCGTCGGCGTATGCAATCGTTTTGACGTTTCCGTTTGACCGTATCTTGATCTTGTCATGCACGTTCGACGTGTATATGTTAAAGAGTGTAGGAGCGTTCACAGTGCCCTGTTGGAGTCCGTTGCGGATGTTAAAATCTTTGGTCGATAGATTTTCACCGAGACTCGTATGGAACGAGCGCCCGCTGATCATGTTCCAGATCATATGCACTAGGTCAAGTGGAAAGTTTTTCTCGGTTAGTTTGACTATGAGCCCCTCGTGCCACACTGAGTCAAACGCTTTTTCGATATCAATCAGGCATGCTCCTACACATTTTTTTCCATTCATATCCCAACAAATATCAGATGTGAATTTGTTAATCGCGTGTATTGTGGAGTGTTTCGCGCGAAATCCAAATTGGTTATCTGGGATGATATTTAAGTCATAGCATACTTTTACCATGGCATCATTTATTATCATTTCGAATACTTTACTGATATTCGGTAAAAGGCTAATATAATGGGTCTGTAATTTAAGGGGTACGAAGGGTCCTTTTTTTTTAAGATGGCGACTACTTTTGCCTTTTTCCAGTACTCGAGAAAATGCTTATAATTTAACAGGTTGTTAAACAAAATAGTATAATATCTAACTATTTTGTCTGGCAAATGTTTCAACACGATATTTGGGATTCCGTCGAGTCCGGATGATTTTTTGTTATTTAGTTTACTAAATTTTCGCTTAACCGCCGCGAAGTGTGTAAAATATTTGTACGGATGCACTTCTGCCACTGGGGCGTCCGCTTTATTAGTTGCATTAAAGCAGCAAAGGGTCGCGTCTATAGAATCAAGCATCGTTAGGTCGGTGATAATGTTTCGGGCTTCTCTTATTACTTTGACGTCGTGTTCGTTATTCGGATTGACGTTGATCTTATCATTTACATTCGCAAAGAAGGCTCCGATCACGTTCATTTTATCATCGATGTTGTTCACCACGAGCTCGTCATTGTCATTTATCGGGAACGCTTCCGTTTGTATGCCCTGGCGATCTAAGTCGCCTTGATCGGTGCGGGGGATCTTCAGTTCCGCGATTCCGGCAGCGTTTTTTTTTCGAAAAATCTTGTTTACGAGTGGAAACATGCGCGTTGTGTCGTTCTTGGGTATCCGTTTAATTTTATTCATCCAAAATTCGCTGATGGATCTGGCTAGTTCTTTTTTCAACGCATCGTTTATTCTTGTTAGCGAACATTTTAATGCTAATACTATATACGGATCACTGTTGTGCCAGCACCGCTGTTCCCTGTGTAGTCGCGACAGTGCTTGGCTTTTCAATTTGTGTAAGTTACGGATATCTCTATTAATGTATGCATCCGTGCTGTTACTGCTATTGGCTCGGGGGATTTTTTTTCCATAGTATCGCGGGTTTTTTCGTCTAGGATTTTGAGGTATGCCAAGATCTCTGGTTTGATCAAGTTCCGATCCGCGGGGATGTCAAATTTGCATGTTTCGCACATTAATTCCATAAAAGACTCCCAATCTGTTTTTGCAAAATTATAAGCGATCCCTTTGTTTTCGTCCACGAGTGACATCTCATTTTCGTCTAATGAAATTCGCGCTACGATTGCGTTGTGGTCACTGTCATATGGCCGGCTCGGTAACCTGTTCGTATCTAACGCGTTGACGAAGTTAAGCCTCCAATCCGCGAGAAATAAGTCAAGAAACGATTGACCCCCTGGGTATGATGGGATATCACTGCAATAAAGTTTAGCTCGGTATTCTAGTTCGTATTCACAGATCCAGTTACGGAGGGACTCCCTCTGGAGTTTGGTATTCTGTTATGCCAATCTCCATGTTTGGCGTTTAGATCTCCCGCGATTATGTAATAATGTTCGGCTTTGTGCAATTGGAGAGCCTTAAATAAATTATGTAAGTCCGGTAAGAATTCTTTTTGATTACCGCAAGCAGCGTATGAAAATATAACAAACAGTTTGTTGTTACTATTTAAAGGGATGCAGATTATCGTATTTTCTAAGACCGGAGTAAGTACGCGATATTTGTCGTAAGTTGATTTTCTTGTACGCGATACCCTTTCTTAGGAGAATTGCCGTACCGCCACCCATTCGGTTGATGCGGTCGTCACGTAATACATGGTAATCCTTGAATTGTATCGTATGCTGCGCATTAAGTTTTGTTTCCGAGAGGAGAACTATTTCTGGGGCTTGTGAAGTGAGTAATGCAGTCAGAGAAAGTCTTCGGCTATTTGCGACGATCGAGTTAACGTTTATCGCTATGATTTTGAGATTGGATAGGCTTCGGTGTTTAGTGTTAGTTGGGAGTTCTTTGAATCGCGCCATTGTTTATTTTTCCAATAGTTCATCTAGCGTGCTTAAGCTGTAGTTAAGTTTAACCTCGTGATCTTCTACTTTTTTCATTAGATTATCTATCGCGCCTCGGATTTCTTTCATAAATTCCTCTAACAATTGTGTTGTTTTTTTTTTCGAGTCTTTCGAATATATTTTCGGGTAAAATATTTTCCTTGCTACTGGACATGCTATTTGTGCGCTTAGAACTAGCGTGTGCCTGCGTATTTTTTTTTTAGCAGTATCAGCGAAGCTTACGTTCTCTTTTACAAAATTGTTAAATACGTTTGCGCGGTTCGCTCTGGCTTCTTGTAGCGCTATTCTTTTTTCGCGGGTTTTTTTCAAGACCTCTTGCAGGACCGGGCAGCCTCTGAAGGAGGCCGGGTGGCCGTATTTTTTACAATTTACACAATATAATTTATCTTTACCGATCATTTTATCTTTTGTGAATTTACAGTTACCTGGTTCGTGCTCGCCGTCGCACTTTACGCATCTGTATCTCATGTTACAATTCGAAGCCGCATGTCCGAGTCTTTGACATCTTTTACATTGTATTATTTCATTACGTTTTAGCTTTTCCCAAGAGATTACATGGTGACATAGTCTGTTCACCTCCTTTAATTTGTGTATTTGATTATCCGCGGATAGTTGTACTAGAAAAAAAGGCAAGATCTTATTGTTGGCGATCGATCTTCAAGTTGTAAAACGAGATACTTTTGTGAAATGCAGTCCGCTCATCTTTATTTGCCTTAATTCGTTTAGAATTATATCGGGGTCGTACGATGTGTGTAAGCCCTTGAGCAAGAACGATGCTGATTTCTCACTTTTTAGTGTATAAGTATAAAAACTAACCTTTGCGGCTTCTAACAACTTTTTTACGTTAACAAAGTCTTGTATAGTCGACATTATAATAGAATGTTTTACGCTATTCACGCGTTTTATTAGGAAGTTAATTTTTATAGGATCACTAGAGAGAAGTTGTTCCACGTCCTTTGGGTCCTGGTATAACACATTAATTGGTGGCGGCTTCACCAACTTTTGTCCAGCTTGTGCGTTGCTGCGGGGCGGCTGATTTTTGTTTCTGCTCGCTGTGTCTTGTGCGGGTTGTATCGTCTTCTTCTCTCTCGTTCCCGAGCTAGTTTCTTGTTCCCTCTGCTCGTTATTTTGCCGCATCTTCGCGATGAGGTTTGTCTGTTGAAGCTGTTTATCCTTTTCTTCGTTCGTGGTTAAGCATTCGTATTTATTATTTGTAGTTACGCCATATAGAGTAATCGTATCGTCTTGTGTGGACTCGGTTTGGTCCGTGTCCATTGAGTCTATGATTTGCGATGTCGATGCCCATTTTGTCGGCGGTACATCATGTGGTTTCTTAGCCTCTTTGTTTGGCTGCCCTTGTTCCGTTTGCGTTCTTCCTTTCTTCACACGACACATTTTTATGCCGTGGGACACCTTGTTTCTTTTATTATTTGACAGACGTTGCCACTTTTTTAACACTTCTGCCGAGAAATGGTGGTCTCTCTTGGGTCTGCTTTCCTGTGTAGGATCGACTTGCTCGGATCCGACCGAGCCTGTGTATCCTTTTGAGGTTAGCTGATAACATATGCTATCGGTTGTTCTTGAAGGTTGGGCTACAATTCCATCGCCCCACTTTGACTCAGTATGATTTTGGTTTTCCACTCTTACAGGCACTCGATGATCGTCACAAAGTGTGCTCAATTTACTAGGTGCACTTTAATTACAGTGAAAAGGAATATTCTTAACCTTCTCGTACGCTTAGCTCTCGAAAACACGTCTACTCGCGACGCTTGCTCCGTGAGCTCCCCCCAATGAGTTGACGTATGTATATATATTATGTACGTATAAATTTTCTAAGGACTTATCAAACGTCCCTCGTATTTCTAAGTAATCAAATTACTGATATACATAGAGTAATGAAATTATTAAACTGCGATATAAGATATACTAGAATTCCACTATAATAATAGGATATTCCTATAGTAATAGGATGTAGGATCTTTGCAAGGGGTCTACCGCACTCGGCAATAGGTGTACAAATTTTGAGCAATACATAACAATAACAAGGAAATAACTACACAATATTGGGAAATAAGCGGCAATATTGGGCAAAAAAGCAATAGTAGGCAATAGACGGAAATAAAAAATAATAGTGTATAATAAAGCAGCAGCAATAGAGGAAATAAACAGGAAATAAATAAGCAATACAATAGAAATAGCTAAACAAGCACGAGCCGGCGCGCAAATATCCTCACTATCATTTCTGTGCTTACTACAGTTCGCAACTGTGCTTAATAATTTCTTGATAAATTGAGTTCAAATAAGTGAGTTGAGTTCAGTTCTAGTAAGAGTTTGGTGTTCTCTCTTGTCAAAATGGGTAAATAATCAGATATTATTTTAATATTTAATATTTAACCATATTTTACTTATATAGTATAACTGTCACAGTAAAAAAGGTGATCTCCATCAATGTATACATAAAACTTGATTCCTACAAAAGATTCAGGATTCTACGACACATTCTGTCGCGACTGGCACATTTCTGCAGTTATTACCTTTGTTTCCTATATTGCCCAAATATTGCTTTTATTACCGTTTTAATTAAGTATTACCGTTACATTGCCGTTATTGCCGAATATTGTGCATATATTTCCTTATTTCTGAAGCTATTGCTTTCTATTTTCAAGAAAAAGAGAGTTAGAAAAGTATGAAAATTTGCATTTTAAATATGAAAGAATCAAAATTTAAAAATTTATTAGTCCTTAGAATGGAGTAAACACAAAATAACATAAAATAAAATATTATAATAACATGTATAATAACATAACATATTTTATGTTATTATATATGTTATTATAATATTTTATTTTATGTTATTTTGTGTTTACTCCATTCTAAGGACTAATAAATTTTTAAATTTTGATTCTTTCATATTTAAAATGCAAATTTTCATACTTTTCTAACTCTCTTTTTCTTGAAAATAGAAAGCAATAGCTTCAGAAATAAGGAAATATATGTACAATATTCGGCAATAACGGCAATGTAACGGTAATACTTAATTAATAATGGTAATAAAAGCAATATTTGGGCAATATAGGAAACAAAGGTAATAATTGCAGAAATGCGGAACTTATTACCGTTTTCGGCAATAGGTGTACACTTTTTTGAAGTGTGGTAGACTCCCTGGATCTTTGTAAGATAAGAGTTTCCTTTTTTTGATTTTCCACATTTTTCCCCGACTTCTTCTATATGAGAAAGGAGGGACGAGCCATGGTTCTGGATTTACTGGAGCGCGGAAGCGACGGGTTCGTCGACAAATCGATCTCTTCGGTGGATTGGATTATCGGAAGGGCTCGGCTATCGATTAAAATCCTCCCTTTACGTCCTTTCTCCTGGGCAATTTGAAAATCGCTGACCGAGGATGGTCAGCGGAATCCGTCGGCGCCGTTCTGGTAAATGCGTAATCGCGCATAAATCAGCGTAGAAGAAGCGAGCGCCGCGCGATGCATATTTATGCGGCCGCGGCTCCGACAAATTAAATTCACACATTTCATCGGTTCCATAAAGCATGCGCATATTTTGCGCAGCGGTATGCGCCGAGAATGCAAGTCACGGGATAATGCTGTTCCGGAAGAGATTTCGTCGTCTGTCGGAACTTACGATCTACGTTTCCGTTGTCGCACGTGCTAATTAAATCGTTGAAACAAGTGTGGGTGTCGTAAGGACGGTAAGGCAACATGATTCGACTTTGCGGTGGTGGTTTTCAATTTTTATGCATTGCGATACATCCCCCTCCCTCCCCCCCCTCTCTCTCTCTCTTCATCTCTTTCTTCTGCGATGTCGTCGAAATCGCACGTCGAATCATGCAAGGCGAAACGTGCGCGCGAGCAAGAGAGAGTCCCATCCCGTATTTATTCATGAGTCCAATTCTGGATCGTAATGTACCAATTAATTTCGCTGGGCGACGTAATAACTTCTGAGATAATGTCAAAAGTGAAAAATCGCGCGTGACTTCTGCTCAGTCTCGTTAATGCCTGACAATCTTTCTCCGCCCATTAAGTATGAGAAACGCAATGTATTACTGCATCAAGATCCTTGCACATTTCATCCCGATTGACCAACCGAGCGTTCGCATTAATGTCCTGCTTTGATACATTCGACGTCCGGATACTCGTATGTCTCCGTGCGCTATCGTGTGCACAAGATCCGAGATTGAGAAATAGTTTAATCAACCGTAAGCAGGTAATTGCGTGCATCTCGCACGGTGTACCTGCGAGTAGTAAATAGGGTGACGGTAACGAAGATCTATTAATACGGTCAGCTTTATTCTGGTAAGTAACCGAGAGATATATCTTTAAATAAAACAGGTCAGTTTGCTTTTTCATCATGTTCCCAATAGTTTTATGCCTATATATACATATACATATCTGGCGCGATAAAATAAAAAAATTATCAGTTCTTCTCAAAAAACTCTTTTGTGATAAAATTACCTGTTCCAATAAATCTTTCTGTATCAATAAATCCAGTGAGCATAAAACTACTATATGTTGGTCAATGTAAGTTTACTGTATTTACCGTCAAAAGCAACAATATTCTTTGCAAAACAAAAATAGTCTTTCCGAATAATATACGAGCGGAGAAACACGAGAAGACGACGTGAAAATGTAATAAAACCGTATCTTGCTCATGGTTTTATTAGAAGCGTAAACAAATGTGCACGATGCTGGTTGATTACGCATTCCCAAGCATAATCGCGCGTATATGTACATGGTTTATCCTCGAATCCCATGTGCGCATGCAGTTTGTCGTGCAGCATTGTCGTCGCTTCATGACGGCACTTCGCCGCGAGTATTCGCGATTTACGTGACGAATAAACTTTGATTTACCGCCGCTATTCGCCAAACGCAATTTCTACCCGCGCATCCACAACGAGCAGAAAAAGAGAAGGAAGTTATGTTCGCCATATCACACCGTAACGGCGAACAATGTATTGATTACAGCCGCCTTTTCACGACCACTTGACAAAATCAGTACCGGGCAAATAACTATTTTATTTATCTCTTCGATCATTTTGTAGCCTGGAATATTTTACTCATCTCTTTTCGTTGTCTCTTCTAGAGAGCTTTTATTCGCTTGGAAAATTTAATAGCTTCAGTCTCGTTTCTTTGCAGCGAATTATCCGCACTTTCATATTCCCACCGCCGCAAACAATGAATAATACCCGAGAAATACGATATACCGGATACGCCATTAACTAATACTGCAGTAATCTTCTTTTCTTGGAAAATAGTAAGTGTCTTGACGCTACTTGCCAGAGTAAATGCGCTTGCAGACAAGTTGGACGGTAAATTATGCCGTACACCTTCTACCGGCGATATTCTCGCACATTTCTCGCATCTAGAAAGACATGAATTAACAAATGTGCTATTATATTTGCTTGCATATTATATTTATTATTTTATAAGTACACACATTATCACGTCGCTGCAAAGCTCTTATTAATTCAGATTGCGTTTTACGCGATGTTACATGATGAAAATACAGTAATTATGCAATAATTATCTGTAAACGTATAGTCACGCTACACTCGTCACAAGTATCTCCTTTATACCGATATTTTCAAGGTATGTCGATTAAATATACAAAACCTCAGCGAGAACGGTTGCAGTCTCCCGTGAAATTGCACGAAGTGCAGTATCGCGCAACTTAAAGAGGCTGGGTCAGAGGGGAATTTACAGTATTACTAGTCTCGTTCAGCAGAAATTCGCCAATATCTTCGTGCAAACAGACGAAAAAAAGACAGAGGGAGAAACAGAAACAAAAAGAGAGAGAGAAAGATAAGTCTTCCTTACGCCGCGCCGGTAGAATCCAGGTAGAAATAGCTCTTCCTTTGAGGTTTTCCCAGTTTAGTGAAACGAAAAAATTTTACCGTGGGGCTCTCGTCTCGTCGAAATTTATTTCAACTCACCTTCTACGAAGCCCTCATTCATCTTTCCGACCCGTAAAACGAAACTAGAGATGCAAGGAACGTTTCGAGGGCACAGGACCGCTCTGACGGACGTAAACTTGCACGAGCACGCAACACCATGCGTAACGAATTTACGGCCACCAACAGACGAAAGATGCTCGTATACTGATAGTGATGACCGTCACACCGATAAGTGCAGTAAAATGAAAGAAAGCAAAGAAATATATACTGAAAGATCCAGAACGTCCAGAAATGTCCCAGAAAATATTAGAAAAATACAGCATAGAGAAGGCATCAGAAGAAACGTGTTAAAAATATTACAAAATTAATTTAAATTTATGACACATTGTTTTATTTCAGTGAATGTCGAAACATCTTTCAACGTCCAGATTTCTGAAAAATATTAATTCGTTACTGATATTACGTTAAAGGATAAAAGAGATATCGCGTGGGCAGAATGGAATAAATTCGATTCGAATAGCTCGAATTAAATATAGATACTTTATTCACTCTTAAAAAATATGTCAGATTTTATTATTATTACATCTTTCCACGATGCCAATTAATTCTGCTGTTTTTCCTTGCTTTATTTCTTTTATTGTTCCTCTTTTTTATAATTAATTTCTCTTCTTTCTTTATCATCTTTTTAAATTCACAAAAGTAATTTTAATAAAAATAATGCACAATAATAATTTTTTTAGATGTGCTATAGTTAATTAATATAAAACAGTTTTCACAAGCGAAAAACTTTTGTAAAAGCTCCGAAAATTGTCTTGCAAATAGGAAATAATTGTGAATCATTAAATTCGAGAAGTTAATACAATACATTTTAATTATAAGAAATTTTCTTTAGAGTAGAGCAATTTTGAAAAACTACAACAAATAACAGGCGTATAGCGCGCGCGTATTTTATTGTAATGGAATAAAATGGAAAAATAAATTCATGTATTTTGTGAAAGTGAACGCTGAAACAGCGAATATCGTTTTGCAGTATGTCATTCAAAAAAAAAAGAAAAACGAGATATCACACGTGTGGAATTGCGTAAACTCGAGTAACAGCTTGACGCTTCGTAGAACAAAATCGAAATAATACGTTTTGTGCAAATATCAAAACAAATTTTAATAACTTTATCGGTAGTATTCTTTTCTTTTTGTTAAAAAGAAAAAAAGGCAAAGATAAAAAAACATATATACGGAATTGCATGAGCAACGTATAACGGTATGACTTTATTAATACTCATGTTGACATCATGTCTAAAAGAATCTCTTACCAGACTGTTACATCACGAGTGTCCAGTATTTATGCGGAATAAGAGTGTCATTATTATATACGAATGCCAGCTTACGATGATTATTCGTGATCGTCGATGCATAACCGATCAGATGTTCGACGAGTAACTCGGTTACGGTCTGCGATTATTGCTCGAGCTCTTTTACGACAGCTCATCCATTTCTTTTTTTTAGTCAGTTAGTTAGAGAAGTTAGTCAATAGCCTGAGAGTGCGTTTAAAGAAGCAAAAAAGAGAGGAAGCTTGAAAAAACAGCTCTCTCTTCGGCTAATTTACATAAAGTATCTTGCCGACAGTATCGTCGCTGTTATTGACAAATTTCTCGACAAATTCCGAGACAAGTTCTTCTCGAGGAAAATTCAGTGAAGCACGCTGCGATGAAGTATCTCGTACGGTGAATCAAACTGCAGACTGCCCTAGATCCTGCTTATGGCTTAATCGATAGTCATGGGAACATAAGAGAGAGAGAATAACTCTTCAATAGATAATTTAGAGATTGGACGCTTTTATGTGTAAGAGTAAATCTAGTTTAATTGATGAAACTTGGGAATTTGTAAAACTTGCGATTCAGGAAATTTCTCTTTGAAATTTATGAAGCTTGGAATCCCTATCGCGCTCTCTCTTCTTTTATTTTCCGAATACTTTTTCTGGCATCACTGATACCTTGATACCGAGTACTAAAACCTTGCAATATCGACGGCATGTAAATGATAACGTATATATCTACCATCCATATACTCGGAGCTATCTCGAGATTGTCGACAGCTCTGCGCTGGACAGGATATTATATCGTTTCCCCGACTTTATAGTCCCGCTACATGTCCTCGCGGTCTCGCGGATTCGTAGCCGGCTCTGTGTATTACCCGGCTCTTAATCTAAAACCTAACGATACAGCAGGGTCCATAAAACGGCTGGGATAAATCTGCAGTAGCACAGCTGCTGTACGGGACCGTTAAATCTTAACAGCTGCTGCTGTAACCGACGGTTTCTGGAATAGGAGGAAGTGAATCGCGCACCTCGGTGCCACCTGTAGAAAGTGCAGGTTGAATAGATATCGATCGTTTGCCAACGATAAGCGGTATCGGATTTCAATAATTTCTATTTTTCATCTTGTAACAGGTCTTTCTTATTGCAATTGTATATGTGTAAATATCTATAAAATTTTCGTTTACATTATACTTAGCACAAAATACAATCATATTTTGGATCTTGGAAGTTTTTCTTGAATCTCGCCATTGTAAAATCAATGTATTACAATTCTTCTGTTTCCATCTTAACGCAATTACAAAGAATTAGTCGAATATTCTTGCTGTTTGTAACATCGAGAGTTTTGGATAACGACCAAGCCTCAAGACGTCGCCGTCCCGCAATCTGTTCTGGAAAATATGCGCGAGTTTGATATTTTTCAAGCGAAAGTTACGAACTTTCAACCAGTCGCTATATTACAGATACATCCACATTTACTAGATATTAAATCACACACGCTAGCGCCAAATCACAATTTCACAAATTTCTCTGCCCCACCGTAGATTCCAAAGAATGTCCGGAACGTCACAGAATCGATGAGAATGCAACAAACTTCTGGATCGCCATATCGATCGGATACCGCAAGCACAATGGAGAATCCCATACAACCGTAGCGTGTCAAGCCCGATCTAGATCTCCATCGCGGGTCCAGGAAACAACAAGGCAAACATCCATGATGTATCAGAATAGTCATTGCGGCTGTGTGTCTGGTTACCCAAAAGGGGAAAAGAGGGAAAGGATGTCACAATCGTCGCCAACCATTGTCAATGCTCGAGGACGCGTTCCCATAGTTAAAAATCAGTCGAGAAACTGACATGTTGCCACGTGAATTCTTCAAAGAGGGACGACGTCCCGCCACGATCAATGACGGTGATCGCCTAGCCGCCAATCAGCAGCCATGGCAGCAGGATGGTGACGCAGAGTGCCGCCACGCAGCTGGACAGCATCGCTAGCGGACTCGCGGCTGATTCCGATTCCGCGTTCTCCATCGTGCCGTAATCCTCGTCACGCTCGAACTCGCGCACCTCGACGTCGCAACGGAAGCAGACACGCGCGGTGCTGCTCTTGAAGTGATTGCCGTCCTTCCGCAACACTTGTGCACCAGAGCCCTTGCGCTCCAGCTTCCAGCCGGGTTCCTGCATCAGCATCATTTTGCAGCGCGTCTGGATGTTGCTGGTCGAAGAGCGAGTAAGCTTGTGGGAAACTTTCCGCGAGGTTCCGATCGGAAAGGCGATGTTCGCGTGATCCCGGTGCGTGGAATAGTTCGCAAGGCGAAAATACGTTCTCTGGCGAGAAAGGCAGTTGGTCCTTAGTTGGTTTCTGAAGTTACGCCGTTCCTGCGCGAAGACAATATCTCCTCTAGCCTGGTCGTTGTTCCACACCGCCGGAAGATGCTGCGGAAGATACCTGCAAAGGGAAGTTCTGGCATAAATCGATGGATCGCTGTAAGGATAGTTTAATAACAACTTGGATCGTACACGATGGCTCAAAGAGAGACAGTTCTACGTGACGAGAAATTCGTATTGAGCAGTATCGAAAAAATTTCTCGATATTTTTAGTTTGATTGACGCGATGGATCTCGAGATTACTGGCTGCTAGATGCCATTATTGCAAATTCAGGTTTTTACGTAATACTAAATTGCGTTATAAATTACATTTTCTATTTTTTAATCTGTGCTACCACGATGAACACATATTCTGGTTGTCTTCCAAACTGTCACGCGCAGATGCATGTTGCGCTATGAATTACGCGCGATTTTTACTCAGATGTTCAGATCCGCGCGGTTTTGCGGTGGAGTTTCTAAATCTCCGCAGCCGCGGCTTATCGAGCGTGTCGCGTTTTACAAACGTGTTACAGCCTTAGGCGGAAAGCTGGAAACCGGTTCTGTGTTTCGTCGGGACGACGCAGTGGCGATCCATCATCGGCTTTCTGCCAGCAGAAACGAGAATTAATCGAAGCGACTTCGACAACTTCGCCGCGGCTTCCGGCAGTGAGATCGTGAACAGCTGTTAATACATCCGCGCTCGATCGCCACGCCGGTCGCTGTAAACCCACAACCACGACCACGAGCAATCTCATAGATGCACCGAAAAACGGACAAGCGGACAAAAAGCTGACAGAACCAATGTAACGACCAATAAAACATGACAATCGCAAAATTGCACGGGAACAATCTGCTTTTATCTCGTAAATTGGGAATGCATGTTTCTTCCATTCGCGCAGCTCTAAATAAATATTGTATAATAATTATCTCGAAATCATTTCTCTCTTTACAGCAAGCTAAAATGATGCAGAAATTTCCGAAATAATGAAAGCAACGTTGCAGTAAATTTTTCCGCGTTTATGAAACACAATAGAGGTGCAAAATTCGCGCGATACCAGTTCGTGATGCTTTCGTTGCACTTTTGTTACGTCGAGAAAAATCGTTATTGTGAGTTTTTCAATACCGGTGCGATAAAGTCAGCTAGTTTTGCAATTTTCGACGGCAATACGGTACAAACAATGCCGATTAAATATTTACAGAGATGGCGAACGTTAATACACCGCAGAACAGTGCTTAAACACCTTCATTTTCCGGATGAATTGTTTATTTTCTATGCTTTGTCTGCATGTACAGTTCTATGCTCAATTTTCTACAAAGTCCTGAAACACTCGGTGTCGCACTGCAGATAATTAAACTGCAGTTTGCCGTGTCGATGATTACGGCTCGTCGGATTAAATCCGTTTGCATGCAAGGCTAAACAGGCCGGGTGACAATGCACCCTAATTACAGACCAACGACGATTCACGTCGACACGGATGAGCATGAAAAGCGGATTCGCGATTACGGTTATTAAGGAAAATACACGTTTGTACACGTTCATTATCGTCCCGGCTTGTTCCACTTCTTCATTAATTCAAAGATTTTATCGTATGCGGCGAGCTAACAAAAACGTACAAATTATTCTTCAACTCTCAGTAAGATAAACAACAAGAGTTATAAATATATAAAGAGAGCAGACGTTGATATAATAATTTATTGCAACGTTATTTCTGAACAAGCCTCACCCGCTGCGCGTATATATCGTTTATCTTATGAAACAGTTTTTGTGCTTAATGAAAGTTCTTGACAGAGTTCCATTCTAAATGAAATTCACCTGCTATAATCTGTAATCTCCTTCTGACAGAGATAACACGCTCGCGAGCAGACTTTACAATGAAAGCTATATTATTGTCGCGAGTTTCTTAATGTTCTCGGAGCAAGAGAAACGCAAATGAAGATTAAGTGGCACAAAGTGTAACTTACGGCTTTCAGCTTTCTTGAGGCTAACAAGACGAGAGTAATGGAATTTCCTTAGGTTTCCCGATCTTCTTCTGCCGTACTACTTTATAGCAAGAACAATGATCATCAACTACTGAAAGCTCTTTTCGCGTCGGTGTCGAAGGAAAGATTACGATGCAGGAATTAATGCATCAGCTTAAACAATGGGCGGTTTTGTGGACGTTAAACGTCCGTTATATTCATCGGGCAGAGTTCGATCACTCTATTAGTGACGTATATCAGTGACATCATTTCTGGTCTTACAATACAGTATGATCAAGTATTGTTATATATATAAGCTTTTCTTCTCTATCACTTTGACTAATAGAGAAATTCATACGATAAGTTGAAATTAAAAATAACAAATAAATATAATCTTTCTCTTTTCACATGTCTTGTATAAATATTATTGCACAGATGAGATTCTTTTACTAAATTTTTATTTTAATAAATCCATTACAAATTCGGCATTAGTTTACGCCGGCAGATATATATTGGTGCAATAAATTTCGCTTCATATCGCATTCACCCCCCCCCCCCAAGCTATATAAAAACGAGGTGAAAAATAATTTTCAGTAAGGAAGGTCGCCGAAAAAGGCACCCAGGGGAAATTAGAATTCGGAACAGGCTGATCAATTTTCATGAATATCGCTCTATCCTGTTTGCCTTATTGGAAGTTGAGAAGAATAGAGAAAAGATTCGACGCGAGCACATAGAACGTGTACAAAAGACAATTATTTATTAAGAGCTTCCTTTTATCCCATAAAAGTGAAATACCGGCGTAAAAGAGTGACATAAAAATGAAACTTTTAGACGCGTGTTCTTCTGGAAACTAGAAGTCGTGAACTCTCTTTCCGGCTGCCGGCTGGAAACTATTTCACGTCGAAGTTCAGAGATATTTGCTGGAGTTTGAATGCGAGCTTCATCTCGAGATTATTTTAATCTCGATGAAAGTAGGCAGCACACGCTCACTCATTCAATTTTAAGACAAATTATAATGTAGGCTTCTCGAACCAACCAAGAATTCCGTGAACACGTTTGAAGTTCATGCTGAGAAAACGACGTTTTAAACTTTACTTGGTTATTGTGACCTGGAACGCTACGCCAGTAATATTATAACTATAACTTTTCTCTATGAGATAAGCTGTCACTGGTCTCAATAAAAGATAAAAATGGAACGATTACATAGCGATAAATAAATTGTTTTGAAAATTTGATTCGTTCACTCGTTATTCATTTGAATCAAACAGCGTTAAAATGCATTTGTTTCAAGATAAAAATATTAGTGTCACACGGTATACTGTAACTGTTTTTAATCGAAACTTGAAGCAACCTATATTTTTTTGTTGAATTAATCATACGTTATAATACCTAGTCTGTCATCGCGTATCCAAGACAAAAGAGCGAACGGTTTGTGTTCTCGTACAAAGTGCAAGAACAAAGTCCGCGATGCATTAATCATCAGGAAAACTTATCGAATCACAAAACACGTTATGACAGTTCTCGTCGCATTCCAGAACGATACTTTCGAGCCGCATTTGTACTACTTTCTTTGGATAGTTATCTGGATTTTGCAAAAAGTGCGGTCCGTTACAGGCGGATCGGCGAGCATCGCGACACGTTCGTTCGTTCATCGATTACGCTGCTGCATCGTCGCAGATGAGACAGCCCGCGATTTCTCTGACATCCATGCCGAGGAAGAGAGTCGTCGTTTCTATCACCGTAGAAATGACACGTACTGTGCTACAGCTATGCTAATGTAGATATGGCGAGGTAAGAGGAAGAACCCGGTTAGCGACCTCATTCGCGATTAACCTTCCCGCCCTGTTCACGAAACACACTCACATGGACGTATCAGAGGAATTTTATGACGAGGAATAATGAATATGGAAAGCGCGAGAATTGTACGTATAAAAATTCGTGGCACCTTTTACGACGGACGACGATAATGAGGCACTCCACAGCTCCACGATTGCTCGAGATTCGTTATCTAAGAAATATGCGCGCACTCTTATTATCTCTATGGATTATTATGTACGTATATCACTGGATCGCCTGGCAATCACGAGAAACGGAAAACTTCAACGATCGTACACGTTCGAAGTTCCTGATCGCGGCAAGAAACCGGACCGGTATGAAGTATCCCGGAAAGAGGAGAACGATGATGATTATTCAGCCGCGCTCAACTTACAGCGGCAAATGTCGCAGTCACCGTTGTACTCGCCTCGGAAGGGAAAACGAGAACGGGCACGTTCCAATTTAGCAAATGGCGGGAAGAAAGACCTCTTTTTGCCATCTTTGCGCGTTTTCTCACTCACGCAAGATTCCCTGCGGGATTATCTGGATCATCGCGTTCTTATCCGCGGAAGGAACACGTTTCCCTCCCCACGACATTAAAATCGCGTCGTATGAATTAATCAGTTACATGGCGATTATCCCAGAATGTAATTGAAACAGCTGCACGTTATGCGAGACCATGTAATTTGTCGAAACACTCGTTCAGAAAAATCAAAACGCTGTATTCACGAAAAAACTGGAAAAAGCAGGCGTACAAAAGCCAAATTTTTATTGGGATAGTGAATTTTCATCTCTGCGCTGTAGTCGCCGCTCGTGTGCGTTCGGCAACGGGTTGAATGCAACGGCAGAACGCGAAAAGACTCGCGGATCATGTCATTTGCAAAGGCTTTGTAGCTTCCGAGCCTTTTGTTCCGCGAGCTGGCAATTCTCGGCGCGGCGTAATCGGCGTGCGGGCTTTGACGCTGCAATTCGGTCGAAAAGCGCGTGGCGCGTTTCCGTGGCACTATGCGGTATGCACGATAACGCGAAAACACGGGAAACTGCCAGTTGCGCCTCATGTCGAGAAAATGCGAGTGAAGAAAGGTTGGTAACTGCAGTTGCGAGAATTTCGTTTAACTTCGAGGATGGTTCTTTTTTATTTCAGAGCGGAATTTTCACTCAAGAATCTCTCATCAGCAGAAATATTTAGAGTACCTCGCAGACGTAAATCTTTCTTGAATTTTCTGGTATATTGCGAGAAAAGCATTCAGTGTTATTTTTATTTTAAAAAATAAAACTTTGTTGAGAAATTTAATTTAATGATACTTTTTTAATGAGACTTTTACACATTAGTAAAACTTATCGCAACGCACTGCAATTGCGTTATTCCTGTACGATAAGCGATGGCTGAAAGAGTAGCGCAACCACAGGAGAAAGTCGGAACAAACATGCCCATTATTCTCAGTTTTGTAATCTTTGATCACGTTGACCACATGGTGGGATCTGATCGGATTTGGCGACGCAAACAACCTTTCTACGATTCTTTTTGCGCGCTCATTGTTCTCCAGCTAGCGACAAAAATCTACGTTCCCGTTGAAAAAGGGAGCCCGTTGTCGGGCGCGTCTGGAATTCTCCGTTTTTATGGACGGACGGGAAATATCCTTCGGGAGACGCGGACATGACGTACCGTTTCGTGCGAGCAAAAGTGCGCGACGATAAAAGCGAGCTTTTTCATACAAACAGAATTATGGTATCTTTGAGGAGGGAAAAAGCTGAGTCTGAAGCTTCACGGAAACTGTTGATGTCGGAAAAATGATTAAAATCCTTTCCAATACTTCTCGACGTTCGACACAGACTAAATGTCATGGAATTATTGACGCAAACTCCAGAAAGTGCATTGAAACGAAGCTGATACTCGGATACTTGAATGGAGCAAACTCCACAGCTGATTCCAAGTGGATTAATATCCTCACATTAATTTTCCGGCAGCAACTAAGTAGCGTTAGTATAATAAATAATAGACAATAAAAGCTGTGCCGTAACGAAATCCACATCGACTTAATGTTCCGAGTAAACGTGATTAAATACGCGGCGGCGCAGGAAAATTACGTGCACAATCGTTAAACGCGAAAAGCAAACTCTCGATGGGCAACCCAATTCGCGAAGCACCTGTTAACGTCGTTCTTTCACCGACACTTTTAGCGCTTTTAAAAGGAAATTGGACTCGAACAAAAGGCGCGTATCGTATTCGCATTCGCCCCGGTTTTGTATAAAGCGCGAACACAAACGATACGGACAAATTACGTAATATCCAGTACCTTGGCTACATAAAAAAGGAATGGGAAGCGGAGATTGCATTGTAGAAATACATGATAAAAACGTATATACATTCCGTGGCTTAAATTCTCGCTCGACTCGAAAAATATACCAGCGCACACACAGCGGAAACATAAATTATCGCATAAGAATCGGTGATTTTCCAACATGAAGTGCAATATTTCATTTTAAATATTTATATATGTCACGTTGTGAAAAGAATAATTTCAGTTTAATATTAATCGCAGAATATTAAATTGTTTTGTCCCTGTTTAAACCGGAATAATAAACGCAAGCTTTTTTTTGAATCTCAGAGACTTGCCTTTCATCTCTTTTTCCTCGAAACTCTAACCGATCATTGTACATCCGACTCAAAAAGAACAACAGTCGTAAAGCAGCGATGGCACAGTTAAGTTATTCAAAGGATAAGTCAGGTTTACATAGTAATGCAAGCATCGAGATATCCGAGGTACAAAACCTCGTCAGTGAATTGCTAAAAAACATCTCATTTGTCTTCGACATTCATTAGGCAAATGGAACGAAGCAAAGCTACGCTTTGAAATACAGTAAATAGTTATTAAAGAAATTACGTCATAAAGATAATTATATTCCTGGTGGTTCGTCGTATTGTGCAGCTTCCAGCTACCGTCTCTGGTGGCTTTTTAATTAAAGAAATAAACTCCTCGAAAATCAATTGCCTAATTGGACTACATTTATATTCCGAACGGTCTCAAGAGCAATTAACGAAATTATTGGATAATCATAGAACATGTATTTTTCCTAGATATTAAAATTAAAATTACGCAATCTTTATTCATACGATAATTAATTTGATATGACGTTAATGTGATTTAATAACGATTTTATCATTATAATTATGCCAGGAATGAGTAATTATTATATAAGTATTAATCCCGTTTAAAAACGCAAAGTTGACGCATTTTTCAGAGTTTAAGTTTTGAGTTATGATTGTATACTTTAATTTTTATTCAACATCAGTTGAATAATGCAAACATTTGCCATTAAACCTCGATCGCATAACTATAAAACTATAAAAATTCTGTATAGTTCGCGATTGCTAATTTTTGGTCTGATGAATCTTTTAGCCATTTTAAGTCGAAATTTTGTGATCTTCCTGAATTTCTCGTGTTACGTATGTTTCACAGTTTACTGGCACTAATAATTTATTAAAACTTTTTTATACAAATGATTTCATTACCATAGATATATTTTTCTTATATATGACTATCATACATATATGTATGATTGAAATGAAAGTCTGGCGCAAATTGCTCAAGTCAATACGTTTTTCGATCTATCTTTTTACTCCAACATTTCATGCATCTGCGTTTGTCAATTGTAGAAAATTGCGTGAATAAAATGAAATAACCATCAAGTGAAATCATTCGTAGCTTCTTGATCACGTAAAAACATAGACGCGTTTGCTGTTTTCCCTTCGTGCATGATTCCATCCGCAAAAACGTTGGTCGTGACGAATTTCGCGGTATTTTATTCGGCATGCGTTCGTATTTAATCGTCAATTTGCACGAGAACGTTACATAAATATCGCTGGATATGCGTTTACTTAGGGCGACTGGGTCGTCACTTACCATTGCTTACAACGACGAACGGTCGATATTAGCATTTCAGATGTGGCTAAGTACGCGCGACACAACCTACGAACTACGCCGAAAGCGATACTCCCGTGACAAACGTTTAATTCAAGTAGATAGTATGCGAAATCGGAAGGTTATTAACAATTATATTAGCAACATTAGCATCTTACTGAATAAACATACAAAGTGCATAAGGTGGAAAGCATCGAAATCACACTAATGATTCTTAACTGCGCTCAACGCAGATTTTTATTGCCTGTTTTGCGTTCGATATTAATTTAGTTTATCAAGAATAATTAGAGAATTTCTGTCACTAGTCTATACACTTCCAATATTGTATAATTTGCGTTTTATATAATTCGATGATTAAAATCTCGTTAAGAGAAAGTCGGATACGCGAGCAAAACAGAATGATGTAATAAATGTTAATATCGCAAAAGAGGATAGTTTAATTGATTCGAATTTAACTTTTCTACGTAAAAGATGAAATTGCTGGTCTAATTAAAAAGAGTTATTTAACGTCCAAAATTAAATCGTATTACTCATATCGCATAATGAACAAATTAAATTTCCGAATAGCTGATGAAAACCCTTCAACTCTCTCAATTTCATACGAACTTTACTTGATAAATAGAATTTTTTTTCCAATTATCGAGCACATTGAAATTGCGAATAATGCAATTGGATAAAATGTTAATTCAATAATGTTTCTCACATTGTTGACGATATTTTATGACATATCTGATATACATCCTCTGTACAATTATATATAACTATCGTTTTTCATACAACGTAATATCAAGTATGATTAAAGTGCTTTCCCAGAATTTATATTTTAACTGCGCTTCATTCGGTTAAACACTGGTTAAAATATCAATCACGTACTTTGATACATAATCCATTATTTGTCTTGATTGTTTTTGGACATAAAATCCATATCGACACGTTAATTAAGATAACATTGTTACGTTATTTATATAACATCTGAAATTTTTCACGAGATAAAAATTCTTTCTTATAGATATACGTCACCAAAACACACCGAGAGTCCGTTTATAGTTGCTGGTTGACCCAGAAAAACAAATCTCACGGTGTAACGCAAAATCAGAGCACGCGTTTTCGTTTTCACGCTTTTATTTTAGCATACGATCACATCTAGTAACCAGTATAATTTCTCATCGTAGATAATGTCGCGCGTATACAACTATTCAACATATCATGTATAAACATCCAGACATGATGCCCTTGCGCAACTAAAAAAAGTAAAAGGTTGCATAAAGCCAATAACCGCTATAATTTGATACGATAATGAGCTATTTATCATGATAATCCATATATAATGCAATTAATGACAAATTAATATGGATATTGACATCTTTAGCTAATCAAATTATATTTCTTCATACAATCAACGATCGATTTATTCTATAATTTTGCAATTAAGTAATAAACAACAAAAATTATCAGCAATTTAACACAATGCGTGAGCAAAATCAATTGTAACATTTAAGACGCATGAGATTCGAGCAAAGAATAAAAAGAATAAAGAGTAAACAGAAAAAAAGTCGTATCTCAAGAGCTAGAAACAACTATCAGAAAATAACGTAAAGCAAACGTCGCGTGTAGTTTCGTGTCTGAAACTCCGACCTTGTGATTTCTACAAGCAACGCAGTCAGCACAGCATGTGCGTGTCCCCCCCGTTTCCTCTCCGCCCGCACATACATACGTACCTTTGAGACGCAAGGTAATCCGGGACGAGAGGCACGCGACCACGGCCACGTGAGAAGTGAGAGAAAGGGAGACAGAGAGTTCTTAGCGCGGCTAAGAATCCTCTAACGCGGAACTCGCGAAGCCAGAGTCACGGACGCGCACGGAAACTTGGCCGGAAATGTGTCGCACGTTCCGGAGTACACGTGGTAGTCTCTGTGTGGCGTGACGCTGTTAAATGTCTGGACGCAGAAGCGCGGAGCACGTCCTACCGCAACGGCGTGCGATACGAGAATGGAGAGCCGTGAACGGCGACGCGGCACTACTACCCAGAACCGGGCGCGGGCGGCGCGTCCGCATACGTCCGCTCCGATTGACTGCGGCCGATGGAGCCGAGCGCTGATTCGTCCACAAGTCCGAGGCGCAGCTTGCCCGCGAGACGGCCGTGCGTTGGAGCGAATCGATCGATCGATCGATCAACAAGCAACAATCGTCAACAAGCAACAATTGTCAACAAGATCTTTGCTCCTTAACACCCATTCTTCACAGATAAGACTTATTTTCGATTTATTTGAGATTGATTGATTATTTATTTGAATCTGTTATCTCGAATTTGTCTTCCATCTGATCGAGATACGTTGTTTTCAAGCTGCTCTTCTATGTTCTATCGCGGTATTTCCAGATTCTCACGGGTTGTTGTCCTGGGTATAGCGTGAAATTAGGCACGAGCGATATTATATGTCTCGTGTATGTACTTGCGTATTTTTTTTAACTCGGTTTGGAAAATTTGATTGGGAGTGGTACATGGGAAATTCAACCGAGGGTTGAATATCAATTACGGTTCGCACTTATCTACATTTGTGGAATCGGCTATTTGTTGAGCACGCGAGCTAGCATGAGGAGGGTCAGATGTACTCGAGAATGTACGCCCGACTATATCGTTATCTCGTATGCGACCTTGTTTCAGAATTTATCGCTTTCACTTCATACACATGCACGTTCTATCATGTACACGCACTTCCTCTTGTACTGAGCAGCCGAACTTTACAGAACCACATGTGTAACGATTTTTTCCGAAAATAATATCAAATGTCATCCATCAAGTTTTTATTGAAACTGATTGTGATTTGTCAACAAACTCGCTAAAAGATGGAATACTTAGCGTATATTCATTAGAGCTAGATATAATTAGCTTAAAAAAGTGACACATAAAAAGCATATTAATTTGTGACTTTTAATTAAAGATACAAAGCTGCTTTTAAAATATAAAATGTATTTGTTTTGATGGCATCGGCACGAAAGCCACGAATGAGGAACAAACAAACGGAATAAACTATATTGCTTGACGCAACGATGTTTATGGCATGTGCCAGGTTCCTCTGTGTTTGCCTTCTTGTACTACTATCGTCAAATGGATTCCATTTAACTGCATAAGATCGCAATGTTTATTCCCTCAACAACAGTTTACATAACGGCAGGACTCTTGAGGTACGGAAAATGTGGCGTTTCGTGGAAAGAAGAGAATCGTAATTCAGAAACTAAATTCTGGCAACGACTGACTTTTGTGATATATTTTTATATACTCTTTCATTCACTCTCTCCAAAAAAATTTGACAGTATAAAATAAATCGTAAAAGCCACATCTTCTCTTTCTACATATTCTTTTTATGCTATTTTGAAATCAAATTTCAATAATAATGTAAATGTAAGATATTTATGAAAGAAGCAAGCATTGAAAGAAACCTCGGGAAAACGTTAATAAAAAATTTCCCATTAATAAAAAAGAAGACCGCGATTATTGAAAGAATCATATAAATTGAATTGAAATAAAATATGAATAATTTAAAAAATAATTTTAAAAAGACTTCAATATTATTAAAAATAATATGGTACAAATATGTAATATGATACAAATTAAGATAATGCTATTTCAATAAATAATTGCATGGATACGTCATAGTTTATATTGTATACAGGAAATAATAATACAGAACCTCTCCTCGATCCGAACATGACATGAGATATAATAATGTCATGTTTAGATCTCTTTGCAGAAACAATTTGCGTCGCATCGAATATCGTTACATAAATATGCAACATCGATCAAGCTTGGTCAAAGGTAAGAAAATATTTTGACAAACGAGAAATGAAACGCATAAAATTGAATAGCAAAAATTAATTATCAACGAGAATGACGAAAAGAGAGAGACTGTATGTGCACGTGTGTGCATGATAAAAGCAATATCCGTAATTCGTTTTAAAGAAGCTATTTAAATTCGATTTCGTTCAGGAACTGCATAACAATGGCAATTTTTGATAGCGTATCGTTCGAGCGCTGATATGGATTTTCTTTTTATTATTTGCGTAAAAGTCTTATCGTTCCTTCCTTCCTTCCTTTCATTTCTCTTTATCTTCCCGTTCTTTGTTAACTTGCGCTAAAGATAAGGTCATTTTACTGCTGGAATAATGTAAGAGAGAAAGAAAGAGGATTGCTCGCGCGCTCCGGTATATAATACTCTACTATATACCGGCTACAGTGGCGGATTTCCTAATGAGGCACAAAACGCGTACTTTAAGCACCGTGGTTGACGCAAAAAGATAGGAAAAGGATTTTTCAAGAAAACTCTCCACAGATAAAGATGACTTCATCCGACAACTATTCATACTTCAGGAAACTAATGCTCTTGTAGCAAAATCTCAGCAGATAAACCATTAATTTAAGATAAACCGTTAGTAAAGATAATTAATCAACGCTAGGAAATAACAAGCGACGTCAAAGTGATAAAAGGCGACACTTAAGGTTATGTAAGCGATAACATGGACGAGAAATAGTAATATAAACGGGAGGCGTGTCGAACTTCGTTGACCAATCGAGCTTACTGTGAATCGAGTCCTTCGGTAAATCGATGCCCGTGTTTGTCATCGGGACAGAAATCAAAACTCGAACAATACCGTTCCATAAAGAGAACTCGTGTTTTAGCTCAGGTCTCGACCACCCGCAGAAAGTATAACAGCAAACGTCAATAGGAATGAAACTCTACTCGCGACGAAGGAGGCCAACGATATTCTCTTGGCAACTTTTCTTTGCGAAGAAAGAAATATCATCGGTCACGATCGTGTCAATAAAAGTCGCACGATTGTGATTGTGTAACACGCGCGCGATTAGCGTCTCGTCCAATTAATGATGCTATTAATATTTCGCGAGCAATATTTCAATGCTTCAACCAATATCCGCAATATTAATCTTCCGACCGAAAAGCTTAATCAGACTTTAAATGAGAAGGATTTAACTTCCGGCTTCATATTATCCAGCTTAATATTTCATCGAAAATTGAAATTTTAGGTAAACAGGTCACAAATCATATTGCCCTAGGGAAAGAGCTATAACTGTAATGTTGCTCGCAGTATTAGTCTGCTATCAAATTTATACGTGTCAATAATTTTTGTCATTAAGCGATTTAATTCCTGCCGTATTTTACTTGTCACACGTTGGGAGAACATTTCCCTGAAAGTTGTAATTGCTTCGAAGGAATTATAGAGGAAGCAATCGGGCAAGAAAGACGATAAAAGATTCGCCATTCTCGCCGATACCGACGTCGTACATTACTGTCAGCGGTATCGACATCTCCGTCGACTTGAGGACGTAACAATTACACCGTGGTAAGGAGAGATTACGAAAGATATTCTCTTACGGTGGTAATCTAAGTAACTCAAGAGCGACCTCACATGAAGAGATAATCAACACGAAAAACGATAAGATAGTATCATTTCGAAAGATTACGCACACGAATTCTTTTTCGATATGGGTGATATTTGCTTACATTCCTTAATAAAGTCGATTATTTACATAAAATTTCAGGAAGCACATGTGCAATAAAAATCTCATTTAAAAGTCAAAATCGAACATTTTGTCAGACAAAACGCGTCGATTATTTAATATCATTTGTTTTCAGTTATTTTTACTTGGCACACTTGTCAGAATATATAAAAACATTTTGCAAGGCAACTCTTCTGAATAAAATGAGCAACGCGTTATTTCTTCCTAAGTAAGAATCTCATTTGCGATACACACATATAGGAAAGATTTAATTATGATATTAACATCAATTTTGAATACGGTTAATGCAGAAATTGGCATCGTGAAATATCGAATGTCGACCTGGACAGGTTTCCAAGAGCGAAGGATGTGCAAAGCATCCAACGTGCAGACTGCAGAGGGCTTGTATCAAATGTCCTGCTCATTTTCAATTCCCCCCGAACATATTTCCAAGGTAATATTTCCATGGGTATTCCAGTAGCGGCGGGTATTTATTTGCTGGGAAGGGCCTGCGAGCCGCGCGAGAGCGTGGACTGAGTAAAATGGGGTGAGATTTACATGAAAAATCTCACTGTTCCGTCGACTGCCGGTCCTTTTTTCGCGTTATCTTCCTGCCGCCGCGTGCATCTATTTCACGTCAATGGTATCGTCGGCAGCGAAAAATGGCAAGAGGACTGAGAAAGTCATTACGTGTTCCGATAAACGCGCGTGTATAATTGCATTATATACGGCGCACCAACACCGTCCCGCCTTTGATAAATCATGCTACACGGAGTCAAGAGAGCCTCGACATTTTTTAAATAAAATTACCAGCCAGAGAAAGCTTGCAAAGCGTATATTCTACGAGAGTGCACGTAACAAATCGCATAAGTGTCGTTAAACATTCAAAATTTTATCAGTAGCAGTACTCAATTCTAGAAACTCTCTTTTACGACGTATTATCTTGTTTACATCGTATACATTAAAATAATTTGTACATTTATTCATATTTTTTCCTTCTGGAGATTTGGCATATTAATATCTGTTTTATATTTCCTCGATTATATCTTATACTTCAGGTATTTAAAACAATAAATAAATAAAGCTATGCTTAATGTCTAAAAATACATAAACGAATATGTAAATTGCAGTATATCTCACAAGACGTTATCTCACTTTACACGTATCAATTTATCATCAGTAAATTGATATATCGCATACGCTACTAATTTATGCGTAGCTTTCATACATCACGTGTAATGATTAAATGCAACTCCGGCATTCTGATAGAAATTTGACGTATAGGCCGATAAATCTTCATGAATAACTTGTGTAAAATACTTTCATGTTTTTTAATACGCTTTTGTTAAGCAAACATTCAGTGAGCTATTTCTGACTACATAACTAGTTCCAATCGTGCCTCGGGGAAGCATCGCAAGACGGCAAATCCCGTTGAAGTAACAGAAGAACTGGATTGTAACTTCTGATTATGCGTTGCGTCGCGAAAATTATAATACCGTAATTCTGCGGCTTGATTTGTCATCTGCAGTTGTAAGCGAGTTACGGTTTCGAATTTCGCAGCGACATTTCATCGTTACCATGGAAATTGCTTTGACGACGGTTTATTGGTTTCGTAACTACATGTAACATAATTAAGCGGTGGCGTACGTGACATGCCGATTCGGTGTTGCAGCACACCAGCAAGCAAGTAATTTCGAACAATACGTATGACACAAACGGTTGCTTTTAGAGGAAGGAATAAACAGCGTCGTTGCATTTTTTCAATTTTACATTTTGTATCTTATAATATTCGTTAACGCGAATGAGTGTATAGGTAGCACGTAAACTCGCGCGAACGCGACAAAATAGTCGCACAATCAGCCTTTTCTGCCTGGGATCTTTCAAAACGCTCCCCGACCGACAAAATTAAAGCAATTGCTACCTTCTATTCATAGGAGCCATTACGTCGAATTGATAAACGCACGCAAGCACCGACGACAATTGGCACATTAAAGAAGACGGGGCGTGATGTCAACGACCTGTAGATAATCATATATAGATGATAACGACGTCATAGGGGGGCAGAGATAAAGTGACCACTTTTTATACCGCACTAATCAGTATATTTTTTTCGCGCGCAAAAGATTATATTTATTTCAATTAATAGAACTATTTATATGACCGAGCATTAACGAAAGGAGATATTCAACGTATTTAATATATTTTTAATATATCATAAAGAAATTAATAATTAATAATGTTTAAAATTAACATTGTATACTGATTAAAATCAACTAGTCTTTGAACATATATTAGACTATAGATATTTCCGACTTTCCATACACATGATGAAATATTGAAATGGCACTAGTTTCGACACTAATTAACACCATTAGTGCGGTAAATTGTATGCCATGCCCTTTAGGACAAAGGGCTGATGCTATGAGCTTTAAGCTGAAGCTAAGCGAGTTGAACACTACGCTCCAGTACGCGATTAACAGTTTGTTACGAAGGGAGGAAATAATATTTGTGAAAATAAAAGCTGTACGTGATAAAGTGTATTGACCTCGCAATCGCAAGCAAACGTAAACGTGATGATATGCTAGGATGTTGTATAATACCAATAACCGATTTCCAACAGAATTCTGTTGTTAAAGCAATTTCATCGTTTTATTATCTTTAACCGTAAATGAAAGCAATGATATCTCATTGATTGAGGAAGTAGAAAACGAGAAATATTGCATACACAGATCCAGGGCATATTTCGCGTCTATTTTAGCAAGTACGTTATCAGCGAAATTGCGTAATACAGATATCACCGAACGACGGGGAATAAATGAGATTGAAAGGATTCAATTCGGCCTCTAATGGAGCCCGTATATGAGACACTTATGGACTATTCACAGTCGCTTGACCCAGGAACAATATCCATTAACCCGGACGAGATTCCCGCGAGTTTTGCAGCGCACCCGGCCGCTCCGCCGTGCGTTCTATTTTTCGCAAAACTTTGAGTGTCTCTGCAACATGCCGCGCAAATTGGCCGCTGCGTCAGAAATTCGGGTCAATTCGAACTCGGTTTCGGGAAATAGCGGCCGAATTGCGCTATGCGGCAGCTACTATTACGGTTCACCGGATAAAGTAAAACTTCGTTTATTCGAACCGCTCCCAATACGTGCGATACCGATTCCTCGATACCTAAGGGAAACTATCGCAAAGTAGAACGTTCGATAATATCCCTTGAAAATTGACCGACGCGAGATAGTTACGGGGAAGAAGACGTATTTTCGAGTAACTCGATAAAAACCATGGAGGACGAAATCGATCAATAAAATTCCTTATAGAAAAGCGAAAGAAAAGGAAATACTGTGAAACGTGAGGTACAAGAATGTCTTTTTCAAGCATACAAAAAAATAAAATTATTATGTCATGTGCTTGTATGATAAAATATTTTATAATTAATGTTTGTTGTTTTCACAAAGCTACGTTGACTCGTGTTTTATAAGACCATGTATGTATGATACTTTCGCGCATAATCTGATGTTCAGTTTCTTTCCGCAATAACTATTCTGATCTGCATTCAAGGATGCCGGACATGATATCATGAGCATGATATTACGCGCATGACAAATGGATCGCGTGTCGGTTACACAAGTAAGATCTTGCGCGGATCTGAGAAAATGATAAAAATCACCGACTGACGATATATCATCGGTTGATATCGGAATTCTTGATGATCGATAGTCACCTGGTGTTTGGTGAATGCGGGGAGCATAGAGGATAATATAAAGATGACAGAAGAATCAATAAACAATATATCATGTCAAGAGAGGGCTCATGCACTAAAAATACTTACGATATTGAAATACCCGAGACAGACTCTTTTTATTTTTTAAAAAATTTAAAGATAAGCTCAAGTAGCACCTCATAATTAAAATCGGAATTACTTCATGAAAATTTTATTTCATATAAATATTCAATCTTGTTCCTCTTATTTATTCATGTTTATGTTTTTTTCCATCATTTATTCAATTTGTTGCATTTCTCCGTTTTGCATGCATTAATTTTATATATCAAGAATACTGTCAAGAAAAAAATACATATGTCGCTATGGCAAAAAATATACTTGAATTTTGCTCCAACTAAATTACTTTAAAATATCGCGAAGTAACAGAGTGCACCTCAATAAAGCCATCGTGTACGATTTATCTGAAAAAGATAGTGTAAATACTTTATTATATACACTTACCTCTTTGTAGTTAGTATGTTGTCTACCTGCAGTCCAAATAATATTTCACTCACAATACATTTGACAACACGTCGTAAAATTATTAAATAACTTTCGGAAAAAATAGGATCGACACATTTTCTTCAGTCAAAAAGAAATAAAATTTTAATATAACTTATGTCCTGTTTGTCGACGTTTGGATTCTGTTAGTTTTAAATGCAAAACTGTATATTCGTATATTCTAAGAAATACATATCAAGTTATTATAAATGACAATTTATTTTTTCGGTAAACGCGAAAGAGGACGAGAAAATACAAATACGAAATAATCATATTAATTTCAATATAAAGCATCAATGTAGAGCTCTTATGTAACTTTGCATGTTGCACGTTTTTTAAAATACTGTCTCTGACAGCAACACGCGATGTTATCCGAATTTATTTATGAATGGTAGCGTATTTCTATCTTCTCTTTACATAATGAGCAAAAAAGTCGCACGCCGATTACTGCAGTATATGGCACGTGCAGATGATTATTACGAGTGCGACGCACGTTTGTTACGATAATTCAAGCAGATAGATCCCTTTTGCTCCTCGTCTTACGCAAACGTACGCATTAGTCGCAGAGAGTCGCAATCTTATCTGCACCGAAGACGAGGGGAACGTGCGTTTAATAAATCCAACGAAATCGCACGAAAGAATTCAGAGTTACGATTTTCGAATTATCGCGTTGTGTAATGTTATACTGGATAATGATGTAGATCGCAGGTCCACGATCTGTTTTAATATAGAGACCGTGGTAAACTCATTTATTAACAACTACGCAGCGTAAATTGTGCGCGACGCAAAACGAGATCCCCATTAATGCACGCAACACACTGCACATTACATCAGCGATTCTCGCGCGAAATTCGTTTTTTAAAACACGCACTTTGAGTAGTATCGTTAAAATATATTAAAATTCATGGCAATATAAGAATTTTAATAATTCATAGCTCACACACTCGATATTAATCATGAAGCAAATAATTAAAATTCTCTGAATTTTAATTATTGATTTGAATTATTAAAATGTATAGTTTTGCGCCTTCCAACAATGCAAAACTCGCAAAACAGCATTATTTATTCATTCATCATTTGTGCGACGATACGTCGACTTTGTTGTTGAGCTGCATTAATTATAACGCTCAGTAATCGCGCTTGACAACTTGATCATTGGCGCCACCTAGCAAGCAACATCGCAACCAAAGTCTACCTTACAATTAGTTGATAAACCGTGAGAATTTGAGATCATTAGTATCACGAAGTAAAAGAAAAAGAATAAAAATATTATAATTTCTTATCTATGATTTTCTAAAACACACATCAAGCAATTAAAAGTATTAGAACGATAATAAAAAAAAAAATAAAAATTTTGACAATTGCTGGTGACTACAGTGCTTAAGCAGCTTTTTCCAACAAGCCCGTGGAAGCTTTTCGAAAATAAAGATACTTTAGCAAAAACCTACTTGGAATTCTATATATTTATCCGATCGGCAATACAGTTTTCTTTATACACATGTAGGAAATGTATCCGTGTCAGCAGATCCAGCGCGTTTAATTAGAGTAAATTAAGGGTCACAAGGGGACAAGTAAGCACGGAGTAGCTTGATGCTGGTGTACAACGTAAACCAATCGCCAGGGCCGACTCGTTACCGACCATTGCCAATCGGTGGTCAGAAACGCTGCTGGCGCTGTTGGCGCCAATGCGATGGCCCAGATTTCGCGGCAACGTCAACCGATTCGTTTTTCACGTTCCACTTTTTGTGACAGCGATCACGAACAAAATAATTTAACTATCCGTGCCGATCTCTAAAAAAAGGGGGGGGAGAAAATTAAGTCGCGCATGTTCATTTTAACGCATCAGTGATCGCGGATTTATCGCCGCATCAATTATTCGAAGTATATTTACATGCATTCCTCGCTGAGAAAAAGTTGCGTTTAATATTATTATGGAATAAATATTGCGAGAAAAAGTGATGTATCCCGAATTGCATTGCATTGCAATAATAAGCGTGGCAGAAATAATTTCGCAAACATTTACACGAAATGAAACAATTAGTTGTATAGAATATGTGTATCTCTTCAATGTTGCATTTAACACGCGTATTTACTTTCATTTATGTCAAAGTACGTGCTATTTTAGGCGTACGAGTGAATCGCAAATTTTGAATGAGGTAACTCTCTGTATTCTCTGTTGTATCGATAACAAAATTGTTTAAAATACGTGAGTTAGCACACTAAAGTCACAAGGTCTTGCGGAGTTGCTTGCATAAGTTATTAACTAATACTAACTATAACTAGACTCCACTTTTTTTTCGAAAAACATAATCAGGAACGGACGGACGATTAGTTTAAACTTCAACGCTCACTGAAACGCTTGCTGAAATTACGTAAATTGGCGTACTAGAGTCTACAAAAGCAATTAACACATGTAGAGTCACTTACCTCTGAGAGAGGGACGAAGGCACTAGGTCCATCGAAAGCCGGCACTGGTACTGGAAGTCCTCTATCCTGTAAGCAAATCAAATTTCTACTGTACTATTTGCACCTAACTTCACACTGAAAACTCACGAAACGCAACGATCTCTCAGAAGCCCGGCTAGCTCAGTCGGTAGAGCATGAGACTCTTAATCTCAGGGTCGTGGGTTCGAGCCCCACGTTGGGCGATCTTTTTTTTTCTCAATTTAAAATATAGTATTAACAATGATCTAAAATTACTTTCTTATAAAATAAATGTTTTGAATAGTCTAACTCAATATAAAATAAAGCCAACAAAAATAACATCACAATTAGAATAAAAATGCAATGTTAGAAAAAAAAAGATGAATAAATAATCCAACTTTTTTGCGAAATAAATAAGATTGATGTGCTTTAATTTATAATTATATATTAATTAAAGATTTACAGTATATACAGTACGTAAGAGATATAAATATAGATATAATTTAATATTTGTTCATTCATGATCAAATACATTAATTGAAATTTTGCATCTGTAAATATCGCGTTTCATTTTTCACATTTACAGTAGAATATTTCGCCACAGATGTTCGACCATATGGAAAAGTAGAAAAATTAAAGATAATTTGCAAATTATATGCGCGATTATCGGTCGCGATACGATACACTGTGTTTTAGGTGTGTAAAGCTTCCTTTTCCTAGCTTTCCGTCGGCTTCGTGCCTGAAAACCGTTCTACACTATGTATAAAGCTTTACACACAAGTCGTATCGATCGGCCTCGAGTGTGACAATATCAGTGAGCATAACTGTCGACCGAAACGGCAGATTCTTTCACATCTATGCGCGTACGATCTGCATTTTTTTCGCCTTTCCATTAACAGATAAAATCGCGTTTTAGAATGTATGTATTCTATTTTTCTACATCCACGTTCGTTTCTTTTTTTAAACATAAAGCAGTGAATATAAAGCGATTCTTGAAAATCTAATGCAAATATCTATTGCACGCTATGCAAAGCGTTTATTGGAAAATAAATAAAATTTAAATTGAACTAGCAGCAAGATTGATTATTATCATATGCGTAAGTATTGAAACTAAATTAATAAATAAGGAGAATACATCTTTTGTTTCTGATTTCTACTACTTTTAGAACTGGCAATACGTTTTCCAGTTTTGTAAATCGCAGTTAAAGTCTTGAAATTGGTATAAAAGGCGACAAACATACGACACGTTGCTTTGATCTCGAGAGAACGCCGATTATTTTTGCGCTCTACTTTTATGCTACGAGAGACGGACGAGGTCCAAGTGTATTACTTTGCGCGCGATGTCCTTGCAAGCGTGAAGTTCGAGAACAAGAGCTAAAATAATACGGGTGTTGTCGGGGTCAGAATGTTTCTTTTTTTTTTAAATCTTTCGATTTTACATCATTCCCGATCGCCTCTGTTTTCGCATCGCCCACTTGAACGTTTACGATGCATTCAGAGTGCGCATTCGTTCATTCTGACACCAGCCAACACACAGGATTACATTGTTTGCCGGTGTGTCAAACATTTCTCTGAATGTACACGGATTAGTCCAATTCGTCGCGGTCCCGCGAGAAGATTAACTGCCGCCGTAATAAGATTGATGAATGTAGAATTCGGAAAGAGAGAAAGAGAAACTCCGTGATCGACCAAAGTTGCTTTAACCGCAAACTGCTTAGGTGTACGGGATATTTTTAGGCTGCAGTTCAAACGCCTCCCCAAATAGCCAGTCAAAACAAGTCCATTAATATAGCCAGCGGTTACTCCTATCCGGTTTATCTTTTATGCATAAGCGTATCTTTCGCGTCAAATTATTCCCACGCACTTATTTCCAAGCTCATAAATTGAGATGTTCATTTCGTCCGTCGTCAACAACTTATCTGTAACTCCAATCAACCCGTTAAAATAACGTTTCAAGATATTTCGGAACTGTTTGCACAGCAATTTAGGAATTACGAAAAATTTGAATATTTCCCTGAAGCAGTAAAGTGATACTTGATACTAAGGAAGTTAATCAGACTCCCAATTGTATGAAACGCGAGAATGGCGCTGCTACGCGAGACCCGCACTGTAAATAGTAGTTTATTTATTAACAAGACTACACGGAGAGAAAGATGGTACATTACAAGCGAGGATACAAAGTCACAGCAGCGTAAGAACCGCGCCCTGCAGTTACCCTTCGCGAAGAACTCGGATAAATTGCCGCAAAGCTGGAGAGATAAAGCTTGAAATATTCTGGACAATCTTAATTCCGCCGCGGAATGTATACAGTATATCTCAGAATTATTGCACTTCCTCTCTGAGGTCGGATACCGGTGTTACAACCAGAGGAAAATGGCGACTGTTCCAGATTTGCCGCATGAGTGATTTTTGAGTTATTTCCAAGTTCTCTCACGATGCAAGTTGAGAAGTTAAAATTTTTAAAAAATTTTAAATCAGAAGTCCTAACATTTTGTTAAATTTAAATCAGCAGATTTAACAGTACGATCTTTCTCAAATCTAAATTAACGTTTGCGAAAGATTTGCAACAAATAACAATCGGAGTCTTGCGAACGACTTGTTTTCGTTTGCAGCTGTAGAAATGATAAAAATGACTTCACGGCGTAAAGTTAGATAGCCCTGCGGAGCCAAAAACAAACGCGATATTTCTGGGATATCATGTTTGCATCGGCGTGGTCTTTTTCTCTGCAGACTATGATGTTTTCAACTTCGCCTGAATATTGCCTAATAAACTTCAAGCATGCGGATACGCGCCGAGGAATGCTTGAACGGGTGCAAACTTCAGCAGGAGCATTGCGAAAGAATTTCGGCCGAATGCATGCGAGAGCATAAACTTCGCGGACGCGTTAACGTTTGCTCCCTCGAGATCTCTTGCGAGCAAGCGAAACTTCACGCGATCACCGCCGCAACTAGGCTATCCGTTATCTCTCGCATCGGTCGTTTCGCGAGAATTTTTTTCTTCTGCCACTTTAGAACGTCCCGTGTACTCTGAGTCAAGACACACAGCGCGATATTTGATTCTCGTCAAAGAGCCGATAACCACGGACAATAACGTGACGATAAGCATTTTTTTTTGTAATTTTCTTTACCACACCTACCAAAAATTAACGATATTAACGTAAAACAAGAATGAGATCTCTGCGTTTCGTGAAAGCGAGTCAATTAATTGGCTGACCAGTTTTATAACAAACCGGCATAAATTTAAGGAATAAATGCGATATAAATTGGTAAAATGCTTATTAAAAACTAATTTGCACATGTTACATTTATAGCCAGCTAAAGAAAGTTGCCTAAAGCGTCTAGCTCAAGATATAATAATTTTAATTCTAAACTCCATGATTTAAATGAACTGCCAATTAATATTAACGTACATTTAAATCTAATTAAGGTAAAGAACCTGTATCATTTATCGCCGACGAGGAATTGATCAAAGATCAGGTTCTGTAATCAATCTAATAATCATCACTTACCTTGACCATCTGAAGAATCTCCGCGCACTTAATTCTGACGTTCTGGAAGGGACAGTTGACGCTGAGCCTAAGGATCACTGGCAGATGCAACGTCACCAGGCTGAGATACTTGTTGGCTTGCGCCTGCCTGGGACCATCCAAAGCATTACCGAGATTCAGCATCCTGCCGACGTCGCCGGGTGTTACTTCCGGGCTCTCGAGCACCCTGCCGCTCTTGGTGGACACGTCCTCGTCCTGCGAGAGTGGCCTTTTGATCTGGCCGGCGCTGAACTTCCGTTCATCATTCTTGCGCAGATAGTCCTGCGACCGGCGCGGATCCTCCGCGGCGTCCTCGTAGATCGCCTCGCGGTTATCCAGATTCATATCCTGGCGGTAAGCAGGCTCGTTCTCGTTCTCGAAGCCGTCCAGAGTGTTGAAGACGACCCCGTCGCTGCGCGCCGCCGTCTCGCTCTCGTTGAAGGACACGTCGTCATCGGCGCCGCCGTCGTAATATCGGCGCTGCTCGTGCGTCAGCAGGTCGCCGCCAGCGATCTTCGCCCGACGATTCAGGTTCCGGCAGTCATACGCGAAGCTGCTCAGATTGTCGTCGAACTTGGGGCTCTTGCCGTACACTCTGGTGTCCGCGTCGAGTTCGTCGTCCTCGAATTGCTTCTGCTTCGCGCCCTTCACCTTCACGTAATTATTCTTCGTCCTGCCAGGACAGCAGTCGTCGCTAGTTGATCTGTCGCTCGATGACGAGCCGGCATGATACTTCCGCTCGCTCTCGCAGCTGGAGCCGAAGCGTGGGCACCTCGTGCCCTCGATCTTAAAGCCCTTGTTACCCTCGTCCGAGGACGTCGAATGGCCGGACCTGCAGCCCTCGACGCCGTCGCTGCCAGTGTGTCGATCGCGTAATCGCCTCTCGTTCAAGAGACGACCGTCCACGCAATCGAACGAGCACTCCGGATTGTTCTCGTCGAGGAACGGCGCCAGGCTGTCGTTCACGCTCTGCGGGAAGAAGCTCTCCGTCCGGAACGTGTCCTGCAGCAGCTGATGCGGGTGCACGCTCCTCGGCGACGACCTCGTCGGCGACCGCTCGACGCTCATGTCGTATCTTCAAGCACGAATTATCGATCAGAAGTTATCGATAGCGGACGCGCGTGTGTCCGATATAAGTGGCTTATAAATCTTTTGGGAAGATGCCATTTCTCTCGCCATTGAACACGCCATTGAAGCAGCGATTATTTTTAACGTAATTTGGAACGTAGCTTTGTGAGCAATTTTGTAAACATAGAGGATACATATGAGAGAAACGAATTGCTATTTATTCTCACGATATCGCTATTGGCTATTTAAATTTATAGTAATCGGCAATTCTACTCTTTTTGTCCACGACTTTCTCCGTGCGATTAGTTTTAATTACATCAATTTTCGATATCTTTCTGGAATTACGTAATTTATTATCCGCTTTCCATTGGTATATCGCTTAAGAGAGCTAAAATAATCCCGCGCGTAATGCTCTGCAACTTTATCCAGTTAAAACGCAAGCAAGATACGTGAGGTTTTTAGAAGATGCAAAATGTGACTGATCCACGATATTCGGTTCTAAGTTACGCTTAAACGAGTTTAATATTCTCTTCGTGTTTATTATTAATCCCCATAACGTGCACATTTTAATGAACCGCTCGTGATTATTTAAGTACCGCGTTCGCGTCGGGTTTTGCGTGACTGAATGCTGATATTAAATCCAGAACCAATAATTTGCCGAGAGAGCACGGAACGAAATGCGCCGATCAAATATCTCTGCCCGATCGAAATTGTGATACGCGAAGCGATATTATTTTAGGAAGTATTTACTATACGATATACCGCATATATTATCTGCTATTTGGTAATCGTTAATTAATCAATCGTTAATTAATGGTCCGAGTAATTGATATCGGTAAACAAGGTTGTTCAACAAATTGTATAATTTTAACGCTTCCTAATGGCACGCCCGTATGTATCCAATAAAACAAAAAACATATTTATCAAAATATATCAAATGTGTGGGAACCAAAGTACTCAATAAATGGATGAAGATATACAGCGCGTGCAGAATATTTATGCAGCTTTAAAATTATGGAGATGAAATAATGATCGCGATTAAAACACCGTTCTCCAATACTGCTTCATACATAAATAACAGGAATATAAAGTATTTTTGCTAGAAATAACACGGTAGATTGAGCCAGAAATGAAGAGGAATCAATCGAATCTGTTTTGTGCATCAACTTCTTTTTTTTTTTCCTCCAAAATCACCGATCCATTCTCACGCAAATACAATATAATACGCATAACGTAATTTTCGAAAAAGTGGTGAAGTGGTACTTTGATCGTGAGCATCTCTGTTCTACAGATCCTCGATTCTACAGCACTCACCTTCCGTCCTGACTGGAGAACTTCCCGGCCGCGTTCTTGGAGTCCTCGACGTCGCCAGTGTCCTCCCAGCGATTCGGGCTGCCGACACCACCCAGCCATCCTTCGACGGTGGTCCTGGCCGCGGCCAGGGCGATGTTCCTAGCCGCCTCGTCTCTGGCGCAGAGCGGCGCCAGGAATCTACTGACAAGCTCGACCTCGTCGCCCTTGGTGGAGGCGCCGCTGCCCGACGAACTGTTCGGCTCTCGGTACATATCTCTCTTCCCGTGTCCCCGTGCACGTTGTTTTCCTTCCGCCCGATCCTTCCAGGATCCTTCCTCCGTCCGTGTCTCGGAGCAATCGCACGGAGTATCGAGGTGCCCGCGCGCTCGGCTCGATTCCGTGGATAAACAACGCGCGATGGACCGGCGGGATGTCCGTATTTTTCTTCCACCCGATTCGCCTTTCTCCCTCCTTTGCGGGCGATGCCTTCACCTATTTTGTGAGCTCGTCGAACGATCGCTGGCGCTGCAAGAGGAAATAGCGTTCGCTGTCATTGAATCTCCCGTCTGTTTTAGTCTGGATCGAGATCGCGTAGATCGCCTTGCTTCTTCCGCTTCTCTGAGAAACAAAACGAAACGCGACGCGAAGGAACCGCGGTCCAGCGCTTACAAATCGCTTGTTTTAATTTAACGTCTGTTTCTGTGTTTCGGATTTCATCGATTTCGCGATTGTGGTTTTACGTGAAAGTAATGGCATTGTGGCCATTCGCTCCGCAACGTCTTCATCTGATTTCCTTACGTATGCGATAATAAAACCGCCACAATCTCTCTCTCTCTCCCTCTTTCTCTCGGATCAGACGGATGATCATTCCAAGATCATCGCGGAATCGATTGTTCGCCTCGACCAATTGTTCGCCACCGCGATTAAACGGCACTCCTGGCGTTCCCGTTTTCTCTTCCCTCTTCCTTCCCTCAACTGGCGAGGAAAGAGGACGAGGGGGAAAAAAAAGGAAGACGACGCGCGAGAGTAGATCGCGCGCGCGGTACTATCCTCGCGTAATTACGCTCGTTTCGTCGCGTTTTGCCGTGAGAGAATCGGCCGTAAAACTCGTTTCTCGGGGGATTTTACCGAGGCGCGGTGCACCTCGGGATAAGTTTCAGGGCGATAGAAAGTAGGCAGGAGACGTCGGCCACTGTGCCGAGGCGATCTATCGAGGTTCGAGTTCGAGAGGGAGTAGGAGATAATCCGAACGATTCTCCGGTGAACCTTCCACGGAGGAAACGATCAACCGGAGAACGTTTTCGAGCCGATCGGATCCAATCGATCACAACGCGTCTCTTTCTTCTTCTTTCTTTTGCAACTTTCTATCTTCCTGCAAAGCTCGTCTCTCCTTCGCTCTTTCCTGTTTCTCTTTATCTCCGTCGCAGTTTCTATTACGCGGTTTATCTCTCCCTTTCGGTTTCATGTCAACGCCGCTACGCAATCGATACCGACTAGAATCGCGTTTTCCTTTACATCGTTACCGCCTTCCTTTCGCACGCGCCTTCCACCGAATCTCTCCGAAATTTCCGATCGAATCGTGCAATCTGCTCGCGCAACGTCCTGGCTTAGCATCCGTAGGATGCTTGAAACCAGAAGAGGAAACCGTGGAATAAATTATGAGGAAATTCTGGGACAGCCGATAGACGCGGTAAAGAAAGTTTTCTCTAAAGACGAAATCATTTTTCCTTGACAGATTCTTTTCTCCATAAGGTGGACGTGCGTAAAACTCAGAAACTACTGGCGCGCGTTAAGGGGAAACGATCAACATCGATCAGGAAAGAAGGAAATGAAACTACGCGCGGCAAAAAGATGCGGATTGTGACGCGGCAAAAGCGCGCCCGTTTCGCCAAGTGATTTCATCATGACCGTATTGAACTTCGATTTACCGCCGCCTAACGTGCCTCGATCGATCTTACGCTCTTATGCCAGATAAATGCGATACGTTAGCGACGGTGAGAGGCCACCTCCAACAGGGAAACACTTTTCAGCGATACGATAATAATCGACGGATTATCGTTCAGTCGAGCATTACGCAATGGAGAACCTGTAATTTTTCAACTTTTGAGGAAATCGGAACTCAATGTGAAATTGCTTTCTTCGCGAACGGAGTTCTCGGTTCGGCGATCTAGGAAATGAATTAATTAATCGACTTAAACTATGCGTTTACAGGATTTGCAGGAATAAAACTCATCAACTATACATATTTAATTACACGTGACATACGTATCGCGAATTAAATCTGTAAAAAATATAAGCAAATTTCGTTGGCTCAAAGGTTGTAATTCCGCTTTAGTAGCGTCTGCTGAGTATGTCGAATGATTCAGAATAATCAGCTGATTTGACAGTTTACGAGTAACGATATACCGGGTGTCTTATAATAGAGATTTTGACGTATTGGAAAACCGTGGGTAATTGCAGTAAAGTTAAAAATACCAACTGATTAATCACCGCAATTTTAGATCCCGCGGTCAATCATGTCGTTGCACGGGTGGTCTACAATTTGATTGATCGATTGTCGTGGGAGAAAGCCTAGGTCAAGGTTCCGCGAGATCAGGAAATCAGAAAGGTCGCGTCAGGGCAGCAATTTATCGAGAAGTCACGAGAGAATGAATTATTAAAGGGAATAAAAGAGAGATATAATCTCATATAAAAAAAAAAGAGGAATCGATATGACAAATATGCATCGGTAAAATTGGCAATGTATCTCTTAAAAGATATTACTAGCATATAATGAATGTATATATAAAATTCTAAATATAATGTACATGTCAATATGCACATAAAGCGTCAAGAAAGAGAAATTTGTAGTTCGAGAGAGCAGTCTCGCAGCGTGCACTCGCGCGATTACGTAAGCGCATTCACGCGTTTATTTCATACGCGCATTTTCTTATTGCGTAAAAGGCCCCGGACGAGTTGTAAGTTGTAACGCTCGACAAAGTGCCTCGCCGGAGTTTCTGCGAAGGGAAAACATTTTCAGCGCTATTTCTGTTCGTCTCTGCGAGACCGCTGCGCGGAAATTCACTCTCGCTCACTCCCGATATTAAGCCGGTAATTGACTCGAGTTCATTATCGAGTCAATATAAACAGATCGGCGATGCGTTATCGGTTATTGCCGTGATAACACGTCGATCGGTTTTAACCGAGGTTTTTTTCAAACTCCATCCAGTCACGAGTGCGTTTTCTGCGAACCTGTTTTCGTGTAATTAAGGCGTTTCGCCGTAACACTCAAATCAAAGTATAACTTACATGTAACACTTTGCATTTGAGCTTTGATATTAACGCTGCACTTTTACCGCAATCAGTGATCGTTGATTATACTTCGCACCGATTACACTCCCACCGAACGAATCACAAGACTTTCACGAAAATATGTACTATAAAATCACGTTTAAAACCGGTAATAAGCGTAAGACGACATAATCCCCGTACAAATGAAGAGAATGTAATTTTCTAAACTCGGTCACCGAGTTGCACGTTTTCTATTTCCAACACAAATGTTACGCGGCACTTGAAAAGATGCAGAAAAAGTAGAAAGAATCGTTATAAATGTAGAGATAGATATTTTCTTGTGTACGTTTCGCCAGAAGGGGGAAAACTGAGACGACTTGTGAAGTTACTATCGATTCTTGAAGACGACGTAGTTCCATTTAGTCTATTTATCGAACTAAATATGTCATGCAAATATTACACACAAGCATGTCTAAGAAGCACGTTTTTAAGCGATTATTATACAAAATTATACAAAAGTGTTATTATACAAAAAGCATATCCATAAGCAAACGATTTAATTGACACTTGACACACTCGCTTCGCTTCTGTGTAATCAAGAAAATGATTGAACATATTCAGAATCAGTTCAAAGCATCGGATCTTAATCACGACACTCGCGCAAATTGCAATTCTCTCGCGAATGCAAAAAGCAAATCCGAGGAACACGGGATAATGTTTCTGCGAGATAATAATAATGTTTCGAAAGCGCTCTTTACAAAAATGTAACGATAAATAATGGATGGCCGTGTAAACATCGCTAGTTGTTGAAAAGAACGTATCGAACCAGTTCACGACTGCCAATAATCGCTGCAATAACCGTATTCTATTCCGCTTAACTGCGCGAGGTAAGAAAATAATTGCGACGATTATTGCGCTTATCCGAGCGATCTCGGAAATCGCGATCGAGATTAACAGGAAACCGCGGAACGGACAGATGGATGAGTGTCCGATGTGACGTCAACCCTAAACGCAGACGTGATCTCACTGAAAAACTTACGCGATCGTTAAGGAGACACTTAATGCGGAAACTTGACAACGCCTGCGACGAACGGGGCGAGCTCCCTCGTTCGCATTTCCATCGCGGCAAATCGACTCTAAATTGCCCGAGGTACGAGAACTGCCCCGTCTCGGGCAGCCGGTGTATTCGTGTTATTACGCGTCGCGTGACTTCATTCAGTTTCATCGGAAATAATCCTAAATAATTCTCTCTCTTGACTCTCTCTCTTTCTCTCTATTTTCCCTCTCCGCGTATCTCTTCGCCATCTCTCGTGCCCTCCCATCTCAGTCTTTCGCCTCTTTTTGGCTCCGTTCCCCGAGTGCGCGATCTCCGTGACGATCTAAATATTTATAACACCCAGAAGCCTAACCCTTCCACCGCGCTCCTCTCTATCTCTCTCTCTCGTATGCAGACAGGTATGAATTATTAATGCCGCGACCGTTGTGCTACCGCATGCTCGAGCTCGCGCACCGCCGTGCATTCCCGATACGTACACCGTACACTTTGTCTTTCGAGATATAAGGATGGTCGGGGAACGCGCGAAGCGATAAAGCGGTCACACGCCCCGACTCGCTTAAGCGAATTAAACTGAACGAAATGGAAGCGGATTAACGCCGCCCGCGCGTCCGCGCAATAATATATCTTGTCGTTGAATAATTTCACGCGCGGGATTTACTTCGCGTCGTCGACGAGAGAGTACGGACGGCACGATCGATCGCGGTGATCCGCGTCTCGCACCACCGGCGAAACGCCGTTCTCTCTTCGGTGATGACTTCTTATTTACGTGCCCGACAGCATCACACGCAGCACCGTACGTCGGATTAACTTGCGAGATGTGTCAGCCGGTGAATCACGCTTGCCTTTTTCGCAAAAAATCCCACGAGATCGCTACAAAGCTACAAAAAAATCTACCATGTCCTCTCTCTCTGCAATTTATTAATTTCTTGATCAATAGTGAGATATGCTTTGAGTACAAAAATATCTGGTCTATCTCATATTTTTTGCAACATATACAAAACTCGTTCTCGCGCTATTCTTGCTTTCCCATATTTTTTGTTGCACTTTTTTGTATTGTCATATTAAAAGCCTTCCTTTCCAAAATATCGCACGTGCACAAAATCCGAAATCTATTGCTGCACACGAGCCGCGTTACCTTTGCGTGTCGTCCACTGAAGGAAATGCAAATTCAGCATCGGCGACCTAATAAAAAATGACTCACGTTATGCGAAAACGGCATCATCAGAATTATATCAGCGAGTGAGGAACTAGCATACTGTCGCCTGGCACCAGCGTGCACAGCACTAAGAACGCAAAGGAGGTAGTGCCTGATACGATAGCGTGCCATCTGCAATCCATGCAAGACCATCTTTTTTCAGACACTTGCGCCACGCCAGTCGAGATAACAACACATTTTCGTTTTCTCGCATAAATATGTATGTATAATAAATGCTTTTGCGCAAAGAACATCTGTAACAGTGTTACTAGCGTACACTTGTTCAATACCTATAGATACGTAGCACATAGATACCGAAAATAAATACCGTTTTCCCATCGTATGCAGGCGCGCGCGCGCATCTCCGAAATTCACCTGTAGGTAATCCAAAGCCGACGAGTCGTCAGACTCGACCTCGCCGGATCGATCGCGTACGATGATAACGCGCAGCACGACAAAAAGCTTGCTAAGTGCGCGCGTCTGTTACGGGCCCCGATGCCGCGCTCGATGGTTAGCGCGCGAATTGCAAAAGCGCCGCCGCCGCTGAGTCGGCTTTTACAGTCCCGTGACACGCGAGAATGCCGATAACATTCGACGACTCGGAAGAATAGCGAAAAAGCCCCCGCTCGCTTCGCAAAAGCTCGAACTTTTTCCCGTGGCGTAGGGCCCGGGTGATTTTATGGTCGCACGGCTTTGCACACAAGAGCGATGCTGCGCTACCTGAGAGATCCTGTGAAGATTCTCCTAGCTGGAAAATTGCGCTATTATTGTAATGAATTGAATCTGGAAACTGGTGCTCTGTGAAAAAAAATTTGGGACTGACATTAGGTTTTTCACGAATTCTAAATTTGACTCGTAAAACGGGTATTCATATGACCCCGAATAAAGATTTCGACGAGAGTCCATTTAGATTTAAAGGCTGAGTAATTTTCTGCTTATTTTTGACATTGTTAAATCGTGAAGAGTACTCGATCAACTCAACTGCTTTAAATTTCAAGGCTCTTTGCGTGCCTCGTCAATTTAATTGTAGGAAAATCGACAATTAAACTCGAGAGATCCGTCATTAAAATTAAGATCAGGAGTTACATCCAGAATATCCAGAGGATTATAATCCGCGCTTACGGGCATGTCACTGATTTTGATTCGGCGCGAGCATGAGATCCGAACATCATCCGCAGAGCGTTTGCGGATGCACGTCCGAAAGGCGATGACCCATCTTCATGAATGCAACATTGATTCTCCGATCCGAACCATGAGCGGCATAATAAGGTGGCGATGAATATATGAAGGATCAAAGGCAGCGCATCGTTAAAGAATGCATCAGTTATGATATCGCCTTCTATTTCCGCTACTCGTAAAACCATTATTCGCGACCATTATCTTCGTCTGACTAGTAACTCGCTCGGAAAATTTCCAGAAGCAATTTGCAAGATTTTGCACTTTCGAGGCACTACATCTTTTACATTCTTACAGTTTCTAATAACGAACAAATATTTTCCAACAATGAGGATACGCGTTTGCTCAGAACATCTACTTTTGTAACATTACATACCGCAAACTCTTTGCACTTTCAGCTTAATAAAGCCTGTTTAAAAAAAAAATAAAGCCAGTTTACTATAAATGTGATGTCTCTTGAGAACGAGTACGTGTTTTTTTTTTCAATCTCCTACACGACCATCGTTCTAAGCGTCATTAATCATTCCAGGTGTGTCCTCGAGCGCGCGTTTGAAGGCGTTGACCGATCTGAACGTACGTACCCTAAATGCAACGTTGATTCTGTTATACTGGTCGAACGTTGGCGGCATAACAAGTGAGAGATAGATAATAGCATTACGCGTGGCGAGGAGAGACGAGGCGGAAACGAGGCTACCACGGCTAGGAGACCGAGATGGACGCGCGTAGCGGGAGGCGGAATACGATCCTGATTGCCAAGGAGAAATCTCATGGCGTGATCTCGCGCGCAGGAGAGGCATAATGTGTCTTCGTCGAGCGAAAAGAGTACACGGTGTTGAATTGTGGGTATGACCCAGGGCCGTGACCAACGGCGAACCAAGTTTTCAGGAAAGTCTCGAACGTCTCGAGACCAATGAAAAGCATTGCACAGCTGTAATATGCTTCTTTCTTGCGGACTTTTGCGAAAGATGAATCTGCACAATGAATGAACAGTGTGCTTTATTTATAGTTAGAAACTCTACAGTGTAACAGTTTTGAAGACTAATTGTGAAACAATAGCTTCAACGGAGTCGTGAACGTTTCGTTCGCAATGAAGAGCGCGTGCTTGCATCACCGCACCGGTTCGAAAGAACGGAGCTGCTTGTTATTGCCGGTGGCACTGCATAGAGTAGGCTTACATATGAATACAGTAACGCGAAACCGTAGGCGAGGTATAGATTAAAGATTAAAAAACAAACAAGGTCCCTTCTACAACCGGTGCCTTCATAGCTACTGAACACGGAGAGCCCGACTCGCGATTATCGTGAGAGTGGGGCGGTCTTTCAAACGGCGAATCGAGGTCGATATTAATGGTGCGTCTTGGAAAAAGATGGGAAAAAGAGAAACATCTCTGATCGGAGAAAACGTACAAGGTGTTCGTTTAGCAAAGCGGAGAAACAGCCTGCATCTGTGATTAAATCACCAAAACATCTGATAAGCGCCTCATTAGAAATACGCGGTCTACGAGACTTCGAGATGCCAAGATTTCTGTTACTCTTTAATCTTTTAATATAAATTATTGTTTGTCATATAGCCGAAATATGTATATCGTTGCATTTACGAAGCAAATATCATTGTATAAATTTCTTGTTCGAAATGATCAAAAATCTTTTTTCGCTTCACGTGCACTTTACATGTTCCAGTCCAATTTCGTGTTTGATTCAGTACATTAATTTCAAATTTAGCTTAGCATTAATGCTCAGCATTTTGAATTTCTCACGTCTTGCGTTTGATCGTCGTAAATTTAAATTCGAAACGCGATGCTGATTCAGATGCGTATAGAATGACACATGAGCTCATCAACATTGGCCTTAACATCGTATATATTAATTTAATAGCACGCCGCGTTATTATATAATAATGATAAATCTTGCTGGACCGTGACGACTACGATATGCAATCCATTTCGTCATCCACGTAATGGAGAACAGAGATGCGATGCGATGCGATGCGATGTGATACGTGCGTGCGTGCGTATGATCAGCACAGTCGCGATGCAAGTTGAAGCATGCTCACGCATTCAGGCGATATAACACCGCGTTTAGGCAGGCAAGGTAATCCTTGCATCCTAAAGGAGTGCTCCGCGCACGCTATATAATTAATCGGCTAATTGACTTTTCATGAATTGTAATGAACACAGCCGGATGAGTCTCGAGATGGTAGTTTGTATTTATCCCGTTAAATGTAGTTGTGTAGAGTAAATACTTTGTTCGCATTAAATGCACGCTATACAGAGGGTGTATCGGCTTCCTCTCGCATTTCTTCTCGCATCAAAGATCCCTTTGAGAAATTTGTAAAATATGCACTCTGAAAAAGTTCAACGAAACATTTTTGACGATTTGGCAATGTTTTAATAATATATTTTGATAGCTGAACTTTAAAAAAATTAAAATAATAAAATTTTCTGAAAATCAAAATTACTAATAAGAACTAAGACAGGAACGATTTTTTTCTATATTAATTCTGTAAAGAATTGAAAGAATCGAATATGAAGTGCCGCGAGATGTTTATACAGCACGGAGTATTTAGGAATGTGGATCGATAGCGATTCGCGTAACTGATAGCGATTCGTAATTATTTTTTTAGCGGCAAGTCTTTGACAACGACAAGGACATTAAGAGTCAATCGACTCTTGATCGGTACAGTTCTTTTTAAGCAACGTGTAGCCACCGAACACCAATGTAATCCGCATAAAATTATATATCCTGATTTTTTAATAAACTTTATATAGTTAGTAACGTTGAGTCGTCCTGACTCCCTACAATTCGCACTTTTGAAGATTTAAAGCTAAAGATTTACAGCTTTTATTTATAGATAATTGTCACACAGAGGAAGTTTTTAATATCAGTTTAAAAGTGAAAGATGCGTTCTTATTCAAACTTTCTGATATATTCAGAATCGGGAGAAAATACGCATCGCCTGGGACACTCTGTATATGAAATGAGTGCGCGATAAACAGCCGTGCGAATGTGAGTCAGCGTTTTAATCAGGAATAAATGATTTGCTCGTTTTTGGAATACACGCTTCCTCATGAGATATTGCTTGCCTGGCGAACGTCGGATATCGTTCTGAAACGTAATTGTGATACTTATGCACGCGTCACAGCCTTCCGAGGATAGTATTTCTGCCCACGTCATCCTTAAACCTTCGCGACGTGATTATTAATAACAATGATACAATTTTAATGGCGCATTTTTAACCAAGTGCGGTTAACTAAAGGCTAACGACTGCGTTTTTTGTCGCCTTGTTTGATTGTTCAAATAATTTGGATCGTTCAAACAACTCAAGAATTGAACGTGTCTACAAAGCTAAACCGAGATTCACGACAGAGTCGAAGTCGATATGTATCTATGTCACGACTTTACGTTCATGACGTTTTCACGTGTCAATAGAAGATCACGCATGGACGAGCCGATCCGCTAAAAATACTGCGGCTGCTAAACACGTGATGTAACACGCACGCACGCGGGCGTGCACGTGCGTGTTGCAGCTAATCTCTCTCTCTCTCCCCCTCCTGGACAGAAGAATCATCAAAGATCTCCCATGTAAATCATCTAGGCAAGGTAGCCCCTCCCCGTTTAGTCCATCGATGCCCGAAGCGCGATTGCAACGCGTCGCGTTCAGATGTAGGTGTATGAAAGGTGCGCCGTGCACTGCTTACGCGTGAATAGAACGCGTTCCATTGTGTAATCCGCGGTGCGCGCATATCAATGCATCAATGCATCTTAAGACGCGTTCTCTTAAGAGAGTTCTAAAGTGCACTTTGGCAAATTGCGAAATTAAAGGTGGAAGATCGAGGGAATCGATACTTGGAACTTCGCGCGGACATTTTGAAGCTAATCCCGGTCTCGCGCCAGACCGCAAGACTGCCAGACTTTAGAAGAAGCAACAGATCGGCACAAACGAAGCACAGTCCGGTGTCTTTAATAAGCTCGATTTAAATGAGACGCACCGTGGCTGAGGAATTAAATTAATTGTGATCTAATCTCGTCCCATCTAATCGCTCTTATCGCATTATCGGATTTAACGACCCGATGAGAGACTAGCTAGGTAAAGGGACAGACTGTGTGGTAGCTTATCCTGCACAAACGCGTCCGCAAACTGCTCGAGACAGCCCTTTTTCCCTCGGTCGAGTCAAATCGACCGAACGTGTTCACCGGCCCCTGTAATCGGGGCAACGAATTTTCATACCACCGGAGACAGAACGTGTCTACCAGACGCTAATTTTACTGCACGTCACTACGATAGGTATCATATTCTCTTTAACTCGCAACCGCTATTATTCATGAGAGAATGACGGAGAACTAAAGAAGCAAAATTGGACATTACGAAAATTAAGAATTGAATTGTCCGCTAGACTGATGTCAATTAAGATATCGATCTATCCATGGTGAAAGCGTAATACAATTGAGTCATCGATTGTTTTAAAAGGGATATCATTTCAAGGGAGACTGATCGGATATTACTCCTCTTATTACAGCGATAAAACTCGATAGCGATATGATTCAATTCGGATTCGGAACTGGTATTATGTAACTCGATTGCGAAATCTCCGAGATGCGGGTTTCGTTAAAATAAATTCTAGCCGATGTAGCAAGCACAGGAATGTTTAGGTACCACCAAAAATAAATGATACGAGAATTGCCAGAATAGGCGTGGATGCATCGTCGAGAAAGGAGCGCACGCGAAAAGTGCAAATAAACTATTCGCTGACTATCGCCAGTTGTGCTTTCCGCGGGTTGGCGAGATATTTGCGGACTCCGCCTAAGACCGCGTGACTGTACGTATATTTTCTAATTATGTGGTCGCGTCTTCCATCTACTTTTCTCGTCAACTATGCAAGGAACGCGAGCACGCGAAAACGAGGAAGAGAAATAGGTGAAAATCAGGCGAGCGCGCGAGCAGAATTGTTAACACAGATTTCTTTTTGCCAGAGATTTATAGAAGATACCGTCAACGCGCGCCATCGATAAAAACCTGGTCGATCCTGCAACGTGATGCGAGAATCGTTCGACGGCTTCAATCTGGATCTAACAGGGATTTTTAAACCGCGGAACGCGACGTATAATGATCGTTAGTCGATGCGGTACGGTTTTGCGCACAATGTTGGAAAATTCTATTGGACATTCCACAAAACTGAGTAGCGCAATATCAACTATCAGCGATCAGTGAAGCTTACGATAGCAGAGATATTCAAACGAAACGAAAAAAATGGTCTTGGTTTTAAATATATTTATGAATGTGTAATGCGTGATGTATGAAGAATTGCCCTTTCTACACTTTAGTTAAAGTTTCAGGAATCAAATGGAAATTTTAAAACGGATGGATTCTTAAAGGAGAACCACGCGAATTTCCTTCATAAATCTTTTACTTTCGACGTATCTATGTGACGATAAATTAAGAAAATTTCAACGTTCTCCACTGCATAGAAACTGATTTAAGTCCGAGGATGATATCGGAAAAGCTAGTATATACACTTGCAGGGAGATGGCGAGCGATGTTTGCAAAAAGGACGGTACTACGCGTTAGCTATAGCACGTGCAACTGCATAGAATGCAACAGAGCCGTCGGATTGGCACACTGCTGGTGCAACAGCCTCGCAGCTTCTGTGTGCTATGCGGCTCATCCGATGCATTTCCTTTGCGAACCAAACTGTCGTCTCGATGCAACATCGATAACGATGCTCCGTGCAAGAGAGAAAAAGGGGGAGAGAGAGAAAGAAAAAATCTTGTACGAATATTTCCTACTTGCAAAACTACTTGTTCAATACAGTCTTGTTCACATTATTCGGAAAATTATTCAAAGTGGGTAAAAATGATAGTTGTATTAATTTTCTAATTACAATATATTATCACTAATTGTAAGTTATGTTATCGCAAATTCTCTGATCAGTCTTAGATCACAAAGCGCGATTGCAACTCGCCATAATTAGATGTAAAAATAGATAGATCTGAAACTTTAATATTGCTTGAATAAACGATACGCGATAACATCTCGCCAAAAAGATAAACAAGGTAAGGCGAGCATTCAGAACGAACGGTTGGAGAACTCAGTTTTCCTCGCGACAGTGCTACCATTTAGCGCGCGCGATTTGCATGGAGAATAGGGATGCATCCACATTCCCAAGAACCCTCCGTGAGAAATGGACACGGAGGATCAACGATCGCTTGTAAAACATCGAATAGCATCGCGGAAATTTTCGCACGACCCTGGTGTTTTATTATCCGCCGGCGTTTTGCATTCATGCTCGGTGGAGTGGCGTTCATTTATTTTTCCTCGTGCAGCTTTGTTCCCCAGGTCACTTTTTCATCACGCGACGAAGATAATTAATTATAAGCAGCACACAGTTAAAGGTCTTTGCGAATCATACGCCGCGGCGCGCCGTTACATTCACGTTCGAAGATTTTCTCTGTCTTTCTCTAAAATCCACTCGAGTGCGAGGTGTTCAGGTATGCTCGTGTGAAAAATAATGCAACGCATGCAACGAGAAGTCCACGACAACGTCCGCGCACAGGGGGATAATTAAGAAATCGGCCGATTGTTATCAGACATGACGTCTGATAAATATGCAACGGGAACGCACGTTAGCCGCGCCATTGTCGCGCGAACGAAATATCGCGAGTTACCTCGGAAATTGCTTAATGCCGCACACAGGCTGCCGGAACATACGGCGTCGTCGTTCGTCGGAACTTCGCAGAAATTCACAATTTCCGGACTCGCCTCGTTTTAACCCTGTTTCCACGTGCGATGTTAACGCGCACGCGGCGTTAACATCCCGCCGAACGAATTTAAAAAAAAAAAGAAAAATGGAAAATAAAGAAAACGTGAAAAAGAGAGCATTGCCAAGATGTTCGCGTTCCACTCTAGTTATGCGTTTTCCGACCGTTTCATCTATGATAACTAAATTCTGTGCTCATGGAAAACACTTTCAGCGAACTCACAGAAATAAATAAGATTTGTGAAAATTATATATACATATATATATATATATATATATATATATATAAATATTTCGAAAGTACGTACGTATACAAAAGGTAGCAGCGATAAAATTGAAATAATGCAAGTGCTAACAAGCGTGATAACAATGAGTTAACACTAGAATTAGCGCTATTAATGTGACGCTCCAATTGTAATGCACAAAGAAACGTATCAGTTATTACGTTATAAAGTCACATTAAACCTACCTCGAAATAGTCGGCAGCAAAAGTTTTTAACTTTGTTAACTAAATTTTTTCACGTATTAGCACATCAATCACACATACTGCGGACTGTAAATGAAATAACAGCATCAAGAACACCAACACGTAATAATGAAACTTGTATATCTATAATCATACAAACTTTAACAAGATATTAAATTTTAATGAAATTTTCACGTAATTATCATAGAAATTTTACACACACACACGCACATATCCACGCAAACACCTCGAATAATTTCTATAATATACCTCGATTAAATCCTCCTCAAAGATCGAGATAATGTTATACCTCTTTTCGAGTAAAATGGGTGCACGAGCGAGTGTAGCCAGTAGCTTCATCTCTAACGATCAGGAAACCCAAGTGGGAGAGAAATTTCGGCAAATAGTAAACTCGGTAAGTGTGCGTGTAAGTATCGCACTAATCTTATTGCGATCCGGCAGCGACGAACAGCCGGAGGCAGAGAAGATAGAGACGCGGGACCATTGCCGAATCGCGCAACGTAATTCAGGCCTAAGCCGCGGCCAAGGAACGATTTGGCCGAGACGACGGACTTTAATCGCGTTTCAAGCGAGAATAAACGAGCTAACCTCGGCGATCTCTCGCGTGCGCCGAGGAGGGCAACACACTGCCTCGGTCGGCGGAGTTCAACGGCCGTAAATTTTGTTTACGAAAATCCTTTCGTGGCGAGAAGAGGCCTTGAGGATCGGTGCTGGCGGACTCCGGAGAGTGGGTGGCCCCATTCGCCTCTTCGACAATATATTAACGTGTGAATCGACAAATCTCGCCGTCGAAAGGTCGCCGATCATTGTCGTTCGATCGGCGAAGATCCGCCGAATTGCGGTCGCGTTTATATGTATTCAATCGTGATATTGGGTCAGTCAAAAAGGTCGGTTCGATTTTTGCGTCAAATTGTAATTGATTGCATTCGGTAGAAAGAAATTATTCATCAATCAAGTAATCATGCAAATTTTCTTTATTTCAATTACAAATGAGTGATATAAAATTTAACATTTATTGTATCAATTGTTCGATTAAAATAAGGAAAATTGCTAAAAGAAGACCGGGAAACTTGTGTTGCAGCTCATATATGTGTGATCCGCGGAGCATATGTCACAATCTAATACGTATAATCGCGAGACGCCTGTCAAAGTCGCACAGATTATGTGAGCTCTCGGAATGCAACACCGTCCGTTTCGCGATATCGCAGCATCCGAGGCTCGAGGGATGTCAGACGAGAGGAAAAACTATCCCCGAGCGCTTTAATTGCACAACGCGATGCAGCACATATTCCCATTTCCATGGAGATGTGGTTAGGTATGAATATTATAGTTAATAATGTCTGTACTACCGTGCGCGTATCTGCATAGAAATGCGAACGTGTGCCCTTCGCCTCTCCCTTTCATCTCTCGGCGGTCTATCCGACTTCTTTTACTTCATATTCCCGCACACATTTCTCTTCGGCGTAACCGCGGAGCGTAACACGGCGATAAACCGCCAAGTTTTCTAGCGCAAGCCGGTCTCTTTATAATACCCACGCGGGAAGTTTCCTGTCTGATAGTATATGCAGCCGAGAAAAGTACTGCGGTCGTACCCCAGGATTAATTAATATTTTACATCTCGCGCTACGGTCACCTCGCATCCTTGCAATAAAAAAAGAAAAATACCATGTATGTTATGCTGCTAATATTAGGAAAAACTATAGACTGGCGAGTAAATCATGAGCTTTGCGTGTAAATCCCTAATGCTAATTTCACCTCGGGATATAGTGTAATAACCCGTTTGCATCAACAACTATCTAACAATTGGTCTGTTCTTTATAGCTGTACTGCTGAACTGGTGCAATATGTTAAAGTGAGACAAGTATATTTTTTCTCACTCCGACTTATTGCACCAGTTCAGCAGTGCAGCTGTAAAGAACAGACCAAATATCGCACAGAGCAAAATAATTCGGAAAGGTTGCGGTCAAAGCATGCAATATGAATCGTCTACGTAAAGTTAACACCTCATTTTCAGAATCTTGATAATTCATGTTGTGCCTGTTCTCCCAAGACCTTTGACTTTCCGAGAAGAGGTCTAACTATTATGTAACACTCGAAACGATAAAAATAAAAATGAAACAGCTCCAATTTGTCACTTCTCTTGGATAATCTTTCTGAACACGAGCTGTTCATTTCACAAGGATCGTCGGGAATATAACAGTTTAATTGAGAACAATGTTAAAACAGTTTACATATGTTATAGGGACACATCACGCTCAAAATGCATCGTTAACATTACTTGTTAAGCCGAAATTTGTCAATTTGAAATCGTCGTCGAGCAGTCCTCTTATTATGTAACCAGAAATTAATCCAAGCCGTTGAACGTCTCGTCAGCAAATTGACGTTCAATTTTGGGAGAAGTAAACCTCGAGATCGCGGCACTTCTATTGTCCTGCGAAAATGGAAGAAAGGCGTGCGCGCGCGACACTTTTCAGGCGTGACGGGCTTTTCCGCGCGTGCGACACGGGCTTTAAGGGAACTTTCTATTTGCCTTCTTGGACGAGAGCTAATAACGACGGCCTCGCGACGACGACGTGTGTTCATACGTTGCTCCGGATGACGTTATCCGTTATCGGTTATCGGCCGCGACCGCGGCCGCGCGAATGCTCGGCGAACGTACACCGATATCGATTGCACTTTTCGAATCGCGCGGAACGCGGCGATTATTCAATCTCTCGAGTGACACACGCCGTTACGCGAGCAGCGCCTCGCTGTCTGCGATGCCTACCGGGGAGGCCCGTGAGTGCTAACCTCAGTGGTTCTCAACGCTGCGTTCCTCCGAGTGCAGCCTCGCAACGCGCGCATGGAAATCCAGCCGCTTAGCAACAACGAAACGCCTCGCGATGCGAGCGAGCGAAGCGCCCGGTTGCCAACCGGCAACCAGAGATGCAACGATGAGAACGATCGACCGTTGAGAAATACTGTCGGACAATCGGTCTTTTTGTTAAACCAACCCGAATCGGCCTCATTGGCCATTCGTTACAGGAAATGGACTATTATGCGTGGCTTTTTTGCGCCGGGATTTCGCTTAATTCGCTATCGCGCTGAAACATTTTCAGCAGTGATGAATAGTGCATGAATTCATTTTTTTCATTTCCGGGACATTTCACGAGGAGACCGCTATTCCAAGAGCTTTAGTTTTCAAGAAGAAAAAATTCTCGGTAACATTAAAACAATTATGCAATGTCATTCAGACAATTCTTATGAAAATAACCGTTCGTGATATTCTTAAAATAAACTCGTTTTAATAGGAATAATTTAATAAAAATTATTAAATTTAATAAAAAAAGGAGTGATGAATCTCTGTTTCTCTCAATAATTATTTCTGTTAGATGCAACTTTAATGACTTCAATAAAATCTTCAATAAGTTCTGCGTAAAAAAGTATATTATTAAAAATTAATTGTAAAAAGCGAATTAAGCTTACAGGATACAGCTATGAATAGTTCATATGAATTCATAAATACTTTCAGTAAATTATTACTTTAATTTATAATAATTTTTCTATTTTCTATTTACTAAAAACGAGAAGATCATTTTTTAAAATATCAAAAAAAGTGCTACAAAAATTTAAGTACTTAACTTATTATGTAATATACATGCATCGGCATTTATTGCTTCTATATGTCAACTATATGCTACTCTCTGTGCTTTCCTGTTTAATTTATTTAAAAGCAATGCAATATACGTACATATGACGCACGAGCATCGGATGTAACACGTTTTTTCATTATTTTATTAAATCGTTGCATGATTCCTTATCATTTTATTATCGATCATCAATTACCGCGATTGCCTTGTTAAGCTAGATTAAACATGTGCATCCTATAATGATCTATTTTGTGAACTTTCTTAAATATCTATATGCACATACGTGACTTTGTAGCAATCTCTTAATGTAAAAATAATACGGCGACAAGAAAAAAAAACAACGACACGTGTGTTTCATATCGCAGAAATTAGAGTTTCGCTATAAATTATTATAATGTTCCGTAATTTTTACGTGCGATACGAATCGAGTATCGCGATAATGAACTCTAGCCAAATTGTCACACGAACGGGTATTAACCCTCAACTGAAGTACTGCAATTTGCGTTACATAACCGGAGTTACCGAGTGCCCAGAGATGCGAGAGAGGGTATATTTCCATCATGTTGAAGGCCGACAAAGTGTTTTACCGAAGTAATATCTTATAATCCTCAAAGTGCATGACTTGCACGAAGGTAGCTCTCACGCCCGGATGAAATTACGTCGAGTCCAAAGAGAAATTAGATAGCTGCGTTTCGGTTGCACTTCCTACATTTTGCTCCTTTCCTCTTCCTCTCTGGAAAACCTGAATGACCGTCCATTCTATTTTAAATGCAACAACGTACAAGCAAAACGAACAGAATCCGTCGCGTTAAATTTCAAGTTTCTTTCAACGATCGAGTTTCTTTCAGTTTCAGACAACATCTTTTCTTCTGCGATGCTTTATTACATTGTAGCAAAATGCGGAAAAATCAAATACGCTTCTATTCGCAACTTGTTTATCCGTTAAAATGAATTGCAAAAACTGATAATGACACCCGACGTCGTTGACTTTGCGATTCTCGCGTGTCGTAGCGTAACACGGTTGCAGACCGGGATGACAGGTTTACCGGCGATGTAACGGCAATCAGCGCTTATCGCGGCAACGACCAGATTACTGGAACAGGGATACCTCCGGGGTGACGTCTGAATTATTTAATAGCGACCAAGTAGCATTTGCACGTGTCATTTCGCACGAGAAACGCTCATTTCTGTCACGATGAATAATGCACCGTACAGCGCAAAAAGAAAAGTAATATAAATTAACTCGCAAAAAAAAAGAGAAAAGAAATGACCGGAACTGCAATCATATGCAGCGACGTCGATTAATTCTCAATTTTATCGCTGGACTTTATACGTTTTTTCTCTCTGTTTTTCTTTGTCTCTCATATTTAAATAGCTGTTATTTACTGTTGAAAAAAATTTCGACTTTCGTATTATACGAAAAAGAACTTCCAGAGCAAACGGCAACATTTGGCGCTAAATGTGCGTTGAGAATACCAGTCTGCCGGATCTTTCCTTCTGCCGATGGCCCCCTTGAGGCAGAAAGAGATCGGGCCCCCTCGCAATCGACGGTTTTTACGAGCCAGGCAATCCACAATGTAACCGGTTGTTGCGACGATAAAACGCAATCGAACGACGAATCGCAACATTTTACTACCGCCAACGGCGGTCCAATTACGATCAATTTAACTCTGCGCGCGCGGAGAATTTCTTTCTAGCCGATCCGCACGAATCGCGACGCTTCAGAAACGCTAGCGAAACGAATCAATAAATCCGATCGATTCATTTTGCCCGATCTCGACGGATCTCACTCCGTCGGATATCTTATACGGGACCTTCCATCTTTGAATTTAATAGGCGCGCGTGCCCGCAGACCAGAGATGCTCCTTTCAGTCCAGATTCCCTTCAGCTAGACGCGCACGGTAAATTTCTGCAACTTTCAAAGCTAACAAATGAAATGAGATTGTTTCAATTTGCGCGTGCAGTCTTGTTTTCGAAATGTTTAACAGCGAGCGTATAACGCATTGCCGCGCGGCGATTAAATCCAAACATCCCTGGACGAGAGATGTCACGACCCGCGACCAGTCTGCGAGCGAGCCGTGAAACGGCGCAACGCCGAATCGCGTGTCCGCGAATGCGGCGAGCTCGCAATTTCGAGCAGTTTAGATTTCCAGAAGTACCGCAATTCCACTGCCGGCCGCCGCCGTCTTTTTTACCGCTCTCCGCCACTCACGGAACGAGCTTTTGTGAACATAATCGGTCGTTTGCCGCGCTTGTGACGAGAGGTGAAATTTCTGCCCGAGGAGTTGTTCGTGTCGCGACACAAGAGACGATTAACAAGAAAAACGTCCCTCTTCTTTCCTCGCCAACCCTTAAAGACGCACGAATATACGTGACGTGAGCCGCGTGCGTCTCTCAGCTCTCCAAACTTTTTGATTGAATATAAATGTTGCATTAGTAAATGCGATTACTCGATTAAAAAGCCTGCTTCCTCATAATAAATCCTCATAAATCACCAAGGATAAGTAACTGAAATGAAATAAGAAATGAATGAAGCGTATCTCACACTCTGCTAGTCTGCAGAGTTTTTACTGAAGTTTCCTTAACGCTGCGGAAAATGTCAGTTAAGGATTCACCCATCTGTCGATTCGACAAATGCAAGTGCCGAGTCTCTCGCCGAGTTGCGCGCCTTGACGCGTTACGCGTGTCTCTCGCGGCAATCTTGCGATTCGGATTAAAAACGCGCGCTTCTCTCGCACTCTCCTCTCGCGTCACTCGAGCGCGCGTTCGCCGTCACACGGAACGTGCCGAAGAGACGCGCGAACGAAACGGTTCGAAACTGGTTCATCGAAGTCGGCCGTTCCCGGCTGCGCGCGCGACGAACAATACGAACTCCTGAAGGGGGGGGGGGCGAGCAAGCGAGGGAGGAGAACGTGAAGGAGAAGAAGGAGCAGGAGAGGAGGAGCAGGAGCAGAAAGAAGAGGAGAAGGAGAGGAAGAAGAAGGAGAAGAGAGCCGCGCGGAGCACGTGAAAGGCGATTTAAAGGGAAAAAGGAGGAGGCGGCGGTGATGAAGAAGGAACGCGCGGCAGGAGCGCGGAGGATAGAAAGAAAGAGAGAGAAGCGGGAAGAGGAGGAAGGAGCATGGCGAACCGGTCGCAGCCTCCGCTCGTCAGCTGGAAGCTCAGCTGCAGCCGGGCGCGGTGACCTCGACGGTGCAGCGCGCGGCGGCGGCGGCGGCGGCGGCGGCGCTTCACGGAAAAGCGAGTCGATTCGCGAGCGATAACGGTGCCGCGACAGCGTCGTCCTCGTTGCCGTTTCCCTCCTGCGAGTTACTCCGCGACGAGGGTTTCCGGCGACGTGATGCGCCTTCAGATCAGACGTGATAATAGCGTGTTTACACCGCGCGATTGCGCGGACGATAAATTCGTAGAAAAATCACCTGATCCTAATCCGGGATTTGTTTAACAACGGACGGAGCGACGCTCCGGCTGGTATATAAGTGTAATACCACATTGTAATACGAGTAACAAGGGAGCTGGTGATTCTATAGTAATCTATGTAATTGACGTTAACGATCAATGCAACTTTCCAATCGTAAACGTGTATCTTTACAGCTATCGCTCTCTGTGCGCGCGTGCTAGACGTTCTATTAAGTAAAATATCTGAAATTAAGTAAAGAACATGCTTTTGCAATCCGTCTGTATCCATGCGAAACTGTTTGGTTTGAGCGGTTAATTAGGCATCGTGGTACATTTTTGTCGGGGACAAATCGGTTCCAGGCAAGAATACGCCATTAAGCGTTTGCGTGGTAGTGACGCGTGCGCGCACGCGGCACATTCTGTATAATTAAATCTCACAATAAAGGTCCGTGGAATGAAATTCGCGTGACGTACGACGGTACTCGCGACGATGCCTCTCGAGAGTGGCATAAAGACGAGCTACTTCAGGATGAATGACATTACACGAGATTACTTTGGTCCTCGCGGCTCGAATTACTTTGGCTTATCCTCAGCAAGAGATTCATAATGAGATCTCACGACTGGAATTCGACTAAACGACTGGCAGGTAACGAACAGGCATCGGGACACGTCACGACGAACAAGCGTTCTTGGTTTCGTGCACGGTGTTCTTGGCGAGGGTGTTGTTCGGCCCCGGGTCCTTTGTCTGTTGGCCAAAATTACGCGAACGGTGAATGAGTGCTCCCACCTGTACAATCATGCGCGCCACGTAACGCCGATTCACGTAATTTAAACGCGGCATTTAACGGCATGCCTCTTTACCGCGAATGAGCGAAAGTCAACCCTCAAAGCGAAATCGGGAGTCAACCTATCTCCCCGTATTTCCTATAAGTTATATATTATACATAGTTATAAATCTGTACAGTTTATATATGAGTCTTTAAAACGCTAACACCTCAGTGGAGTTATGATGGGTATCAGCTGTGAATTGCCTGCAAACTGCAAACAGCAAATGTCACTTTGTATTAACATCACCTCGCAATAAAATGCCAGTGTTTCGATAATTCTCCGATTACTTTCATTATATTTCCTCGTTATTATTAAAATAAAATACATGCCCGAGGAAGAAGTTTGCGCTACGACGCGAAGAACAAATTTTTCCTGCAGAGTTATCGAGCAGATATTAACTTCTCCGTAATTAGTCTCTTCGGGTGATATTGGCTGCTAGGCTGTACGGTATCGTCGACAAAGCGCGTCGTCGAGGTCAGCACCGGGAGGCCCGACACTGCGCGTCGCGGCGCCGCGGAACTGGCGAGGTGAAATCGCCAGTGCGCAAAGTGTCACGTACTCGTACGAGAGACTGAAACGTCATTCCTACTCTCGACAGCGGCAAAATGCGCGCGATCACGATGATGAGAACAAAAGATAGAGCTCATTTTTGTCCTTTCTTTCAAACGCTACTAAATCACGGTATACGTTCGTAAAGCTGGCTCGACAGAACGAGACAGTCGACAGGTGAACTCGTCGAGAGTCAATCGGTTTCAAGAGCATCGAAGCTTCAATCTTTACCCCAAAGTTCCAATTGTCGCTGAACGTACCCTGAATTCGGATGTCAAGGAAAGGGAACACGCTAAACTAGAATAACGGCAATTCTCGGAACAGAGGAAGAACGGTGACGTTTCCACAAGCAACGCGAAGCGGATGACTTTTTTTTCGCGAGCACGTCAATCGCATGATTCTACTTCGGCGAATTATCGCCGCGAGTATTAGCTCGCATCGTATATCGTACAAGCCGATTCGCCAGAACGTACGAGAGCGTTCGATCCTGCCGACCTCGGTTTGCGCTAACCCTGGTTAAACCGAGCAGCTCTTCCCTTCTCCGGCTTTGTCGTGCGTTCGCGCGACGACCAAGCCGTCGCGATCGCGTCGAAAACCAAATCGCTAATCGTCGGACGCGAATTGTCCGCCGCCCGCAAATTACGCGCGGTCACGTAATTCGGAGAGCGGCAGCGAATCCCGGAATCACGGCGCTCTCGCGACAACCGAGAGCTGTCATCGTCGTCAACCAAGCACGACGATCGCGAACGGGCGCTACATCACGTTCGGAGAATCGACGGAGAAGACAACGAACCGGTCGGTCGGTGCATCAGCTGAGAGCCCAGCTGAACCCAGAGAGAGAGAAAGAGAGAGAGAGAGCGGCCGCTGTAATAACCTCAACGCATCTCCCTCTCTCTCTTTCTCTCTAACACATATCCACACTTACACACACACATACACACACACACAAGTCCTGGCGAATTTCGCGAAGGCGCCATCGACCGGCTGATAACGGTTGAACACGGTACCTGGTGCGTGAGCCGGTACGTGCTGGTGGCTCGACGACGACGGTAATCCGCGAGAACTCCACCGGCGTTTCTTTCCGCGGTAACTTTTCGAAAGCCCACTCTCACAATGGAATCTTCCAGTAGACTGGCCGAGCCGGCAGCGGCGGCGGCGGCGGTGGCGGTGGTGGCGGCGGCGGCGAGCGGAGCCGAGCCGTTCTCCCTTGCGTGCGCACCCACCGTGCGCGGCGGTCGTGCACGGGTTTTTCGCGAGAGATGGGCGAGGGACCGAGCGCGACGTTGGCACGCGGTGTCGCGTGATGACAGACGAACGTACGCGTCCAGGAGCTTCCCTGTGCGTTCGCGACACCGACCGGCGGCGTTTTCCACGAGGAAACGACACTAGCAACAGCACGGGATCGCAACACGGTACGAACGGCGCGCGCGCGGCACACACCGCCGATGACAGTTCGGGGCTCGCGAGCTGTCACTTGGGCCGCTTCGGCGGCTGGCTGGAGCTGTCTCGCGCTGCGCCGCTCGCGCCATCTGCAGTGCCTGGCGGGAAACCGAGCTGAGTTTGAAAGCGGTGTCGGCCGCCTCCGCCGCCACCGCCACCGCCGCCGCGCGACGACGAACCGCCTAGCAACAAGATCAATAGGCTAACTTATCGCGCGTTACTCGAGCGGCGGTAATACCTTGCTGGATACCCTCATAACGAAGCGCGCGTGCATTCGGTGCCTTTTCATTAGCGCGGAATACCCGAGACATGCCGTCGCGTCGTGCCGGATCAAGCGCGAATCCCGATGCCGCGAGTACGGCAGGCGTTCGTCGGCGCGAAGCGGCCGTTCGCGAAATCCAAATTTAACATCGTACAGATCGTGCTAATTATAGTAATTATGAAATCGGTGCTCGATGGAAGCGATACCAGAAACGGATGTGCACGTACCTGGCGGTATTTGCACCCGACTGCGTTATTGCGCTTGGACGAGGGCTACAAACTGCGCGAGGCACGAGAGGAGAGAATTGATCGGGCGGGAGCGGTTGTCGGTGCCGAGATCGCGGCACTACGCCGCGCGTGTAATGGCGATTGAACACGGCACTCGCGTTACTTCCCCGAGACCACTTCCGAAACTTTCACGCGCGGGATTCACTTTCGGACGGCGGTAATTGCGAAAAACGCGGAGCGGCAGGACGCATCCTCGCGAATCCGTTGCGACGCGTTCCCGTGACTGATCGCGATTCGAATCCGGTCGAAGCGCGGTATTCGAAATTTGAAACGGCCGAATTACCGCGGCGGACCAATCGCGCCGCGGTAATTGGATCCATTCGTTTCAATTGTACCTGCGCTGCACTCGATACGGACGATACGGAATGAAAAAGCGAAGAAAGGTGCAACTGAACAGAATGAAGTTATCTGCTTTAAAGTGGAATTAAAATCGAGATGTTGTACAATAATAATATTTCGGCAAAAATGGCCGAAACGGCGAATCATCACGGAAAATATAAAATTGATGCTGTACACTTTGATTGGAATATATAATAATAATATGCACATACCTGCCGATATCGCGATGCGGTTATGCAGCGTGATTAGATTTTCGAGAAAGCATTTTTCCAAGAAAGAATAATATGAAGCATGCGATGGGTCATTCCACTTCGTATGGGCACAAGTGTATCATCGACATCACGGCAATTGCGATATTGATGTATAATGATATAATACATACATACATTATATATCACGTTGACACTTCACGAAATACTTTTAATGATACTTTGCGCGAAATATTCGCTTTCAAATAATAACAATCATAAGAAATACGAAGCGGTTTAAGTGCAGGCTCCGCGATTCGCCGCGACGTGTATATAACTGACCATAATTCAAAATCTAACAAAACTCGCAAACTTCACGTCGAACTGCATCGACGATCGATCGATCGATCGATCGATTGTCTAACCGATTTAACGAAAAGAAATTCAAAATAAGATTCTAGATACTTTAAATATCATAATTTATAAAAATAATGAAATAGATTACGATTAATCTTCTCAAAATAATTCTTTTAACATTGAAGGTAATATTAAAAGAACAAAATGCATGATATAGAGGTGAAATTTTTAACTCGATTATTTGTTGTTATTCATATAATTTAAAATACTCTCCGCGTAAATGTGAACGCGTAATATTCGAGAAAACAATGTACAATAAAAATATAAAATAAAAGCAAGATGTAAAAATATTTTTGCGCAGTTTTGTATTATTGTTACTTGATGTATTCGAGTTTCCGGAGAAATTATTTTAAAGGATCTAGGCTTTCGCTTAGAATAGAAAATAATTCAGGTATGGTTATTAAATAAATATAAATAAAAATTTACTTTCAACATTCGGGGGAAGTTTTAAGATTATGCGATTCTCACTCATATTAAGTAGCCAATATAAACACAACGCTTTATTAAAATAAATCAATGTTTTTCTAATCTTTTATTGTAACAACTGCGAGTTTTTCTCTCTCGTACAAAAAGGAACGTTCCCAAACATTTACAAGACGCAATGATTTTTAACTTTGCAAACGTATTGCACTCTCACATTGCAGTTTTATTTAATAAATAGTATCTTCGTCCATTTTTAATTTGCTCCCTCGATAATCGATAGTCTCTCACGATTCCCCTTTGCACTTGACCAGCGTACGTTTATTTCCCTAAACTGATACACGCACGCGCGCTTTCGTTCGGTCAATCACAATTTTATAATATTAATATGTAACTCTTCTATTTTTTTGTCACTTCGTTTCATCGAGAGCGATACAAGTCTAATGTCATTCCGAGGATACCTAAATTTCGATTGAAAGACGAGTAATTCAGAGGGATGGGGAGAATTCAAGGCATTACAGGTAATATTCACAGATACTAGCGGAAAGCTACGACGATGTCGACGTAGGATCTGCTGGCAAGATGTTTCTATGGCTATCGACGATTCGCATGGTGTTGTACCAACGACTGCGGCGACAAGAGGACGCTCTAGCTAAATCGTGCATTTACACTTATTGCAATCGCTTCTGAAGTCTCTGAGCGATTGCGGAGACCAGCGCGGCACCCTTGCCGCTTCCATCTTCCGCGTGGATCAACTTGAACTACAATCAGAATAAATTTATTATTATAATACAAAGAGAGAAAAGGTACTCGTCAGCAATGAAAAACATTAAGTATGCAGAAAGAAAAAATAAAACAGAATTATTTCTCATAAAAATCTGTTTAGAAAAAATAAAAGAGGAAATTATTTCAAATCATTACTGTTAAAAAGTAATGATTACAATTCTCGCTTTTAGGCGTTACTTCATCAGCATTTATTCAGCTCTTATCTAAGCGATACTCTTTCTCCAAGCAGAAGCGACTGTCCGATTTAATTGCCATTCGTTTTAATCGCGTACCTTCCGTCCCGGAGCGAGAAGCGAGATATATTTTGTCATCCAGCCCTCTAATCGAGGATGATGCTTGTACAGGGAACCGTCCACGGCAATCGTTACTTGTTCCCTGTCGATGCGGTCTAGCAGACTCGCGAGACCTGTGACACAAGAGTCGCATAAGAGATCGAGATTACAGCAGTTTTCTCAGAAAAAACAAATTAGAGCGCGCGTACAACTTCTAGTTATGCTTCGCTTAAAACGATTTTGCTCAACGTACATATCGAGACGAGAAGAGCGGCGCGATTGGAAGCTACCGCGCACACGTATTGGACGATCCTGATGTCATCCTGGTCCGGAACGATACCAAACTTTCCAAGAACCTCCTTCGTGTTGCCGTCACCGCCGTCCACTGAGTCCCTGAAGCGACGAGAACGAGAAATGCACGTTAGGTGCGCGAATTCTTCCGAATCAAGCGGTCAATTTAAGCTGACTTACTGTTCAATGTGCGACACCAGGTCGGTGGTAAGACTGCCGGGTGTTAGAAGGCTCTGTGGTGCGTTTTCTCCTACAAACAAAAGCCCCTCTTTGGTCAACCTCGCAAGTATCACGCGCACCACCTCACCGAGATATTTGCCGGCAATGTACTTTTCAAATCTAAGGAAAGAAGTCACAATGAGAAGGATCTTTTCTCATTCACGAGCCATCGCGTCCTAGGAACTAGTCGCACTGCAAGGATTTCTCGTGTAGAACTGTATGAGCGGACCTCTTTCTAGAACTCTTGGTTTCCGATCGTGTGTAACTCAATGAACAAAAAATAAAATTTCATCCCAGGTAAACATATTCTACTTTTTTATGTGTAAACGTAATAAAATTAATTATTAAATTGCTCTTTTCAGTTAAATAAAAGTAATTAAATAAAGGTAATTAATCAAGTTCGAAGCTCCACAATCTATAATTTCTTACGTAAATGGACCGACAAACGCATTAACTGATTAAAGATTACCACTACGGAATAATAATACTCATCCACAGAAAACATAATAATTACAATGTAATTATAGATAAGGCAACACGAGTTTGCTCACTTACGTAAACGAATTCACGATAAGGGAATTGGCGTCGTTCTCGCGGTCAAAATCCGTCTTGATAAAGTCTAAAACGCCGTTGTCGCCAAAAGCGCCCCACTCGATATCGATGATGACCTTGAATTACGAAAATCAGACTGATAACTGAGCATTTGCGCGTCTAAAATCAAGATGATATCGATGTAGACTTAGTTGTACAGACTCTACTATTGTACCAAATTTTTTAATAAAAAAAGAGAAAGGGAAGGAAAGAAGAAATGAGTCAAATTTAATGATTATAATGTTGGAGATATTTTCTACTATCTATTATTTATCATATGTACGTAAAAGAATGAGATTGAATATCTAAAGAAAATAAAATGTTTATTTGCTCATGCCATTCGAGTGATTCCTTATCGCAGCGACTTTGATAACTCACTTGTCTCTCGCCGTGTCTTTCAGTCTCCCAATGTTCAACCCTATCCGCACGTTCGAGGTAGCAAGCATTGCTGCCGGTTCCTAGGATAAGTCCAATCGCCGTATTGTGATCCAACGTCGAACCCTGCACCAGAGTACCCGTGGTATCGTTCAACACCGCCACGACCTTTACCTTCGTATCGTCTCGCCGATCCAGGGCCTCCCGTAGGAGTCTCACGGCGTCCTTGTTCACGGCATCGGGACAATTGAAACTTTTAGTCCACGTTACCAGGATACCGACGTCCAGCGAGTGTTGCACCATTGGAAACGAAAACGTGAAGCCTGGCAACAAAAGGGAGCACGGATTGCATCAAGAGGGAATTTTGCTGGAAGCGGAAAAGTACGCGAGACGCGAAAATTAATTGGACAAGCCGACTAATGAACGATTAAATGGAGCTGATCATATGGAATTATTAATAAATATATCCTTGATTCTCTGCAAGCAAGAGTGTTTTCTACCTTGCCTCGTCGCAGAGTCGCTATTTATAGATGAACGCGTGACGGTCCGCGTTAATTAAAGGTTTTACGTTCAATATCCCGACAGATACGTCGTAGGTATACGCAGAGTTCAATTTACCGAGAGGAAGCTCTATGTCCTGAAGGCCCTGAGCTATGACGAAATCACTGACACACTCAGCCAGATAGTCAAACAGAGGGATCGCTGAGCCAACCCTTAACTCGGATCCGATGTAATATCGCTTCACCTCTTGTCGAACAGGAGCACCATGGGCCAATTCCAGCAGGAGCACGCGGAAGTTGGTGCCACCGAGGTCGAGCGCCAAGTACAGACCTTCCTCTGTAGATATTCGGATTCACACATTAGTATTAAATTAAAATAAGATAATCCTATTAAAAACATAAAAAATCGAAGATAATATAATCCTTATAAAATTATTAAAGCACTTTTGATCGAAATTAAGTGTCCTTTTACTATAACTTGACGTAATAAGTTTCGAAAAGACTAAAGACAATTTCATTTCTTTACAAACTAACTTTGCATAAATGTTAGACATATTTCAAGCATCTCTTTCCGTCTTATTGAGAGTAAAAAAGTTACGAAGATTCTCATTACGCATGAATTTGAATAAACTCCAAATAAGAGAAAGATTAATATCACAATTTTTTATTGATATTATGATATTAATAGATTGTGATATCGTTGTCGCAATAAGACATTAACGGATCCACCTCCCGTTCCGTTTCTACCGATAATGATGTCTTTGCCAAGTAGCGGTAAGGCTTATATCGGGATATAAAGCGTGTGCCAGAGCGATATACGATATCGTTGTGAGATTAAGCGCAGAAACTTCGCTAATGACCTGTTCCATCGAGCAGTTCCGGTATATAGGTGTTCTCCATCTGCAGCGAAGATGGTTGCTGGTGGATTCCCTTGTTCATTTCCGAAATGAAGACGTCCTGGATCTTCCTGGCAGTCGCCGCGGAAAATCGCATCTTCGCCACATGGTTCTCGATCTGCCAGTAAAAGTATTTTTCTCTTTGAAAAACTCGTTGCACATTTAATAGCATGCTACGTGCACGTTTCATTTTGTTGATTCTTGCTAAATATTAAAAGAAAAGTTGCATTATAATTTTTGTTTAAAGCTCAGCAATAACGTCTCGACTATGACGTCATTCTAGAGAAAGAACATTTTATTTTTTACTTCAAGATCTTTATTGCATGTCGACTTAATCTTTATGGCGATCCCGTCATCGCTATTCTGTAAAAAAAAAGAAAACTTTCCACGATCCATAAATCTTGCCGGCACCTCGGCAAACATATCCCGCGGTGCTTGAAACAGGCGGTATTGTTTACACTGTCGTGTTATTACGCAGTTTCTAACAGGATTCTAAATAGACAGAGAGCTGAGAGAAACTCATGCCTTCTCCCGCAGTGTACGAAGATATGCTGAATTAATTACATCTGGCGTAACAAACAGGATTTACATTACATTTACACATACACGCACATTCGAATGGACGTATCGCTGTTTGAATATTCTTCCGTAACGAGATTAATATACGTCGTTGTCTTTTAACGTGTCACGTGACGTATATGTATGACGTTCATCAAAAACAGCTGCTTATATTATTATGTACAAGTAACGGAAGTTGATACAATAAATTTGCATATATTATTTTCCTTATGAATCAATTGTTTTGAAAGAAGAAACTATTCGCGTTAGCACTACGTATGCCTACGAGGCTACGCTGAGTACTTCGTATATCAAAGCAAATAATTGTAACGCAATTGCGTGAAGAAATGTCAAGCGCGATTTTACATAGGTATATTGCTTTGTCATTTCTTTTTTAGTTTATATCGACGTTTACAATGTTACTTAAATTGCGCCAAAAATAATGTTGCAAATTTATACAATCCTGTTTTGTAATGATAATAGCTTTTAGATATAACACTAAGAGTGAAAAATGTTTTAGCGTAAACTAGTTTCATTTGTTAACATTACATGATTAGTCGCAAGACTCGCAAGTAATGATGCCTTTAAAATTTGATTTTAGCATGTAAATTTATGACAAGTTTAATTACATTTGCATCGTACATTTCTCGCTTTGTAAAGTATGATAATATAAGGTAAACAATTTTCCGCGCGAATAAAATTATTTCGTGGTTATAAATGTTGAAAAAAATACTGGATCACATTAATGCGACAGACGTCAAAACATCATTCCTTTCTCCCCGAGTTGATGGTTGCTAGAAAGATCATGCTATCTGCACCGATAAACCGTTCACATGACTTGAACTTTTAACAACGCAGGATTTACTTCTTGATAACCCTGTGACTTAAAGAATAAGATAAAAACCAACGATTTGTGACGGAAGCCACGATAACCCCGAAATTCGATTTAATCCAATCTTATCCGAGTTGTGTTTTAAACAATATACCAGACACATAAGCATAATTGTTCATATGTATACTAAAAACATCTCGTAGGTCCAATTCTTCATTGATTTTTCATTGATTGAAAATTAATAAGCTTCCTGTTATTCTTACAAAATTCTAGATATACGTAATTATAATAAATTTCACTAAAAAAAGATGCTTTCAAAAAAGAGAAAGAGAGATGCTCCCAAATCTTATATTTTACTCGTTATTCAGAAATTATTACATTTATTATTAAGTTTCACTCGACTTAATGTCCATCGAAAATATTTATCTGTAATCTCCTCATACTGCGTAAGTGTTATGTAACGTTATGTAATATCGTACGATCCACAGATATTAGCAGTTAGAACGTATCAGATTGTTCTCTGGCGCTTCAGCCAAAAAGAAGTTCTCACGAAGAAAAATTTATCACGTTCCATGATCCACGTCTGCTATAAATTACATGATACGATATCTAATCATGTACGTGGTATGATTAGCATAGCTGAAGCGGAAAGGTACCTACGACGTCCTTTGTCATTAAATTTTTAAGTTAACAGTTTTAATTTATAGAGAATTAAAGATATCATTCATTGTAATTTATGCATAATTCAAAATCGGATGCAACAATTGAACAGTTTCTTTTCTCGATTGGCTTTGTACATGAGAAGATAATGATATAATGATGACATAATGTTGTGTATATGAAAACAAAAAACAGGTATATAATCCAAATAAACAATAAAGCATATAGGCTTTCTTTTTGTATCAATTTTTTAAAATGTAGATTATTTTTAATTAAACTATATTTTGAATCTATTGTTATTTCTTGAACATCGTTATGGCTAAATCAAATATTCATTGAAGAGAGATTAATAACTTAAGGAATTAATGTTAATCATATAATAAAAAAGATTAATTAACTGCACGTAAGAATTTCTTGCTTCTCCTATGTAATATCGTCCTTCAACTTTATCGTACGTGTATTAGTGTTATGAAAGAACAAAGGATGAACAATATGCGGAATTAAGTACCGAAGATAAAACGGATGTTATTTATGATATAAATGTAATGCGACCAACACACGCGCGCGCACGTATAAAATAGTTCTGGGATTTATACTCACCTTTTGTCGTCTAATATCATCTGAAAGTATCAGCCCCGATACTTGAATTACCTCGTGGAGCTTATGATCCGGAGGGACGACCATATCGAAGACTTATCGAATTCCTGAAAAAATTAAATAAAAGAAATAATCAGAAAAGCTTTCGCAGAATGTCAGAATTCAGACTTGAGGCAAAGCAAGACGTATCTTTGTGCATTCAGCAATCTTTATTTTTTTTAAATCTTAAAAAAAAGATTTAACTTAAATACGGGATATTATGATATATGTACGATAGATTTACGGCATTACAACAAAATACGTTACAAAGTTAACGTATGTCAAGTCAACACCTCGTTAATAAAAGCTAGTTATAATTATTATTATCTATTATTAATTAATATACCATTCTGTTGTAATGCATAAATAATTATAATATAATTTCGTTCTAAATAAAATATTATCTCGAATAGACATAATATTTACTATCTTAATTACCTTTCCCTATTATCAACACAATAAACGTCCAGTCAATCGCAAGTGCCGTTTTATGCGTCAACAGGGTCATAACTTTATCAATATATGTCACGTATAACGAGAGAACAAATGTAATCTATCAAGCACAGTTTCTTCTCTTAAAGAATATAACGTTCCGATTTTCTCTTTTAAATCATCATTTAATAAAATTATCCTACGATAATTGATTACGTTCATTGTTCTCAGTTGGAAAGTTAGGACTGAAGAAAAATTTAGGTACATTATTTTATGATAACATAATTCTCTATGCTTCTCTATTCTCTCTATCTTCCAAATGGTTTAAGCCTTTGGTCATAACGTACAATACTATACGCATCATAATAAATCAATTAACGTTGCCGATTAATGGAAACTCGAAAAAGTAGAGCATGCATTGTGTCAGCGATTGCATGTAGAAAAGTGTCATTAATTATTATAATACTTTACTAAACATCATATCGCTAAATTTTAAGTACATATATTATAACATGAAAATTGAAAAGATGTTGATGAGATAACAGCGGAGCAATTAAATACAATTTTCAATATCTTCAATTTTCAATAATCAAAGTCTTAAAAAAGAACACTACTTTCATCAAAATTAATTTTTTAAATTAAAATTGGAACTACTTAATTAAAAATAATGATAATCAATTTTTACACGGTCTTAAACTAAATCACAGTGAAAAGGCTTTTAAAAAGAGAATTATCACAAAGAGAAAAAAGAGAATTATCACTGTTAAGACCATTCTGGTTGCGACCGGTTCACCGATAACGATTCTATACAAGCTCGGTTGCTCATTCAAATGGATGTAAGAGGTCTATTCTGTAAAAATGCTCTGTAATGCTGTATCTCTATAAGCTATGTAGCACTGTAGAGCAAGAGAGAAAGAGCGACGAGCGAAAAGAAGAAAGAGCTGAAGAACTAAAGAGCTACAGAGCTTATAGAGCAAAAATTTTCTTACAGAATACAGGGCTTAATTTATTCGTGGATATTTGAGCAGCTATTTATCGAATACATATTGCCAATGCTAACGCCACGAAATTGCATTATATATATGTATATAACAACATTATATCGATGATTATTTTTATGCCTATATAAGCGATGTCATGAAAGTTAAACCAGTTTGTCGAGCTCGATTGGTTGGTTCGAATAACTTGCCTGTCTCATGTGGTCATTATGCGTAATTCTTTTCATTTTCAGTTTCTCTGATTTTACAAGCCAGAGAAATTGTGCAATCATCATTACTTAGCTCGGATGTATTTATTTTGAACATGCTGTATCATTACAACGCATTTTGAATGTAATTGCAGATTGCAAATTTGCATGTTTAAATAATTAGTCGCAACAAATTAAACAAACCAATCGAACAATGAAATCTCTTAAAATAGGTCCATTTTCTTAAGTGTAACTTAAAAATTCGATACAAAGTGTTCTATTAGTATCAAGCATTCAATAAGTGATGCATATGTAAAAGTTCAATAATTCTTTTTTTGACATCGACTGTGAATGTGCGCTTGTCTGTCAGCTGCATCAAGATCTGAGTGAATCTGGAATCTGAGTGCGAATCTGAGGATCAGGTGGAGGAAACTGCGAAAAGCGACTAGAATATTCTGTCTGAACTACAAGCCGGTAGCGAATGAGGCTCCATTGGAATCAATTGGAAGGTGCAAAACGTCAACCGAGATAATTCAGCCAGTTGACCCGCCGTGATGATTCTAATCCAGAGTGCAACACGCACACTCGTCGTCGCTCCCTTGTGCTCTCTCTTTCTTCCTTGATGACGAGTGAAGCATTTCACAACTACCTCGCTTCCTCGCTTCTTTGTGACAGACAGGAACTGGTGTGCGAAGTGTACTCGCAACAAGATAACGTTTCTAGAGAGTTTACCATTGACTATCCATCCTTCATTTATCATACTCTGCATCCATCAACGCACCAATGCGTTAACAAAACTGACGCAAGCGCTGTCCACGCCGCGAGATTAATGAGACTGCAAGGATCACATATAATTTCAGCCAGCCACTTTATTGGTATTAAATGTCACGTAAGATACTTTGCGGCTTTACGGATTTCGTACAAAACTGACTCTTTAATTGATGAGATAAATTCTTTTTCCATTAAAATTTAATTAAATTCCATTCTTTTACATTTCTGATGGTTTCTTAACATTAAACATCTTGACTTCTTATTTACCTCAGTTCAAATTTCTATTAATATTCATTTATAATTAGCAAAAATAATAAACTATTGCTGAAGTGTAACTTGTAAAAGTCTTATTTAATTATATAAATTCAAGATTGCTGTGAAATTTGTTTGAAAGGAAAATTGTATCAGAGAGTTTCGAACGAAGAATATTGCCATGTATATCAAATATATCTATTACGGAACATCCTGTATTTGAACAGATAAATGTGTAAAGGAGCTAAGATGTTTCGTAGTATTTTAACTTCTCTGACTTTACGACGCCGTAAAATCAGAAGCTCAATATGGGGAAGTAAATCAAACTACTACTACATTATTTACACGGGAATCTTTTCATGCATAAATCAATTTGCGAGACACTTTAGTGATATCGTTGTACATTCGAGATCAAAAGATAAAACAAAAGCAGGAAATATGATTTATCTTCATTGTGAGAGCAATGCGTGTAATCGATGTTGTTACAACTCTTGAAGATTAGGTCCGGCGTCAAGTGCACTTCAGTTATCTAATCGAGTGTGCTTCTCCAAAGAGCGCAACTCTCATAAAGAATCCGTATGCCGTTTGAATAATAGGACTTTCGTAATTCATGACTATTATCGACAAGGGCATCGGATAAATCCCAGCGAGTTCGGGAGTTCAGCGCAGAAACATTTCGATCCTGCCTCGGCGACTAACTTTTGATTACTAACATTATTTTTTAATTTAAGAGTCTAATTGCGTGTACTTATTTACTCTGGTTTCTTGCCAAGACAAAGCTTCGTTTATAATATTCCTTAGTTATATGCATTCATCCATTTCGTTCTATTGCACATTTCTGCTTAGACTAATACGTATAAAATTCTCTTACTAACTTACTAACTTATCTTATATTTTATTCTATTTAAAAATCTAATTAAATTTTTAATTCTTGGCCTTTCGCAATTAAGAGTAGAACGCATGTACTTAAGAACAATTTAGCAAAGGGTTTAGCAAAGCGAAAGCTGAAACGACAGATTCCTGATTCTCCGAACAAGATAGAGAAGCCGAAGTTGCATGAATGACATCATGATGATGTTGTGATAACGACTCTGTCAAACGAACGAAATGCAGCAGACGTCACGCGAGCTGGCGTAAAGTGATTTTTACAACAGTTTTAATTTGCTCGTAATTGACGCCTTAATAACATATGTCGTCTTGTAATGACTGTGACGAACTCGCAGTACGGTTCGATATCATCTATCAGCACTCGGCTTGGTTACGGCCGAAATATCGCTGCCGACGATCTTACATCAATTATGTGATGTATTTCGAAAGCCATGCGTTGGATAAACACGCCGATAAAGCAATGGATTGTACTTTCATTGGGAACCTTGTGATGATCGGCTAGAATGATAATTCTTATGCATACGTTCACTGTTCTGCGCGAAAACGCGCGACTTCAATTCGAGTCTCTCAAATGCAAATGCACGCGCGTTACATTAGAATTACATGTATCAGCTGACGCATGATTTCTTTTATAAAACATACGACAATTTTATTAATCCAGATTTTAATATGATTGTTGAGCATTTGAACTGCCAGAGACTTTGTTGAAACTTTCACGATTTTAATTAGAAAATATAATAGCGGAGTAGATCTTTTTCACAAGAAAAAACTTCGCGAAAGAAATTCAAACTCTTAACTGATTTCAACTACTCGCTTATCAAAAGCACATGCCGCGAAATAGATAATGAGACTTTTCGTTCCGTCCGGAACGTCAAACAAAAAGAAAAAACGAGACTTTTCGCGATCTAAAAATCTAAAAATGTGCAATCTTAGAGTTTGGATCGTTAGTATTATAGCACGTTAAAATGCGCAGTTTCAATTCGAAGTTCAATGTGACAAACGCAACAAGCGGTAATTGAATATGTATTGGAAAATTTTATTCCGCGATTGAATTCCAATCGACGACAAAACATTTCTAACAAGCATTACGTATTACAAAGTGTAATATCCGGCGATAATGCATGCAACATTTCAAGGACCCACGTGGTTCTCACCGGCAAAGTAAACATCAAAGAAGTGAACCTTGCGTGTTCATGATCTGATATTGCGATGACATGATTTTAAATAATTCATTGGCGACTGTTATTTGCCCAAATTAACGTCAAATCGCAGCATTCAGTGGATCACGATAAGCTGCGCGATTCGCAAATCCATTGGAAAATTACATTGACGAGTCCTTAACAATTTATTTTTAAAAAGATGCTATTTCCGTAAATTTCTAATACAGTGACCCCGATTTCGTAACTACTTTGCTCGTTTTTTTTGAGTCTGTTAATAAGGAAATAGCTGTTCCTCGTAATTTATTAAAAACAAGTCAGAATGTGAAATGTAAAGCTCACTTGTATTAAAATTTATAGCGTCAGTTGCAATGTCAAGAGCACCACGGAAGTGACCTAAATCGGAAGATTGGAGTTCCAACCTCCGATCGATAGACTGCGCGTGGCATCCCCCCCGGAGCGAAATATTAGATCTCAAAAATAAAATGTTACTCGAAGCATAAATGAAAGGGAAAATTCGAGAATGATTTTAATAAATTTTTACATTGAAATTTTAAAGATCCAATTATAAATTTATTAAAAATCTGCTTTTAGTTTCAATATACTTGACACATATTATAAATGGGTGCAAAATATTAGATTACTGCACACGTAAATATCGACATCAACGAGTTTCGTATAATTCTTCAAAGAGCGAACCGTCATTTGGTCATTTACAAAAATATGTTCCGAAAAAGCACAATATTTTACGATATTTTAAAGAAGAAAAATAGATGCTTTACCAGCAAGCAAGTTACGAAAAATATTCACTTTATGTGTACATATCTTGGAAAGATGTGACATTTTATAGACAGAACATTCTACCAAAACAAGTTTCCTCAAAACCGGACCATCTCGCAATGAATCGAGCAACAAAGCCGCGGGAGAAATTCAGCTGCGCTCGCCGGTCTCATAATCCGGCCGTGAGTATCGACAAGCTGGATTGGTCCAATCGCTCCGGCTCGCGTGACCCGGCGAGCGCATCTAAGGGCGACGCTGCGACTTACCTGACCTAGGTACTTGATCTGGCACGCGGAGTTACTTCCGTTCCCCGTGGTTCTTAGCAGTTAATCTTCGCAGATCGACGACTCGCCGGCTGCTGGTCTTCCGCGTACTTCCTGTTTCTGACGCGAAGCTCTCCGGCGTGTGATGCACCACGTGGGTGAAACAGTGAGAAATGTACTCGCGACGGTCGAGCGGCGACTGGTCGTGTCTCCGGCGAGCTCTCCGCGTGCTTCCACGACCAGCTGACCCGCGGCATCCACCACTACTAGCCACCCGCGTCACGCATACGCCCATACACTCTAACTAATGCGTAAACATGTGAGCATACGCACGTGAATCCACGTGAATCTGCTCCGGGCTCCGCGTCACATCCACGTAAACACAAGACTACTATTGGCGCCTTGCGATTGGCTGATATTATTTTTGTATTGCCATCAAACTTACGGCCATGTGCGGATTTGTTGATGAAACACAGTTTCTTGTCCCGAGTGTTTTGTGCAAATGCCGTTAAACTTCATCCTTCTCATCTTGGATCCTTGACGTTGAGTGCTTTCTATTTGCGATCAAGCCAATTGAATTAAAATTCCAATATTCTAAAATTCTAAAGTGTTAAAATAGCCTTGTATACCTTGCAGCAGTTAAAGTTGTTACGGTTGGCGATTTTCTCTCTCGAAAGTTTCTTGGAATCGCTTCCTGAAGTTTCTCAACAAGTTTTTTTTACATATCTTCGAATCTTCATAATCCAGATTTGGATCAGATTCTAAAAAGGCAATTATATTTCTGGAGAGATTACTATTCTCCGATCTCATCAAGTAAACCGGGCAGCACTGAACTGTCTGTTCAGCGGATACAGAAAAGAGGCAGTCGAGACCCTTTTTGGAAAGAAATGTGTGAGGCAAGAAACGTAGCTTTAAGTACACAGACATCGCATAAATTTTGCGCTTTGCAGTACGTTCACATTCGTTTTGAATATCATCAGATACGTTTATAATCGCACGTGGCTATTCGTAACAAGGTTGACTCATTCATTCTCAACCTGAGACTCAGGTATCATACGTACACATATGCTGCGCAGGCGTAGGTAAATGCGTCAATATATAATCAGACAAGTGATCAATCATCGCTCAAGAGAATCCGTCGTATCACCTCCTCAGCTTTCTTATCCATTCGCCCGCACTATCTTCGAAACCGGCCTTTTGCCATATACGCGTTATCTTCAACGGTGGAAATAACAGTAAACATTGTTTTATAATCGATGCTTGCTTTCAAATAAATCTCACTAGAGACAGATATTTGCTCATTAGTATTTACGCGTGGACGCATAAGTAAATAAACAATTAAAACGATATAAAAGAATGTAATCGACTAGCTACATATTCAAATTTGAGAAAAAATATTTTTCAATTATAAGCATGAAAAAAGTTATGTCAAATATGAATAGAAATTTATTATTTAACAATAGCTGTTAAATAATAAATGCGCACATTAGATTATTCTAATCAAAGGCTAACAAGATTATTCTAATTAAACGTAGTCGATACGTGTATTTAAATAGAATCTACTGGTTCTCTCGTATCCAAACTCTCAAAAGACGAAGCTATAAATTTTGTGTAAATGCTTAATGATCGTTGTGATAAAAAGTTGTACGACGCGCAACGGAGATACACACGAAAATGCATACGAAATATAGTCGTACATATGTATAAGCGCATAAATGTACACATAGAGAAGCAATGAAGTAACATCTGTCTCTGCAGACTACATAAGCTGAATGGAGTTTGATTAAAACGGTCGATATGTTTAAATTTAGACCGTTACAATTGCCCGACCCTAACAGGTCCGTAAATCATTCCCCTTTAGTAAAGACCAATCTTACATCTCTAAATACGTTTGATTGGATTGGGTTACGCTTCGTAAGACCGAATGAAATTTTAAGTATAGTTACAAGACCACGCAATTACATGCACGGCTAATTCATTATGCATTTTTCACGATTTCACGTGAGATAGGTGGTAAACATACGATAAATGTTAATAAAATATGTAACATTTCTATTAAAAGTATAACTTATCAAGTTTTATCAAATTAATACTATTTGAGAAATCGCGAAGAGAGATAAATAACATTTATGTTATAGTATTTAAATTAGTGGATAAATTCTTGCCAATGATTCGAGGCGAGAGTCTCGCCTCAAAAGACGTCTCTCGATGTGGTGTTCGCATGTTGTCGAAAAGATGGGAAAAAGTCGTAGAAAATGATGCAAAATACTTTGATTAATTTATGCTGCACCGCTGGTTTCATTTCAATAAAGGAAACTTGCAAATCGGCAAGAACTTAAGCACCGACTTAATAATACACAGAAGGTAGTTAACCACCGTTTCCTGTAAATCTGTAGTATGTTCGATGAGGTTCGATGTTCGATGAAAAATTCCGCGAATGAATCGCGGGGCATTGGTACAGGGTTAATATAAGATGTCAAACATGATCAATTCGTGCAGCTCGAAAAGACAGTTTCGAAACATTTGATCCCTATACTAATTCGTCTTATTAATCTTTAAAGTATTAATAAAGCTGTATACGGATAATAGAAATCACGAATTTCAATGGATAACTCTTTTATCTGACGTAAAGCAGACTTTATTGCAACCTATAACTGTTAACAGTAACGTGATAAAAATATTGTGCGGTGTTATAAAAAGGAATACATATCATAGCAATCGCGCAAATTGATGAAAATTGCGCTATGAAAGAAAAACATTTTGAACTCACTTTAACAAAATTTCAATTTGTTTATAGTTGTTACTTCAACAGTGTATGTGTGTGTTTTTGTTATTTTGAAATAAGTATAAAGTAAAAAAGCTAAGAAATTAACATAAAAATTACTTGCTCCTTGCACATGATTCGCATACATTTTACTACTTACTTCCGCACAGTTCTGTCATCATAAAACGTATAAATCTACATAAAATATTTGTGTAATGAACACAAAATTATTACTCCGGCAAGAGATCATCTCCGAGTTCCTCGTCGCCAAAATCGTCGTCCCGTTTTCCAGCCGCAGTCATGGGACGAGTAGGAAGAGGTCCTATAGGATCAGCGTAATTCGTTCCTAGAAGCAAATTAATCGAAATTGTCCTCGCGTTTCCATTAGTTTCAATCAATGAGCGAATAATTAACATATTTGGATAAACTTAAATACATAATTAATAAAAACAAGAATATTTCATTTATACGGCTAATATATAATAGCATAAGTATCTAAGTCACGTTCATCCCTAAATTCACAACTGGAATCAGTAATGTAACGGTTTGCCAAGCGTTAAGTGATAAAGAGCGAACAAGAATAGACTAGTCAAAGCGGCCGCGGTCATCCATCACTTATTCAATCCATTAGAGCAGCTCGCGCGTAGCGTCACCTGTAGATCACTCTTGCTAATGTTCGCTTTCAATGAATGTGTGTGGCGCTAAACCATTACTAACGAAACGACGGCTATATTTTCCATGGTAATCCATGGTAATGACTTCATGGTAATATAATGTTGCATGGTGAAGTATTAAAAATCACGAGAAACTTTTTTATTATGTAGAAATAAAAAGTGAAATCCTAATATAAAATGGATGTATTACATTACTAAAACCTAACATATAAAATACTCGATATTATTATTAAAAAATTTGTATTGATTATACCTTGTTGATAATCGTTTCGGCCTGAGATCGGTCGTCGATCTGGACTTGGCCTGTGATCTGATAACACACTCAACCCTGAGCCGGCTCGCGATGAAGTGCCGCTGTTGCTCTTCCTAGATCCTACATAAGATATATACGACGCAAAATGTGATTACACTGATTCGGAGAGATTATTAATTATTAATTAATTAACTTCTGAAAACTACCTGTGGTACCTGGTCTCCCTGAACCCTGTCTGTCTTTTAGCTCTTTGGCTTTCTCAGCCTTTTTCAATTCGGCTGCGTACATCTGCGCTTCCTTCAGACCCAAATCACTGCATAATCTGACCAGGAACTTCAGGCATTCTATATTGTCCGGAAATTTATTATAGATATCTTGATACTCCACGAGAGCTTTTTGAAATTGTCCAGTGCGCCTTAGACACGCGGCCACCAGCAATCTCCACCTTGGTTCATCCGGCACAAGCTCTACTGCTTTTTTAAAATAGCTCAATGCCTTTTCTGCAACCTTGAACACGAATTGTAAAAATATACATAATATTCTTAATTAATTTATTGTCGGAGATAAGATGTTATTAGTGACACGGAAGAGTTAACGTTATACCTGCATTGATATGAAATAGGAACCGAGCCAGTCTATCACATCAAAATTAGCAGGATAGAATCTGTAGGACTGCAATATATAATCGATGAATGCACGAGAAGAAATACAAATATATAAATAATACAAAACATTTAATAGATAAATTACTTAATACAAATAAAAATAAAGTGCTCACATCACTATAAAACTGGAACGCCTGCTGCTTGTCCCCAATTTGGTCATACATCTCTCCTAATTTTTGTAAAACTCCAGGATCGGATGGTATGATACCTAACAGTTGGTTGTACCTACAAAATGTTCAAAATAAAATATTCAAATCAATTATAGTCATGAATCGACATATCAATAAACTTTTTATTCTTTACTCTATTTTTCTCAATTTAATTGTATATAAGGAATTTAAAAGAAAATGAGAGCAACGCGAAATTAATTTCGCTTCATAAGATACCATTCAGATGCCTGATCGATGTCACTCATCAGCTGATATAAATGACCAATTTGATACAAAGTTTGGGGATCGTGTCTCACGATATTGCGGACTTTCCAGAAACACTCTAAAGCCTCTTCGTACATATTTTGCTTTTTATAAACCAAACCTATAAAAAACAAAGCTAAGCATTTATAAAGTCACGTTAATCATTGAACGCAAAGAGCTCGTTTCGAACTGTAAGGAATTAATATCGAGAATTATTCAAGAAAAAAAAATTATTTTATGAGATCTTATTTTACCTAGATTGTACAATGCTTGCACGTGACTAGCGTCCGTTTCTAACGCGCACAGTAATAATTCCCTAGCAATATTCAGCTCGTCTTTCCTAATTGCACAAGCAGACAAATTAACGTAAGCCGACGCATTGTACGTGTCAGCGTTGCGAGCTGCCTCACCATACTTCTCCGCTTGATCGTAATCCCTTTGCTAAAAAATTTCGTGAGTTCAGACGCGCGAATACGAATACGAGATACAAGAACGTTCGTAAATTCTGCTCACGAGATAGTAGATGAACGAGAGCATGGTTGCCGCCGCACTGTTAGCTTTAGTATCGCGATTCTCGAACATCTTTAACGTGTCTATGGCCAACTGCGTTTCTCGATTATGTAAAAGAACCATGGCTTTGTTTATTTCCAAATCGGCAGCTAAAAAGCTGTAAGCCGAGGATTTGATGGCATCGACGCACCTGCGATTATACAAATTTATACATAGGGAGAGACATTATATATTAACTCCCTTAAGTTCTGAAATATTTTAATATTTTAATTGAAATATTTTAAGCCTTCAATTTGTACCAGGCAAATCCAGCTGTAAGTGTCTCTTCAATGACGGGTGCTATCAGCTTTGCCGCACAAAGTATAGTTTTCTCGGCTTCCAACTTCATTTCCTTTTCCAACTTGGACAACTCATCGTTTTTTATGATTTCATTTAATATATTAGATGTAGCATCGTCCTACATACAAGTAAACAGTCATGAATCATTAAATAATATTATTGATTAATTATTGATGTAATCTAATGTTCAATTTATAATGTGAATCGGAGAAATAACACGTGAATAAATATCAATATATTAAATCATTTTATATTTATATGCAAATAAATAACGTCTGTGAAAGGAGAAGTGAGCGAGACAAAAAGGAAAAATGTGACTGTGGACATTGAATAGTCAGTGAAAAAAAAAACGGTGAAGAACAAATTACTACATATTCCTATGTGAAATATATATATATACATATGTATATACATATATATGTGCGTCTACGCATTACGAATTACTACTCATAGTGTATCATAGCAGTGCGAGTGTTGGCGTTTTGATAAGACAAAGATATACAATCGTACCAAACTCACGGGATTTATACTATATTTTTCCTCCTGATCTACATTAAGTTGAACCTCTAACAATTCGAAGAACGATCTTTTCATCTTATCACGGTTCGACAACGCGAAATGACACAAAACGGCGTGCAAACCCGCTCTAAACTCAGATCTCTCTCGCATCACCCATTCAAAGCTGTTAGCAGCCTCTTCTAACCGACCCATTTGTACAAATAATATTCCCATATTATGCATAATCTTTATTCTGCGAAATGTTAATGCTCAGTTAATTTAATGACACTGCGTAATTGTTCCATCGGCCATTTCCTATTGCACGATCGAAAAGTAAACCTATGCTCACCTTAGATCCTTATGAGCCGTCGTGGTCTGATCGAACGCCATTCTGTACATCTTGATGGCCTGAGACAGTTGACCCATCTTCACGTAAATATTAGCCATGTTAACTTTCAGCCTATTGGCGCTATTGGCGTTATTGGGAGTATTGAACATCTTGTTCCTCGTTATGGCCTGATAAGTCGCTATCGCCTCCGTGTACATTTCGTTGTTCGTGTACTGAACCGCCAGGTTAAACAGCACCTGTAAAAATGGAGTGAAAAATTTGTAAGCCTGATGATGAATAAAAAACAAAAAGCTGAAGATTATTGTGATCTACTCGGCTTACAGCGAACGTCAAGTCGATATTATGATTGTCACTGAGGCCAGCCTGTTCCTGCAGTCTTATAAGAGCTCTCTCCCTCGAGGAGGCCTCGCGTGCACGTTCCAATGCGATTCTCACGTTCTTCTCTGAAGCAGCCTCTGCGGAACTCTCTATCAGACCCATTATCTTCCTTTCTGTCGCTCTTATTTTCTCCTCCGGCCTTAAAAGAAAATATTGTAGGATATAACATTGAATGCCGTGCATAATATAAATAAAAATATAGTAAAAAATACAATAAAATACATTAAATATCTGGCACAGCTAAATGCAACAAAGTATAGATAAATATCCATGCGGATACAGCCTTACGTGTCTTCCTTGTTAATTTCCAATGCAGGCGTAGCGACTTTGGTGCTGCTTCCCATATTCAGTGGATCAAATGTCTGTCGGTTACTGCTGGTATATCCGGCGCTCCTCACTGCCGTCATAGGTCTTAAACCAGCAGTCATAGGCTGCATAGATGTAGTAGTGCCGCTTCTTTGAAACTGAGGAAATAAAAACAAGAGGCGCCTTCGTTATGCATGGTATCGTCCAAAGTTTGGTAAGATAAAATCACTCCGATGTGTATCAAGAACTTTGTACCTATAAAATTTTGTCGCATAATCCCTCAATTTGTTTAATCGTTTAAAAATTATTATATAAGTATCTTCTTTGGAGAAAAATATAGTAAAGATATGCGCTACATGAATTGTCCGCTTACCCTGCTCGACGTCCCCAGGCGCATCGCAGTACCTGGTGTCTTTGGAGTGAACTGTCAACGAGTATTCAAAAATGAAATGTACGCATAAAGCAGGAGTACGTAATAGCGTACAACTGCATTGTAATATCACATATATAATGACTACACATCACACTCACCACTGATCTCTTCCCATAACTCGTTCTAATAACCTCTTGAAATAATTCGTCCTGCTCGAGATCTTTAATGTCATATACCGATGAATAATCATTGTATCCTGCATAAATGTCATCCTCAACAGCTACCGCAGCCATGATAAACACTTCTGCTTATTAATCACCTCGCGATTTGTTGTGATTACAGAGAGAAGCCTGAGAACGATCACGCGTCACGCTCGCGTTTTAGCTATCAGCTGGTCACGCCTAGTCAGCGCCTCTATGTCCACAAAACATGGACCTTGAACTACGTAGCCAATGTCCACGAAATATCCGCGTGGTAACATGCTATGTCCACGATTCTTGGTTATGTTCCTCGCTATGTGCACATAACGTCGAAAGTTAGGACAAGGAAGGCGAGAATCATACCGTATCCGTACGGTACGATACGTCTCCACGATAAAAGAAAGACAAGGACAGTGACTAGCGTGACAGCTAAACGTAAAACATACAATAGGTATAAATTGATAAAAGAATCAACTTTTAATAGATCTATAATATATCACATATACAGGGTGAGTTTTATTTCGTGAACCAGTTTTTTACCCTCTAAGACGAGTTATCGACTGCACTTGCAATTGACTTACCGGCGTATAGATGGCTGTAGCGTAGAACGGCCGCGCGAACCCCGCGCGAAGTCCCGAGTTCGAAATATTGCAGTCAAGGTAGAAACTATAAATCGAATTACATGATAAAACGAAATATATAAAATGCTCAAAGTAGATAATAGAAACTATATTTGTTAAAGCGGAAAAATACAAACAATTTTGTGAAATAATTGTAACTCTAGCTATTTCTCTGTAAGAGGGAATATTTTTGCCGTATACTTTTTGCATATGAAAGTAATGGCATACAAAATTTACCTGTTTTAGCGCCTTCATCCAAACGTTTTTTGTCATGTAAGGCTCATACAGAGATTAGTTTGGAGTCATATTACGTAAGAGCATACGCGGATATAAAAAAAGTATGTCACCGTGTAACCATACGTAATATGTCCACAACCTATCAATGTTTTATTTGAGCAAGTGCTCAAAATGACCTCCTTTCATCCTTTCACAGAGTACTGGATGGAAAGAGGAAGAATTGTGTCCCGCTTGGGGAAAATCATATTTCCCAAGCATGTAAGAAAAATAAGAAGGCAATTCAGCATCCTTTCACAGAGTACTGGATGGAAGGAGGTCATTTTGAGCACTTGCTCAAATAAAATATTGATAGGTTGTGGACATATTACGTATGGTTACACGGTGACATACTTTTTTTATATCCGCGTATGCTCTTACGTAATATGACTCCAAACTAATCTCTGTATGAGCCTTACATGACAAAAAACGTTTGGATGAAGGCGCTAAAACAGGTAAATTTTGTATGCCATTACTTTCATATGCAAAAAGTATACGGCAAAAATATTCCCTCTTACAGAGAAATAGCTAGAGTTACAATTATTTCACAAAATTGTTTGTATTTTTCCGCTTTAACAAATATAGTTTCTATTATCTACTTTGAGCATTTTATATATTTCGTTTTATCATGTAATTCGATTTATAGTTTCTACCTTGACTGCAATATTTCGAACTCGGGACTTCGCGCGGGGTTCGCGCGGCCGTTCTACGCTACAGCCATCTATACGCCGGTAAGTCAATTGCAAGTGCAGTCGATAACTCGTCTTAGAGGGTAAAAAACTGGTTCACGAAATAAAACTCACCCTGTATATTTGGTATTCGATGCGACAATTTAAATATCGACCATAATACATTAAATTATATACCATTAAGTTTAATCTTAATATACATTTTAAAAATAAAATTGATAGAAACAGATACAGTATAACAGGCTTATAATATCAAATTAATCACAATTATATTACGTACATCCATTACTAATAACGTACCGAATATAATTATAATTTATAATACACGCGGAAGTTATTTTCAATTCACGACGTAATGTGTATCTATATATGTATATGACTTTTACATGACACCTTTTTCAACTTATATTTATCTATTGCATGAATATATTGCGGAATATATTGCATGCTGCGTCATAAAATATATTATACGTACAAATAGAAAGAGACTAACTAATGTAATATAACGAATTATTTGTAAAATAATGAAAGAAAATGTTTTAAAAATATAAAATATGATCAAAATAAAAGAGAAATAATTTTATAGATTTGTACAAATACATAAACATATATATATACATACTTGCATTTAGATAAATAAATCCTATAAAACTACAATCTCTTACGAATTCCTGTTTTCCGCAAAACAGTTTGTGAATATTTTCATTCGTTATAGTTAAGTAATATTGCAGATATTATATACAATTGCACTATAAATCTATATGTCATAAAATATAATATTCTAAATATTACATTATAAAATGTTTTATTACCAAATACTATTACTGCACATGCTTCTATATCAAAGAAATGAGAAATAGAATTTTCGATTTTTAAGAAATTTTTCTATAACTATTATAAGCATTGATTCAATCGCGTTACTGAAAAATAGATCATGGTCTCACGCTAATTGTTCTGTTTGTCTCATTTAATTTGATAAAATGCGCATTTAAATATAGTTTATAATAATCTAGACTACTTTTTTTCGCATATTTCTGCACGTTTCCTCAAATGGTTTTACAGTATTTCCAACATCGCCGCATTATATATTATGTCTGAAAGAATGTGATAAGTAGCTATAAAATCAAAATAATAGTATGCACCGTCAGAACGACAATAATCCTATCCATGTTCGTATATATCAATAATTCTGCTAATTCATTTAAAAAGTTTTTAAATGAATTTTGTACTTTACAAACATTTGGCGGGGCTCAGTAAACTCTACGTTTCTCCTATTTGTTGGCAGTGTTCATAATAATAATCCAACTTGTTTATAATATCTAGAAGTTTCTCCTGTGTAGTGAAATATAAGTCACGATATGCTGCCTCTCCCTCTATCACAGAAAGGAGCAATTCAGCCGCTTCTTTCCACATCTCTAAAATGGTTAGAAGATGATGAGGTACAACTTCTAGTACGTGTCCTGCCTTTTGTATGTATTTACTGCAATTGTCATTAAACAACATCTCTCGGCACTTATATATTTGTACTTGGAAGTTTATATCAGTCATAAAATATCCGAAATATTTAAGTGTCCAAGCATATTTAAAAACTGAATCGAAATGGTCGATATTATTGTCCAGTTCAATGAAAGTGTTACTAGCCAACTGATATTGGTTGAATGCAAAGGTTGCAATGACATCTGCATCAGGTACACGTGATACATGGGAATCAGTAATTCTGTTATTAATATCTGCTAAGTGTTCATCCAGTGACGTAAGTAATAGTAATTCTTGTGATTCCTCTTGATTTGGTACTTGATTTGATACTTGTTGTAGGTACAAATATGATTCCCGCAAAATGTTGGTTGTATATGCAAGCCATGCATTAGCAACTTTTGCTGTTAGATTCATGACAATATAACGACAATTGTTATATGACGAATCTATCCTTTCTAGCATATATTCTACTGCAGCGAGACAATTTCTGGCTTCAGTAAAGCGCAGCTTGTTTATAAAATACGTACTTATCATAATCGCTGCTTTAGACCAGTCACATGCTCCATACGGAAAGTTTATAATTCCTGCCCGGTCGTCTAAACAATCATGTACGGTTTCTATCCATTCATCCATCTTGTCTGAAGCAGAATACAACTTTTCCATACGCCCTATCATATTCCTATATAACAATCTTAATGATATTCTCAGATCTTCTTCCTTGGAAACATCAGCCAAATATGTGTAAATTGGTTTCGATTGGAAATTGTTCTGTTCAATATACTGTAAACATAACCTGATAGCTTCATTTAACCATCGTTGTGTTTCTTGTAATTCGCTCATTGCAATTAATGTTTTTACAGCTATTAAAATGGCGTTACAGTCTAGCTCGATATCTTCTAATATTACATGAGACATTGACAATTTATATAAAGAAACTTGGAAATCCTGTAGTCCTAGGCAGTCCTTATATATTATACCTAAGTTATAGTAAATTGTTGCAGCAGCTATAATATCGAACTCTCTCGTCAATTCACTAAGCTTATCCAATTCTATCCTCTCATTCAATTCAAGCAACTGGAACTTTATTTCTGTGCAAGTACTACTTATTTCTTCACATATATCGGATTGGTTCGTTTTCCGTAAACTTGCCTGTCGGCAAGAATTCTTCAACGTTTCCAGAAAGCGTGGTTCAATGTACGTATCTATCGAGGATCGTTCACTTGAATCGTCTTCTGCAAAATGACGAGATGACATTCCGTTAGTAATACCATACAGTTTGTTTTAAATCGATAATTCTTATGTATTACCAAGTGCAGTATTATTTGTCCATTGCCTAAAGTGTTCATCGAATATGTAACGCATATAAGAAAACATTATTACAGCAAATTTCAAAATATAAATTCGAAATGTAAAATAGATGTAAAAAATTAATTAGATCACTACGGGACAAATTCTGATGTTCATGAAACGCTCTGTATCCAACATGTGACTGAAGATGTAAACTTGTTTTCGATAAAGTACGTGATATTGCCCAATGTCAGATTCCAAAACTGCTTTGCGACGGAAACGTTATATTCGAAACTTTAACTTCTGATTCAGTTTTAGATCTTCCTTTAGAAAAAATAATAATATTGAACAATAACTTATACATATTTGCATGATATAATGTATTATTAATACATAATATACATATAATCTTAGGGTATTTATTTATCAATACAATTGTATATCTATAATTGTATATATTTAAAACCATATTAAGTACAATTATAAGATATTTGAAACCAATCACACAGCCGTATTAGCATCTTAAGACATTACTTCAAATCGCGTCTGGAAATAAGAACGGACTATGAATACTGGCCTTTGATATTAAAGTGCTATATCCAGTTAATAATATATGATTCTGTAATGACAGTTTTGAGCACATATTGTTTTACATTACATTCAACATACAAATAAATATTGTAATATTATTATCTCCTAGTCCGCATTTATCTCCTAGTCCGTTCTTATTTCCAGATGATCTGAAGTAATAATGTCTTAAGATGCTAATGCGGCTCTGTGATTGGTTTCAAACATCTTATGATTGTACTTAACACGGCCTTAAAGATTTTATTGGAAAAATAAAGGGTATAATAATAATAAGCAGATATTTTTATACGATAAATATTTTAATACATATACATATATAAATATGTCAATACAAATGTGTTTTTTGAAAATACTTGGCGCTGCTAAACCGAATAAAAAATTCTCAACAAATCGAACCAATATGTTAATTGCCTTATTCTCTTTCTTCCTCTCTTGTGAATGTGTGTGTGTGTATGTATTTCGGCGCTTGTGTTATGTAAGTTAGATGTGTGTGTGCCCCTCTCTCGTGCGCGCGCGCGCGCGTGTGTGTGAGACATTAGAGTTAAGTATAGAATAAGTGTAATTAACTACATTTGTACATATATTTTATGTATTTCGGCAAGTGTTGTGTAAATTAGAGTCTAAGCAAATTATTGTAATGTTTAGATTATTTAAATACTAAGAGAATTTTTTATTCGGTTTAGCAGCGCCAAGTATTTTCAAAAAACACATTTGTATTGACATATTTATATATGTATATGTATTAAAATATTTATCGTATAAAAATATCTGCTTATTATTATTATACCCTTTATTTTTCCAATAAAATCTTTAAGGCCGTGTTAAGTACAATCATAAGATGTTTGAAATCAATCACAGAGCCGCATTAGCATCTTAAGACATTATTACTTCAGATCATCTGGAAATAAGAACGGACTAGGAGATAAATGCGGACTAGGAGATAATAATATTACAATATTTATTTGTATGTTGAATGTAATGTAAAACAATATGTGCTCAAAACTGTCATTACAGAATTATATATTATTAACTGGATATAGCACTTTAATATCAAAGGCCAGTATTCATAGTCCGTTCTTATTTCCAGACGCGATCTGAAGTAATGTCTTAAGATGCTAATACGGCTGTGTGATTGGTTTCAAATATCTTATAATTGTACTTAATATGGTTTTAAATAAGAATCAACAATGAATATCGGCCAAAGAGTAATAATAAAAAGTAATAGATTTTCTGGTTTGCATAAATACCTATTGTAGTTGGCGCAATTTGTTAATATCATTAGTTTTGTAGAGTTCTTTTTTGAAAGAACTTCGGGTTTGAAAAATATCATTAGTTTTGTAGAGTTCTTTTTTGAAAGAATTTCGGGTTGAAAGAACTGCGGGCGCTTATACTTGGCGCTTTTTTTTATATCTTTTTTTAAAAAGGTAATTTTGTTGTGATTTCACACATTTTGTAGTGTGAAGTATGTTATTCTTTTCTTTTTATTAACGGCATTACTAACATTTATTATCAGCAAAATGATTTGTTAATATCATTAGTTTTGTAGAGTTCTTTTTTGAAAGAACTTCGAATTTGAAAGATATCAGTTTTGTAGAATTCTTTTTTGAAAGAACTTCGGGCGCGTATACTTGGCGCTTTTTTGTACCTTTTTTTAAAAAGGTAATTGTGTTGTGATTTCACACATTTTGTAGTGTGAAGTATTCTTTTTTATACTATATGAGGATTTGCATAACACGAAACATTATTTGTATTTTGTAAACCATGTAAACCCCAAGCAATATTTTGCCGTGATATTTGATTTTGACAATTCTCTTGAAGCAATTACTTTTGACAATGCTCATGGAACATCTTTCACTTTGCGATAGCGTTCTTTTGTAACAATAATTTACAATGAGATTTTAAGGCATAAAACTTAAAATTTAGGCTCGATTGCACCTTTGTGTTTTTATAAAGGGCACATAAAAAAGAGACGAAGAGTGAATATTCTCAATTATAAGCTTTATAATAAATATTCTAAATATTTTACTATTTTAATTTTTTAATTATATCGATATCTTAACAAATGGCAAAGTTAGCTATTTTTTATTTAAACAAATGGTAATAACTTTTAAAAGTTCAACTACAAACGAAACAACTAGAAACGATTCTGAAAATGATAGCGCAAGCGGATTCGCGATATCTTAACAAATGGCAAAGTTAGCTATTTTTTTATTTAAACAAATGGTAATAACTTTTAAAAGTTCAACTACAAACGAAACAACTAGAAACGATTTTGAAAAAGACAGCGCAAGCGGATTCGCGATATCTTAACAAATGGCAAAGGTAGCTATTTTTCATTTAAACAAATGTTAATTAAACAATAGAGCGTGTACTAATATTTCTGTTTTAAACATGTTTACGAAGAATATCATTACTATATCAATTAGCAAATTTTACTGTATTTGTCACTACTAACACTTATTGTTGTACTCGATTAATAACATTTTCAATGTATAAGTAAACCATAAAGACAAAAAACGAATGTACGAAGGCAAATGTTATATGTATGAGAATTAATAAAATCAATTAATACATTCGTTGAAAATAGGTACAAACTACCTTGTTGAAATAAGCGAACAATGATTGCAATTGATATAAATTATGATTTCAATATTGTGACATCAGTATATCGTTACAAAATATCTTACTAATATATATTAACAATAAGTCAAGAATCAATCACACAATATGTAATCTGTAGAATCAATCCGCATTTTTTGTGTAAATCGGAAAGTTCGACAAGATTATCGAAGCGTCAATATGAATCTGCGTCATTTAATGTCAAAGTGCAATATCGTGTTCATGCAACATCTTATTTATCGTGCGGTTTACAAAATAATCTAATAAAAATGCGAGGAAAGACGTTCCAATGAATCGCAATAGTACAAAACTCCATTTATCGCCTTATCGATTTATCCCGTGTGATTTATATTTTTATATCATATATACAGTTGCTTTAATAAACAGTTGTGAATATTATTTTAACAAACATTTTATTTCTGTTTTCCGCATTAACCAAGAGGCTATTATAAAACCAACGGTACGAGAAATTTAAATATTACTTTTTAAAATCATTTTAATAATTAAACTGCTAAAACGCGCGGTATTGATTAAGGTTTTTATTTTATTTTATTTTTTTAAATATAACAGACATAAATTGATTATGACGTATGAAAAGAGGTCAGGGAGAAGTACTTTGACGTAAATTTACGAAGTAAAAAAATTCAATTTTAAGGGGTGGTGGAGGGGTAAGTAGAAATGCATTCATTTTTCGATACTTATTCGTACACAGCTTTGTAGACATAAAAAAGAGATGCAACTTTTGTATAAACTGTTTTTGTATATCTCTCACCGTTTGGCAGTTATGTCGCAAAATGGAAATACCTACATTTTTCTTCAAGGGATGATTTCACCCTCTTGAACTGTAATTCAGCATGAAAAAAAAATAGTTTTATGTTACGGATAAACTACTCTATATGCACACAAAGTTTCAGAATTTTCTGAATATCCGGGTTGGCTAACCTTCCTTGTTAGCTAATTTCATTTTCACATTTTAATCATCGGAATAAATAACGTTTAATTTAACGTGTCAAATTTTTCTCGAAAGAGATAAAAGTTTTTCGGATTGGTCAATTAAAATCGGACATCCTATATATTATAGTCAAAAGTCGACACTCTGTATAATATAATAAGTTAGTGTGACATACCCTACCCAGGCAGCACATGTTAGCCTAATATATGTTTCTTAGACGTATCTAATGTCTAAGAAACATGAAGTGCCATTTGAGAAACGGTTTAAATAGAAACCGTTTCTAGACCTAAATTTCAAAAACTTATTTTTCACATTTTCACAGAAACGAAAAATTTATTTTATTAAATTGATTCGAAATTATATAATTAATATAGAAAGAATAATAATTTATTAAGTTCTTCTTAATTTGTGAGTATTAATTAGTTTACATCGTTTCAATGTACTCGATTATGGAACAAAAGACAAAAATCAACACAAGTGTGTGTGTGTGTGTGTGTGTGTGTGTGTGTGTGTGCTTAAGTATATCCAGTAAGCAAAATGTGTGCAATCTGCCAGCAGATTGGCAACAGATTACTGCAGAAGTTGATAGTAAATTGGCATCCGTTATGTCCGCATTAGGATAGTGATCTGACAGCAGATTGGCGGCAGAAACCGAGCAGGATCTGTTAACATTTGACGGCAGATTGACAGCAGAAACCGAACAGAATCTGCAGCTTTTGGCCATTCATATTTACGATATATTAAAGCATGTGTTTACTTTTAACACACTATAAATTGGCATTTTATATTACCATGTGTTAAAAGAACGCATTTGTTTGTTTGTTAAATTAAAGTACATTTGGCTTGGTGTGTCTTTCTGACAGTTCGTTGCATAATCTCTCTCTTATTGTTAATTATATTCTAATCTGAAGTCCGAATTTTGCTTTTGAACTTGAGATTGCTTGTGGCGTACGTGAAACTACATGGACGTTGTCCATGGGAGCCTCTGTGCCGCAAGTGCAAAAATTTTCAGAAAAATTAATATTGTCATGCCAAGGCGCGTATATTAACTTATATAACTGTTAGGCTAAATCTTAACATCGAGTAAGAACTCGACGTGTGCACCGCATAGCGGTGCGGAGCGAAAACACATATTCATAGCCGTGTAAATTTGAATACCCATACAGCACCGATTAATACAGAAAGCTTTCAGGAAGGTTTTAAAATCATTTCAAGATTTCACATTTCATATGCAACATTTCTGAAAGGATTCCGCAATATGTCATATGAAATGTTGCAACAGAAATGTTTCTAAAACCTACCACATGCAATAAATTTGAAAAAATGTGAATATTGTAAAAAGTAAAATTATATATATATATATATATATATATATATATATACCTAGACCAAGTATTCGATCTTTAGTGAAGCTAACCAGTTGACAAAAAAATGCATTATCTTCACGTATCCTTTTTTTCTTTCAAATATAAGTGTTGGTTGAACAGAGAATTATATATCTATATAATTCTTTCCTTTTAATCAACTATTTGGAGGAAGAAAAAGGAAAATATATAACATAAGAATGGCTCTTTGTCAATGTGCCAACAATTCACGCTTTTTAAAGGGAAACTTGGTGAATACTTGGTTTAGCTATGTATGCGTATATCTATATACATCTTATATATATTATGTATTTTTTTCATTAAGCATATTTCAGAAATCATATTTATTATATTAATTAGATTGCAAATATTAAATAAAAACGTACAATAAAAATAATAAATACATTTTATATATAATTTTTATTATAACTTTTTAGTATTTGCAATCTTCTGAATACTCATATAATAAATTTAAATATAATTTCTGAAGTATTTTCAATTTATTTTAATAAGAGCTTTGTAATTTGTGTGCAACATCATAGGAAAGTTTCAAAATTATTTCAATTAACCTTTAGTAATATATCAAAAAGATTTCAGCTATTTTAATAATCTTTCGGCAATATTTCAGAAAGGTTGCGGATTGATCTATACCTTTCAGCAACCTTTCTATAAGGTTTTGAATGCAAGTGTCGCGGACATTTTGCTATTCTGAAGTTGTCTCATAACTGTTGCAGAAACATTTTTCAATGTTTATGAGATGCTTTCATCTGTCAGATAAAATACTTCTGAAATATTTCTGAAATGTTTTCGTGCTGTATGGGTACTGTCAAAAGCTGCAGATCCTGTTCGGTTTCTGCTGCCAATCTGCTGTTAGATTCCGCGCGCGCAGATCTTGCTCGGTTTCTGCTGCCAATCTGCCGTTAGATTCCGCGTGCGCAAATCTTGCTCGGTTTCTGCCGCCAATCTGTTCTTAGATTTTGTGAGCAAGCTTTGTTACATTTCTGGTACCAATTTGTCGAATTAATCGTTAATAACAACTTCTGTATCAAATTTGTTGTCTTTTGGCTGGCAATAGTTGATAGCAGATAGTTAGCATCATCTGCTTTCGGCAGACTTGGCTATCTGGGTACATAATTTTACACTTTTGAAATGCAGAGATTAATTTCAATAATTATATGAATTTTATCTTGGCAAATTTCAAAAAGTGTTGGATATATGGAGATTTTGTTTGTTATAATTACGTAAAAGCTATTTAAAAAATTTTTTCATTGAAAATGATTTATGTATCATACGTCCTTTTATGTGATGTGATGATTCTTTTGTAAGTGAAACAAAAAAAGTTGTACCTATATTTTATTTTTAAATTTATGTTTTTATTTATACATTTACATTTCGCGGAAAAATAACATAATTATTGCGCGCGCCAGCATCGAGCGCGCGTTCGCATGATCGGTAGACAAGAGATAGAAAAGGCTATATATTGTTTTCTTCTACGCTAAACATTCGAACGTCGAAGCATCGGCCTGTTGATTGTCGAGCGCAGTGGAACGCGCATGTTTGTACACGTTCGTGTATTATGCAGTCGGGTTTTCTTTTGTGTGTACCTAGGCTATCTTGCGAGTATCGGCGCTTTGGTTAATTGAATTATTAACCTTATTTCCCATTATTGCCTTGAACAGAAAGCTGTTCTGTTCCGCAAAAAGAAGAAGAGTTAGGCTCGGGCTCGATTTCATCATCATCTCTCTCTCTCTCTACAGAAGGTGGGAAAAGCCAGTTTATTAGGGTAAGCATTGTGTACTGATTTATTAATATATTCTAATTACATGATTGAGAATTTATTACCTAATTAAGAAATTTATTTATTGAAACAAGTTATCTCGACATGAATATTCTTAACCTATAAATATTGTTGCGTGTTCGGGCAGACTTCGGACATAACAATATCATATGATATTGTAAAGAAAGCAAGACAAATTAAATAAAGCAGATAAATTGTTTCAATAAATAAAATTCTTAATAGATAATAAATATGCACTATATCAAAATATAAGACGTGTACACTTTCGTCAAAAACAATTTCTTCTCCATCATGTTTATTTCCAAGACGTTCATCTCCAAGACGTTCACCTTGTAATATTGTACTAAGTTCGAAAAGTTCCTCATCAAGAGGAACTGAGTCTTCACGGCGCTTACATGACATTTCATTAAATACTTCACTTAGGCACTCATCAGGTACGGTTTTGACAGGATTTTTTTATATTTACAAAATCATAATAGCACCGATTAGCATCGATTGCGAACAAACTAAGTTAGATTTTGTTATTTTTTCAATACTTTTATTTGTCTAAACGTTACATGTTCTTTTCAGATTTGTTTCGTGTTATTATTACAAAATTAGGAGCATTAGAAAACTCAATGAATATACTTCTTCCAATGGTGAAGCAACTTATAGTACACTTCCGACTATCGAAAGTATCTCATATGGAAGGTGTTCCCAAACTTCCAGTTGACAGTGATGAAAATTTGGAAGAATTCGAAAGGTTTTTGGATACTAATACAAGTTTTGAGTACATGGTAATTGTTATTACTGTTGTCCTCTTTATTTGATCTATTCATCAGTGTCAAATAGTGTTAAAGTTAAACTTTATGTTTCGAACACTGAAATTCTAACACTACAATTTGAAATTCTTTCTTTTGTATTCTGATTATTATTTTTTATTGCTTTATGTTTTTCATATAAAACTAACACATTAATTATCATCGTTGTTTGATAGGTTAATACTTTAAGCATATCAGGTGGCACAACTGTTTTTCAGATCAGTAGAAGGACTCTGGAAAGAATAATTACAAATTAATTATGCTAGACAAAATAATTATGCTAGAAATTTTAACGGCAGGAAGAACACCGAAGAAATCTTTCAAGATTCTTAAAATAAAGGACTTAGTTATAGGTTTGTCTTGTTTTTTCTTCTTTTATAACAAATTTTATATAAATACTAATCATAATAGACAATACATACGATATTACACATGTTAATTTCTTATTGATGTTTACATATAAGTTTTGCGCTGAAAAATTATTTTCTGATTAAAGGTTCTTCCAAAAACTTCATTATTGTTGAATCATAATTTCACATGTTTATTGTTGTATCGTCTTAATTTTTAGTATTAATCAACATTTATCACATTTAATATATGGCATTTGATCATATGTAAATTTATCTCTTTTTTTTAGCTATTGTCAAGGCTATTGAACCAAATGCTGCGATATATGATGTAGAAAAGTTCATAAAAGATTGGCTCAAATTGGCACCTCTTCGTGTAACCTTAGCCGATTCCAGGGCATTGAAGACAAATTCAAGAAAAGTATAATTTCTCATCGTTTCAGTTTCGATATTAATGTTTATTTTGTATTTACATATTTCTATCCATTCCATTTCAAGAATTTGAGATTTATTATTTAGTAATTTGCAGGACAATTAGGAATATGTATTATCATAGTATTCTGCAATGTACTCGCACTCGCCACTGAAACGTGTTCTCATTGAAGCATTAAAATAAGTATATATCTCTTTACCACCTAATAATGTATCGCAAAGATGACCGATAATATAAAAGCACTGTTAGTTGTTTTGTTATAATGTTATGCGTAATACAATTATGTAATTAAAAATTAAAACCAAAATCGATAAAAACTTTTAGTTTAAAAACATACATTTAAAACTTAACTTTAAAACTTAGTACATATATGTATACGCAATGTGCAATATTATATACTTTTACACATTTTTAGTTGGCGATGTTTCTGATACTTTGACGGTGGTAAAAAGATATAACAAAAATTATATACTTTAATACCATAAAAATATCAGTAACAGTTTAGCATTTTATTTTATAATGTTTCAGTTTTATATTATGTATTAGTTTAATATTACATTAACATTTAGTTTATTTTGTAGCTTGTGTGTGTAATGCTTTTACAACTTTTATATGCGTTAATTAATTTTATTTTAACGTTGTTATTTACTCTTTAAACATTAAGTATCACATTTATTCTCATTTATAATACTAAAACCATCGTACTTTTAAGTTGTACCGACATTTTCCTTATAAAACATATACAAAAAAACCTGAAGTTTTAGTACAAATGTACAATTCTAAATTGGGTAAATCTACTGATTAACGAACCCATCTCCTATCACCTTGTCCTTGACATATATTTAGAGGTCACCCTCCTGAGTGACCTTCAAAAGGTTTTAGCCGTCGGTCGGTGTTTACTAAACAGTTATTAACAAAAGAAGTTTAATAATTTTGCACAAATTTTCAGCTGTCCACGCGAAGCAAGGACTTGAGTTTGACATATATTACAAAGGTCACCTTCCTGAATAACCCGCACTAGGTTTCACCCTTCGCTCGTTGTTTGTTAAAAAGTTATTAACAAAAATGTTTAATGAATAAAGCATAATTTTACGATACCATATACGTTTACGAAAGAGTATATTTGATGGAATTTTAGCTTTAAATCAGAAATAGATTTGGGTTAGGTTAGGTTAGGTTAAGTTAAAGCAGAGAATACTTTGTATTTAACTATTTGTGCTTTTGGTTACAGTGAAGAATACTTTGTACTTATGTATATTAAAAGAAACTATTCTATATATTAACAATTCACTGCTTTAAATGACTTTCCTTTCTTCGTTCATATACATATTCGTCGTTTATATCTTTCAATATTCAATATTCTTTCAAAATAACTACTATATTTTCGAAATTTCTTTTGTTAATAACTTTTTCATAAACAACGATCGACGACTAAAACCTAGTGCGGGTTATTCGGGAAGATAACCTTTGTAATATATGTCAGTATCATGTTCTTGCTTCACGTGGACAGCTGAAAATTTGTGCAAAATTATTAAACTTCTTTTGTTAATAACTTCTAATAAACAACGAGCGACGGATAAAACCTCTTCAAGGTCACTCAGGAGGGTGACCTTGACAACATATATCAAGGTCAAGGTCATCGGGGCTGGGTCCGTTAAAGTACATAATTACCAAAATTTTTTACATTTCATTAATTTTAAATGTTTTTATGTATTTTTGTATTGCCACAATAATATGTCATTTTATTTCTGTTGTGAGATCTCATCAAACATAAAAATGTTGGATAATAAAGATTTATCTAATCGTGCAAATCTTCTTAATACTTCTAATTGTCAAATATAAATTGTAACAATTTAAAATGTTCTCTCTCTTCCTCTCTCTTTATTTCTCGGTTTCATTCTATGAGTATAAAATGTTCCAACTTATATCTTAAATTGTCATAATTTATATTTCAAAATTAGAAGAATTATTTCCTTATCATTGCGACGCTATCACGATGATTTCATTTAAAACAAGTAATTTTTAATTTTTTATATAATAGTTTTTGCGATTTATATTTTAATCGTAAAATAAACTATTTTTCATGTATTAAAATCAGTTTTAATTCATAATAAATTAAATCGTGCATCTGTGAACGCACCTTGAGTGACAAAATCGCTATGCATGTGTATGTGCGAGCATACGTACGTGAGTCTGAAACTGATTTCGGAAAAGGAGGAAAACGAAACGTCACAATTCTAACATTCAGTTACAATATCTCAGGATAGACTGCACCAATCTTATTCGAATTGGTCGCAATCGAAAGCTTGCATCCATATTATATTTTTAAAGTGCCGTTAGATTTTTAAATAAGGCTTTAGTTCCTGAGATATTTTAATCAAAAGTTTGTTTGAAATGAATTTGGCATCAAATTCCGAATAAGCTAACGGTAGCGCTTGACGTTTATGCAATTCTTTCCGAGCAGTTCTGAGTTGTTGATATCATTATTTTTTATATTGCCTAGAGTTCTCTGCTATTGAAAATACCGTAAACTCAGAAATGAAAAAGTTCTTTAACTGGGAAAGATTTTTTAACTGGGTCTATGAATAAACATTTGCAAAGGACTGTTCTAACTAACATGGATTTTGGATTGCGATATGGACTATCAATACATTTTTGCAAATGACCGTTGTAACTATTAATATGTATTTTTGATTTCGCTTATGGTTTACTGATATACATTGAAGATGGTCTAACGAATAGACCGAAACGTTTGTTGATTGATTTGTACTCAAATTAAATTGTTATAATATATCGTTCAAAATTAGAAGAATTATTTACTTATCATTGCAACGCTATCACGATGATTTCATTTAAACAAGTAAATTTAAATTTTTTATAGTTTTTGCGATTTATATATTTATCTTAAAATAACACATTACCCAAAAGTATTAAAATCAGTTTTAATTTATAATAAATTACATCATGCATGTGTGACGGCAGCTTGACGGACAAAATCGCTTTGCATGTGTATGTCGAACATATGTACGTGAGTCTGAATCTGAATTGCATGGAAAAGGAAAATGAAACGTCACAATTATAATATACGATTACAATATCTCAAGACTGACTGCATCAATCTTGATCAAATTGGTCGCAATCAAAAGCTTGCACTCATATTATATAATAAAAGTGCCGGTAGATTTTTGATTACGGCTTTAGTTCCTGAAATATTTTAATCATAAGTCTATGTGACCTGTCAAATGATATAAATTCCAGATAAGCTATACGGTAGCGCTCGACGTCTATGCACTGAACTTGGTAACGCTTGATGTTTATGCAGTGATTCTCATTGTTCGGAGCTTTATTTTTTATTTTTATGTACTTGGCGTCGCGACGCTACCGCGTCGCTTGATAAAGTACGCGATATTGTCCAATGTCAAATTCGAAACTTTAACTTCTGATTCAGTTTTAAATCTTCTTGTAGAAAAAAATTAGCTGCAGTAACATATAACGGATAATGGTACAATGACACTACAATATTCTTTGCATTGTCATCATCACGACACGAGAAATTGCGAAAGTAAAATAATGAATTTAGTAGTTCAACCAATAACTTACCTATCGGACATTTCTACTACGTACTTTTAATCGAAAGATTTGTATACACAAATATGTAGCATATATTGATATTTGATATATTACAAATGTTCACGTGTTTGTGTTAAACTGAATGCATTTCTTCAGATTTCGAATTTTAAAATATCATCTATTATGTGTTTTAGTAGTACCTATCATCTACTAATAAAAATATGAATAATTTATTGTTAAATATTATTATTTGGAAATATAGTTTCTTTCTGATAAGGAGATGTATAAGTTAGAAATAAACATTAATAATAAAATAAAAGTATTATATATAAAAATAAAGGTACTTTCGACTCTTTTTTAGTTTGTAGCATTTTTTAGAATTACTTTTAGCTTTAGCATTATTACGTTGCACTGGTTGGAGATACAGAAGTTGGATCCGCCGTTGAATCATACTCTCAGCTCAATTCTCACTTGAGTCATGATCGGTTGACAACGGAAGTGTAAGCAGGTAACGGTAACACTCAAATATGGGAAAGGAAAGTGTGTGTGTGTGTGTGTGTGTGTGCGCGCGCGCGCGCGTGTGTGTGTGCGCGTAGAGTTCATGCTGATAAAATAAGATTGCATGATGTTATGTATTATTAATATACATATAATCTTAGGGTATTTATTTATCACTAAAAAGACTATAATTGTTTATCTAAGGCATATGTGTATATGTAAGATAAGCTTATTATAGGAATGGATTTCAATTAACACAATTTAACGAACTTCAATGATGTTGAGAAAAGAAAAAAGAGGAAGTGAGAAAGAAATTTAATTTACTTGACAATTTTAAAGCATTTGAAGCATTACCTGGATCGCAACTCGCAGTGTCATATAAGAGTCCGAAATGCAATCCTTAAATAAATTTTTAAATTAGTTATTAATAAATTTAATAATTAAAATTATTAAAAGATTAATGAGACATGTAAAATTAAATTAATAAATCATAACGTAACACTGCGAAAATTTAACATTTCGTACACATATTCTTTTATTTATTACTTTTGAATGAAAGGATATTTGTGTACGAAATGTTAAGTTTTCGCGGTGCTACGTTGTAATTTATTAATTTAATCTTATATCTCTTATCAATCTTTTAATAATTTTAATTATTAAATTTTCGACGTTTAATAAATTTTTAATAATTCTTGTAATAATAATATAATTCTTGTTTCAGAAATAAGTAGCAGTATGCAGTCAGTCACGGCAGTTAGGGTGAGTAAAAAAAAAGAAAATATTTTCTATATGATGATAAATATTTTATCACACTAATCACATAGCACGATTCACTCTACTCTCCTGTCTTTAATAGTTAGAAGTAGAAGTTTTAAATAAATAAATTTATGCATATGCATAGCATTATTGATTGATGAATGATATAAAACTTTACGCATCTTTAACTTTTAATCTAAAAGTCATATACATATTCTCAAATGAAGAATATTTTTCTTTCAATTAATTAAGAACTTTGTTTTTTAAATTATATATATTTGTTATTGATTTATACCATTTCACTCAAAAATTTAATTCTTTATCTTTGTCATGCGCGTCATATTGTCTATAGACCGAGATTATAATGGTACTTCAAATTTGCGGAGCAAAGTCATCATATGGAAATGCCATTTTTTCGCGAGTATCCTAAAGAACTACTGAGAAGGGAGATTAAAAATGCATCACATTTTTTAATAAATATAAACTTGTTTATTAAAATGTCTGTTGCAGACATATAAAAGTTATATATTATAATAAATAAATAGACATTAATAACACATATAAATACTATAACATAATAGTAATAATATAACAAAATAAAATATTGTACATAATAAATAACTTAAGAATATAACAAAATAAAATAATGTACATAATAAATGCTATTAAAATTATGATATTTTATTTAAATTATAATGCGAATAATTATAATTATATTAAAATTATATTCTTGCGATTTGTAACTTAATTTGTAATGTATATTTCATTATTTTTGATTGTAGCATACTGAAGATGGTCCAACGTTTGGACCGAAACGTTTATAACTTATATTTTTAATAATAAAGGAAGAATTTTAAGCACGTACATCCAGCTTTGCTCACAGCAGTTTTTTCTTTTAGTAAAATTATAATCTTATATGGCAAAAAGAATAAGAAATAATAAAAAAAAGATTAATGAATAAATAATTCAATATTATAATCAAAAACTAAATGTATTATATTAATGATAAATAAACAATAAATAATATTAATAATGTTTATAATAATAGATTGTACTATCTTAAACTTTAATTCATTAATACTCTTTTATTTCTTATATTCTCTAATTTTTTAATTATCTTTTGAAGTATCTTTTAAATTACATTGAGACTGTTAATGATATTTGTAATTACACGCAGATATACTAAATATATTTTTTGCCAATACTTAGAAAATACTTGATAGGATAGTCATCTCACTCACCCTTTTGATTTTTATTAAAACTCCAATAAGCAAAATCTAGTCTAAAAATTTAAAAAGTGAAATCTCTGTCGTTTTGTTACGTTATACCGTTTACTTTATACTATTGCAAATTAATAATGTATGTGTTCCAATGTTGTTAATTATAATAAATATATTAATAATAATCTAACAAATGCCAAACATTTTGGTTTACATTAAGTTTCCCCTAATAATGAAGAAACCAATATAAATGAAAATAAATGATAGCTCTTGAGAAGAGTGCAATTTACCTTCTGTTTAATTAAACTTTCAAATTAAAAAATTAAACGCTCGTGTGAACAATGGACTCTGGGACTATTTTGGATGATTTCTGCATAAGTTTAATGTGAACCTTGTGTTCAAAATGTGCAGCCTGATCCAGCCTCATATGAGTCAGTACGTTCAAGAGGGGAAGAAAACCTGGCAATCTCGTCAAGTAACGAAGTGCAAACTTCAGTAGGTTGTACATCACTTTTTCGACTAAGCAAAAAGAATCGTAGAAGCGACGCATGTCGAGTTCAAGCACATCGCACATCCACATAAAAAATATCTTGTAGTTCAATTTTATTGACATGATGTAACTTGTACCTTCGAAGAGGCACATCGACATGTGCTCCCATTCTGGCGTTACCATACGCAAGTTCGTCTTTACCCAATACTCAATCATGTCTCGGCAGCGTTGTCGCACCTCTTGTAGACTGTCGTTGCAGAAATTGTACTGGTCTTCGATGCCCAAAAGATAACCGATCCCGCGCCATAGATGACAAAATGCCTCGAGGTCCTCTTCGTTAGGGTTATGTGCCCCTAGCTGCTCCGGGTAAACCACCATCATGCTTATGAAGGCGAATTGCGTGCCAGACATATCGCCCTGATTGATGCCCTTCATCCGATTCATCGTATAGGGGTTCTGCAAGCTACGCGCCATCGGACACGTACCTGCAAAGTCCTTCATGAGCGTTTCCACTGCTGGGCAAAACGGTTGCGACATTTTGGTAGCGCGGTCAATCTCTTCGTTATCCATTTCGCATAGCCTCCGCCTCATGCCATGATGCAGTTTGCGCACCATTTGGATGTCATGATGGGCTTTGGTGTTCTCGCACCATGGATCACTCGTGTACCAATTCCTGACACGTCTGATCGTTGATAAGTATCGCTTGAAGGCGCGATACGGCGTGTTGGACTTCTGGCTGAGAATCAGCGGTTTCAGGCCGTCGGAGAAGCTAAATATTTGCAGCAATGATATCAAATTGCTTATGCAAATCGTACTGAAGTAGCGCAAAGCGAATTTCTGCCCACGACGGAACTTCTCCATGTCCAACCAATCTGGCTTATTGTCCGCTGGTCGATCACAGTCTCCATCTTTGAAGCTCGCGGGTAGGATAAATCTCAGAGATTCGGGTATGTTTGGAAAGTATTTGCTGGTGTTGTGTATCAAATGGTCGTATTGCTTCTGCGCTGTCCATTGATTGAAGTGCTCTGGCAATTCGCTACTGTCAATCTTCTGTTTGCACATAGTTATAAAATTCTTGTGCTGATCAGTGATGCTATCAAACTCATCATATTCATCAGAAAGAGAATCACTTGGGAAGCCACTATCTTCTTCCTTATTTATTATATTGTCATTCCATATGTTTCTTTTAATATCCGTTTGCAATCTCTTCAACTGTGCCATTGTGATTTTATTAATCGAAGTGACTTGCGAAGGCTTGCACAATGTTCGAACGTTGCAGCCCAGATATTACTATCGAAAAACTACTGAAAAGAGAAATAAAAACCACTTCAAAGGCAGTAAGAGTGAGCGCAGGTGTTAGTGCGAAGGTCAATAAGACTAAACATTAAAGTTCAAACCAACTTTAATTATATGTTGAACGTTTCGGCCGCACTATTCAGCCATTTTCAGCAACATAGGTCTAGGATCCTCCAAGTAATCCACTTCAACTCGCGATAAAAATTTGTAAGCTTCCAAGAACTCAAATTTCTAATAAAGGTTTAAGTTCAATAAAATGTGATTGTAAACGTAAGTAATTATCAATTTAAATCTAAAGCAAAACTTACACGTCATCGAAGGGAAAAACTATGAGGGTCCAATATACAAAATGTCAGATTAGATAATTAACACAGTACAGTACATATTAAAATTGAGCAATTTGATCGCAGTCAAGATCAGATGTAGTTGACCAGACAAAGTTAAGACCTGTACTAGCTTCGACGATACAGAGACAAAGTCAAGAAGAAACACCACTTCACACTCAGTTATTACAGAACATCGTCTTAACTATGATCACGACTTTGATTGGAATAATGTCATAATTTTAGATAATGAAAGGTTCCTGTCCAAGAGATTGATTTCGGAAATGATACATATCAAACTACAAAAAAATAGTTTAAATCTGCAGACAGATACGGAATTTCTGCATAACGGTTATATTTCAGTTTTATCTAAATTGTAATGTACTATGTAATTTGGTAATTAGACTTTATTGTAATATATTATTCATTATATGTCTATTAGATTTTATCTTATATTGGAGATTCGGATGGGACGCCTTTTTTCTGTACTTCTGTATTTTGTTTTGGACTAAGTTGTTTTGAACTCTCTGTATCGTCGAAGCTAGTACAGGTCAAGACCTGTACTTCTGTATTTTGTTTTGGACTAAGTTGTTTTGAACTCTCTGTATCGTCGAAGCTAGTACAGGTCAAGACCTGCACTTCTGTATTTTGTTTTGGACTAAGTTGTTTTGAACTCTCTGTATCGTCGAAGCTAGTACAGGTAAAGATTGTAAAGATGTACATATGCAAAATGAAGACATCATTCTTGCTCTACTTACTTTTGTTTTATTCGCAGAAAGTTTTGAAGTCACACACTTAAAGTAAATGCTGGAAGAATATTCTTGTTTGCTTGAAAATTCGATGCTGCCTACACTTCACGATAAAACACAGTGCACTGTCTTCACGTATCTTAATGTGAATTAAAACAATTTAGTTTCTGTAATTATAGAAACACTAAAGAGTGTAATTCTATACACTCTTGCAATTGGCAAATCTTACTCATTGTAGAGATTTGCAGAGGGTAAAGTATTTATAAGAGGCAGTCTTAAATTCTTAGACCGTATGGAGGGGATGACATATTGACATATAATGACCAATCAACGGCATAAACCAGTTTTTTTCCTTTAAAAATCAGTGAAGATACATGATGAGAAAACAATTTGAGTCGCATTCGCTATGGAGAGGGAATTATCTGCTTAAATTATTACGTCTGCCATTATCGCATTTACGCATGAATGCAACACGTATTTATGAGATGCAATCGCACTTGTGAGAAAATAATAATGATAAACTACTCATGTAAGAAGCAATTTCTTTTGAATGTAAGACTTCTATGTGATTGCTGGGATAGTTTTATATGACTCATTGTAATGCTTTTCCACGAATTGAAAGAACGTTAACAGTGTTCATTTCTACATTGCTTCATCGTATTAGACACAATGTTTTATTCCCCATTTGGTATCATATGATTTTATAATTAATGTCTTCTTGTTTTTTGACATTTTATTGCTTTGATTATCGATATCATAATGCACTAGTAAACTATTGCATTCAAAACGGCACCAAAAAACGTTCATGTAAAAAGGCTGGAAGTCCTCTTGCTTTTCTGCCATTTTCTCTATGATCTATTTAATAGATTATGGAATAATGAACTCAAATAAAATGTGCTACTATGACATTATTATATAAATGTACTATATGAATAAAACGAAATGTAATTACATTATTCTGATAAATCTTTTGTTAACAACTGTTTTGTGAAATTGATAGATACACTAATGCAAAACATTATCGTAGAACAATATAACATATATATATTGAAAACAATCTTCCGGATTATTCTGTATTTTTTTTAATGGCTAAAAGTGATAAAAATTCTGTTTTAAGCATAAAATAACATTTTATTATACAGTCAGTGACATAAGAACGAGTACGCTGTTTTTCCTAGGATATAAAACGACATTAAATGAATATTAAACTAATTGTTTAATTGTTCTCAGGTTAATCGCAATACTTTTCTTTTGAACAATTATGTACATCTAGAGTTTTCTTCAAAAAATACAATAACTGTCTTGTCTTCTGATTTCGACGTTATAAATCGCATCCGTTTCAGACTGTCTCAGACAGTCGTCAATAATTTTAATCTCTTTATATATCGTTGTACCCACTTATTTATAAACTGCTTTCATTTTACCATATAACGATCAGGGATTCTCAACCGTGTGCCCGCAGAGGTATTTGCATGCGCCTGCGACAATTTATTAAATATCAAAAAAATAAAAAATATTATAATTTAGATAGTTATAAATATATTTATTTTATTTAAATAAGGTAAATTTCTCAAATAATTAAAAACATATATGACTTTCTGTCCTTTATTCTCGCTCGCACTTTTTTTTGAACATGGCCCGCTAACTTCTTTCGAATGCGCCCGCGACATCACTTAAGTTGATAACTCCTGATATAACGGATAGCGCTTGTAAGCGATAATTTGGGACTTCTCGATTTGCGAATACACTATCCCAAACTGGTTAAGGGGGCATATACATATCTCGGCCTCGCGAATGAGCATTCTTTGTGATTTTTTTCTACTAAAATAAAAAAGATAGGATGTTCGGTCTTTTTGGAGGTTAAAGTATGAACCTTTTACTATGTTAAAATATTTTTGTTTATTTATTGTTTACAGTATACAGCCGCGCCTGCGCAATCGCGTCTAGCCCTGTTTGTTAGATGATTCCAGGAAAATCTTCTGCGTGCTTCATCTGAAAACAAAAAACCAAAGATTTTCTTAAAAGTTATAATATTTTACACATCCTATCGGATGGGATTGTAAAACTTCTGATTTTTAACAAAATGGCGGGCTATTGAAATTATTTAAAATCGATACTAAAATTTCAATAAAAGTTTCAAGTAAAAGTTTTATGGCTTCTAATGTACTTTTTAACAGTGCAATTAGATTTTTCGAAAATGTCATATTTTACGAAATCCCTCCCCCCTCAATTTTTGAACATTTTAAATTTATCTTTCAACAAAACTTAAAGCATATTTAATGTCAAATTCAACCATATATGATAAAGTCATATTCTGAAAACGCATTTTTCAAAAACAAAGCTAAAAGTACCTCTATATCGCTATATACGCGCACCATCCGTATTTGCGTTTTCTTGCCAGTTCCACGTTAACCATTTCTGGGTCCGGCAGAGAGTGAGAACCTAACTTATTTTGTTTATTAAAAGTAATCTCGCGACTTCATTGTTATCTCTGTGAGATTGCGAAAAAACTGTCGCCAAAAGTAATTAGCGTATTAAAAACGCAAATACGGATGGGGCGCGTATATAGCGATATAGAGGTACTTTTAGCTTTTTTTTTGAAAAATGCGTTTTCAGAATATGACTTTATCATATATGGTTGAATTTGACATTAAATATGCTTTAAGTTTTGTTGAAAGATAAATTTAAAAATTTTCAAAAATTTAGGGGGGGAAGGGATTTCGTAAAATATGACATTTTCGAAAAATCTAATTGCACTGTTATAAAGTACATTAGAAGTCATAAAACTTTTACTTGAAACTTTTTTATATTTTTTATTATTTCCACGGTATTCGCTAAGAAATATAAAAACCGATTTTTTTCAAGAGGATGTTTCACCCCCTAATAGCGATACGGGCCCGTATAAAGGTGGGTCCAGACATGTGTCGTATCATCGTATCGGATCATAATCGCGTATCATGCATGATATGGATACGTTAGTTATAATGATACGCCGAGGCCTTGCTTTCAATCCGTATCCGTATCATTTATCTGTATCTCTTTATTAGTTTTCCATCTAACGTATCGTTCCACGTTAACCTGCTGTGGAGACAATGTCTGTACAGTTAGCTGCTGTTAATTACATTTTTCTTCATTATTTATTGAAGAAACCGAGGAAATCACGACGGTGGTGGATAAAAAGAATTTTTGCGAATCGCGAAGTATATAGTGGCCCAAAAATATTGCGCGACTTAAGGGGATGCTGGAGCTGCTAGTGAACTTTTTCGTGAAAGTGCTGCCACTTCGATGGAACTAAAATATCAGTGGCTGACAGAATTGACATTACCGACATGTCGGGAAGACGTGAATGCTTCAAAACTCTGAAGCATTTGGAACGTTAACTGGACTGTAAGAAGTCTTTCAACATTTAGAGTGCGTTCCGAGTCGCGTATATGCGTGCATTTATCTATAATGATGTATTATATATCACAACAAACTTACTTTTTTACAATATATATCAAATGTGCATATGAACATTCCAATAAAATTTTTTTCATACAATCATATTTTGTAGCTTCTCGTATATGAAACTTTTATAGGATATCTTTATAAAACAAAAAACCAAATTCACCGAAACATCGCTACTATTTGTATCAAAATCTAGAGCCAGATTACTTATAAGTTAATAAAATGATGTGAAATGATTGTGAATGTGTCAGAATACTTTGAATTATTTTTAATAACGCAGAATCTCCGTCGATTTTGAATAAATGTGATGGGAGTATTGGGTCATTAAGTATGAAACTTTACAAATAGAACATAAACTTTTGCATTTTTTGGCACATGGACATGATTTATTTTCAATCGAAGTATGCGCCCATGTTATCTACACACTTCTGCCATTTTAGTGGTAGTTGGTCTATGCCTCTACTATAGAAGCCAGGAGTACGGGAATCGATGAAGTCGCGGAAGGCTGTTTCGACTGCCTGTTGAGAATTGAAGAATTTTCCCACCAAGAAGTTGTCCAAATTCCGGAAAAAGTGATAGTCGGTAGGTGATAGATCTGGTGAATATGGTGGATGACGGAGAGTTTCCAATTCCAACTCCTGTAGCTTTGCCACGGTCAGTCGTGCAGTGTGCGGTCGAGCATTATCATGCAACAGGATTGGCATTGACCGATTGACCAATTTCGGTTGTTTAATAGCAAGTTGTTGCATCATTTCGTCCAGTTGCTTGCAATATACTTCAGCCGTTATCGATGTACCAGGTTTCATAAAGTTGTAGTAGATAACACCTGACCTGGACCACCAAACAGTCACCATAAGCTTCTTCTGTGTAATGTTGGGTTTTGCGTGATGTCTCGGTGGTTCATCAGCGTTCAACCACTGATGTGAGCGTTTACGATTGTCGTAGAGTATCCACTTTTCATCGCAGGTCACAATTCGATTAAAAAAAGATTCATTTTTGTGACGGGAAAGCAAAGAAAGTGAAGCCTCTAGACGTTGCGCCTACTGCGCATCGGTCAATTCGTGCAGGACCCATTTGTCCAACTTCTTTATCTTACCAATTGCAGCTAAATGAACCAATATGGTGGGTATGGAAACATTGAATATCGATGCCAATTCACGTGTACTTTGAGATGGATCGGACTCTACTACGGCTCTCAAGTGATCATTATCCACCTTCGTCTTTGGTCTTCCACGTGGCTCATTAGCGAGGCTGAAATCTCCATCTCTGAAGTTTTTGAATCAATTGCCCACCGTTGCTTTAGTAGTTGAACCTTCACCAAATACAGCGTTGATATTACGAGCTGTCTCCGACACTGTGGTTCCACGGCGGAACTCATATTCATAAATCACACGAATTTTGGACTTTTCCATAGTTCTATAAAAAAGAATCCACCAATAAAACTAATGAAGATATTTGAACAAACAAATATGACATTTGAAGAGCGAACATACATCTATCACACTAACCTAACCTGATACTGACGTCTGGCGCCAAATTTGAGATAACAAATGTTAAAGATGGCGCTTTTACATTTGTAAAGTTTCATACTTAATGACCCAATATATAAAAATATAAACTAAATAAATCTGAAAATGACACTAATTAGTATTTATTAAAATTAAATATAGTCTGGAAAATAATACATGTTGCAATAAAGCATAACATTCAACAAGCATAATGATGTATTTTTAAATAATTATGTATTATTTAATCAACACTGATGCAACTGGTCTTGTAACTGAGCATACCGCATTTGTAACGAGCGTTCTCCTTCTGTTTGTCTGTCACGTCTTCCATGAGTGCATTTATTCGTCTTCGAATCGCCACCTCTTCCTGTATTTGCAACAATTTAAATGTTGACAAATCCAAATACTTGCTCTATTTGTTCTCCAAGTTCATGCAGCTGTTTTGTGAGAACTTGTGTTATGTATAATATATAAAATATCTAAAATATTTTTAAATAAGAGTAAGAAAGAAGGCAATGTTTTTATTACATATTAGAAGAAAAAAGAAACATTCTGAACTAGTACAGCAATGGAACACCGTCCTCTTGAGTCGGTTTAGCAGCGCCAAGTATTTCGAATAAGTTACTTACTAATAACATCCTTCAGTGACATTAAATATTTAGAAAATTTAAAATATTTATAAAAGTTTAGAAATAGAATGGGCCCCTCCAACGCCCACTCCCATGAGAACGCAACCAATTTATTTTTTCGTCTCACCGATTGATCATAGGAGGCATGTGAGCAATAACGCATTTGTTGCAAGAAGCGTTCGCGCGAATAACGCACGCATCGAGCAACAATGTTTTACTCAACATTTATGACATCATTGATTATGAGGTCATTGCCACGTATGTGATGCCTTTGAAAATGTGATGTGTAAACATTTTTAGGTCAGGAAAAGCGTCAGTTCCTTACTTTGTAAAATAGTAAGAAAATGACGTCTCATGCGCTTCACGTCATTGCAATATTTTTCCTCGCATGGATCTTTTCCCAACGCTATAGCAGTAGCAAAGGCGGCAGCATAAATACCACAACTCGTATAATCCGGTTGTGTTTGCACCTTTTCAAAAATTATATCGCTCACGTTTATTTGTGGGAAACGTTTGCGAATATAATACCACCGCCACCACCATCGCAACCACCACCGCTACGGAGCAACAAACAACGACGACGGCGATGGTACCATCGCACACCACCGTCGCAACCACCACCGCCGACGGGGCAACAAACAACGGATCATCCACCGTCACGGGATGCAGGAAAAGGAAGAGGAAGAGGAAGAGGGGCGCCCGTATCGCATAAAGTAAGTACTTTTTCTATAATTATATTTGGTTAGGTTCGGTTTTGTTCGTTCGCGCGCGCATGTTTCTTCATTCATTCGCTCGCTTTCTCTCTCTCTCTTGCTTCTTTGCTCGTTGACACATTCGCTCGCTTGCTCATTCCTTCGTTCACTCATTCCTTACTTTTTTCTGTTACACGCAAATACGCTTACGTTACGCATCACACGCATGCACACGCGCGTGCACACATACGCATGCACGCATGCACGCACGCAATTTCAATTATAATTGACTACTTTTTATGTTTTTATACATTTTAAATTTAATTTGAGTACTTCATGGTTTGTACAATCTGACATACAACAATTTCATATTTCTGACTGAACTAGCGCTTGAAAAGTTTCGGAATCACGATCGAAACGTTGTGTTTATTAATAAATTCACATTTGAATAAAAATTACATACAGCGAGTTGGTCGATTAATATAATTTGTTTACAGTTAAAAAATGTATTTTTTCAGCAAGTGAAAAATAGCATTCGTCGGGCGCTACAAGTGGAGAGGAGGAGAATGGGGTATACACTACCCCCACTACCGCCGCCTCCCACACCGTATGTACCGTACGCGCCGCCGCCGCCCACACCGTATGCACCGTACGCACCGCCGCCGCCCACACCGTATGCACCGTACGCACCGCCGCCGCCCACACCGTATGCACCGTACCCATATCCATACAGATATTAAAAATTGTCTTTAAAAATATGCCTTCTCCATTCCATTCTATATAATAAATATCATATAAAAAATATATTGATGTATTTAATTTTTTATTACATGTGCACAATTTCCCAATAAATTCCCAGACATCCTTTTACCTGCATTAGATTGCTTAGAAAAAAATGATCAAAAACGTACAATATTGAAAAGTTACCTTATATTCGATTGCTCGTTCTGGTTCCTTCGCTCGTCTCTCTCTCTCTCTCTCTCTTCTCCCCCCCCTCCCTCTCTCCCTCACGCAGTCATTCAGTTTCTTTCTAATCAGTCGTTTACTATATCGTTGTTTCATGCCTTTGACATGTTTGGTTTCATCATGTTCGCGCTTCTCTGTTTTCACACTGATTATCCGAATATTCTTTCATGTCCCTTTTACTTTTTACGTCGTTTACATTTTCGCAAACGTAAGAAGAACTGTATATTATATATATATATATATATATATATAATTTTTATGCATTTATTATTCACAGATATAATGCCCAATCACTTCTATTTATTTTATTTCTTTGCCGTATAAGTTACGTATGAATCCATAAAATAAATGTAATGAATATTATAAAATCTATATCATACACACACACACACGCACGCACGCACGCACGCACACACATACATATATATATGTATATGTATACATTTTATTTTATAATATACATGAAGTATTATTGTTGTGTCCGGGGTGGCTCTGTGTTTTGGAACCACCCGGTGTTACGAGCTGGTCGCAATCAGCTGCGCGCTCCGAAGACGCCCCGGACGCAACATTCTATACGTATAAGTTATTTTATATTAATAAATATGCCTATGATAATGTAACATAAAATAATAATATAATATAACATGTATTCTTTACGTGTATACAATAAACATAATTTTTTAACAATTAGTTGTAAAAAAACATACATATATTCATATAATACATATACATATATTTAAATTATGTTTATGTAGTACATGTTAAAAACATTTAGTACATGTAAAGAATACATATTATATTATGTTATTATATTATTATATTATTATATTATAGTTATATTTATTAATATAAAAGAAAACTATAACTTATATTTTTAATACTTCATATCTACTATAAAATAAAAATGTGTATATGTATATATACATATAATATATTCATATTATATACATTTATTTAATACATTCATACGTAAGTTATACGGCAAAGAAATAAAATAAATAGGCGTGAATGGGCATTATCTGCGAGCAATCAATGCATAAAAATTTTATATATACAATATACATTTATTTCTATGTTTGCAAAAATGCAAAGAATGTAAAGAATACAAGCAGTATGAAAGAAAGAATATCATAACGGGTAATCATAAATATAGTGAAGGAGAGAAGCGAGAACGTGAAATGAAATATTCCAAAAGCATGAAACAACGATCGACTGATTAGAAAGAGACTGAATGACTGCGTGAGTGAATGAGAGACAGAAAGAGCGAGCGATGAAATGCAAGTAAGCACCAAAACTCTTGTAGAGGTTTACTCTCAAGATTTGGAAGAACAATCCCGGTAAAAAATTTTTTATAGATCATCATATAAAACTATACGTAATTATGTATCAAATATGTCCATATATGTCCATACATACTTCCTTTCTCTTGTATAATTTCTGATCACATATATGTAGAACAAGTAATAAGAAAAATAATTGAAAAATAAGTAGAAAAGTAATTTGCGCATTGTCTTTTTGTAAAATTGTGATTTTGCATAATTATGAGATAATATTTTATACATCATCATATATAATCGTATATAACATGTTTCTATATATATAGATAATATCAATAATAATAATTCCGCCAGATAACTTTTGTATTACACTTGCCAGAATTGTCGAACAATAAATACCTTTTGTAATTAAAGTTATCTGGCGGAATTATTATTATTGATATTGATACAACACCATGGACTTAAATAGGGTGTCTAACATTGCAAGGAATGGATTTTACAGATTTATTTATATTTGCACTTGAGAAGGGCCCGAATTAGGGTCGAAACGTCGTGCTTTTGTATTACACTTGCCAGAATTGTCGAACAATAAATACCTTTTGTATATATAGATAATATTTTATACATCATCATATATAATCGTATATAACATTGTTTCTATATATAGAAATATGTTATATACGATTATATATGATGATGATAAAATATTATCTCACAATTATACAAAATAACAATTTTACAAAAAGACAATGCGCAAATTACTTTTCTACTTATTTTTCAATTATTTTTCTTATTATTTGTTCTACATATATGAGAAATTATACAAGAGAAAGGAAGTATGTATGGATATATTTGATACATAATTTTATATGTTTCTATATAATTACGTACAGTTTTATATGATGATATATAAAAAATCTTTTACCGGGTATTAATTTATGAATTGCAACAATTCATAATTCGGGTCCCTAAAAATCATAATCCGACCCTGGCGAGGCGCAAAGAAGCCAAAACGAGCAATCGAGCGAGCATGCGATCAAGTGAAAGTAGACACAATGTGTGGCGACATGTATGTATAATACTTTCACACACATGAACAGACGAAGATAATGCTGCCGTGCTAACAAATTGTGGCGCCATCTCTCGTAAGATCCGGCACCTACTTTTGTACGAATTACTGCTCATTTTTATCATCTCCATCTGTATTTGAGGTTATAAAATTTACATTACTAATATCTTTTTTTCTAGGCTTTTAATCTTAGTTCTAATTACATAATATTTGTCTTAAATGTTGTCCCTAGAGGGCGACAGTCTTATTTGGCATATATATTTGTAGATTTTCTTGTATTCAGTCAATATTGTTGTTAGGTGACAGCTCTACATGCCAAGCAAAATGCTATTTTTACTTTTTTTTGTTTTTCCTATAAAGTTGAGTGTCGCCCTCGTCATTTTTCTGCGTACTTTAATCGTGTGGAAGAATTTTGCAATTTTGTAAAGCAAATTCAAAGATATTCGTAATATAAAATATCGGTTAATATAAAATGTCCCTAGCTACTCCAGCATCCCCTTAAAGTTTCAATCTATTAGTAGACAGTACAAAAACTTCACAAGAATGTCACCCATTGAGTTTGAGTACCTGATAAATTTGGTGGGGAAACAGATTTCCAAAATAGACACCACATATAGGAAAGTAATACCTGTTCAAAAAAGATTAGCCATAACTTTGCGATCGCTAGACGAAGCAACACGACTGAATCGAGTCAGGATCTCAGGATCGGTAAGCGTCCACACTGACTGTATCCGTATCTCGTATCATTTCTTTAATGTTTCGGCGAAATACCGACTTCAAATGGATCATGGTCGTATCGTATCTGCGTATTATTTTGATACACAGATACGATACGCAGATGTGATACGGCGCACCGTCCACACTAAGCTAATCGTGATACGCGATCATGATACGATACGGTGATACGACACATGTCTGGACCCATCTTTAAATAATACGTGTCTCATATTTTGACTTAGCAACAACATATTTCAAAGCGTATCAAAATCGGCGTGTGGCACTTGGGTAGTGTTGCTTGTGAGACTCGTAACGAAAATTGATGCGGAATACGAACAGACCCCATACAGCACAGAAGCTTGCACCAACATTGCAGCAACGTTGCAACGTTGCAAATTGCAATGCAACAGTACAAAGACATTGCAGAAATATATATCCGCAAAATACCAGCACACTTGTAACAACATGACATTAATATTTCGGAAACATTGCACAATCAAAATTTGTAATTAATTACTATTAATTATAATTCATTTTATTAAGACATTGGAGTCTTCCTATCCTAACGAGATTCGTCCAAATCTATTCGACCAATGATGTGTGATGACCAGAATCTGAGCTCGGTAATATGCGCATGCGGTGTTTGTCTCTTTCGACTATCTAAAGAACATGGTGGTTGTACAACGCGAGCATCATTCTAAAAGAAAGTAGTTACGTAAAAGAAAAAGGTAAGTACTTTTTTATAATATTATGTCTAATTATAGCACTTGTGTGCTGTTAAAATCTTGTATCTATTAATTAATTATAATAGAGAATCACTCTATTTGCCTATCTCACGGTTTATATCACTATAACCTCAAAATTATGGAAATTCATTAGAAAACTGCATATTAATAGTTGTAATATTTTTAATAACTTTTTCTGTTATAGAAGCTGTTCGTGAAATACACAATCATGCCACTGATGCAGAAATTGCTGAATGCATTTCCAAGTGGCTTGCTCAAGCTCCGGTTAGGATTGAGAGATCAAAATATGTCATTTTACATATAATTCTATACATACTTGCAGTATGTATATTTTTATGTAATTTTATGCTAATATATGAATTTTAATTCCTATTTTATTTTTACAGGCAACATACAAACAAAAACGAAGAAGATTCAATTATTTAATTAAAGGAAAAATATTTGAACATATAATTAAAGGAAAAATAATATCACAAGAAGAGGATTTTTAAGTTTTTTTTATAAAGAACAGTTACTTTTTTATAACAAAAATAGAGAAAATGTTTATTTCATTTTTTATTACTATTGTTATATTACATATAAGTGTCTATTTATGTTAATAAATAAAAATATTGAAGTTATATAAATAAAAATATTTAAAGTATATAATAATGAATAATTATAATTATTGCAATTTCATTACATTGCAATATTATTATGACGTTTCGTTGCAATGTTCTGAAAAGCGGAAATTTTCACATTCCTGCAATCCTATAGCAATGCTGCAGAAACATTTCGCAGTGAATTTGTAATGTTGCTACGTTGCGGTGGAAGATTCCTGCAATATATATGCAATCTTTGCGTGCTGTATGGGGACAGAATACACAGATGTGAATACAAAGGAAACTGAGGAAGCTAATTAAACTCAAGACATTTTCAAAAAATAAAGTTATATATTAATTAATATTTTGTAGTTGTAATCATTTATAAGTAATTTATTCATTTTGAGAAGCCAACCCATACAGCACAAAAATTCAAAAGACATCTAAAGGACATCTTTAGACATTTTTACAATGTCTTTTTGTTCTGTTATTAATTTGTTATGGGAATTAATTAATTCTGATAAGAATAATCTTGGCAGGCGTGACTTTCTATTGAGAATATCACTTTACAATTTCATGCACTTGCATGCAATTCTCCTCTTATCGCAAGAGTTATTGTCCTCAATGCAATTGCAGACGAATGCAATCGCGAATACAAATTGAAATTATCATCGATCAGAATACATGTTTCACAAGATACGAAATACGTTTATGAAATAATATTGATAAAAAATAGAAAAAGACAAAATAAGTTAAATTTATATTTATATATTTTACATAATGTATTTTTTATATATATAATAAGCAGATGCAACCGTCTTGAATTAGGATCGTACACTTTCTTGTGAAAAAGACTGCGTATATATACGTAGTATATTTTGATTAATTCCTCAGAAGACGGAGAAGTCGAAGAATTAAACCATATCGTTCACATTGAAGATATATATGTAATAACTCACTAGACAGTGCACTAACGTCATTGCTGTTACAAAGAAATATATAATCATAATATTAACAATTCCGCCTGCACAGACGTCACAAGCATGTCGTATAGATGTGCACAAGACGTAGTAACATCGTAGTGACGTGCTTGTTACATATGTGCTGTCAGGGAAATTACACAGAAAGGATAATTATCACATTACTTCTTGCAAGTGAAATTATCATATTTATTATCACAATATACGTCGGCTTGGTAAAAGATAAAGTGCGAAATAAATCAAATACATTAATAGATATAGAATCGAAAAATAACAATTGAACCATATCTTTGTTTTTGCAATATCAACTGGACCATACGACATTCACATGTGCATGCGTGCACGCACACACGTATACATATATACAGAAAGAGAGAGAGGAAACATACTCGGAAAGATTAGATAAATTCCCTGCCTACACAGACGTCGCAAGCACGTTGCGTAGACGTGCACAACAGAGAGAAGCCTAAGAGCGGTCACGCTCACGTTTTAACTGTAACGCCTCAAACGTGGACATTGAAGTGATTGAAGTGATTCTGTCTTTATTGCTCACTGAATATTGAATAAAGATAGAATGACGCCGCGAGCGTTGGGAGCGTCAAGTGGAATGCATATGTCCACGTTTGAGGCGTTACAGTTAAAACGCGAGCGTGACCGCTCTCAGGCTTCTCTCTGGCACAAGACGTATAGTGACGTCATAGTGACATACTTGTCACATATGGTGTAGGCAGGGTTTGTATCAACAGCATTAATCAATTACTTACGATCAAAATATAATTTTCTGTGAAGATATATTTTTTATTAGTATATAAATTATATTTAATATCATATTTAATATATAAAATATTGTATATAATATAAATATTATATACAGGGTGTCTGGTAATTTCCGTGCAACCGATTAATGGCATATAGTTCAGGTCTAACTGAGTCGAAAAGTCCTCTACCATTTTGCAATTTGCGCAATAGTTAACGAGTTATTAATTGTTAAAAATCGCTGTATTAGTCCGGCCTACCGCCGAATGCAAGCGCGCGGCGAGATGCGACCGCCTAGCGATCGAGTGCCTAACGATCGCAGTGGCAATGGCTAGGCATGCCATTTGTAATAAACAATTCTCGCGCCTAGCAACTTCGATCGCTAGGCGGTCGCATCTCGCCGCGCGCTTGCATTCGACGGTAGGCCGGAATAATACAGCGATTTTTAACAATTAATAACTCGTTAACTATTGCGCAAATTGCAAAATGGTAGAGGACTTTTCGACTCAGTTAGGCCTGAACTATATGCCATTAATCGGTTGCACGGAGATTACCAGACACCCTGTATACATAACATTTACAACACATCTGTTGTTCATATGTTTCACACAAATATAATATATTCATATATTAATTACTTAGCACTTATAATTAATTGAATTCGTTTCGCAATGCATGCTACAAATATGTAATATTATTGCAAGCGAACATGAGTTAAGAAATTTTGACGTAACATAGGTCATGGATACAGATAATAGCTAATATCATAAAACCCGTCTCTTATTAGATAATTCTTATTTACGTAAATTTGGGGAAAAGATTTATTAATTTGTTTTTATACACAACATACTATCAATTATCAACTTGCCCTGTTATAACTAAAGTCGCATATAAAATCATTCATAAAATTCGTGGTAAAATTATTTAAAAAACGTGATTTAATTTTTGTTTCATAAAGGCTCTACGGGACAAAATTTTCATAATTATTTATGTAATCCTTAAATATGCTATAATTTAAATTTTAATGCTATTTGTTTAAATGTTATTTGAAAGACATTCAAAAACAAGATTATATGTATACAATATTTACTTCAACGGTATTAACGTTAACGTTATATGAATAAAACTTTTATAAAATAAAGTAAATAAACTTTTATTCACTTTATTAGATTTTAAGCGGTTTTTAAGAAATTCTGTTGCATATATATGCCATTAGATGTATATGCAAATCTAAAATTTTTAAAAAATCTAAAAAAACAAATTTTTTATTAATAGCTGTTTTCAATAAAAATAGCATTTCTTATTACATATAAATTTAAAATTTTGTAATCTTGTATTATTTATTATTTTATAATGAACATGTGCGAAGTTTCCCTTAACTAAGTTTTAAGAAATAACAGCTGGCAGATGTTAAAAATCTTTTTTTATTGATTACGTTTGTATACAAGTATAAACAATTTAGATTTAATAATTATGGCGATGAAAAGATTAATGATACAAACCATAACGATAATATCTCTCATAATAATTAATAAGTAAAATTAATAAGTAAAAAGAGCAATATAATGCTGTAGCTCGCTTAACATTCCGTGAAAAATATGGATCTGCAAAATATTTGTGTGTGTGGTGATGTGGTGTGGTGTAGTGTGGTTTGGTATGTGTGTGTATATATGTATAAGAGATAACTATAGAGAGAATAACTATTAAAAAACTATCTTCTATATAATATTATAAACCATTAAAACAATACAAAACGTTATTACATTCGTAAAAATTACTATGTTATCTTATATATGTTATCTTGCAAACATCTTGTATATAATATATATAATCCATGTATATCTTTATATATATAATTCGTCAACCTCATACCTCTCGAAACATTTGTTTTGTTGTATATCATGGCACACTGTTTTAAACGTGAAAGTTCGCGCAAACCGATCAAGTTCTATTAATCATTCACGCTTGATTTTTTTTCATATTTAGCCAATTTTCATATAAATGTGAAAATTTATCAACTATAATAAATGAACATTTTTTTATATCTTTATGACTCAAAACACGATTAAAACGCAGACGCAGTTACCATAACGTAACACATACAATAAATCAAAACAGAAATAATTGGCTGAATTAAGTCCAATCATGTCAGCAATTGAAACATCAAGTTTGCGCGAACTTGAAGATAAACTCGCGATGTTCAATCGCTCTTAAAAGTATACAGTACGTGCACGTGCACGCACATGTTGCTTTGGAAGAACCCGATGTCAGCGTTTCTCCGGCCGCATGTCGATACGCGACGCGTGTCGTTCACGCGCGCCATTAAACACATTAGTAAAGCATTCGATTTTTGGTATTATTAGGCAATACTTAGAACAACTACAAGAGCACGTTAAGTAGGGAAAGCGGCAGCTCACTGGGCTTAGGCACTTTTTTTTCGTTAAAATTCGCGGCTTTCGATAGCACCGCGCTGACTTTCGAAATTCTATATACGTACTAGACAGATACTTACGCACAATAGTATAGCTATTCGCGAAGGACTAATAATAATTGCACTAATCGATCACTGACAAGAGCCAATATAGGCTGCGATGGAGTATGAGCACGATAAAAAGTGAGAACGAGCCACCGCCATAAAGATAAAAAATTGTGCGTAAAAAGAAACATATAAATCTCGATAGATCAAGAGGAAGAAGAACAGATACAGAAGTAGATGTGGAAAAAGAGTCAGTATTTTTGCGACAGTGGATCTTCAGAATAAATAATGAGTAAATTGCCAGGCGAGAGTTAATCGAAAAAGCGGAAAGTGTTAATAACAGTGGTACATCGCCGGGCCTGTATTGGCTCCGCGCGACATCGGAAAAATTAATAAAATTAAATGATATGTTGTTTCTCTTGTTAATTCGTGGTTCTTAACCGTAAAGAGTAAACGTAAAATTAATTCTAAACCAAGCGTAATTACACACCTCTTATTATCCACGAAATGTGCGGTAAGCGATAAAATATATTTACTGTGCAAACAAAGGTAAACAGCGTTCTCCGTATTAATATAATGTGCTATCAATTCGTCTCACAAGGTCGATTGTCGATGGCTAGCGAACAACCATTATGCGAAACTTTTACGCGAAACATTTGTGAGTATATTTCGTAAGGCTACTAGTCGAAAGCACAAGTGTTACATCTATCTAAGGTCACTTTCTATCATTTATATACTATAAATAATTCGTTTCACTTCGCCGCTTTTAGATATCGCGATACGCTACCTTAAAATGGATACAAATTTCAGGCTGATGATTTTTGCTGTCGGAAGCAGGAAGTTAATTGTTAATCATTATTGGATTATTTTGGTTTCAATCTGAGAAGCTCGATCTATCATTGATCATAATTAATAATGTCCTAACTATCGTGCTAAAATTATTTTGCGCTCCCATTTTTCGTCGTTTTAATTTTGATTACAACTTATCTTTGTAATTATGCAGAAGTGAATTTCCTCGTCATATTTTTCAACTTTACGGCTTATCCTCATAACGGAAGGTCTTTGTATTAGACTCCTGCCGGCTCGACATGGTCATGGTGACTGTCTTCTTCTCTGTAACCTTGTGCATCGACTGCTTCGTCGTGCGTTCCTCGACGGCATCGTCATCGAAGCCCTTGAACGTCGACAACTCGTTGCCGGACGTCGAGTATTCTTTCTTCTCTTCGGTGGTCTCGTAGTTGGAGGCGCTGCTGCTTTTGCCGGGCGTCGATGTGTACACCTTCGTCGTAATGGTTTCGATTCTACCACCGGGGATGATTTTGCTCTCGATGTTCTTGAACGTTTGGTGCTGCGGCATGTCGCCGTTGCCACCAAATCGTTGCGTGTCTATTTGTTTCTCGGAACGGAAGGTGCTCATTGGACTGACACCTGTAAACCGATCGGTCGGATACTTCTGCTGATCTGATTGCGGGGTCTTTGGAGGCTCAGGGATATGCTCCTGAGCGATCTTGAGCTGGGTCGGGGATTTCGGTGAATACGAGATGTGCTGAGGGGGCGGATACGAAGCGATATCCGTGTGCTTCCTGTCCGTACTGTAGCTCTCCTGATTGATCCTTCGCTCGATCGAGCTGTACTGGCCGGGTGAATTGTCGGTTATGATCTTTCTCTCGGTAATCAAATACGGGCTTCGTTCCGGTACATGGCTGTCCATGTACTTCCTATCCAAGGAGCCGTACTGGTTCTCCGTGGTGGACCGGTACTGGCTGTCCTTCATCCTCCTCTCAAGTGTGCTCTGCGTCGAGTGCACCTTTTCCGGACTGACCAAATTCTGCCGATCACCAGTGACATACTGGTGGCTGATGTGCAACTGATCCATCGCGTGATTCATCGTCTGGATCGGCGAAGGTGTACTCGCCTGTGGCTCAAACGCTCTCGTCTCGTATCGCGTGGTGTAGCTCTCGTAGCCGCTTTGCTCACCGGTCACGTCGCCGTCTCCGTCAGCCAGGTCCGGTCGGTTCTTGTACTTGGCCTGGCGGATGGCGGTCAGCCTGCCCCGTGCCTCCTCCAGCTCGCGTTCAATTCGCAACACTTCCGAGCGCGCGTTGATCTCCTGCGCGATCCCACCCACCATGCGGCGGTTGAGAATTAAGGATCTGTCCTCCTCCTGTTGAATAGCCTGTTGCGCAGCACGTACGAGATTATCGGTAGCACGTTTGACAGCGTTACCGGCCGCTTGCAGACGTTTCGTGCTCTCGCTGTCAGGGTCGGCTTTGACCTTGCAAGCGACCAACAGTTGCGCCGTGCTGCTGGCAACTTGCTTGGCGCTGGAGATCAACTTTTCCTCGGAGCTCACTCCTTGAACGAGAGCGTTCGCGGATTCCACGAGGCTGTGGGTGGCGGCTGCCACCATTCGCGCAGCGGAAATTAGACCCTCGGACCATTGACCATCGTCGGAACTAGTCAGTGGTGTACGTGACACTTTGCCGGTTGCGATAAGCTCCCTTTGAGCGGCACTGGCCGCTTTTATCAGAGCCGAGGTAGCAGCGGCGATCGATTTGGCAGCTTCCAGAATCATTTCGTCAAAGTTCATGTCTTCATTGGCCTCCTATTGAATGAACAAAAATATGTATTATACGTATACAGGGTGTCCCAGACCTACCGTATCACCGGTTAATGGTAGATTCCTAAGGTGATTCTGAGACGAATGGTCCTCTTGCAAAATGTCGAGGGTGGCGTAGTTTCGGCGCTACGAAGGGTTGTAGTTATCCTATCCTTGTGTAGAATTTTCCCGCGTTCAGTGACGGTTGGTCGAAGGGGTCCCGCGCATCGCGCACACTTCAATTTGAATAGCCGCGAAAAATTAAGATCAAATTGAAGTGTGCGCGATGCGCGGGACCCCTTCGACCAACCGTCACTGAACGCGGGAAAATTCTACACAAGGATAGGATAACTACAACCCTTCGTAGCGCCGAAACTACGCCACCCTCGACATTTTGCAAGAGGACCATTCGTCTCAGAATCACCTTAGGAATCTACCATTAACCGGTGATACGGTAGGTCTGGGACACCCTGTATACTGCATGACATGCGAGAAATAATTTTACGTACGTATAATAATGTCAAATAAGAAGGAATTAACATTAAATTTCATTAAATGTATTCTTACCCTATGCAAACGTTGATTTCTCTAATCACCGTAATAATATGTTCGATTCTCGGTCGATTATTCACAAACGACCAAGAAAATCAAACATATCTAACGGAGATCAGAACGATGTCTGTTCACGTATCCTTTACTATTCATATTTATTAGAAATAGTTCATATAATCGTATGACGTTACGCTACAAACTCACCTGAATGCTTCTTCTCGGTCTCAGACTGGCCAATTTCTTGGCAGCTGCGTCAATGCTGGCCGCAGCTCCGAGTAGCTCGTTTTCCGCGATTACGGTCGGATCGTCAGGATCGACCCAGTCAGTGCCCTTGAGCAGTTCCGCCACGGCCACCAGTTCGGTTACGCTCTGCGCAATCTTGCGCGAGATCGCCGGCAAGGTGTGCTTGGCGTCACTCGATCGCGTTGAGATCTGCAGGATGGCTTGTAACAACTCGCGGTAATTGATAGCGACATCGTGACCGGCCTGGAGGGTACGATCGCGCAGCTCGGCAGTTTCGGCGCAACTGTAGGCCGCAGATCTACAGATGGTCAACATATCGCTAATTGATTTTCTGCCCATGTTGGCGGCGGCAATTATATCGTCCTGCTTGCAGCTGTTTCCAGCGGCTACCGCCTTCGCCGTCGATATGGTGATGCTCTTCGTGCAGCGCACCAGATCTTCCGGCGTGACGTTGCTCTTCTGGATCTCCGAAGTGCTGAGTGCTCGAATCTCCTGAGCTATCGCTTCGATCGTGGACTCCAACGCCCTGGTGCCGCGCGTGTGCTCATCCTCCACGGCTTTTACCGTCTTCAACAGCGACGTCACATTTGTCACCATTACCTGGATGAAGAACAAAATAATAATGTGAATTAAATCAATTCAAGAATCGGCTTCTCTCTGCAACACTTGACGCTCGCAATCAATATCTGTGAGTTGATGAATTAGTAGTGTTTATATTTATAAATGGACATTAGGCTCTTAATAATAATTTTAAGGTAAAATGCTAATAATATTGCTATCGTAATGTTACGTGAGATTAATTAGTGCTTGGAGCGCGCGTCATGATTACATGGAACCTGTCTTGACAATCTTTTGACGGTGAAACAATAAGCGGAATTATGCGGAAGCATTAATTGAGAGATCTGTTAATAGTTCAAGTTCATCCTTGTGAATAGAACGTACGTACCTAGCGACGATTCGCCTGATAAAGCGTTCATCGCGATTATGTACTCTTATGTCATGTCAATCATAAAATCAACTTATTTATATATTCTCTCATATTATGAGTGAATATACAATGTATTACGAAAGAAACGGAGAGATTAACGAAAAAATACAGAGAGCAGATAATTTTAATTCGATAAAATAATTTTAATATATCATTTTCAGAATATATAAAAACATTCTAATTAACATAATATTGTGCAAAATGTTATTCTTAATGTGATCTTGCAACTATGTAGTCTTACACATTTCATGATTCCTTTACAAACCGTTATAATCTTTTTATACAACAAATATTAGAAGTAGAAAATTGTTCTAACCAGCGAATCTTAATAATTATTAATGCAGGTGTTGATACACCTCGAATACTCTACACAATTTAGCAGCTACATTATTTTTTGCATAAAAATTTCAAGCTCGTACTCTCTCGACGCTACTGGTTACGTTTTGTGTGTCTCACACAGGACTAACAGAAAATGCAATGACAGAAGGAAACGGAAAATCCGGCTACATGAACAACAGTAAGTCGGATGTTCGTTGAACCGGCTGAGAGCTCTCGGAAGTAGAGAGCAGACGGATTAGCTCCTCCTCTTGATCGGACACGAACCATTCCGATTCCGAGCCGCCGACGTCACTCAGATGCACGAATTGCTGCTGCAGCTGTTGCTCTAAGACCTATCCGGGACCGGCCAGACCAAAATCGTGAATGAGACCTCATATTAAAGCCCACCGTTCATATATCGTCGAAACATTCAAGGTATACAAATAAGTACACTACTGCTATTATACAACGCGCGAGTCTCAACACAATGAGAGAAGTAAGAAGAAGCATATACAACAGGCGGAATCGGTTAAACAAACAACGTGTCCTCTAACAGAACGCCTTCCGTCAGGATAGAACACATCCGTCGTTCAAGTGCGTCACACATATAGAAGATAGAGATACAAAGCCGAACATGAAGGGAACTTCAAGGTGGACTTTAATAGTGCCGATCATACTTTGGTCTGGATACTCTCCCTTGCCCTACAATTTCGAGTACGAGGATGATGAACGCTATCATTCTGGATCGAACGAAATTTTAGTAGAGTGAGAAATTGGTTAGAGGCAAATAACGAAGACGCTCATCAAAATGTGTCAATTAAAGTCCACCCTAAAAAACAATGTCTCTGTAAAGGGGATGTTCACTCTCTACGGTTACGTTTGAGACAAAATTATTAAAATCCGATTAAGTTAATCGATTAGAGGAACACCAAACTTTTCATTAGTCTCCACAGTTGTTTTACGAGGTCCGAGCTCACTAGAGACAAATATCTCTACGAAGAACGTGAATCAAATTTTAATTCTAAGACTATATTTGAAAAGATATTAGAACTCCATCAATTAATCGATCTTACTGTATATACATATAGGAATTCATTAGACTTTCATCAGAATATTCATCGAACTTCACTAGAATATTCGTCGAATTCATTAGTTTTTTAGATATAATTTCTTGTCAAGCTAAATTATCATGATACGAGTTAATCGCGCGTCTAAATGAATTATTCCATATCCACTCGCAATAAGAATTTGCAGAGCACTATAAGAGACATGCTTTATTCAATCAAGCGCGCGTCCAGGCAAGTTAATCACAAGCAACAATGAAGATGTCAATGATCAGCTTCATGTTCGTTATTAGAATAACAAACGACGATATCACAGAACGAAAAATATCTGTTGGAACGACTGAGTTACCTTGGCAGAATCCTTCAGGTGTGCCATGCTGGGATCGTTGACTGGTTTACCGCTAGCGGCTTTAGTGGCATGTATGAGATCGCCGAGTGCGGAAGCGACATCCTTCACAGCGTTGATCAGCATTACTTGCGCTTCCGGATTCTGACTTCCCAGACTGGCCGCTCCGTACTTCACGACCTCGGCGAGCTGAACGATGGTTGATACCGCATTCTGCGCAGCTACCGCCAGTTGCTCTTGCGAGGAAGCTGCGCCAGCCACCAAAGTCTTCGTGTCTTCCACTAAAGCCTTAGCAGTTTGCAGTATATTTTCACGGTGATCAGCGAATGTGTCACCCTCGTTTTCGGCGTGCAGCGTGCCGGCAGTAGCGAACATGATGGTGGTGTCGAGATCACCGATGATGCCGGATACGGTACTGGCGGCGTTGATGCACGCCTGGGTACCGCGCGAGCCCGCCTGCAGCGCGGCCAACACCTGCGACACCTTCTCGGTTACGATCTTACTATGTTCTGCGACTTCTCGCTGGGCGTACACATCACCGGATGACATTTGGCAGGTACCAGCAGCACGCACGATGTCTGCGCAAGCCCGACCGAGTTCCTGGACACCGGTACGAAGTCTGGCAGATACATCAGCGTTAGAGGCAGCCGCGGATGCCCCGGAAGTATCACGAGCAAGTTGGGTGTACTTGTGTGAAATATCGACCGCTAGGGGACCTAATCTGGCCACATCGGTGCTTGATTTGGTCGACTATAATCAACAAAACAGAAAGTAAAAGTGTGATCTAATTGTACATTGTATTTATCAAGTTAAATATTTTTAAAAAATAAATCTTTTGCCTCCAACTGATATGAAATAAACGTAAGAATATTATTTGAGATATACATCATCAAATTAATGTATTTACCATTTCCTGTGCCAGCCGAGCGATTTCCTTGGCGGCCTCGACCATTCTAGTCTGATAATCCACATAAGAGTCGACAGTGTCGATGGTGGACATCCGATGATCCTCCAGGCGGACCATCGCACGAGAAATAGTATCTATCAAACCGGTTACAATTCCCGCCGATGTTGATATAGTCTCCAGGGTGTTCTGCAGCTCCTGAAGTGCATCCTTGGTCGACTCGACAGTTTCGTCCACTTCGGAATGCAGTGCGACGGCCTTTGGATTACCGCCAGACTCCTTCGTGACGTAAATCAATTGTAACGTGGACTCGGCAACGGTCTTTGTCTGGTCGAGTAGTACCATTTGCTGCTTCGAGTGCACCATGTTGGATGCAGCTCCGATCGCGCCGGAGACGAGCGGTTCCGAGTAGAGGGCGATTTGATTGACGGCGTGGCCAACATTCTCTGCCTCGTACTTAGCGGCGGTGCGCAACGGTTCCAGTTTCTCGCGTAGCTCACTCGCACTACTCTCCATTTGGTCGGTGAAGCCCTGCACGGTGTTCTCGCGACGTGGCATGAGAGCCTGCGAGACTGCGCTCAGCGACGCGGCGTCGAGCTCACGTATCCGCGCCGATAATTTCTCGATTGCGGCGTCGCACTCCTTCTGACCAGGCGCTTTATCGCGGATGGATGCCACCAGCGATTTGATGGAATCGCTAACGCTCTTACTGTGATTAGCCAGTAGCTGCCAGGTAGGCGGATCTTTCGGGCTGACCGCGAGACTCTTGGCTGCCTGCACCATGGCGCACGAGCCGTCGATGATAGACTTGCCAGCACTGGTAATTGGTTCTTGAGCGGCTCTCGCCGCGATGGATATTTTGGCAGGTTGGCTCGCGAATTCGGGTGAGCTCGCGAACGTGCAAAGATTGTCGACCGCTTCCAGTAGTGGCTTCGTAGCTTCCGCGCACTTCTCACGATTTACATCGGAATAATTCTGATCGAGCGCCTTGATTTCCTTGACGAGACACGCCGTCGAGTTGGCGACGTCTTTTGCGGATTGGACAAAATGCCGCTTGGCTACGGGATTACTGGTTTTGCTCGAGGCGAGCCTACAAGCGTTGCATAAAGCGCTGGTGTGTTTGGCGATCATAGTAGCGGCCGCGAGGACTTGTTGCTGCGTACTGGTAGGATTGCCGAGACTCTGACAGCCGCTGTGTATGGCTTGTGCCGCTCGCAGGAACTGCGCTTGATCCACTAGACCTGGTTTACCCGCTACCGATGTAGGATCGCTCACTCCCGCTAGGTATGCTGCTTGAGCCGCGGCTTCAATCAGCCCGCAGATTGAAGATGAGACACCACGAACAGCGACGGAGAATTGCTCGTGTTCCGATTTTTTCGCGTGGTTCGCGATGCCGGTCATGCCATCGCCAAGACTCTTGCTCTTTTCCATAACGGTTTCCAAGCATTCGAAGTACGAGGCGTCGGAGATGGGTTCGCTCGGATTATCCAGTAACGATCGCATGGACTGGATGTTTCTAATAGCGTTGTCACACTCGTTCTGTCCGGGTGCTGCCGAGGTGCACACGTCCACTAAATAATTGATGGAATCAGTAACCGCGCGAGCCGCCGCTGAAAGCTGATTCTTCGCGTTCGGCGCGGTGGGATCGGCCGCGACTGATTTAGCAGTCGCGAGGAGCTTGCTGGACGTCATACTGACATTCTTCAAGGATACGACCACTTGGCTGCGCGTCTCGATCGTCGTCTGACCGGCCATTTCCATACCCACGCCCAACAGATCCCCGAAGGCATTGGTAAAGTGCTTCGACGAGTTTGCGAGCTGCACGGGTGAACGCACGGATGATACGACGTTCGACGATGCGTCGTTCAAATTAGCAGCCGCGTTGTTAAGATCGCTCTGCAGTTGCCTGCGAAAGAATAAGTCGAGTTGTTACAACAAAACTAAAATAGTGTGCATGTATTTGCATGGCAATTATTCTTACCGCGACGTCCAGTCGCGGTGAGCGATAAGAGTGCGTAAGATAATGAAAGAAACCAGAACAAGGCTAATGAAAGGAATAATACAAAGCCACTTACCCGTAACTCTTACTCGTTTGGGGGAATTCATTCATGTTGAGCACTTGAGCCATGTCGTCGATATTACGTATGGCCTCGTCCACGTCCCTTTGTCCGGGCAGGCAGGACACGCATTTGTTCAGAGAATTGGAGACGTCTTTCGCGACGGCAGCTAAGTTGGCCTCATTCTCAGGGTCGTCAGGATTCTTCAACACGCGTCGCGCTTCCTTGACCAGGTGCAGCGATCGCAGAATCACGTCTTCGGTTGTCATCAGCACCTTCCTTTGTGTGTCCAGCTGATTGGACGTAGCAGCCACACCGCGCACGGCGTACGTGAGATCTTTCAGGGCTGACGCCGTTTCCCGGGCTGCGCTTCCAGTGTAATTCTCATTACCTTGCTTGGCGGCGGACAGTAATTGCGCCATGGCGAAGCCAACGTTCTTCGACGCGGCGCCGAGTCGCAGAGCGGTGGATTCCGTCGTTTCTTCCGGCAACGGTCTCAACGAGGCTGCCTCAACAGCACGATAAAATTCACCCAGTTCGTCCTTCAAACTGTTAATCAATTCCTCTGCTGCATCAAGCTCTAATCCGCCGCATGCTTCCCTCGCGCGCGTTACCGCTGACCGAAGATCCGCTAACGAGGACCCCAGCTGTTGCGAGGTGTTGTTCAGCTGCATAGCGGACGCCTGGTCAGTGACCGTTGGCAAAACGGCCCTGGTTGCTTTTACGACGGCGGTGCCCGGGTGTAAAAATTGCTCGGAAGCATTTATCAGGTTGAGTTGCGCTGTAGGATTGTCCGGTTGCGCCTGTGTGCCTTTGACGCCCGATACCAGGTGCGGGATGTGCTGTGCCATAGTTCGGCACTCTATGTTGAGTTCCTCCTGGCTTGCCGGATTGGTGTTGTGGTGGCCGGCGCCCGAGGACGCTGCGATGCACTGCGTGGCTGTGGCAGCCGCCTGCTTGGCGCATGCTTCCAGACGCGTGATGAGTTTCCTGCGTAATGCCGGCGTGGCCGCCAGAGTAGTCGCGGCGCGCAGCTCCTCCGCCGCCTGACGCAGTTGATCCTGCATTCTGGCATCGTGTGGACTGCTGGCGCATTGTCGCGCTGCCTCCACCATTTTAGCAGTGGCGTCGGCGAGTAGTTTCGCCGCAGCCAAGAGACGCTGCTGCTGCTCCGAATCCGTCTGTCTCTCCGCCTCGCCTTTGATGCTCTGAATCAGCTGCGCTGTCGCTTGACCGACTACTCTCGCCTGTCGCACCATCTCGCCAGCGTCACCGGTACTGGCGAACAATTTGTCCGTGGCAACCAAAATGGTTTCTACCGCACCCTCCTGGATGGACTCCTTGGCGCGTTCTCCTCTCGTAGCGGTCTTGATGTGATTTAGGAGGTCGTTCAAGGTACGGCTGACCTCGCTAGCAGCGACGCTCAATTCCTTCAGCAAGTTCTCGTCGCTGCATGTCTCGTTGCATACTTGAACGAGACGCTCCACAGCCTTGGTAACCTCGCGAACAGCGTTCATCAGCTGCGTCTGGCACGCGGGCGAATGTAGTGTCGGGGCTACTACCTTGGCGCATGCTACGAGCTGCGACGTGGCCAGTGCACACTGAGTCGCGGCCGATATGACTCTATTCTGTGTGACGGAATCTTCGCACGTAGCAGCTATGTTCTTTGCTTTCAGTACAAGGGCAGCAGTGGTGTTGGCCACGGCTTTGGCGAGCGCAAGTAACATATCCTGCAACTCGCGATTCGAAGCATCCTCCTCGCCAATAGTTGTTAATACTTGATGCGACGCTTCACCCACTCGAGACGCCGCATTCAGTAGATTCTGCCGTGGCTAGAAAATAGACACGATGTTCATATGGCTATTCAGAAATATGTGAAGAAAAAAACAAAAATATAAACAGGTAAAAAAATAAAACATTTAAAACTGTAATTTAATACGAGCTTTTTAAAGTCTTTTCTAAAGCGACTACAAGTGCATCTTTAAGAGTCAAGTGTTTTAGGAAAGATTAATGTGCTCGTAGTAGTAGGACATCTAACTTGCGTCTGCACTACACGAAGCTCAAATGTTAGTGCTTACATATTGTCCATACAGTGTAGATGTTATGTAGAAAGGCTGTAGAGAAAGAGGAGACATAAAGTGACGCTCAACTTTGTAACTATTGAATAATCGCATTATCACCGACTACGTTTTACCGTTTTATGCAGTTTCCTTATCGCTAGAACAAACTTACCTCTTTGGTCTCTGGCTCCGTGGCCTTTAGCAGGTCAGAGAACGCGGAACAGAGTTTTCTGGCGGCGTCCAAGAGTCGTTCACCGGACGATTCATCGTCCATGAGGGCGGCTATCATTCGCACGCCCTTCGTCATCTCCGGTAGATTCGTGGCGATCGTAGTAATCGCGGCTCCCACCGCGGTATGGTCGACGTCATCCGCTGGTCCGGAGGTCAACGTAACCACCTGAGCGGTTGCGGCATTCATCGCTGCGATCTGCGAGCCGACATTCTGCTTGTGCGTGTCAATCGTCTGCTCAATCCATCTCAGGGACGCTGGATCAGTACCGAGTTCAGGCAGCTGGGTCTTCGTGGAGAGTTCCATCTCGGCGATGTGAATTACCTCGTGACCAGCGGTGATGGTCGATAATAAGGCACGTTGCGGTTCAGATAGGACGGATGTCACCTTAGTTTGTTGGACCTGATTTCGAATATTCGTACGTAATTTTAGAGATACCCATGACTGTCGTAAACGTGATCGAATGGCGAATGGAAAAGAAAACGATATTCCTCGCGTAAATGAATGCAGATGGGAGATGCGACATTCTGCCTTTAACAATCAACAAATGAACATAAACGGAATGCACATAATATACATAACGAAGCGGTAAATTGTGACGAATAGTTGCGGCGATACAGAGTTTACTGATTAATGATCCGAGCGACGAACGAATACTCTATCGTACGTGAGCACAAACAGCAATTGCAGAAACATCGGGTTTACCAGTAAGCGCTGTACCGGGAGACAGTCGATCGACACGAAACACGAAACGCAAACGCGGAAACTCAAAACCGAGCACGTAAAACGAATCGAAATATATAAACTGAGAAGTAATAGATAACTGAAAATGTTATCGTAGTATACCTACTCTGTGTCCGCAATAGAAGGCGCCTAGCATGAAAATAAATTTAACCGTCTATTAGTCCCTCTTTAGAATTTTGCTCTCTAACGTGCAACACAATGACTTGATCAGTGCAGATGGCTTTACACATTCATAAAAGGTGTACCGTGTTCAAATATACAATACGCTATACATTAACAGTCGTTAACAGTCTCTTTCATCGGTTCACACATGTATTGTAGTGCCACACGATACGTTTGTCGTTGCTACAACGACCAAAGTCTCGAAGGATTCTCGAAGGCAATTTTTACACTTCCAGGCGCATATATATTTATAACAAGCAACTAAAAAACACCGACATCCAAGGTGAGCTTTGGCACAGCTTCAGCGCACTTTAACGGAGCTTACCATAGGCGGTGCATGAGCGATGTTCACTTGACCACTGACAGTCGTGTATTGGGCACCACCTATGTGGCCGGTTCCATATGGTCGGGCCCCTATAAATCACACCATGCGTTCTAGACCTATCGTTCTATTTACAATGACCGATTGTTTTAATCAAGTCCACGATATGAACCAAGATTCTCTTTTGCTTAGACAATGACTTGCCGCTCGACGCTGAAGCTAAATCTAATACGATTACTTACGTCACCTGCATCGTAAGCGACACATTTACAAACGCTTAAAGCTAAATAAACGTGTATTTACAAAGTGAAGTGTATATATATGTACAAAACGTGTATTAACAAATAAGTTTCCCGAGTCCAATCCAATCGTGCAAAGAATAGCTAATTAACTTCAGATGTATTAACAAAGGAAGTATTTCAAGACTTACGACGTTTAAAAATTTCAAGTAAAACGGAGTTTTTCATTTTTCGAATAAGTTCTCAAAAGCTGTCACATCTAATTTTGCGTATATAAAATCGTGATAAGCAAAAGATAGTTAAACATTTTTGAAAAAATACAGTAAAGTAGTTTATACATTTATGTCTAATTATATATTTAATTTATACGTTAAACTAATTAAAATTATATATATATATAATTAAAAAAATTTTAATAATTGTACACTTTAATAAGCACTGTTTTTCGAGATAATGACTAGACTTGACTAAATCATCAGAATATAAAATAAGACAAGAAATGTTTAAGCATAACTTACCATCTCCTCCGGCCCTCATAACAGCTGGTATTGCGACCGAGACAGCTTCTACATTTCCTTTACCAACATTGCTAGTTTCGTGCTGCATGATGGTAGCCCTATCAAAAGATACAAAGTACATGTAAGATCTAATCATCATGGCATCGTGGTTCAAATATAATAAAAATAAAATAATTATCGCTTTCGATATAAATAATATAAATAATACCCGTGAGAATCGGAAACGTCTCGAACACGTTTGTTCGCGTGGCGTCTTAAAAATTCCTCCATAATCGTGTCGCGCTAATGCGAAATACTCCCGAGGCATGACGCACGCTGAATGTAGAGTTGGCCGGCCCGCGGCAAGCCTGACCCATCGACAACTGATAATTGTGCTAACGCTCTTCTAATTGACGATTATTACTTCAATCCACGTGCAAAGATGCTGACACGCATCGGGCAACTACTCACTTGAGAGGCGACACGCTGTCTTCCACCATGGTCGATCCCTCGTCTCCCTCGATACCAAAGTGATCCTTCGCCTTTTGTTTTTTCAGGATGATATCGATGTAGCCGGCGATCAGCTGGAGTATCTGCTCCGCCTCGGTGGTCTGTACGCTGTAATATTGGTCGGAGTAGTCACCGAAGTCGAGGGTAAAGGTGTTCGGCGAGGCGCCCCAGCGGCGCACAGTTGTCAACGGCCACGTTTTCAGAATCTCTTTCGTCTTCTCGTCGAGTCGCAGGACCGAGTCCTTCGTCACGCCGAGCAGACGCGGCACTAGTTTATTCTTGCCCTTCATCTTCTCCTTCACGAGGAAGAACGTGACGCCATAGGTGTTCAGTGACCTAGCAGTCTTCGTGTACAGAACCTTGGCGTCCAGCTCCGAGAGCCCGATGTGCTTCTTGTGCTCCGCGTAAACCTTCTTCTCGATTCCCTTCACCTTCGCGTACGACTGCGGCAAAAATTCCTTGAGACTGCAAAGAGAAAACGCGGTTGTTAATGACAAATTAACCGATAAGATTCGGCGATTATATTCGATCTGTAACTCACTCTAAGAACCCCGACTTGTGCTTTTCCTCCTTATGATCGCCGAATTGAATTTGACACTGGATCCCGGCGAAAACGCAAGCCTTCTCCTGCGTGATCGGATGCGTGCCGTCTAGAATCGCGTCCCTCGCTTGCACGTACAATAGTGACAATTGTACGGGATCACGGCTGTCGATATTTTGATCCGAGAAGAAGAACTTCCTTCTCAGCAGAACGGTTTCGGACTCGTCGATGCCTTGCTCGCGCAGGGTCTTGCTCGGATCTATCCAATTGACTGTAAAACGAACAACAGAAGCCATACATATACAAGTCAAAACAACAAGCGAAGGTTTTGCTTTCAGATAGCCCGAAAAGATTAAATATTCATAATATGATAATTCAAGATTACCTTCATCGTCAGTCTTTAGCTTTTTCCTCAACTGTTCCATCTTGGCGTCCCTCTCGCCCTTCTCTTCTTTTCTTCGTTTCAACGTGAGAGTGCCGAAATTTCCTGGCTTTTGATTCTCAGTTTCCTCATCCATCAACTCACGTACCAGAGAATACTCATCGTGATTCGTGATGCCTATTTTCGTGCATATGACCACCATGAGATTCGCCACGGGCTGGCTGTCGTCCACCAGCATGGTCTTCAGTGTCCCGTCCAGCATGCGGACGCGAAGTGTACGGAGCTTACGACGATACTCAAGTAGATCTCCATTCCTCAAGATGTAATAGTCAAGATTACGCCCGGGTTCGAGCCAAACCCCCTTTTTCACGTCCTCATCGGAGAGAAACAGGCCGTAATCTTTGGCTGTGGGAATAAACAACGAGATAACAGATCTCCGATTTTTCGATTTTAACATGATTATCGTGCGATTTGATATTTCCACGTAAACGAGAACGTGCATACTTTTTCTCCTCGTTCACAAATGAAAATTTTTAATTAAACTTTTATGCATCGGGATAAATTAAATCTCGGCGTACAACACTTTTGACATTCTTTTATAGCGCGAATTCGCAAATGAGATATTTCGATATAATTCCGGGATATTTAATATGCACTGTTCCGCGATATAATATTACCAATGACATTAAAGAGATTCAACAGAATGAAATTTGCATGTCCCTCTTCAAGGGATATTAATGTACGTATTTTTGGAAGATGTACATTGCAAAAAATGTTGTTAACGAAATATCTCATTTCGACGGCGCAAATGCGGTCGGGTGCGTCTACTGTGCGACAAATAAAATATCAAATGCTTACGTTGACCCATGTTGGTGGCTTCGGCGAGTTTCTCTCTGATAATACGGCAAGCGTCGTAGACTGATGTGCTGGGATCAAACTGCATCATTTTGGTAGCATTCTTCTCCGGTATAGAAATGCGCAAGGACAGCGTGGCCATCGCGATAGCTTGGGGCGATCTCCTGCGTGCACGAAAACCTCCAGAATCACTTGACTGAAACAATCAGTCACATAAAACAAGATTACGACGTTATCCACGATCGAGTGACGACGATTGAGTCAGTTAATGTAATTGCAGATGTTAATTAACGCGTTTCATAATATTTTACTAATAGGCAATTTATAAATATATTTATTCTTGAGATAAAAGTTTCACATAATTTCCTTGTAGACGTAACAACTAGCCGATTGCATATATAATAGTCTCCTTAGAATTATCTGATAATCCATTGTTACGTAGACGGCAATCTGCATGAGCACGCAATTTCTGTTTTACGACGAGACTGAACGCAACAAGTTGCAAGGATCGACTATTACGTCTATTATCGCGTCTATTACCGCCTAACGGCAGACTTGTTAAAATGATCATACAATGCCGTTAAGTTTAATTATTACTTATACGATTAATATTTGCTGAAGGAAGTGCTCTTGTTTGCGCTAATTTTTGGAGAATAATCGTCGAAACGCAGCCATGTTACTCGACAAGAAGTTCCGCTTTGTGAAGCCTTACGTGACATTCTAGCATGATATATATATATGGAGAAAAGGCCGGGGGCGAAAATGCATTGCGCGGGTTTGTGGAAACGAGGTAGAGCGACGGATTAAAAATGCCCGCATTGGGCTAAGAGAGGAAGCCACCGTGGGACTTCTGTCTATATATCGATCTTCTATAGTATACTACATTTGCCATAGAATTTGCCACGGGGTGCAATACCGGATCGTCCACGGGCGTAGAAACGATCGTGAGAATGAGCAAAATGAAATTGTATCCTTTTAAAATTAAGCGAAATAATTAAGTCGGATTCAAAAAGATCGAAAAGATATTTGATTGATAATTAAACTTTTTCACTTAATATGCAGTTCTGGTAATTTATCAGACGATAAATACGTGAATTTTCTTAATCTTATTTCAATATCGACACATAACTTTAAACGAATAGTTCTCTTCTTAATTTTAATTGAGAATCGAAAGAGGAAAGATGAAGGAAAATAATCTCTTCACCGTAACTGCATTTGATTGCCTTAATTAAGATTATCTAGAGAAGATTTCCTGCCGGGAGTAATAGCAGAAAGGGAGCGAAGACGCAAGATATGAGTAGATTAAATCCATCGTGTAGCATTAAGTACGAATATAGTCATTACTTCAATATTTCACGTATGTAAAACCGACAAAGGTGAAGCGCCCGAATGAATAAGCTCGAGTGCAATATTCAACTACTTCGTCGGAGGATAGATTGCCGTCTTCTCGCTAATTTGTAGCGCAAACACGAGACGTATTCTTGACGCGACAATACGAGCATCATTAGACATCATGAGAATAAATAGCCAATTTCGTTGTATTCATCGCGAGTCGATTATACCGCCGGGTTCATTCACGCGTTTTTCCACGTGTTCTCACATAGGGGGGTAGGATGAGGAATGGTAATGGCGCATAAATTCGTCGCAAGTATACCCTACGCCAATGTGGATTTCCACCCTTAGAGGTTGCCAGGCAACGCCGGTCTCTGACTGTGTCAAACTCCGAGCGTAACCCCCTGCCATACCCCTGGCTATCCTTTCTTACGAGCTTCACCCTCTCGTTTTCTCTCCCGTCAATCCCTCCCTCCTCTTCGCCGTTTTCCTCTACCCCGCTTCGTTTTCGCCCGCCGAACGATTTTCACCCAATTAACGTATGGTTTTGATTTCATCGCGCGTATCGAATTTCTGACCCCAGGGAATAGACGATCGCTGATGCGATTGTATCAGCCGCAATGAAGCGTATCAAGAGAAACGCGAGAAACACTGGTGATCTTCGATTACTAGATAGGATATGAAATATCCAATAATTCAATAATTTGATGACAAAGGATTCGCGAAGCTGGCAAAATATTTTGTATCGACAAACCGTGATGCTTCTGTATGAAAGAAGCAATTATAGATCAGCGATAATTAGTTTCAGTATCAAAAGACACGGTTGCGTGCAGTGCATACATTATGTACTTTGCACAATTTAAATAACTAATGAAATATTTATAAAATTACTTTTTCGCAGAAGACTTTACTTTATCGAAGTGCAAATGTAGGTATAATAAAATTGTATTTATATTATAATAATACATGATCGCGCGATTATATTCAAATGTCCGGCTAGGCGAACATTTTCCTTCCTCGAAGATATCAGCCGACGTTTTGCTGTGAGTACCGTGTGCGAAATCGTCGGTGGTTTTTTTTGAAAAAGGTCGGACAAAGTGAATATTGAAATGGCAGAATGTAGAAAAAAAATCGCGCGACAACTCCAGGCAATCGTTCTCGCGGAGCTAACGGCATTTAACTGCGAAATTGAAACCACCATTGGCTACAAAGTTACTTCGTTCGATTCGCAATACGTCACCTTCCTACGCGCACGAACTCGATTCAGAGGGAATGACCTCATTACATACAACTGGATCATCAACTCCATACGTACTGCCAGTAGGATGAAGCCACTTCTCGACAATACTGGCATTGATATTGCTGAAAATTGAATATTCTTACGGGAGGAGGGCGCAATCCGTCGTGAAAGGCTGACAATAAAGTAGCGCGAAAACATATTAAATTGAATTTTTATTAATTGAGTCTGATTATTTTCGTAATAAGCTCAATCAAACAATCAAATTATTTAGAAATGTGAATAAAAAAGATTAGAAACGCAAAGTATCAACGAGATACTTCATGTAAAATAGTGATTGAAACAAATCAGATAACAATTAAGAGACACAATTCTGTTGCAGATAAAAAATAAATAACATTTTTATGATAATGATTTCGATAAAAAAGCTTGAACCAGAAAGGTGGAAGATGAAACACATCCGTTAGCAGCGGAAAAAGGAAAATTTGTTTACGTGACATAATAAAACCGCTTCTTTGTCCGGCGATCTTCCTCTCGGTGCGCTCTAGCTGTTCTTTCAACGTACTAAAACACAAATAGGTCTTTCATCTCGATCGGACTTCGATATAGTCCTTTGATGCATTAAAATAAAAATATTCTCGGTCATTATCTTCCTTTACACCGAGTACCGTCTAGTATCAAATTTTCTACAGATCTTTCCCATCGCTACAGTTTAATTCTTTCGACTATAGTTGTCCATGAAATGGTCTGAAAACTAAGTTTAAATAAATATTGTTTTATGTAAATTCCATTCTTTCTCGTTCTTGGAAAATTGTATCTTTAAATAAAACGAATTAAAACAGTAGAGTATGTATATATTGTATATGTGTAAGTCAAAAACGTGCTTCTATTGCTCATAAATATGTAACGTTAGCATAATCACTGCATTACCATAATCACTGCCGTAGCGAAAGGGTTGATTGCCGAATGTGAAACGCGCCCGCTATTATTCGCGCAATGAATGTTCGATGTCCACGTTCGATAGGGGGTGGCGTGATACGAGAGACAAGAGCAAAGAGAAGAGGAGACGGGGCGGAGGGAGGAGAGGAGCAAGTGCGATTCGCGTTAATCAAAAGCGCCGTTTCTAAAATTAGACGTCGCGGTGTAGCGTCCGGTCGCGACGACACTTGACGCGTACTAATTGAGGGCAAGCCGAGGGGGGTGGATTAACGAAGACGCGATTATGTGACCGCACTCTGCAAAATCGGCTAATCCTGCCGGACTCGGGGCCTCTCGCTAATGGATCGTATCGTGCATACGTGCCAATCAGCCGAGAGACCTCCGTCGATTATCATGGAAACGGCGAATCTGCAGTGGAAACGTATTAATCTGTCGCCATCCGAGCGCATGTCATTTATCATCACAGTGCAGCGCGCGCGCGCGCGCGATTCACTAGTCGGACGTTATTTAGCGTATGTTAAATTCCGCTGATTATTCACAAAGATTTCTCTGCGCGTCATCTCCACATATAAATATTAGATATGCTAATGCCTATGTTTCGCAGTACTGCACCACTGCACCATGTTGTAATTGTAATAATAATAATAGTTGATCCGTAAGAGTAATAGTCTAGCACTAATGTGATTCATCAATCGTTTATGTGCTAGCAAATTAATTTTTATGTAGCTTTCGTGGAATCTTCCTGTAGGTTGCTCTCATAAATATCGGTTTAAGTTAATTCGGTTAATTCAGCTTTAATTGATTCTGCGTCGCTTTCTAGACGAAACCAGAGAAAGAGGCAGGGAGCTTCACCTAAACTTTCGTTAAGTTCAAGTAACGTTTACGGGAATGATGCTATGCGTTAATCTGAACCGTGCCGTTACAACATATCTGTAATCAGTGTTTTTGCTCGGAAGATGATAGGAACGCGCTCGCGTACGTGAATGTTAACAAGGCCACACGCATTGCCGTTCCCGACACGCGCTTTATGCATATATTCAACGAAAATTACATTTCCTATGCATTAAAATATACTTCACAGTCTCACTTCGTAAGATTAATGCTGATAACATTATTTCCTATTGCCACATCGATAGTATCATCAATACTGCTTCGATTACTACTCGAGAGTATTTCCGTTATTCTTCTTTCGGAATATTTCGCAATCTATAGTCAAGTCCGTTAATTACTAAGTTACGTAGAAATTAGACAAAGTCGATTCAGTAATTAATAATCAAATTAATGAAAACCTTAAATATAACTACTGAATTATTAATGAACTCTGTAATTGTGATTAATAAGTAAAAAGAACAGTCAAGTATCGAAAATTTGTGATTGAATCATCAGTTGATAATTGAAAATCAATTATATCTGGCTATGATTAATTCAATAAACCAATGGATATGATAATTACTGATTAATAATTACAGAATTCCTGTAAAATTTCTGACTTAATAATTAATTGATATGTGATATAATTATACGATTAATTAATCGACAATTACTCTTTAACCAATGACTTGATTAACTCGTCATTGAGATATTTAATAATTAATTGTTGCCTAACGCTGAAATATTCTACGAGTAAGTACCGATATTACGAAGCCGACCCGCACAATCTGCGTAATAAAATTTACACGGGTCGATGCTATGTCGGTGTAGATGTACGAAACACTTACTGCCATTTACTTTCGCCGCAGTATGCAGTTACCATGCTCCATTCTCGGAGCAAGTTATAGCACCGCCGTCAGCTTTTTTAACTTCATCGCCGCCTCACGGAAAAGGTAGTAGTAGTCGGTCGGTTCTCACACCCTTTACCCCACAAACGCCTTACCCCAACCTCCACCTCTCTCTCGTTCTCACTCCCTCTCATTATCTCCGTGTCGTTGCCACTCTTTGCGGATGTTATCACATTTTTCCGCGCGTCACTACACCCCACCGTCAAACCGTAAAAATATAGAAAATGCGACCGTAATCACTTACGGATCATTTAAATAAGTTATGAACTATTATACATTGATCCGGTCATTGGTATATTTGAGCTGCCAATTTATTCACTCGACTTTCGCGTGAAATTAGTTTTTTTATTGCTATCTTAAGGGGAAACTCGATTTTACATTAAGTTTAAACTATAATTGATAAAAGCGCGAGTAAGTCTCATAATAAAAGTTTTAATTCTTTCCGAACGACATACGTCACGCGAATGGATTTAGTAACTTAACTTTGTAACATTGCGATCTTATTATTACTCGCTAACGTCTTGTCATGTAGCATTCTAACGACAAAAGTGAAGATGAAAAAATATTACTTTCATCTTTATAGCTTTAAATGCTTTTAGTTCCCTTCAGTATCTTTCTTATGTTAATTCATTAATACTATTAACGTATCTATGCAACATTCACAACTATGGTATAAGATTAAAATATATAAATATAAAACGCAGCACACTTGCGCGGAGCATCACGCAATAAAGCACAGATACATTCACCGACGTTCACCGATACACGTTGACTGAATAAACATTTATAAATAAACTTCCACCGATGCAACGAAACTTTTGATAAATTCACTTGTAAAAGTGAGGAATAGTAAATGTTATTAACTATCTAAATTAAATGAATATTTCATCACACTGAACAAATAAAGCCATACAACTTCGCACAGTAACGTCAGGTATCAAAGAACTTTATGAGACGAAAGTTTCTTAATACACATAAGCTTACGCTTGTTCTAAGGCTAAACACTCTACTAATCTAAAACATCGTCATTAACATTAACAACATTTATCTCGCGAGAAACGATCAAAGCCCCATTTCATAGGTAGTGCAATTAAATAATGCATTAACGCGAATTCTACGAAAATTTCATTTCATATAATTTCCGATTATAAACCAAGGACTTGTTCGACTAAAATTCTTCATTAATCAAGCTGACTGTGAAATGTTAATTTTATTTTTACATAATTCGCGACATCGTGCAAAATTACAGATTCAGCAGTATCATGAAACGAGGCGACGTTTCTCGGATCGCTCGAGGCAGGCGATTAATTGCCACGTGGCGATTGACTAACGAGCAATGACGATGAACGTTGATGATACAACAAGATGACCATAAGGAAAGAAGTGAATGATATTTACCTCGGCCACACATTGGCTTGCTATAGCAGAGCCTAGCAGCAGCAACTACATCTATATCTAAAATTTTCGCTACTGTCGACTCCTATAATACCCAGGATCGTGGAATGTTGAGCGCCGTCGATTGCCGTCGTTTCCGATGCAAACTCCTCGTGTAAAGATAATTTACTATCCCTACGAAACTGCAGCACGGATTCAGCTCCATTCCTACTATATTTACTCGCGATTGCGACCGATCCGCAGGCCCGATTTACGACGATGGCGAGAGCTTTGGTGATCTCATAAAATCCGCTATTTACATCGATGTTTCAACGAGCTATCCTCGATGAACGAGATCATTCATTGCATCGAGTTCGCTTGATAAAACCAGATCCACGATAATAAGAAATTAAAATTACTTGTTAGGATTAATTAATTGATAGCGGAATAAATATTTAGTTTACTTGACGTTTAACAAAATCAGGCTCCATGGTTCGTAAACGCAATTCTTTCAATTTAATAAAAGAGAGAAGCTGATACAATATGGAGACTAAATGTGAAACAGTAGGTTCACTTATCATCGATTTTATAACAGAAAATCTAGGATAACATTTCCACGTAAAAGTAAATCGCTACGATACCAAAACCGAATACTCAAAATCGGCAGGGAGATAATCGGGAAATTTATTCGATCGCTTTTCCGCACTTGTCCCGATCGTCTGTGACTCCCACGAGTCTCCCCTCCCCCTTCCTCCCTCTCTCTCCCCCCGCAGCAGGCGTCACTGAATCCCTTCGATTGCGAAGATCGATGACTTCGAGTGGACACGAGTCTCGCGCAACATCCCTGACCGTAACGCCCGCGATCTCGCACGCCACCCCCGCGTAATCGCGAGAACGTGACGTAACCGGGACCGATGGGATCCGAGGTGTTCCTCTGTGGGCGACTGATGGAATCCGTAGAGATCCCTCGGGAAACCGATGCGCGACGACGGCAAGCTCAACCAGGAACGACGAACGCGTCGATTCGATCGCCGGTCAGAAACTGAATGTGGCGCGGCGCGAGCTAAGGCTCGAAATATAACCGAGAGGGTCGGGTCGGGGTGCTACCCCTTGCTTCCTCTCTCCTACGAAGGGGATGCAGAATCCTGGAGCGGGGGTTGGGAGGGGCGGGAAGGGACATCGCCACGGACGGCTCTTTGGGATCCACATCGGGCATGTTCGGGGCTTCTGCGCACTAGTGCCCCAGTAACACACCCCCGTGCACCGTGAACGGGGAAAGCTCGAGCGTCGCGCGAACGCGAGCAAATCGCCCCCTCTCTCGCCCCTCAATGATTTGTCAAATCGATCTCATCAACTTTACTGTCGAATTTTTCTCCGAACCTTACAAACTGAAAAGCTCCAGCTGCGGCAATCACAAAAGTAAAGTAAAATTAGAATAAGAAGAAAATGTACTTACTTTGTATTATTACTATTAATTTGTTACACGACATTAATGTTATAAATAATGTTAAAATATTAGCAAATTCGACAATTTAATCCATTTCCATCGAGACAAAGAATAATTACAAATTTTTACTTTCTTGTATCTTTCAGTTTTTATGCAATCTCTTACTGATTATTTTCCATAGTTACATTCCAAATTGTTCTCTCGTATGTTCTTTCTGATAAAAAGTTGTGACATTTAGGCAAATTTTTATTCAAATCAGTTCTGATTGATGCGGCCAACTCTAAACCGGCTCGCGCAAGGATCATAGCCAGCGCTAACAAGGAACTAACGTTATTGTCGAGCCACAAGGAATAGTCTGCTGGGATTTCAAATAAACGTACGCTCGTGTGTCGGGTTGAGTCGTTTTAACGTCTGAATGCTTGTGATCGAGCGGCGACAGATGCGGAAATCATCGATTCTTCCACATCGAAGAGAAATTAAAATAAGAAGATATGCTCCGCGCCTTTGCCACGCCGGTTTTCGATGAAACCAAAGTAGATAAAAGACGTACGAGTATTTGCAACCGCAAACTAATTTCCGCCGGATTTGGTCCGCGATATTGAAAGCGAAGATAGAAATGATCGCTGATATAATTAGATACCGTTTGAACGCTTTGGTCGGCAAAGTGTAAATTAATGTTCCTAATTTCACACGTGACACAAATGTCAAATGTATATGTAGCCATATAAAATTGTGCTTACTAAAATTGGTGTACTTTCGGTCCCACGTCACGTATATGTCACCAATAAACCCAGACAGTTACCATGTAACTCTATCGGAAAATGATTAATAATACTTGAATGTGTAAACGAGATTGTACAGTTAAAAACTGTACTGTCAATAACGTATTTCTATCGGCAAAATGTCAAGCTCAGAATCTATAGCGTTTGCTCGCTTTACATTATGAACCTTTTATTTTTCGTCAAATCGTTTGGGTTACTCTTATTCTATCTACTTAACGCACCGCGAAGTTTTATTTCTAAATATTGTAAAAAGATAGGACTCACTATATATACGAATGGTTAAGAATATGTTACTTTTTTATCACTTAGTTATTACTAGTTTCGTAATTACGCTAAAAATATTTTTTTTTAATCATTAATTTGCATAACAGAGTACATATTGCACAATCAATTTTCTTATACTTTCGTTTCTTAATACATTCATTATTTGATATACGTATTTTGTTTAATACATGAGATGCGGGTATTTACTTAGCTCTAGTTATATACAATTCTATACTCGTATAATTCTATAATCGTATTGCGACTTTTGCTAAACTGAACGCCACAGTTTGAGACGTTCTAAACAAGAGGAACTTAATTCGTATTATCATTTACAAAAATTGAACAAAATAAAAAAATTTTGCGTAATGGAGTCAATGTCCTGATTGTTATTGTTACCGAAGATTGTCACCCTTGATATTGGACAATTTCGAGACCCCAAACCCGGAAAGTAGACCCTCACATTATACTATCTGATTTCGAGATCTGATTTCGAGATCGTAGGGGGCTGTTGCTACGACTTGCTCTTAATAATTGAGTATATTATCTTGATTGTTCTACGGCAATCAATTTTGCGTCCCAATCTTGTTTGCTCATTTGTCCGTTAAATTTGAGTCCAGTCACGAAATCATGACACGTGATTATCAATTTCAGTTTTTTTACGTTAGGATTCGGTAATGTTGAATATAGAGAGAAAATATAACACTCAAGGAGAATAAAAAATTATTTTTATCCATAATATTCATGTTACATGCTACATTTAAGTAAAAATAATATTGTCATTGACTTATAATGTTACTTAATGCTCAATGTAGCAATATTATATATTAATTTATACAGATAATGACAATTAATAAATACAATCTCTGGATTCCAAAAAAGATTAAAAAAATTCTTGGAACTAATCATTCGACGTTGAATTATTCAGTTATATCGTATTCTGCATAATTGACAATATTGACAGAAAATGTTTTCTGAAGCTAACAATGAAAATACATTGCACCAACAATCTGTTTCATTATTCAATATAATATAATTACTGGCACTTGGAATATTATTATATTCAACTAAAAATATAACTAGTATCTATAAAAACCTAGATTTCTAACTCTAGTAAACTTCTAGTAATCCGACAATCTTCGAGATGCAGCGCAGGATCCACGCTAAAAGCTCGCGCAGCGCAATAGCGCGACGTTATAAGAACGTTATTCTACTTCGCTGACAATCGCTAAAAGCTGCAGACACAAAGTAGGCGAACTCTCGCGCACAGCTCAACGATAGTTCTTACTCACCGCACCGGTGTCATCCTGGCGTTATTCAATCGCGTTCGAAGAATCCTCTCGCTCGAATGGACCCGTGGAGCTCGTGAGATGTGCAGCGCGAGTTTCAAGCGAAACGGCACGGGAGACTTCTATGGGAAGGCGATATCTTCTTGGCTATGGGTTGTTGGATCTTCGTGTTTGCGGGGTATCGCGAGCGTTCGCCCCAATCGCAACAACAGGAGTAGTAAATCGGGAAAGGTGGTAAAAGGCACAAGGAAGGGACGGAAATTTTCGTTCAACCTCTATCGAGATAGGTAAAACTCCCAAAAAACCCAAACGAATCTGGGTCTCGGTAAGGCAATCTCGTGGTTAGCTCGATGATCGACTCGGAAAAGATAAGCTCGTTAGATACAGTTCGTCGCTGGTGCCGACGAAGTCAGGTGAATTTAGAGCGAAAAAATGGTGATAACAATAAGGAAGTCTCTAAAAATCTCGAAAAAAGATCACAAAGGCAGGACGTTTATTGTCACGATCTGGACGGCGATTTTAAGGCACGAGAAGGTTCCGGAGCGCGACAGCCGCGTACTACATCACAGCGTGATGCATCAGCCGCAATATTTTCACGATGATGAAATTAAGCGAAAACGTAAAATCGCGTTTTTCGAGAAGGATTATATCTTTGTTATATACAATCACGAATGGAGCAAGAAAACGATTCGGCAAATATAAAGAACCGACCGATTTAAAATTGCAAATAAAATCGCACGTATATTATTCGAAAAAATCTTAAAAGTTTTGTAGAATCAAAACATAGCGAAAATGTTAAGAGAAATTTTCACGAAAATTGTAATGTCACGTATATTTGAAAAACTAAAAATTGGATAATAACGAAAGCATAATTTACCTGAACGCTCAGCGAGAAACATTAAGACCGACTAGTACTCGCACGCTCGGAAACCGAAACGTCAAATCGTCAGATCTCTTTCACTGCGACGCGAAGTAGAAACAGTCAGTCCCGATCAAGACGATCTTTACGAAATCGAACCGAACAAACAACAGCGAAAAAATAAACAAAACTGGACAAGTATGTAAATGAATAAACGACGGTAATATATGAGAAATGAGAAACTAATTAAGAGTAAGGGTTTGAAGGAGGACAGATCAAAGGAGGAAGCTCGTGAGAGCTCTGGCTGAGAACGGGAAGCGAATTTGAGTGGGAAGTTCGGAAACGTTGGTTTCTGACGGCAATGTGAAGAGTCGAAGGGATGGGAGAAGAGAGCAAGGACTGAGAGCAAGAGCGAGGATGTTACCCCGACGGCTGTCGCCAAAGAAGTGATAGGTCTGCGGCCTTGCGCGCGGTACCCGAACCAAGGGCGACGAAGGGAACCGACGAGATAACCAGCCGAGGGCGCAGACGCGATAGTTTATCGGTGGACGGGGACAGCAGCGATTGGCGGCGACCGTCCGACGCTGCCCCGCTTCCTCGTACTCTGCCAATTCGCGAGGGGGTGAATCCGCCGTCCGCCGAAGCCCCCCTACCACCCCTTTCGCGGAAAGATCGCGCGCGCGGGGGTGCAGCAGCATGATGCGCGACCCCTTCGAAATTTGAGTGCCGTATTGCGCTATAGAACCCCGCTGGCCCTTTCTCGCCCTTTCGGTCGCGCCGAAAGGGCGAGCGTTTGCGCTGCGACTTTAAATTGCGGCGCTAAGATTCGACGCATACAGCGGCAAATACGCAGAATACGCTATAAGTTAGATAGAAGCAAATTTATAAGATGATTACGAGGATCTAGTTATAATTAGTTTAATGATTCGCTACGAAAACCCTGATTTGTGTTTACTTTATAATGCTTACGTAAACGTTTATATTAATATGTTAGTTATTTTAGCGAAGGGATGGCTAGTTAATAATTATTTAAATATTTAATTCATAGAATAATTGTGCTTAGTATGCTTTTTACATATCTACAGATTTAATTTTTAGAAAACATTAAAGAAAGATTTGTGATATAAAAATTTAATATTTAATTCCTCAAAGATTTAATATCACCTGTATTAATAATGATTATTAAGACTGTTATTCCAAAACATAAAAAATAAAAAATTTTATTTTCAAGTTTCACAATTCCATTTTCTCATAAATGAACACGTTATGCTTTTTTTTCCTAGTACCACCTGCTTTTCTATTTTCTTCTCTGAGCGCGAGAAAGTTCAATTCCCAAATCTCCACTGAAAAATGGATAAAGCAAAGAAGTAGTACACTTTCACCCTCTTCTCTCTTCAAGTAGGCAACGCCTTCGTTTCAATGTTTCTTTCATTCAACAAGAAAATTCAGTAAGAAAATTTACACACTTCGGTATGCAAATGAAATTTATCTACATTATTCCACCTGATATGCATCGCTTAAATTATGAAAATGAAATGCGCTAAGGTACATCGAAGAATATGAACGCGTGACGCCTGGTAAACGCAATATCATCTCATGTGTCTTGTGTGTAGTAAATGACGAAAAAGAATAATGTAAATTTAAGAAGATTATTATCGATTTACAGTTTTTTCGAATGTGGCACTTTAGCATTTACCCTATAATAAATACCATGTAAGTACCATAAAAAAGCTCTTCTATGACAAACTGACAAGATATAACTGACAAACATAAACAGTTCTCAGGTAATCGAAAAGATATGCATAATCGTTATAACATTAAATTCCGCTATTAGTTTAGTTGCATATGTTCATACACATAGAAAGTGAGTTTTAATTTTGCATTTCGAAAATTGTCTACATGAATGTATAAATTCTCCCGAAATCCTTCAAATCAATCTATTCAAAGTAATTAAACGATTAAAACAGGAGAAACGTGCAAAATCTCTTGGATCAAAATCAGATGGAACAGTTTTGTCCTCTCTTAGGTAGAGTAATTATTAACATAATGTGATCATTTCATTCCAGTCTCACGTCACATAAAGTCCCATTAGCGGATCCGATGCATACTCATTATCTAATAAACACATCTAACTTCTCTGCCAAGCGTTTCTAATATAAGAATCAAGTAAAACGAAGTTTCGATTACATTGATAAAAGGAACACGGGCTCCTTTTCTCGATCAAATTCGATAATTTTCTTAGACGCAGATTTAGATTACTAGTCGTACAAAAGATTCGAATCAGGCTCACCCCTGTGCCGGCCGTTGCGGGACGAGATGAGTGGGACGGGGAGACGCGAAGGGATGATAATGCGAGTCTGCAAGCAGGAGGTCTCCTGCGGGAGAGGATGGGGAGTGTCACTCAGGAGCACGACGTGTAAGGGAATGCTCACCGTACCGGGGGGTGAATTGAGATGTACAGGCAATTTATGCAGCGAGCCGCACTCTCGTCCGGAAGTCGGCGAGCGGCTGCTGACCATAAACCGCTTGCAAAACATCGCCAAGCTTTTTCTCGAGAAAAAAAATCAAACATGAGTAGCCGAATTTTCCGCAAACAGCTGATGCGATACTCTCGTTACTGTTGCTGTTGTCGTCGTCATCATCGTCATCGTTGGCGCCGCTTGCATCGTCAATTTACGACTCTGACCGAAGTGCTGCGCCATTACGCAGCTCACGCGATAATGTGAAAAATGTGATTATATTAAATGATACAAAGGTATTACTCCAATTTTTTACAACCGAATGATCCGAACTCGATATTGCAATCTCATCATTTCACATAACAATTTGTAGTTCCAAATACTAAACATTTAAATATTTCATAAGTTTAAAATTATACATACAATAGTACGCGCAAATATAGTTTTTAGTTATGCTTTTATAAATATAATACTATTGAAAAAATATGTACGTCATTGTATTAATCATATAGAGTTGTTAAAGTGAAATTATATATACTGAGAGAGATAATCAAATATATAAATGCAATCCAACCGTAATGCAACAATGAAAATAATTAATATCATAAAGAATTTTAAAAAATAGTGATATACCGCTGATTTTCTACCAAAATTTTTCACAATTTCCGCTGAGATACGGGAGTAAACGCTACATGAATTATAACAAAATGCATTAATATTAATCAAAATTTATTAACTCCAGGAACATATTTACTCGTCTCCGGAAGAGCATCCACGTGTATCACATGTCTTCTTGTTTTGCTATTGTGATGGAGGAAACGACGGAAAGCGTCACTCCGATAGGGGGATGGAAAACAGAGGATGGCTTTCGTCCAGGATAAATTAAGGATCTGCCCCTGAGTATGCCTCTGCTTTTCTTTTTGTTCGTCATCTCGCGTTCTAGCGATTCGTCCCCGTCCCTTCTTTCCGTGACCATCAACTCTTATCGTGGTAGCGTCAATCACTCTCTCCATACACGGTGAAACTTATCGTTCGATTAATCGGCCTGACAATGCGCCTGTCGATTCGAGTTACCCTCGGGTTCGCGCGCGTGCGGTCAGTCCCCGAAAACGCAGCGCTCGTCCGACGACGATTTACGGCCGGAAAAGTTTTATGGCTCTCAATTATACGGAGGATCCTCTCGTGAAATTGTTGGCGAACGAAAACGTAAACTATTAGGGTAAGTAGTGTCTTCTATGTATTTTAACACTGTCAAGAGAAGCGCTCGTGTGAAACGCGTTTGACGGTGAATCCAATTAGCGAAAAAGATGGGTACATAAATAATAATCTTAAGGCTATAAAATTATTATGTGCAAGTACTTAATTAATAAATAATACAATTAGTAATCTGACGTTACATATGCTGCGTAAAATGATAACTCGTTGCCTTTATCACACGAATGTTACATGTATGATATCGCATTGTTTAGTGAAATTGATCAATATCTATTATTTAGTGTTGCATAATAAAGTGGAGAACGAAACCTAAAAATATTCGTACAAGATCTGTACGTTGTTCCGCAGTACGCATCCGCAGTACCACTGCGGAAATGGTCATTCGTACATGGAGAAAAGTATAAAATGGCTGTGCAATGGCAAAAGTTACGGTCAAAAAGTGGCAACGAATATCATATATTTAACTTGTCATATAAATCTACACGCAAGTAGAACGAGTGTTGTCGGATCGTGCTTGTTTGGAGCTAGCAGTTTCGATGTGTAGGCAGCTGTAAGTTTGGCGCCGAAATGTCTGGACCATAACGTTTCGCTATCCATTCTACGGGCCATCGATGCTTGTATTACTCCGAACATACGCGTTGCACAATATTCGAATATCCCAAATCCCGCGGATGAAGGATCTATTGTGCCGCATAACGCTTAATCGTGTAATGGAATTCTCAGTTACCGTCGATCTGAATGGATTATCATAAGTAACTTCGGGATTTAAATTACGTCTTTTCGTTGCGGATGAAATAAACATTTTACTCAACACATACGCACACACACACGAGAACTAAAAATTATTTTCCCAAAAATTTTCCCCCAAAAATGTGATAACGAGAAAAATAACGAGGAGAAGAATTAGTTGCGTGAAATTAGGAGCTCAGCTCGTGTGGCTCATAGCGTCAGAAAAATGGCATACCTGCTAATATTTAAAACGTCGCTGCTCTTGTTTAGGTGTTGCGTTGCAGAATTATCGAAGATAAACCGAGAGGGACGGGTTCAGACAGCAATGAGCGACGCTTGATCCCTCGACCGTAGTTACAAACACGGCAACTGTAACCGCCGAGTTTGGACCGGTGGACAGATGCGCAGATTGCATGGACCGCAGAATGGAGATTAAAGATAATACGGGGAGATATATACGAGCGAATTGGTCAATGGAGACCGTCGACGTTTAACGCCATTTGCGATGGGCCATTCGCCCATATTCTTATTGGACGGTATCTTCTATCTGCCGAGTGACGCGACGGCACATGGAACAGCATCCAGTAAAAGTTCGGGGAAACTTTCTCGTTATTCCGAATGTGTGCGTTGCGAAAGCGCATTAAATCTATCGCTGAGTCATTGAAGAAGAGAACCTTGCGAAAGATGTTGGAAAATGAGTTTAATATCAAGTCAACCGCGACATGAGCACTCGGGCGAAATTTCAGGCTGAAATGCGGCTGGTTTCGGTTAAATACGTGGCGCATTTGCACGTCTTCAAATTGCTCGCGCCCACGGAGCGAAGTGCAGCTTCATCCTTTTTCCCCTCCGATCTCGAAATGCCTATTCAAATTTTACGGGCCATATTTGTCGCAATTAAGCATTATGTTTTCGGGCTTATGGCCCAGAAATATTCCATATCGGGCGCCGAGCGAGCCTCCTCGCCGCAGTATAATGCGGAATAGAGATAAATTCGGGGGTGCCTGCGGGGGGTTGCGCGAATAAGGCACGGGGGCAGGACGAGTTTATGGCAATTGCGGGGGTATAGCAGGCACTTTCACGATTCGTCTGACTCACGCCAAAGGAGCGGCGAAGAGGGAACCGACGTGAGAGAACCCTCTTTTACGAGGTTCCCCGAACGAGAAAGCGAGCCGTGAATACGATTTGCGAACCGGAAGCGGCTACTTCGCTACTTACCGTTGCGTTGAATGTTGCTTTTTATGCTGCTGCTGTTTCTCTCCTGGCTGTACGTGCAATCCGCAAATTCGCGTTCGTTCGTTTTCACGTCTCGTCAGTCAATCACGCGCGTCTGCAATTAAATAAAGATAATGAAATTACATTTTTCGAATAATCTATCAAATGTAGAATATCTTTAATTTTTAATATATTTTATATGTTCTTAATTGTGTGATGTCAAATAAAAAAATCACATATAAAGTGAACCAAATTTTGTTTTAAAAGATATTTATGCATATCAACTAAAACCTTAAAAAATAATAGTTATTATTATATTTAAATATTAAATTATTATATTTAATATTATTAATATACTTCTTAGCATTAAACATTTAATAAAATTGAATATATTGATAACTTTCTCTACTTTCAAAGATTTAACACAATTAGAATGATTACGGCAGCTACCTGCAACTATATTATCCAAATTTAAAGTTATGCTATTATTTATTAAATCCTCCCCTAATATTAATTATTTTACCACAGATTTTGACATTCCAAGTTGTCATAAAGATTTCGAACTCATAAAGTTCACGTGAAACAACGACCGGTTAACCCTATGTCCCTTCTCGCAAACCACGCGACATCAACAATATGGAACACGCTCGGCACGTGTCGTTGCGAAGGCGAGAGAAAAAGAAAAATAAAAGTTCCGTGAAAACGGTGTCGTGTTGGCAGAAAAATTCTCGACGATTTCTTCCCTCTAAAAGACGAGAGCTGACGGGGAGGAGAGGGGGAGGATGGCGTCTCGAAGATTTTCGCAAATTTCGGGCGTGCCGGGTGGAGAGAAAGAAAGAGAAAGAGGATCGTTGGTTGCAAAGACGGAGGAAGCGGGATCCCGATAGACAGGCGAATGGAAAAGCGGAGACACGGAGGGACACAGAGAGAAAGAGAGGAAGAAAGAGAAAGAGAGAGAGGAGAGAGAGAGAGAGAGAGAGAGAGAGAAAGAGCCAAAGGGGGTGAGTACTGGCGGCGTTATGGCGGGCGCCGAGGGTGGCGCCGCGACGCTTTGGCGCCTCCGACGCCGAGACGCTCCACTGATGCTGGCTGCATGTACCCACGCACACATCTATGTATACCCTCTCGTTCCTACTTCGACCATCCACCCCTTCTACCCTCCACCACCCCAGCGGTGTTACCTCTACGGTGTCCGTGCACGTAATACACGTATGCGCGCAATGAGAGTTCGAGATTCTATTTCACACACACACGCGTACACAGCCACCCCCAATCTCTCGTTACCGCTGCCCCTAACCGCCGTGCGTATACGGGCATTCTATGCAGAAAGGGAGCGGACGGATAGGTGGGTGCGCGGGAGGATGTTAGACGCGCACCAGAAGCGGAACTGGAATCCGTTCTGGGCTTTGGGGGTGCGGGAAGATGAGGTCAACTCTGTCGTCTCCGACGATTCGAGGGTGTGGCGTGTGTCAAGTGGGCCCAGGCCGGCTGTTTGGGCCGTACTCCCTAATGGAATTTATCACGTTTCGTATTAGGTGGACAAGATGGATCGTTGTTGACATCTTGAGCGTCTTGCACGGCGCTTTCAATCGTTGCTTCTTTAATTAAAAGATCCAAAGTGTAAGAGCTCGTATGAGGATAGATCGATGCGGATATCTTTACTCTTAATTGCAACTATAAATGAGCTTTTAAAGAGATGTTTGTTGCATTAAAAAAAGAAATAATATAATTTTCATTCCAAATTAGTCGTGCATTTTCGATTGAAAAGTAGAAATGGAAAATTTAAGCAAGCGATTCATCATTTGATGCAATTTTTATTAAGGTACTCGTTTTCTCACGGATTTCACGTGTCATTTGCGACGTCAGAGATTAACTGAAATAATTGATAATCTTTCGTTAATTGCTGTAAATAATCAGTGCGATGCCAACGATGCTTCGAGCCCATAACTTCGCACGGTGGAATCGTCGCGGCGAGAACTCCGCTCGAATTGTGGTTGCATGCCGAGATTACATGATGTTGATTATATCATACGACCGACTCGAGATCGATGCCGCGCGATGACTCTTAATTAACGTAGCGACGTAGCCGTTGAAATTTCTTCATGCGGTTATTAACGCGCGGCTTGCATTTGCGCGGCGCGACTTTGAAATTCTTCCAGGAGAACGCGCGATCGAGCACCAGTCGAGCAAAATTAACAATTGCGTCAATTACCACACATAAGGAGCACGATGTGCAAACAAGTGGGCTCGTATGCAGTCGTCGTCTTAAATTATGACACACGTTACGAACACACGACAACGACGACGACGACGATGACAGCGACAACGACGGAATGGAGATCGCATTACGACAACGAGATATAACAAGAAAAAAGCTGCGAGCAGAAATTGAGTTGCGGCTTGTTACGAATTTATTGTACCGCACTTAATCTCATCCGCCGGTAACTTCTCGCCTCAGATGTATTTTCTTAGTTATACATATCTCGCTGTTAAGTCCGTTAATTCGTTTCCACCGCGGCGTAACGTAAACTGTTTCGCAACGATGGTGCTCAATGTCGCTCGAATTTTTAAGCGAAACTCGATATCGATGGAATATAAAACTATAATGTACGTAAGAAATGTTTGAAAGACATTACGAGAGTCAGCGCTACTCCGTTGATATCATATATTTTTTTATCTTGCTATACATCAATGAACACAGTTATTTCAGCTTAAATAAATATTCACTTACATAAAGATATTTTTATCAAGATATCAAGTGTCGTAGCGGTATGAGAGATCAAATTACTGTATTACAATTCAATATGAAGTCCACTAATTATAAATTAAAATTAATTTAGAAATATCAAGTAAATAATTCCAAAATAAATACTATGAAAGAAAAGTTACGCGAAACAATTAGCTTAAAAATATAGAAACAAACAAGAGAGCGTCCTTTGGGAAATTTGTTTATTACCTAACAAGCAATTTCACGGACTATATTATCGCGAATAGTAAGCGATAAAATATCTCGATAGTCGTAAAAATGGTACAAGAGACAACTAATAAAGCGCGCACTATTCCACTCATAACGTATAATCCTGTAATGGGGTTGTTGCACACGTTATGTGAGGATCATAACGGTCGTAAATCCGACGAATCGTTCTGTCCCGCCTCGCGCATCGATTTGTGAAAGATCCTCATTTGCTGTAATGACTTGGCACGCACGCGATGAGGGTTGTCGCGAGAAATGTAACGCAACCTGAATTACTAATGCAATGCGGATTCCCGCTAAACAGCTTATAAAATAACGAAATAAAATAACGAAATCTACTCCGAACTTATCCACTTTTAATTATTTATCATAACACGACTAAAAGATCTTTACTCCTCGCATCATTGAAAAATTTTGTTTGATTCTCGATCGATGAATTGCGATTTCGAAAGATTCGCAAATCGAATAACGAGGACAATTCTATCACGCAATTCAAACGACAAATTTTCAGCCAGATTTTCAAGTCGACGACTCTCGTACGAATGCATGACGGATATCGTGCTGGAGTACCCGAAGTATCGAGTTATTCCCTCGACAACAGACCGCGTAATATCATCTGCGAGCGCGTTGACACGCGTAAAAGGGCGAAATGGCTGCGTCGTCACACACACTGCAGGATCGGCCACGCTATCCCTCGATGATCCACGTTCTCGCAGAGTGGCCGCGGTAAAATCTTCTAATAAGTTCGGTAAATATCGGAATCATTGTTATTTTTATGTTTCGCGCGTGCGCGTCCATTCGTGCCGGCGACACAGGATGGAAGGTGTCTCAGGGCAGAATGTAAGGATAATCCATTAGACGCGTTGTAACCGAAAACCGCGCAAACAAGGGTGGTCTTGGATTAAATGTGACGGATGGACGTGGGGACGGAACGACTCCGCTTGGCTCGCTGAACAATCCGCCGGGAAAAACGGGAATAAGACGTATCGAAAGACAGGTGCGCAATATACTAATATGTAACATTGCTGTGAAGCTGGCATCCGATTTAAAGAAGATCCAAATTTTCGATATATCTCGATTGTGCCTGCATTTTTGTCTGTTTACTCCGGAAAGGTCCGGCAAAGTCCAGCAAAATCCAGCAGAACAGAACTCTAAAAATTACCACTTTGGCAGATTTCTATGAAAATTCCAAGTTCTTCAAAGTACGAATAAAACAAAAAGTGGTACAATCAGTTGTGAACAACTCTCTTTAGAGTTACATTGACAAAATTAAAATATTTTGTAGTTGAACCATTCCGAGATCTTGCATTTTTAAATTATACAAAGGAAAAAGATTAGTATGAAAAAGATATATAAATAAGGTAGACAAATTTCCAAAAAAATCTAAAATTCTTGTTTTCTTCAAAGTCAAGTGTATCAAATTTATATCGATGTATGTAATGTTATATCTATATAATATTGTATGTAACAATGAATGCAGCGAATTTACAATGGCACGCGGAATAGCGAGAAATACTATTCCTATTGTGGCGTAAAAGCTAAACTGGTAGTGGCAGATTTACCGATAAACGGGTCAGTCTCAAATGCATTTCATGAATATATATATATATGTTTCTTAAAAATTACATTGTTACTGATAAATTATATCCTCAATTGTATTTGTCTAAATAAGAATTAATTCCACAATAACATTGTTTTTCAGATACGAAGGAGCGGAACGGATAATGCATCTGGCGCCACATACTATCCCAGAAATTCAATAACATCATTGAGTAGCTGCGAGCAGTGTACGTGCTGAAGAAGTAAGTAACCCTAACGTGGGACAAATAGCAGATACTTTTCTACAGAGAATTCACTCCGAGACAGTTGATGTTCTCCCCATAACTTTGTGTCTCGTCAATCCGTGCTACATCTGGATTCCAACGAGAAGAGATGATGGACAGATGAAGATTAGCGCAAACAAGAGAAAAATTGCGAAATCGTACAGAACGAGATAACGACCAATGACTTTCATTTATATCCCATAAAGTTAATAATAATAACCTTAATAAAAAATGCAAAAAAATGTCTAAAACTTTGTACGTGTATGCATGTAATATATGTACGTGTGCGCATTGTTTGCAGCCTTAAGCCGTATTATCAATACATTATCATATATTTCAAAGCGCAGCATCCGCGGAGTGCATATGCATAATCTCTCGTTGTGATGACGCCACGGGTTCTCTATTATGCGTCATCGTCTCGAGCATATGTAAGTCGGCCGTCTTCACGTCTCATTACGATCTTCGAGGAAAACGCACGCGTGTGCACGTGTGTATTCATACGTGGAGGCCGTGCTACTAATTTTGAGTCGTCCAAGCACGGCTGTACGCCGTACACACGCACCGGACGTACGCGCTTCGGCTATTTATACGTGGCTCATATACCGGAACTATACTTTTCCGTTTTTACTGGGCTTTGTCCTAAATGGCAAGACGTAATCCGAGTATCGCCGAGAATTCATGGGCGACGGGCACACTCCTACGTCATGCTTTTTCTTGTCTTAGATCATTCGACAGCTTCAAAGAAGCATTGGGAGCTGCTCCATCAGTATCTTAGCAACATTAGAGGGACATCTACCATAAACGATTATATGTAACGTGGATTATTCACACTGATATATAGAAATACACATAAAACGCGCATAAAAATTTCAAGCTCCTATATTTTCCTTGCGATCATAAATAACCGAAGAAAAAATTCTTCGCAGACAAACTGAGATTTCAAGATACATATAACGAAAATAGAGTGGAGACAAACTCTTCTCTGCTCGTATACAGAACATTTAGAAACGTTGAATCCTTTTGTCAATCATTGTTAGCAATTATTCGCAAATAATGAAGCGAATATCAAAGGAAAGCTAATTTTGATGCAATGTCAATATAACATCAACTTGATGAAAAAAATCGACGATTCATAAGGTATAATACTTCACTCTCAATTCATGTAACGTAAAGTTTGATACAGTTTTGCATGAGTTGATGAGAAAACTTGCCACTGCCGTTCGTGTGTATTAGCATATTTCGATGGATCATGTAGTTTCGTATCTACTATTTCTAGGCGATTACACGACACGTGTACATTTGCACGCGTCCAGTTAACAAACGCAAACTATCTGGCGTATCTATACATCCGTTTAACAACTGCGCATTCCAATTTGCATACAAGATACTATTTATATTATAATTAGAAGTCTCGAACACGCTGCTTTTAAAAGATAAAAGCAAACAACTGAAAAAGATCGATTCTTGCAGTCTCAATCAAGAATCAAGAATCCTACGAAACATCTGTTAATTTTTAAGTTTACAATTCTTGTTTAAATCATATTTAATTGAAGTTTTTGCTCGATTTTAATGTATTTTTAAATATATTTTACATTCTTCAACAATTCAGTGTCCTTCTTCGTACTTGGATAATCCTCATACAATCGCCAAAATAATTCTATCACTGCAATCACAGATTAATTAGTGCTCTGATATAATTCTGATTAACCTTACTCTCAGTGCCATTAAGACGCGAAAACGTATTCCATATTGGGAGCAGTATATGGATAATTGGGTGTTCGAATGTTATGCGTGATGAATCCGTAAATTGGGGTTTGTGATTGCTATCATTCTGATTAGCTTTGCTTCCAATTATATCGCGTCAACGCGGAACAAACACTACAATGCAAATAATTATTAGCTTACTATTCATTAATAAAAATCTCCATTCCGTCAAAAAGGCTGTCATTATTCATTACAATAACGGTAATGATAACAAATATTGTGAAATTATTAGGGTTGAGGTGCACGTATTACTCAACAGATAAATTAATGAATATGATAGAAAATTGCTCGAAATTATTATGTAAAAATGATAATTGAAACTGGTTTCTTAGCAAAATCATAAGAAGCATGCAATAAGAAAAAAAACGCTATAATTAAGACGTTTACGTGTATAAAGAATCGTGAATCATAAAAAAGTTTTCGTTGCAATTCAGAGGAAGTAATATTTAAAGTGACTCAACGATCATTTTCTAAATAATCAGTGACTCCTCTCGTTCCTTGAAATCAATTAACATTGATATTTATTTTTAATTCTAATTATTCAAATTCAAATTGTATTAAATATTATATGTATTATTCATAAGTTATTATATATATTTCATTTTCAAGAAAATAAACTAATAAGACAATTATAATTTTATAACACAGAATTTAAATTTAAATTGAATTAATTTATAGAGACTTAAAGAATCCCAATGCTAAGATAAATAATTAAAAAGTTAATAATTGAATGTTTAGAAATTACAGAAAATTTGAAGAGAGAAAACTGTCACTCGTTAAAATCGCTTCATTTATAATATTCTCGAAAGTAAGACATTGACAGGCTAACTAAATTTATCTATCTCACTGAGAAATTGGCGAAACCGAGCATCAAGCAAGAATTACCGTTAAGGAATCCGAAAAGTAAACAGATTTAAGATTAGGTCTGCTGTTGCTGCTTCAATGTCTCAGGACGCGTAGGTAGAACAAGAAAACAATTTCAATGAAAGATGACCTGGCATCGCGACGACGCGGACGTCCCGCTTCCAACGGTAGCAGCAGCAGCAGCAGCAGTACGACATCGGGTTTCCCAATTTAACCTCTCGAACAGCCTACCTATTGATTTTCCAGGGTCCTATTGTTTTGACACGTCGCGCATTTAACCAAACGAAAACCGCCGGAGCGCGGATGTCAATAAGAAGGCGGCCCCGTGTCCCCGCACGCACGTATATGCCTATAAACGCACACGCGCACGCACACGCCCGTGGACACGGATATATCCGCCGTCATCGCCGCGAATTGTTAAACCGCGGCGATCTGTCAATCGTCAGCGCCTTCTGAATCATCTCTATTTCGGGAGACACCCGTTGGACGACGGCTATTCCACCGCCTGTCTCTGCGCGGCGCCGACGTCCAGTTTTGAGGTTAGGCTCCGCGACATTCCGCGACAGAAACGCACGAAACGTCGCGGGATCGTCACGCGAAATGTAAAGAGGGATCGCGTGACAGGTAGAATGGAAAGGTTGCGGACAGAACGTCCAGGTGACAGCGTCAAGTGCTGACACAAGGGAACAATCTCGCGGCGAGGCCCGCGGCGGCGAGCAAGCACGCCCATTCCGTCGTCGTGGAAATCGTGACGGAAAAATCAATATTAGGCGGCCGCGTGGCCACGCGTTTTAATCGGCTGCCGGCCCGAATGCGGCACGGCGCGGCGTCCCGCGCGTCTACTTACCGCAAGGAATATCCATTAGATGCGCGCCGGGGCCGTCTCTCCCGTCGCACGGAATCAATTTATCACTTCGGGGCACACAGGCACTACGTCCGACAACACTCTTGCGACTCGACCGTTCCCGGTTCCGCCGTTCCCGTCGTCCAGCAGCAGCGGCGGCGGCGGCAGCGGCGACGGCCGCGACGACAGCGGCGACGGCGGCGGCGACAGGGCCGGCTGACGATGTGGGAACACGGTGGCGCCCTACTTGCTGCTACTTGAAAAAAAAGATGTTCGGTAAAGCTTAATTTAAAAATTCCAGCATGCAGTATTTAGAATGGGGGTGAAAAAAATATTCTGTTTGGATAACAGAATATTAGAATTATAAGAGGATATTTGAGTAGAATACATCTCAAGTTTTGATAACGAAGATTAATTCTGCCGTACTTGAAATTAAATAAAATTCTACGTTTTTTGCAGTATTTTATCTCGGATGCATTTAAGAAACAGTTTGAGTTCTTTCTGTATAACAATCTTGCTTTCTTAGAACTTGCGTTCAAATATCTTGTTTAAATTTCATTCTTGAATCTTTAAGTATTTTTTTACGACTGTTTTAAAGGAGTGACAATGTCAGTTTTCATGTTAAAACATGTTAAAAGTAATCGTAGAATATGTAATATTAAATGTTTTCTATAAAATAATTACATTTTGATGTGCAAAATACGCAATATATATTCTATTTTTAATAAAAAAAATTAATCCACACAAAAAAAGCTCCAAGACGTTAATTCCAGCCAGCTGGAACGACGAGTGGTGCCGAGTGCAGTGTGCACATCCCTGCACGCCGATGCAAATAACCGATCTAAACAAACTCTCACGTCTCTCCGAAAATACCGTCTCCCAAATTCATAACCATGGAAAGCGAGACTGTTCTAAGTATAGAGCACTCGCCCACAATTCCATATGGCGTGAAACAATTGACCGCTATCGTACCGTTCTTTCAAAAATAACGACACGCCAGCAAGCTTTTAATATTCAAGATTTCCCACCTTGAAACAAATGTTTCTTCCGATGCATCGTTTTACACGTGATTAAAAAAAACATATGCTCTCCCTTTCCTTTGTAATAAATAAAATATCAGTCGCAAAGTACGTTCCACGTTTTATTCGTTTTAATAAAAAGGTCGGATCGCATACAGGGTCAATTCTGCAGATGCACTTTATCGGTTGGCGCGTCCTGCACGTGCACGGGGAGTTAAAAACGCCGAACTTCCTCCAGCAGGTCTGGAACTCTGGAGCAAGAGAGCGAGACCGCACCAAATTTGGTCATGCCAGTCTCCTTCTCGAGAGCTCGTGGGCTTTCGTAGTACGTGCTACGTAATCGTGTAATACGTGTTGCTGCACGGCGCTCACATCTTATCACGCGTGTATACTTAAGCCTCACTCGTTCATTCCCCAACCGCCGCGGCCGGTGAGTTGTACGTGCAAACGGTTTAGTTTTTTCTAGTTTGCGGTATTGATCGCGAACTCGACGGAAAGGAATTCTTTTCGGATGATTTATCGGCGCGGCCGAAGTGTGTTCTCGCGGTGACGAGTTCTCTCGCGATAAGCGATACTCGGTAGGTGTGAATTCCGCAGCTGAAATGTTAAAACGCCCAGCGTATTTGCAAATACGCTGGGTGTTTTAACATTTATCGCATGCGAGCTCGTCTTAATTCGCTTTTAAGGAATTAATATTCCTCGGCCGATTTAAAACCGGCGCTTCACATTATTGTTATTCGGATAATCATTATGTATTTCCATCGTTTCGAACGGTGCACAATTGAAAAATGCTGCGAGCTACTGATTACGAATGTTACGTTTCCAGTTTAAAGCGTTATTACGCAAAGAGATGACAAACAAACTGGCGTTTTATCGTTTTGGATTTATCTCCAGGAAGTGGCCGTGTACTTCCTGCTTGTTTCGCGGATACAAAACTCGCAACCGCAATTGTCTTATCATTGTTACACCGCCTTGCCGAGGCTGGAGTACGTCTGATCAATATAGTACAACTCCCGTAAATTTTTTTTAGATAAATTAACACGTGGAACCATTTTGCGCGTGCACTTAAAATACTCTAACACGAACTAATCATATAAAACGGCATGTTGAAACAGCAAAAGAAAAAAAATGAGAGTTCACTTTAGAAAATTAAAATCGTTTCGAGTCTCTGTTAAGAAATTAAATCTTCTAATTAATATAGCTACTCCCCGTGATGAGGATTAAAAATAATAAATAAATGCAGACATGCAAACGATACGACCAACCGCGCGACTAAATCGACCTCTCGTCGATCAATTTCTCCGAAGAGAAATTTTTGCGTTCTATTTCCGTAACAGTTTTTCCTTTCTGATAAGAGGGCAGCTGCACGGGCGTGTTTTTGAAAAATGTGGGCCCACCGCATTGTGTTGTACGAGCGTAGGTCCACGCACAGATGGACATACAGGCGTAACGATGCGGCAACGGTACGTCACGTGTACGTCGCCGTCGGAAGAACTGGAAGCTAAAAAAGGAGAAAAGAATGCAACGGTGGCTCGTTACGCTACTCGGCCGCCCACGTTAACGTAATTCGCTCGCTCGCGCATTCCGCGCGTGCCTGCCGCGTCGGCGTCAAAACAAGGCCTGGCTCTCTCCAAATGTCGTTTCCCTCTCGCGTGGGTGACCTTCGATTCCCGACGGTGCACCTGACCGCGGTGCACGGTAGGTGTCACCGATGCGTTAACACTCGCTGCACTTTAAGAGAAGAACACAGTTTTCGAGAGAATGCCTTTAAAAACCGAGCGTTTTACATTATTTACATTATATTATATTACTAGCATCCCCCGTCCCGCCTTCGCCCGCGATATTTATGTGTAGAATTAAATAAAAACACATTTCACACCTTCTCACCCGTTAGGGGTGGAATTTCGGAAAACCCTCCCTTATTGTTAGTGAGCACCTACGTGATAGTAGGAATATACTCTTAAAATTTCAAGTCGATAGGTGCAGTGGTTCGGGCTGCACGTTGATGAGTGAGTGAGTGAGTGAGTGGTATTTGGCTTATATATATAGATAAGATTGGCTTATATATATATAGATTATATATTTATATATTATTATTTTCAGAAATGGCAGCGAAGATATGATAAAACGGTCCAGCACACAGCAAAGCGACACAGCAAATACGGCAAAATGGCGGTAAGCGGGTCAGCCATATTAAGGTCGAAAGTCGCTTTTAATCTGGAAAAAGTTTGCGGTTTTTCTATTGTTTTACGTTTTATTCGGGAGCTTTTTTGTCTGTTCATTTTGAGAATCAATCGATCGGAATGGGCGATAACGCGTTATTGCGCCGAAAATTCTGAAGCGCGCCTCCGCTTCTCGTGGGAATCGCAGATGTGCCGAAGCGAGAACTTCCTTGCTAAAATAGGACAAGGCAGCGCGTCCGCGTAAAACGCGCGCGCGATGCGTGACACACATATCTATATAAGGGATGCGCCATAAATTTCCCTTTACCGTCTTTGTGGTCCCTCGATGCCGGGGAGCGAGAGATGAAGCTGGACGATTGCCAGGGAACCGCGTTTTGTAATCTAGTTTCCGTCCGTTTACGGATTTTACCGTACGAGGAGGTAAAGACTTTCGACGCCGCGGCCGCACCGCGTATCGCGCTCTGCCACTTTGCCGACCGAGTTTTATTGGTGGTGCTACCTAGAAGATCATCCCGGAAATAGCTGCTTGAAAAACCCGACGTTCAAGGTACCTGTTTGATAAAATAAAAATTTTATGTAATTTTTCAAGCTGCAAATCAATTTGTACTTTGTTTCATCTTCACTGTCTCCAAACTGTGTTTGCAAAAAAAATTTGTATTGATTGTTCTATCAGAAGACTGTTCGAATTTTCTTTTCATTTTCCTTCTCCGCAATGGTAGTATGTCATCATATGTTGCAATGGCAGTACATCATTATTATTATATTATTATTATTATTATATTTATTCTATTATCATTACTTTTTTCTGAGATTTAAACAATTAGTTTTTGCAATATTGTCCCTAATATTATTTTTAAGATTCTGAAATTATTCGATATTTTGCGTAGGATATCCTACGTGTCGCGCGTTCAATAAAACGCTAGAATCAAGCAGTTTAGGTGGGGACCCGTTTGTTTTCCTCTATTAAGTAAGGGAGCCTGCTATAACTCATCTTCGCGAGATGGAAATAACTTCTCAAGAAGAGACAGCATCAAATCTATTCGGTGGGCGATAAAATTTCTCGGGGAGACAATGGCGAAAGTTTCCTAGGGCTCTTCGTACATGTTACAGCACGACGATAGCACGCAATAGCGAAGAGGATAAGGAGGGGCGATAGAGTCATCTAGAAAGAAAGATCGAGATCGCCGGGAGTATCTGCTTTCATATTTATTGCTGTTCCCTTACGTAAAGCACCAGTGCCTCTCAGTTTGTTCAGCGACGAAGCAAGCAGCTTTCTAAAAATTGTCAAGAAAACCTGAAACGCCAGATATGTTAAAGTTAATAATCAAAAAATAATTAAAATTCTCTTTCATTTAATTTTACAGTCTTTGAGAACGTTCTCTTCGTTCATTGCTCGAAAGAGATTTATTTCAACGCGAAAATTTATCCGTTCTTACGGAAATATCCTTCGGACATAATAATCGATAGTACACTCGAGTAATGAGGATTGTATTGCGAAGAAATAAAATTCGACGACTTTCCCGCATCGGAAGAAGTTACGTCTCCACTATTAAGACGATAGTATTGCCTCCATGGAGGAATAGCGAAGGGGGACATCGAGAGTAGGAGCAGGAGGGAACGGGAGATCCTGGGACATCGGGCAAGGAGAAGACGAGATTTTATGGGGGATCCTCGGCTGCTGAAACCAGCAACGGTAGCTATAAAAAAACTAGGCGCCCGCGGGACCGAGATGCGACGGGATAGGATGTGTTTTGCCAAAAGCTGGGAAGCGTCGCGACGGCGCCAGGGGGTCTGGAGCCAATGTCCCGGGTTCTCTCGCCTCTCTCTCTCTCCTTCTACGCTTCCCAGTTCCTGTCAATTCCGGGCGACTTCCCATTCCCGGGAAATTCGCCCCGAAAACTGGTCCGCCATGAGCGTTCCTGGCGACCGCGCCAAACGCCAACATTTCGCCGTCCTCATGCGCTGATTACGTCGTTCACGGTTAAGTGAAACGAACATGGTGGCTTCGTCGAAAGACACGATGGCGTCCGCAGTTTGCCGACAGGAGATATAAATTAACTCTTAATCCGCGCTATAAAAAATCATACTAATTGTAGTTCCTGAGCGTGATGTAAATATGGATCGTTGAAGATATATATATAGAGAATAACATAACTCATGACATTAGTAAAATTCGAATATGTATATCGGCACATTCATACATATTTCTAAACCTGTCTAGACAGAAACTTCCCTTCCAGTGGCCTAAGGAAGCCATTTATAAAATTTAGCTTCCTCCCAAAAATATGTGTCCATTATTTTTCTCTTCTGGAATAAATATTACATATTTTGCTCTGATAAATTTGCAACAACAAATTATTATTTATTGATAACAGTAATGCAATAATATAAGAATACAGATTGCGACTTCTCGCAAAGAAAATCAAGACCAAAAGGAAAATTACTTTGCACGGAGAGAGGGCGGAGAAGCCACAATCATTCTTAAGATGATTTATGGTCGAACTAACGTCAAGTTGCGGAAATAAATCCTGGAATAAATTCATTTCTATGAGAGGTTTCGATCGTTCGTAGCTATGGCTGTTCTGATCCCTCGAATCATTTGAAGAAAGGAACAAGTTCTGTAAAACTGGCAAGTAAATATTATCGTTTTAAAAATACTAAAAAATGTTTTACTCAACTTCTTTGTTATTCTTATCGTGAAGATTCTTATCAAAAGAAATTATAGGAACTGTTGCAAATTTCGAGAGCCATGTAGACAAAAGAGGCGTCGCCTTATTAAGCAAAACACGAAGAAACGAATCGTTTAAAAATCGTGTAATATTGTTTAAACAAGAGATGATAAGGTTGATTTTCCATATAAGTAGTTGCGTTTGTCAAGGATACTTATGCAGCACTGACTTTGCTCATATTTAGATGTTTCTACCTCATATAGTTTATAGCGCTTCCACTCCGCGGAGAAGAAAGGGCACGAGCGCGGATACATCGTAAAGCCCTAAAAAGAGGACAATAGAACGAGCCCTTACGGGTGCAACCGAGGATGATTTGACAAACTCTCGATCGTGTACGCGAGGGTTGTCCGACGAAAAGTACGAGATAGCGTCGGGCACGAGCATCGAAATCACCATAAAAAATCACCCGTGTCTAATGCATATGAATCGTAGGATCGTATATTCGAAGGGAATTAAACCGTGATCTGATCTTTCGCTGTTTCTCATCTTGCGAAAATAACTATCTTTATTTACGAAATTTGTTAAAACAGATGCAAATTGTAATAAAAGAACAAATTTAAAACTTTAAGAAACGAGAACATCATAATTCCACTAAACGGTGGAAAATAAAATGTATTACAATACTTCAGAAAAGGAATAAGGGATTAGAAGTATATTATCTTGTTTTCTTTCAGACATTGGAATACAATTCCAATGCCAGAGATTTAAAGAAAAATTGTAAAATACACTAAAAAATGTACGGAATATACTGATATATATATTACTCTTTCTTTGCTAATGTTTTTATACAAAAATGGCTAAACTTTCTGCAGGAAATCATTCACGATATGTGTACTGATAAAATTAATTACGTTTCGATCCGATTTCACCCCATCTATAAGGTGAACAACACGAGCGACGGATGTTCAAGGGTGCAGGCAGGCCCATTTCTCGGCCCCGATGGTATCCCTGTCGGCGTTTCCGGCATCCGGTTCCGGCAGCGATTTTTCTACGAGCGCTCGCGAAGGGGAAAGACGGGCGAGCAGAATGATTCCACGGAATCTGAAAAGTCAGTCGAGCGAAAACGGCGGGCACGCACAAAGAGGGTGGCTCGATGGCACGAGAAAGGGAAGAAAAACAGTTATTGTGCGTGGAAGAAGGGCCAGAGAAGAGGAGCCACGCCGAAACGATACGTCGTCACATCCGTCCGGGCAAACCGAGAATCACGGGGTGTCATTTGTCAGCGAAGGCGCACGTGACGCTCGCATGAATTTTCCACGGAAATTCGTCGTTTGCTAGGCAGAGCAGTGATGCGAATCCAAGGCACGTAGCGCCATTTTGAAGATGCGTTTTTTCGGCCGAAGATCCGAGAAAAATTCGTGACAGATATTCTTTTTTCAAAACACGTAAAAGCAAAAGAGAATATTTGAGGTATAAGATTTTTATCTATTTATTATCTTATTTTTCATTTTAATTTTTTGCGGGAAAGCAAATTTTATACATAAATAAATTCCTGACTAGCGTTAATTAATCCTAGAAAGATGTTTTAAGAATATATTTAACTATTTCGTTGCAAACAGAAGAGATAGGTCGTAAAGCGAATGAACCTGCTGATAATTTATGTTGGTGACGAAATACATGGACTTCTCTATTTGTTTCATGCGAAATAGACCCTTGGGGTTAATTAAATCAATGATAATCGGGCCGCCGGCACTCGTAGTGCCATTAAAATTACAATCTCAATTTAGCACACGTGTCTCCCATAATTCGCCTCGTTGAATCAACACGCATATAAAGAACTCGGATCAAGTGTTATCCAATTCGAGATACGAATAGTATAAATCTTTCACAAAACAATGAATTTGAAAAAGTACTAAATAGAACAACTTTAATTCTTTATAGACAATTTCATTTACAATATAATAATCAAAGTTTTTTGTCTTGTATGACTACATTATCATATTATTATATTATATTATTTAACATATATACGTGTGCGTAAATTTTTACAGTATCTAGAAATTTTTATTTATTAAACTGCGCAAACGTGTAAATTTCTACGCATTTTGCAAAACGTTTGCATAGAGATCGACGTCATTCAATCGTGAAGACAGTGATGATAAAGCGTTAGTTAACAAGCCACCGGGGGCCTAAAAGAGGAGTTAACGGTTGACGCAAAAGTTACGATGGCGATGCGTTAACTACCGGGGTACTTAACTGCCTCTCCCTAACATTTAAATCGCACTGAACATTTGGCCGCATGGTACATTAGTCCTGGTAGAATGATCATGGATATGCGACTGAAGGGATGCGTGCGTATACCGGGTGCGGACTTAAGTAATGAATACGTCGCACAGGGGGACGCAAATATTAAATTACAAACGCCTGCGTGCACTTGTGCGCGCATTGTCATTGCATTTGCAGCGGAAAGCTTCGCTCTCTCTCTCGTTGACTCACAATTTTGAGTACGAAAAATGTACAATAAACATCACTTTATTATTATTATACTACTTATATGATCCTATGTATTAGTATGAATTAAATGTACACATACAAACATAATTTAAAGATATCAAAACAGAATAAAGAAAGGTAAAGTGCAAGAAACATGTAAATAATTTAAATATGCGTTAAACATGAGCTAATAATTGTCTTACAAAAATAAAATGTGGAAGAATCACTTTTGCGATGTGTGACTAATAAATAAATCCGATTACATCTTAAAATTCTATAACTCTTCATGTTTCAGGTATTAGTCAAGAATATGTTGTAAGAGTTGGTCAAAAGGTCATATTAGCGAATACTAGAGACTTCTCGATGGACATACAAATAACGGAAATTCAATCACACCATTGCCTCGCGTTTTCACGAGGCTCGTGTCCAATTTGTACAATATATAGCTGGGGGTTTCCCTCTATAGGCACGCTGACCGCGCACCCCATAAATATCCGAAAACCACATAAACTGACCATCGGTGAGTACTCACGATGCATTCGCATCCTTTTGCAGAACCCTCCCGCTGAGAAGCTCTAGACAAAAGTTATACTTACCCCAAAGTCAAGCGAGCAACGGCGGATACGCCCAGATGAGGGGGTTCACCATGATGGAGGCTAGAGTACACAGAGAGGGTACTCTCCGTCCCTCGAATACCATCGGACCAAGGAGTATCGTCCACGTCAGATTACCACTTAAGTGGCTCGATACTCTTCTCTTAAGTGGTGGCTTAATTTTGTCGACGTCTGTTTTCCTGCACCACACCGCGTCAGCTTCCAGCTTCCATCGCTTATCTAATCCTTTTGCATTTATGTCGTGCGTTAAAGAATAATTTCTACGTAATAATATTAATCAGATTAATTAATCTCTGTTAAAATATATTTTCTTTGTTTAAACATTATTATTTCTTTAAATATCTTGAAATTACAAGTATACAAGCAAAGTCTATTCATACATATAGTCTTGTCAAACTTAAAACTCTATATCTTGCAACTTTTAATCACATCATCATATCTTTGTCGTGTCAAAAAGACATATAAATCAATATATGTATCAACCATAATTCTAAAAATTTTATATTTTAATACATAAATTAATTCAACAGAGAATCTTTAATAAGTGGTGCTGTTACATAATTTTGCTCGGCTACAGGAATCGTAAGAAAGGACGAATATACCGCCCCTGCAGTCATCGACGAGAGACAATTAATAATAATTAAATTCGAATTCAACCTCTCCGAGGGAGATCCCCTCTCAGTCGAGCAAAAACATCGTTGATCTATGCCCTCGCCCGCGTAAGATTATAAATGTCATCATCCGCGTCTTTTTTCTCGTAATTTATATTCTCTTTGTTCTTAACGCGGCGGACCTTGACGTAAGAGAGTATTGCGGAGCTTCCTCTTCGCAAGGGTCGTAAAGCTTTTTGTTCTTGCACTTTAGAACAAAGTTGTTTGATTATCCCTGGAAATGTTTGCCGCGTCATCAACGTCGTCGATTCACCGCGCAAGCATTATATGAAAGAATGCACAAAGTATCAGCATTGCAAGTTAAAAAAGTTGAGGAAAAAGAGCAGCATTCGGAATATTAATTATTCAGGAATGCTATTATCGAGTACGTAGTATTTGCATACGTGCATGAACATGTACTTGCTGATATAACAATTTCACAAAAACTTAATCAGAATAAAAGTTTGCATGCTCCATGGTTTCGCAGTCAACTAAATGCCAAGGCTTGTGACATCAAAAAGCAAAGAAAATTTAAAGTAATTGAAAATTAATTTAACACGACACACACACATACATGCACAATTTTTAACTATGAATATTTAATTCTACACTATTATACACAATTCTATGCTAATATAAACCTGCCTTTGAAACTTATAGATGAAATCAATTGAATAATCATGTATAAAGATGCATCATATATTCGTCGCTGCTTATATCATTACATTTAATGATCTTTCGCTCCCGTTTATAAAAATCATTTGAGTTGTATATGAATAAAATTACTTGTCTCTCGACGGGGGAGGGGGTTGATAGTACGTACGTAGGGTGACAGAATAATAAGTTCGACGAAGGGTGACAAATCCCATCGAGCATGTATGACTTTCAATCGAATCGAGGGCTTTTAATCAATCGAATCGATACGTATATGATACATGTATGCGTCGCAGCAATTCGATCAACCAAATCGCTCGTGGAATTACTTGCCCGAACTACGCTGCGCCCTAAATCATTCTGCACCCTCTGTATAAATCAGGCATAACCAGAATGCACGCGTGCACGCGCTTTCGTGTTACACGAAAGAATCTATTAGAAGATAATCGCGGAGATCCCATCTTCGTGGATACGCGAGATGAAATATATTTTGATTTGTCACAGTAAGCGACACTCGTGTGCGTTTACACGAGCACGCACTACCGGTGATTGAATGCGTTACGCATTCTGTGATATGTAAGGGTGAATTTGAATGAATAAATGTGAAAGTCTGAATAAGAATTCTTATGTATCTCTTCGACGCTGGATTTGTCGAGGATGTCAGTTTTTTTCGAGAACCTTCAAGAAATTTGATATTTCTGATGACACGAATACCATTTCTCATGACGCTGCACATAAATCTATACTTGAGTTGCGTTTTGGCAGTTGAAAGATCAAAACATTGCAAACGTAAGAGTTGTTAAATGTAATGCTTCAATCCGATAAATGTATATAGATAGTATGTAATAATTATAATAATTACTTATGTTACATTTATTCTATATTAAAACGTTTGCTACGTTTTATTTTCCCTCTTGTTAAAAGATTAAGATTTTTATTGGTTTCTATAATATTTCCTTAGAACACATTTCTCTCAAAGATCCACAATAATTCAATTCGAAAATGGCACTCCAAACTGCCAGTAAAGTGTTTATCTAAGCGTGGAAATGTACATATGCGTTTCACAGCTGTTAAAAGGAAATAGTACTTTTTATTATAATGGGAGTGTTTGTACAGATTTTTTTGTTCCGACAGCAACAAAGCAAGAACGTCCTGCTGTTAGTTTTACATCAGAGACACAACGCTTATTTGCATAGTAAAGTGCCACTAAGTTTTTTTATTATCTCTTCCTCTCCAAAAGAAATCGCTTTCTATTCCTGCCTGGAAAATCCATTTTGTTAAATCGGCCATCTATCGTAAGTAAACATATATTCTCTTCTCTCATAAAGAAGCTATATAACTGAAATACATTAACCATTTATTTTTAGTAAACTATATTGCATAATTCCACTTTGCAAACAATTTTCTTAATTTCTTATTAATATATTAATATATTTTTATAGATCATAATACTTTTTTTATAATCAGATATTTTTACAGGTGCAATGTTTGCGCATGCAATTTCAGAGATTCAATAATTTATCCAGTACGTGTTGTGCGACTTGAATTGTGTTAAAAATACATCAAATATAATATTTTGCGATTGGATACTTTTTGGAGATGCAATTTTCACACGAGCAACTCTAAAAAAAAAACAAATACGAGGACAGAATAATTCGGCCGATCTTGAGTTGATCATCTCGAAAAGTCACATCCATTTATTCGCGAACCTATCGAGGCGTCCCTGGCAATTTTAATAACTCACTATGGCCATCGTATAATGCGGCCGGCAGTTTCACGCTGGCCATAAAACACTTTACAACTCTAGCCAATAAAAAACTTTCAACAATTCCTCCGCAGGGATCAATAACAGATGAAAGCCGATTGGATCGGTCTCCACCAATAGACTTCGGCCGTAGCAGTCGGGGGATGAATTCTATGGATTCTGCGCCACCGAGCTGGCAATCTTATTGGTTCTGTCGTGGCCAAGGGGGTTGTAACATTTCAGCGGAGTAAAATCTTACAGATATGGATGCTCTGAATAGTGAGGGCGACTTCGCACCAAAAAACGGCAACTTTTGTTGCGTCTTTTGATTCTGCTGAAATGCGCATGTAATGGAGCTTTCTTGAACATCGGGAAATCCAGTCACGTACTTTTATAATCGATACATACATGTAAAAAGACGTAATCTTCTATTCACAATGGCAAAAGCGATAGGACGTCCTAGCGATGTCCTATATGGAATACTTATTAAATAATACATTTTTATATATATCTTACCTATATACGCGAAAAGTTATCGAAAAATGTGAGATATACAAAATGATTTGTACAAGTGTTGAGCAAAGAAGAGAAATAATATAAAGAAGTGACATAAATGAGAGAGATGAATTTAAATCTAATTTTCGTATTTCTTACAACGAGAATGTGTTCTACTTTGCACGTAAACTATTTAAACAACTTGCTAATCTGAAAATTTTAAACATTACATTTTCAATTTTGAACATTGAGTTTAATAAAGATTTTATTTTGACGATAAAATATATATGATATATATATATTATAGGGGGTAAGCTTTGGCGATAACAAGATGGCGACGCATCAAAGGGAAGGACTAAAGACTATAAGATCCATATTCTCAGCTCACTTTTATCAATAAATGCGCGCATTTATTTCTGATATTCTATAATATATGTAACGTGAACTATACACTAAATGCACGCATTTATCATAAAAGTGAGCTGAGAATATGGACCTAAAGGATCAAACTAGAAGGACTGAAGATACATAACTTACATTCAAAATATAAATTATAAATTTCCTATTCTTTTCGTTTCACAAATAGATGTAGATAAGGAGAATAAAAATAAATAAAATCTCAAGTAAATAATGTTTATCCAAAAATTCTTAAGCCATTTTAAGCATTAAATTGCACCAACATAAAATAATTATGCGCTTATGCTAATTTGAAGTCAATTAATTAGTTGGCTCTCTTTATATACCGTATATACGTAATTATATACAAAATTATAATTAACATTATCGATACCTCGATTTCTAGAATATCATATACCGGCTGAAAAGAAAATTCGGAAATTTACGAAGCTCCATCTAGACTCAATTTTACGACCTAAGAATGTATGTAAATATCTACCATCGATAAATTGTACTCCTGCGCTTTTCTACACTTCCATTCGTGAATTTCAATGAATTTTCTAAAGCATAAATGTATAAATGTTTTCAACATTAATTTATGAAGTAACATAACATAATCCAACACATACACACGCCCACACCTAATAAAAGAGATGGATTAATAAATTGCACCGAGTCTTAGTTTTATTTTTATTTATTTAGAATGTTTTACGGACATGTCAAAGCTTCAGAATTTCATCCTGTGTGGATATTGACTGCTTCGCAGGCCAAACATTGCTGATAGATACGTAAATAATAACTTTTTATCTTCATGTTTCTTAATAGCATCGATCACCATTTTGTCGACCACTTTTTGGTCAGACTTCCTCTGATCACTTGGTTTGTACTCCTCCTTCTTCTTGCTAAAAATGTCGCCCTCCTCCTTCTTGGCGCGTTTGTCGCGCTTCCTCTTGAAGTAATCGTCATTTAACTGCGCTGGCAACTTGACATCTGAGACGTCTAATCTTGTTGAAGTAGCGATCACGTAATTCTGGTTTATTCTTCGCAGAGGGCAGGCGTTGATCAAAAATGGTCCTGTAAAAAAATTATTTATAATTATAAATAGCAAACTCATAATGAATCATTAATACATTATCTAAAAACTTTTCTAAAATTCTCAATTAAACCTACCGGTAACCAGCAGCAGTCCACTCTTCAGTTGTTTCAGGAATACTACTCTCTTGCCCTTGTGAGGCCCGGCCAACAGAACGCATATCGTTCCGGGCACCAGGGAAGGCCTCAGGTAACGCCGATGTTCATGGAAGCATTTTTTGGCATGATGCACAGTTACCGGATCCGCAGTTGGATAGTTGGCGCGCCTCTTCTTCAGAAGTACGATTCTCTTTTCTCCGTTTTTATCACCGCCAATTTGTTTCTCAATGGTCAGCGGCTTCTTCGGCTTGACCTACGGCGATACACCGGCACATAAATTAAACTTGCAATTAATTATTTGAGAGTATAAATATTTCACGAATTTTCATAAATACTTTATCCGTAAATGTTTGTTTATATCACAAAATTGAGCGAAAAAAGTCTTGCCAGCAGTAGAATGGTAGAACGCTTTCGCTTGTAGGTTAATTTTTAATTACATGAAACCAACCTTCTTTGGAGTCTTTTTGCCAATAAACTTGTAAATCGCTTTCTTGTGGTACATGCGCGTCCTGCTGAATCTATGAACGCCATTTCCCAAGTCGTAGTTCCTTGGCTTTCCTTTCGTCGCTTTCTTGCTCTTCGCGCCTTCCTTGGCTGCAACGGGTGCAGCCGCAGCCTTCTTCTCCGGAGTTTTCGGTTTCGTATCCGCCATCTGTAAAAATCCACATTTAATTTAATTACAAAAAGATTTGAAATTTCGTTAGAATATTAAACAGGTCCAAGCACCGGATGTATTTACTTTGTGCTTACGTATAATAGTATACAAGCCGTAGTTAGGTTAAGTTAAAGAGGTTATGTTACACTGTTCTTGTCACGTTGTTATGCGTATAACATAGCGTACGGAAGCAAGCAGATATAATTTATTAAATACGAAAATTGTGTATTTAGTTGTTTCCAAAAATTGTGTACTTAGTCTCCAAAAAAAACTACTATTTTCTTATAATACAATGTACCAAACACGAATCGAACATATGTACGCTGATCAGAAAAGCGGTATTAATGCTCGTTATCACAAAAATATAGTGTCGTCCTTGTAGATTCGACACAAATAATGCGATATTCGTCCACAAAAATTAATATATTTTTATCCTAACAATCAGATTTTGTCGATTATATTAGAGCATTCGTAATATGAATTTCTTACCGTAAAGCAGGCTGAGAAAAGAGTCCTCGTCGGTTTGGCAACGGAACTACACACTTATACACGCTACATCTAACGGAAGAAACGAGTATCACAATCGATACAATGATGTATCGATATATGTATATCGACTTTGCAGGATTGACAGAAATCGTACGAAATTTAAATTTTTCTGCAAAATATCTAATTCCTAATTGTTTAATCGTTACACTAAAATAGTACTATATAAATTGGAGGAAAAATGGGAAAAATACATATAAATATTAATTATACAAATTACAAATTATATTATATTATAACAATAATAATGCGATATGTAGGCAACAAATTAAATACAAAGTAATAGAAATCAGCTTAACCATATAGCACTTTTCCATTTTTCTCTTTATATTTTTATTATCAGAGAGATATATCTTCTGGTACATTTACAATGTTCAATAAACTTTTACAAATGCAATGCAGGAAATAACGAACTCAGAAATCCTTCCATTCCACTCCCGTATTATATTATTATCACTACCGCTCATGCACCTTACACTCACGTACATACGTTTGCTCAGAGTCCTTACTGTAGTTTCAAAGACGCAGTCATCGCGCGCGACTTTTATACACTTTGACGACACAGATTGTAGTATACGCGAGTACACACTTGGATACACGACATTCTGCACTACAATTAGCCTCCGATGGAATAGTCGAGAGCGATCAATCCCGTTTAGAACCATGTTTTTTTTTATATTAAACCTGTTACGCTAACGATCGCGAAGGGTCGCCCACCGTCATCTATAATAATTCTCCGTTCCGAAGGAATGGCGCAGTTCGCAGATGAATGACAATCGCAAAATAAAAATAAACGACGAGAAAGGTGAGAATTCTTATGAACAAGATATAACTGTATATATTCAAGTACTAAATGCATAATACAAAATATTGTACAGAGATTTACATGGAAACGTTGAGAAAGCTGCGCTACACCCTCACTAACCAGTGAAATCAACGATCGACACAACTGTTACGAATAAAACTGACGAAAACAATGTGCGCGTAACGACAAGCACGCATGCGATATGAATATAAAAATCATCGTGCGTATCAACGACGCGGGGAGAGAATCATGAAATATCATTAGTAACTTCGAAAACCTGATCGAGCGATCTTGCGGCCAGTCGATTCCCGTCAACTGACTCATCAAGTAGCCCTCCCCTTTAATCCATTCCTTTGAATAAATGAGTTCTGCCGCGATGCGATAGACCATGACGCAATCCGTCACCGCACGGAGACAGCCTCCCGCTTAATTAACGGGAATACTTGAGACAGCGCGTTACGTCGCCACGGGAGAATCTTCCTACGAGACAATATCTGATGATACCTCGGTGACACTGAATCTTATCGGCAGAGATGAACGATGCGTTTTATTATACAAATGTATATCGGGAGACACGCATACCTCGCGAGTACGAACAACGAGTAATAAAAATATCGTGTTGATAAAATTCACGAACGAGAATGCATTGTTATGTTCACCACGTGGACGTACGTTCTCAGTAGAGCTTCTTCATCTGTGCCTCCTTATTGTCTCTGCAAAAACAAAGAAAGCAAAATATCGCGATGCGTTTTTATCTCGATTAATATATTTATATTATATTAATACTAGGGAAACGCCTGTCTACGCCAGGCGTTATCATTGTTGAAATTAAAGATTTCAAGAATTTTCCCATTACCTGGGGGTGAACCCCTATCACCATATGAAATTTGGTGTTTCTAGCATGTCGGGAAGTACCAGATCAATTCAACGACAGACAGAATAGGAATTTTATATGTATAGATAATTACCGATAAAGACTGTACACCAATAATATTATCATCTGTATCCCGATGAACAGCAAGAACATGGTTGTCGTTAAACAGTTGGGACAATCGGCGCTCCCTACGGACTTGACGTCCTTCTTCAAGGCGTTAAGCCCGTCCCGCACCTCCGACACGAGCGACTGATAGTCGTAGCCCATCGGTTGCACCTGCAAACAAAATTTTATTTGGTACACCAAGATCAAGAGATTCTGCGAATTTCCGTCACGCTTGAACGGTTACGGACCTGCGCCGTCGGGGCACGCGCTTGATTACTGAGAATCGACTCGGCCTTGGTGTGAACCTCCCCGACGAAGGCCTTGATTTCCCTAGCGGTGTTCAATATAATATTCTGATTATTCAACACAGCGTCCACTTCCTGCCGACGTATAGTGTCAATGAGCACAGGCTGTGATCCCGGCTGTGATCCCGTCTGGCCGCCCGTAACTTGCACACCTAATCGTGCGCGTTATGCAAATTAAATCACTTGGACAGAAATTCTGACGCAGGTTCACGCGCGATGAGCGACCTACCTCCCACTTGAACTTGAGATATCAAGCTCAGCGTTCTCTCTTGCCTTCCGACGACCTCGTCCAATTTCCTGCTCAGCTCGCGCAGAGCGTCGAACATCTGGCTCTGCCCGTTGAAGATCTGCCGCAATTCTCTCTGATTTTCCGTCTCGTAATATTCTTCAAACTCGTTCTTGCGGAACTGATCAGGGTGTTCTCTATGGGAATAATATATTGAAATTATGATTTTTTTTTGTGATGAAGATTTTGTGCTATAAAAGTGAGCGCATCCTTACTTGCGGTATTCTTCCTTCTGTTCGTCTAGCTTCTTTTGGTAATCCAGGTATTCTTGCTGAAGCTTAGCCTGTTCCTCCAGGGAGACCTTCTGTCCGTCCGTCGGTAGTTGTCCGGGAGGATACAAAGAAGTGGTCAGGAAATGTAGCACGTCGTGATCATCGGCCAGGCCGCCTGCATAAACATCAAGATAAAGTATGAAATAATATAGAGATAATGATACATTAAAAGAATGCATCGAATAGTTATCTTGAATTGTAAGACAATTACGTACAAATATATATACTACAGATATTTTTTAGCATTTACCAGTAGCAGCGGAAACTCCAAAGTATCCATGCTTTGGCAGCATGACGTTCTCGACTCGGAAACAGATGTCGTAATCTTGCTCGTTATTTGTCATGCCATTATGGAACAGCAGCTTGAGTAAAAAATTCATGTCAGTCGAAATGTTGAAGATAAAAGTTGAAAGAAGAATTTCCGAAATATTAACATACAAAAGGAAAAGCCTGTCTACGCCAGGTAGTCCCTGGACCGAAATTAAAGATTTCAAGAATTTTCCCATCACCATGCGAAATTTGGTGTTTCTAGCATGTCGGGAAGTACCCGATCAATCCAACGACTGACAGAATAGGGATTTTATATGTATAGATTTCGGAAATTCTTTTTTAAAAATTTATAATTAAATTATAACGAAATTTATAATTAACAAATTCCGAAATAACACTCACCGTTAACGTATTCTTGTAATATTCGATCCGCGCTCGAGTGGCAAAAGGTTTATTGCGGAAATCTCGTAAACAACCAGCCAACTGTTGCGTAGAGCCGTCACTATTTCGGAGCGAAGTAAGAGAGAATAATTTATAAACTAGTTTATGAATAGGTCAAATGAGGTATGCGAACCACTGAATCATGTAACTCACTTTGCATGATCAAAAACCTTTGTGCCATCGTTAACGATCGCCATAATGTACGGATTATTATGCTTATTGTCGTTGTCGAACGAGTCGAAGAAAATCCCCAGGCCTGTCCAAAGATCAGAGCTACCAAAGACAGTGCCATTGTAAGAACCTTTGGCAGTCGTGTACCAGAATGCCAAACCGTCTGCTCCTATCCTTCCTCGTCCACTTATACGAAATACTAGGTCAACTTCCCACCAATCAAAATTTGTCGGCTGCTTCGCCCATATTGCACCTAAATACATTACATTTTTAAAAAAATTATTTAAAATCATTAAACGTAAATTTAGTAATGCACTCAAATTTACACGCCGACAAACATTAATCAAATAAAATTAAATAAAACCATTTTTCCTATATAGAAATTATTTTTAATTTATTTCTAAAAGATTTAAATGGATAAATTTATAGTCTTATCTTTACTAACCTTTTTGACTTCTGAGTGATGGTGCTACTCTAACGTTTTCTGAACTAGCAATGGCATCTATAAATAGAAATATAAAAATATATATTTTCAAAGGAAAATAAATATCTTATCTATATTTTTATTACAATTTTCTTGAATTACAAATATCCTACTTAAATTAGATTAAATTAAATTACATATTATATCTAGAATCATATAAAGTGATAACAAAGTGTTGTCGCAACAAGACAAACATATGTCCATGTTTTGACAAGTAAAACATATGTTTATTCAGATTTAATATACAGGGCAGACTATCTACCAAATATAAAAAATTCTCTCAGATATCCCAGAGATAAATCTTCTCCAACATTAACCAATATTTTAGTATAATATACTTTTCTATTTTGTTGAAAATAATCTCATGTAACTTAGCTTTCCTTATCAATTTATCATCCAATAATAAAATAAACTATAATATTGAGCAGCGATAATTGGTCACTGAAAACTGAATAGGTTTGCCTCCTCCAATAAACATCTGAGCATAATATATACATATATATGCATATACATAAATCACACAGTGACGCGTATCAATAATCGAATTATTTGTAGATTCTTTATGCGGATACGTGCGTGTGAAACATGTGTACACGTCGTCGGTGTTTTGATTGCTCTTTCAGAGTGCCAACGGGCGCGTTGTACGCCTGATAATGCGTCAGCAAAGGTCGCGGTCGGATTGAAGCTCGCTTCGGGGCTTCGAAAGGCGGTTTTTTCGCTGGCCGCGTCGCGTAAATCGACAGCGCGAGATCAACATACGGCAGAGGAGGTCGAGGCACCGTGCGACAGGTGTCGGACCGGGGTAGGTTATGATCGCGATATTATACTCACTTCCACCGTATTCCCAGAACGGTACGCTGCCATCCTTTTGCGCTAAGTACGGCGGCTTGAACGAGTACTTGTACTCAAATTTTCTGTGCGCCGTCTCGCCGTGACACGACGAGACCACGCACGATATAAGAAAAACTAGAAGCCACCTCACCTCGGCAGCCATCTTCATCGCGACTGTCGACGGTGACGGTCGGTCGGCGGCCGACTCCGACTCGTCGTAGGTGCAAGTGCGCGAGTGAGCGACGACGCCATTGCGAGCCGGCTATTGGCCGAGTGCTCCAAATTTCGATCGCGATTGGAGCATAATCAGTGACGTGTCGCCTTCGTGGCCAGATTTCTGGAATTCCGAGTGACATTTAACCTCATCAACCTGACAGGCATGTTCCTTTTAACTCCACTTTCGTGCACTTTCTACGTTCAACAGGACTGATCATTTTTCGGAGCGGCAGGTGTTGTCTATAAAAACACGATTCTTCGTTTGAAAAAAATGAGATATACATACAAAAGGGATAAATTTGGAGAAATTTAAATTTAAACGAAATAAAATAATTTAATTTTATGGGAATTTGAGGTTTAACAATTTTCGAACAAAAATGTCTTCAACATTATTTGCACAGTACGTTGATAATGAGATACTTGATACATTAATCTTAACTGAGCAATTAACTGAGTAATTTATGCCGATCTTTGAACTTTTTCTTCACTTTTTATCTCAGCCAGAATCACTTATATACATTCTGTTCACGTCAACATCTAGAAAAACTAGATTGTAACAGCATTTTTTGTACATTAATGATTTAATGACGATTTCTGCACGCAAAAAAGGAACAATCATCGGCTATTCTTTTCTGCATTCCTTTGCGATGTAGCCTTGTCCCTCAGTTGGAATCGCTATCTGATTCGCGTCAGTAGTCAATGGCACACCTGTGTGTCTAAGATGGCGTCGCTCATTGACAACTACGAACAGCAGTATGCCGTTCTGACAGCTGACATTACAGCAAAAATCGGCCGGATAAGGATCCAGAGTGGCGGTAAGTAACTGTCCAAATGCACCGTGCGATCTCGCTTTACCCTTGATGATCCGCGAAGCGATTATCGCGCAAAAGTCGCATTAAAGAACAATAATCGATATACGCGTGACGTAATTTACAGGTGAAAAAAGGGCATTTATCCAAGATGTGGACCGGCAAATTGAAGAAGCTCAAGAACTGGTAATTATGATTTTGCGTCCTCTTAGTTAGAATGCGGATGCGACGTCGCTAGATGTCAATTTGTCAATTGTCGAAACATGTTCGTGATGTAGGGTTAGAAAATCATTGTGCAAACAAAAGTGTACAATATATTTTCAGCAAAAATTGGCATGACGTATCGTACAAAGTATATACACTGCTAAACACGTTGCGACAACAAGTAGTATTTTTCTACATCGATTATTGAGTAGTTAATCTATGTTAATATATTCGCAATAAATAAATCTGACGATGTTTGACACTTATATAATTATGCGACGAAACACTAAACATTTTTCAATACAAACTTCATAGCTTTGTAATTTGTTTTCATACGTGAATTTCTGAATCAATTTAGAGGTAATTTTTTAACAAAACTGATAAAATTGTAATCGTTTTTCTCGCTTAATTAAAAATCTGAAATTGTTTAGATATAAATTTCAAATAAGCTAAAACTTCTCATTTAATTTTAAGTAAATTTTTCTGCAATTTCTAAAAATTTATGAATTATTTATAACAAGAGAATATTTGAGTTTAAACATAAAAATAACATAATATACTACTTGATCAGATTTATATTGAGAAAAAATTAGTTTCAATAATTCAAGCATTAATTGAAGGAATGGAAAATTAGTAAAAATTAGACTAGTGAATTTATTAGATCGATCAGGAACAAATATCTATCTAAATATTGTTGTGTTTGTTGATCATTGTCTCATTGGAGTGTTTCCCTGCAAAGTACGTGAAATCAAAAAGCTTACTCGTAACTCGCAGCTGGAGCAAATGGAGTTGGAGGTTCGTGGGATGAATGGGACGGCTCGCGATCGCTTGCGCGGTCGCGTGGAGAGTCACAGAGCGGAACTGAAACGCCTGACGCAGGAGTTCCAAACGGCGAAACAACCAAGGGAGGATACCATGGAGATCACAGTGGAGGAGTCCTGGGACAACAATGTAACGGAGGATCAGAGGAAAAGGCTGCTGGACTCGTCCGAGAGGATAGAACGGACGGGTCGAACGTTGCAGAACGGTTATCGCATGGCACTGGAGACTGAGGAGATCGGTTCTCATGTACTGAAGGAGCTTCACGAGCAGCGGGAGACAATACAGCGAAGCAGAGGAAGGGTAAGCTGCGAATTGTGCAAGTATTTCGAGGATGCGAATTACGCAGGCGAGAAAAATGCGAGAAAATGTGAATTCATAATGTATTCTACGTTGTTCCTGTTGTTTAGTTACGAGAAACCGATGCAGAATTGGGACGGGGATCTCGACTGTTGTCGGGAATGCTTTTTCGGAGCCTTCAACAGAGAATTGTTTTAGCAGCGGTAGCGTTAGTGCTCATACTTGTCGCGTGCATTGTGATATACTATAGCTTTAAGTCTAAGAGTTAAAGAATAGACGTTCTTTCTTTCCTCGGCCAGGTCCACCGAGTAGGAAGCCATATTTATTATCGGAGACTTGAAAATGTTATTTCTATCAAATTGTGAGGTTCGCGGTAGATAATTATCTATCATATCGTCTATCAAACTTTCGCACTTGTTTGTCACGTTCTGCCTCAACGTAAATACGAATTCTCTTTATATATATTCTTCCGCCATTCAATCGGATGTTGGACGATTGAACGCCTCGATCTCTTAGATGAAATCGCAAAAAAGCAGAATCGTAAAGCAGGCAGAACGTCACGAAGCAAGAATAAAAGACCTCGTCTAATATATTTCCATAAAGTCTCGTATAAAAAAATATTGACCCATCCTCCTCGTAAGATTAATTTTCAAACAGTTTTACGGCTCTCCTTTATTTTCCCGTGCTGTCAGGGGGTGCTACTTAATTGATCAAGTGCATTAAATGCGCGCATCGACTAACGTCGCTCGAGAAAAACTGACCGTTCCAAACGCGGCGCGGCGGAGAGAATCGTAAAACTGTTTCAACATCGTTACGCGAGTGTCGTACGGAAAGCTTGACCAGCGATTAACATTGCCTCGCAGTTCATGCTTCCAAGAATACTCCGAATCACAAAATATATTCAACAAGAAACTGTATTTATTAAGTATCATTCTCGACGTTGCGCGCGCCACGTATCGGGCGCGTTATTATTATTATTATTATTACCTCTTCATGTTCGAGTTAACAACTGCGTGTAATTGTTGTAACCTTCACCTGAGCCGTGTGATCGAGCGTGTCTGCGCCCACGGACTCTATCAAAAACTAAAAATGCATTCTATAACTCGTCTCTTTACACGAGAATAACAATGGTCACCATGATTACATTATCGATATATATATATATATATATATATATATATATATATATATGTGGGTGGGGATTGAATTGTTGTTGTAAATACATCCATCGTCGGAGGGATGCTTGTAATTGAAAGAGAAAAACTGGACGCGCCTAATAATAATAATAACTCCTTTTATTACTTATAATGTTATCATTTACCTTAATTAGCCTAAACCGTGCTTTAATCTGCGTCCCTAATGTACCTGTGAAAATGATATAATAATAAAAGTATCGAGACGGTTAACGAACATTCGATGAACAATAGTGATTTCGGTGAGAGAGAGAGAGAGAGAGAGAGAGAGAGAGAGAGAGAACGGCGGCGGCGGCGGCGGTGAGGAAAGGCGCTTGTTGCTTCTTTCTCTACCATCTTTTTTTTTTCTTTTTCCTTTTCGGTCAGTGCTGGTGCGAGCGATGGCGCGATCGCTCAGTCTGGTCAGTCCAAGTATTGATAGAGATCCTCTATCTGCGGCTTGAAATACGCTTTCAGTTGAGGCCGTTTGGTTTTCAGCGTTGGCGTTAGAAGCCCATTTTGCACGGAGAACGGGTCCGGATGGAGATAAATATCTTTTACCTACACAGGAAAATAATAAAAACAATTTTCCAAATAATAAAATTTTCCTCGATTCTCTCATATCTTAATTATTAACTATTAATTGTTTCAATTGTTTCTAGTCTCCCAGAAACAGGGATTCATAACTGAGAATTTCCCAGGTGCGGGAAAACAGGAAATAGAGAACGATAATTCACCTGCTCGAAAGATTTGAGACCGGCTTCTTTGCCCCACGCTAGCATGTCATCCAATATTAGTTTCTTGACTTCTGGGTTGACGCACAGGACGCTCAGTGTACCGGGTATGCCGTTTTCCACCGCCCAGCATTTAACTACGTCTACATCTGGTATTACTATTGCTATGATACAAGATTTCAGTGACTCTCCATGGACGAATACTTGTTGTACATATTGGCTACGTATATAAATGTTCTCTATCTTCTCCGGCACGATGTATTCTCCTTGCGACAGTTTGAAAATATGTTTCTTACGGTCGATTATCTTCAACGTCCCATTCTGAAAGCAAAAATATTAACTAAGAAATAAATTCTTATTTATATTATTAGCTACTTGCGAAAGTTCGTAAGGTCACAACGAATTATTAATAATTACTAATACAATTACTTACGGTCTGCCACATGCCAATGTCTCCCGTGTGATGCCATCCTTGTTCATCGATCACCTCGGCAGTCTTCTCGGGATCTTTGTAATACCCCACGAAAACGTTAGTGCCCTTAACGCACACCTCACCTTGGTTGTTCGTCGCGTAATACTCCATTTCTGGAACATCGACAAGCTTGATGCAACAGCAGGCCACTGGTGGTCCCACATGTTCCGGCACGTGATCACCCTGCATCAAGAGATTGAAACCGCAGATTAAGTCCCTCTCCTATAGAATTTTTACTTAAGGCATAGCGAAGCATCCACTTTCACAATTTCGAAAATTGTGAAGCATATGATATTTAATTAAATTCTGATTTTTTAAAAATATCACTTTTATTTTTAATAAGAAATATCGCATTATTTGCCAAAACGCGAATTCATCGTTAAAAATTATGTACACGTGTTACGTGTAATATTCAAATATATTTGTAAATGAACACGTATAGCAACTAGCAAGGACGAGTGAATCTTTCCGAATACAAGGGGCATTCAGTAGCAACGTGTAACTAATGATCTCGTGACGGAGGTGGCACGCCACGTGCCCTGGCACATGGCTCTCAAGCTTTGATTCGAGAAGATGAGCTGACAGAAATATCTGTGGCCGCGCACGACCGGTGACTCTTACCACCTATATACCTATGTCGATACTCAGACGCGCCAAGAATAGACGCACGCGCATCACTTGATTATTAGTCAGCATTCAATAAAAACAACATTTTCGAACCTTGCTCTATCAGCGATAAATAACGTCGCGAATGATAAATCATGTTTTCCAGAGATATGTTTTCCTTAGCGTGAATTATCGATATCGATTTTAACGTAAACATCTAAATGTTACACAGTGCTGGCGAATATCTACTCCGGCTAATAACTCCTTGCACAGTCTGTCAATAATCTATATGTATATTTCCATAAGTGTATTAATTGCAAAAATTATATCTTTTGGATTACACAATATCTCCAACCTTTACAAATTTGTAATAAGAAAACGCATTTATATCACAAAAAGAAGAAAATTTGCGTATTAATGTTAATTAGCGACAGCGTGTAAAATAATGAATGATATCTTATTCGTGGAAGATGCAGTTCAGGAATGAACATTCTACATATATCATGTCAAAATGATTTGTTTGCATAACTACGCTAGAATTATTTTACTTTATAGTTATGTTCCTATAATTGAATTGTGCATTAGACACTTGCGATGATAAACGGCTGCTACCTCGAGAGTTACTAATGGTTTGTTTACCAAAAATACGGTAATTGCGTGAAGCTATTATCGAATAAACATTCATGATGTAGAATCTCGAGAGCGAGAGAATTTCAACGGAGATGTGTATGAAATTTTCGCGATACGCATAACACTGGCTCTGCCACGGTGCCAAACAACGTTCGATAAGCGATCGATACGGTATATCCTTTTCGCATTACTCGACATTCTCGGTTTTGAAGTAAGAAGCCGGTGGAACACCCACAATTCCCTGTACATTTCATTGATAAAACAATAAACGTGTCATGCAACGAGGCATAATCTGCTTTGTTGAACTTCTTTTAAAACAGGTTTTTTATATTTATGGGACAATAAAAATCCTTCGCGCGATAAATGAAATATGCAAGCAATACTTTTACAATATCGAAAGAAACTAACTCGAGTTATTTATACCGAAGTTTATTTATCTAGGCTCTAGTATGATCCACTGAGCGCGCCTAACGCTTACTTGACGCTTGTATAAAGAATATATTTGCGAAGTATCTATTGACCGCTTGTGAAACTTGTAACTCTTCAGGAACCAGTAGCTATAGCTAATCGAAAGGTCTTTACAATGGATATGTATACACACACATGCGCATACGTCTATATATCTATATTATGCAGCTTTTTAAATATTAATTCGTGGACGTTAACAGTCCCATGAACGTGTATCAATCACTGAGCGCTATTGCTTTTATTATCTGGATTACGTTTAAGGACTACGTGTAACAGAAAACTCATGATTGTGTATGTATCTCTCATTTACATTATTTCCTTATTTTTATTTAGAAAAAAAAAGAGATAAATGAAACAAGGTAATTACGCATAAAGGAAAATAAAGTAGACTAAATAAAATGGATAAAGCTGGAAAGCGAAAAATATATGTAAAGTGCACATAATATATTATAAATATATAATAAATATATATAAATGTAATAAATATTATGAATAAAATAAATAAAAAGAAGCGCGCGAGAAATTGTAGATTTGCGATACGTGTGAGGTGGCACGAAGCATAAATCATCGCACCACGCTATTTAATTTATCTTTCAAGATTAACGTAGCGAATTTGCGACTTGGCCATGAAATCATGTCTCGACGATCGACCGTTTCCACGTCTCGATATACGAACCTGTATAGTGAGCGTTATTGGCGCGCAGCACTCCGTCTGGCCGTAACCCTCGATGACAAGACAACCGAGGGCGCACCGGGTGAACGTGAGCACGTTCCCTGCTAGCGGCGCGGAACCCACCAGCATCAATCTCAGCTTGCCGCCCATCGTGTCTTGGATCTTCTTGAACACGATCTTGTCCCATATGCTGTTTTTCCTCACGATGCTCTTCTTGATCTCCGTCTCCTTCGCTCGCATACCCATATTGAAGATCATCCTCTTTAGGAATGATCTTTGAAGCTCGGCTTGCACCTGCAAACATCAAGCAAAAGTTTTAATAAAACAGAGAACGAGACCTTTAGCGAGATAATATAATATGATTTTTCGAATGTTACGGTACTAAAATAATATAATACAGACATATTAATTTCAAATATTTATAAAATAAAATTTTAGAAAATCATATTTCCTGGCTGCTGTACTAATAGCTTTTTTAGTTAATGCGCAAATATCTGAAATATACGTGGAATATATATGTCAGTCAATATTATTACATGTATATCGATATCTCTTGTATACTCTACTCTCCATTCATGAGCATAATGTTTTCCTTCGTATTTCAAAATACGCATTATTCCTTCCTGCAATTTGTAGCTATACACGGTATAAGATATTTTTGTTGTCATAAGCGGTTTATATTAAACAGGGGAGGGTCTGTTTGGACAGTTGCGACCGAGTTCGATCTCATATCCTGTTGACAGTCGACCGCAATTGCAAGTGATGACGGACAAATATACGTCACGAACTCACGAAATTAAAAAATAGTAAAAAGGAGTTGAAGCCGAGCAGCATTCATCATCTGTTGTTTTATTTTTTACTGAAGACTGCCAAGCATGTGTAATATGCGGCGTGACTTATCTACTCGAGTCCGTGCAGACTCAACGTCAGCGATATTTACAATCGGTGGCACATTTCGCCACACCTGTTATGCCTTGCATTACGCACTTCATCGTGCACATGTGCGCCGAGAACGCGTGATTGTTCTCGTTATTAGCTTCGCTATCGCGAGTTCCAGATGCTTTTAGAAGATCAATTTTAACTGACTGGTGTTGTTGCATTACACGGGATCAATTTGCGAAAAATAATTCAACTCTAATACGACTTGCGCGTGATCAGGCCAGCACGTGCTCCATTCAGACGGACCTCAGAATTACGCCAAGATTCAGTATTCCTTGTGCTCGCGGTACAAGATTAGCACGTTGCGAGATATTGCGCAGTCACGAGAAAATTTGTACGCCATAGGATTTGCAATAATAATGCCTGATAGTGCCAGATTCTAGAAATTAATACGATAATGTCTATGATTTCTAGAAAAGTGAATTCTAAAGTGAATTCGAAAAGTTACTATAAAAAGATTAAGATTCTAAATAAATTAAAAATAAATGTCCTAAATAATACATTCAGTACATGGAAAAGCACATTATTCATACAAATTACAGAATACAAGATTACAAGATGTTTGATGTTGATTCTACAATTAAGCGGATATGAAAGAGGTATTTAATGTTGAAACACGCGGAACGCTGTATATAGTGGCGTCATAAAACTATTGAACGGTGTCCAAGTATAACTTCTATTATACTTAAACAATGGACCGCGTGCGAGTAACTCCAGTTATGTAAGCGGAAGTATGCAAGGACCATATAAACTATTTCAACCCTAATGTTCTAAGAGAGAAATACTAGAAATGGCAAGTAATCATAATGTTGTAAGAACAAGATAATTATTCTTTCTAAGAATTCATAATTCTACTGACGCTTTGTTAATTACATAGTAAAATAAAACGGCGAACGATTGCAAATCATTTTTACAAATTATAGATTAGGAAAAGGTAGCACTGCGTTCGTATCTTCCATTTTTTTAAAATAAGCAAACGCGTTGTACTGCATCAGTTGCGGAAATTGTGAAAAGGGATTATTTAATCAAAATAATTTTTCAATGTTAAACATATCGGATCACATGTTAGAATTGTATAAATTAAAGTGAATAACATTTATTACTCGCGTAGAATTTGCGTTGATGGAGACTATTACCACGATCGAAACATTCTAAACACTGATGATTCAACAACGACGATATTCTTTGGACATTACAGTCGAGACAGCCGAAAGTCAGGATGTATAACATGTCGCATTTATCACTCGGATCCTGCGCTCGACTAAGTATGAACCAAAAATAAATAGCGGATAAAGCACACGCAGCAACGACAACAAACGACCAGAAATAAACTACAGCGACAAACAGTAACGCGATCCAAAAGTGCAATGATTTAGAGATCAATTGTCAAAGAGAAGATACTTCGATATTACGACAGCAAATCTTCTTCAAATTTCTCCTGGATGAAAAGCCGTAAAGCATTATCATCTGATATTTTATAAAATAACTTGACATACTTAATATCTTATTTTCCATTTTCTCAGCAATAAAAGATGCGACTGAAGTACTCGACATGTTATTTAGTTAGATCTCAAAAATCACTTTAATTTATAGTCCGCCACTTGTATTCTCTCTATTTTTACATTATTTTTCTTGGGAAATTTTATTAAAATAGCATATTTGAGATGACTCTCGCTGATCTGAAGATTAGACTTTTACGGACAGAAATGGACACGTAGGCATCGCTCACCTTGTCGTACATTCGATTCAGCAGTCTAGGCACAGCTGGCATGACGGTAGGCCTGAGGGCCTTCGTATCTTCAGCCAGTCTCTTGATGTCGCCGCCGTAGAAGCCGACGGAGCCGCCCATCATGTACATGGCGTTCTCGCAGCAGCGTTCCAGCATATGCGCCAACGGCAGGAAGCTGATCAGTGTGTCACTGGACGTGATCCGATGGTCACCCATCTGCATCAGCACCGCGCATATCGACGCCATGACGTTCTGGTGCGTCAGCATGACGCCCTTGGGGTTGCCGGTGGTACCGGACGTGTAACATATCGTGCAGAGGTCGGACGCCTTCGGCGGCAGCTCCGGGTGGTTCTTCTGGGCGCCGAGACGTTCGATGTCATCGTACTTGTACAGCTCGACGCCGCGGTTCTTCGCCCGCTGGTTCGTCGCTGGCCTCGTCTCCTTCACCACCACCAACTTCCGTAAACACCTGTCGAGATTAGGGAACGTTGAAGGAGCGTGGATCGAACACAAAGTTCTTTAGCGATCGCTATTTCGCTGAGCTCTTGGCACTGGTACAAATTAACACTTGCAACGTCGCGCTTTTAAAGGCACACAAGACCGATGTGAGTGTTTCTTTTTTGGGAAGATCAATGCATGACCGCATTTGATTTCCGGTGAGACGGTGTGTTGCGTCATCGACGAAAAGTTATTGTAGAGTATTATAAGATTTATAAAAAAATGTGTCATTATAAAGGTAGTGATTGCGGAGACGCTCCGCATACATATTTAAAATATAGCCGAGGTCTTGCGAGTAATATTTCTAATCTATTGATTAAAAGAGCAATTTTCTTCAATATAATCTAAGAATATACTTGTATAAAAAGTCTATCAAATAATCATTGTTTCGGCAAATGAGGCTAAATTATGATCTCTTCTATCACTACGCTAAATTAAGTATCGTTTAATATTTAAATACGCAATTCCATCAATAATCGATAGCGCGGATATAACAGATTGTAGTAATGTAGTAACGCTAAATGAATTTCACGAGAACACGTGCCATTTATTGCTGTATATTGCTTTCACATTTCGTATTAAATTGTTTAACAATTTTTAGTTTTTGAGCATCGGCTAAATGTAAAGCATAAAAAATCACATAAGACTGAAGAAGTTGAGCACGTAAAGTGTGTTTTAGAATTATCAAATAAATAATTGTGTGTATGTGTATAAAATTAGCTAAGAAAAAATATTTTAACTACAAAATTTATATATAACTAAAAAGGAAGAATTAGAAAAGACAATCTAGTGTCGTTTTAAAAAGAATGCGATATTGCAACGTACCTCGGTGCTTTGTCAAGGAGTAAATTGCACTTTTGGTCATCTTCGCACACCACAAGATTTATGTCAGCTTGATTGATGATGTATGCACAGGCGTCCGGGCCCAAGGTGTCGTACAATGGCACTACTACGAGCGAATATGTGTAGCATGCTTGCTCGGTGAGAATCCACTCCGGACAGTTCTGACTGTACAGGCCTACTAAGGTTTGTTGACCAGGGGTCAGCCCCAGAGATACTAGGCCGGAACCAAAATTCTTCGCCCTAAGCAGCGTCTCGTTGTAATGAAGCCATTGGTAGGGTTTGTTGGGCCCATCTCTCCACCCGAGACAGGGACCATTATCTGCGATTTAAAGAGGGTATATTAGATATCAGTCAAGAAGATTAATTATTTAAAAAAACCTAGTACAAGAAAGAAACAGAAACATAATTTTGTTGATGCAATTTGTACAGTACAAATTAATTTCTAAAGTATCTTAAATATTATAAATATTTTATAGGACATTTTAAGATAAGTTGGAAATTTTAGCTTTTATACTATTACAGAAAAAGGCTATATAAAACTAATAGATCTCAGTGAGGATCCTATTTTATATTGTAACAAACGGGTAGATATAATTTAACATACTTAAATGAATAAATTACGATGTATTAAGTCATTAACTAAGTAATCCAGATCGCATTTAGATCACGATCAAACTAAGCACATACTTAGGACAGCGCAGCATAGCTTGTCGTATATTAATTTTATTTTAGCAGGATAGATAATCTTTGAAAAACATAGCTCATCGTATATTAATTTTATTTTAGTAGGATAATCTTTGAAAAACAAACAATAACATATCTTTCAAAAGATCGCTACACTGAGTTGTATTATCATCTAGACGTGACCTGGATTACTTAGTGTTAGTTATATTAGTGACCTAAAATATCTTATCGCTTATTGAAATTATGCCACGCTTTTTCCAGAAAGTAGAGCTGGATAATACATAAAAGAAGAGCTGAATAATATATTGGATTTTATGGACTATTTCGATACCGGATGAGAGAGGATTAACGACAATGTGGCACGTGTGGATGACGATCTTTCTATACGATTGCCAAGCGTGCGTGGCCAGCAAGATTATCGATTTTCGGACGCATCTGTCGTCATCATCATTGTCGTCATCGTCATCTTCATCGTCGTAGGTCGCGGGTGTAGAACGTGAAAGGGGGGGAGAGCCGCGACAGGTGTCGACTGAGCGGGCGTGGATTTTGCGGCGGTGGCAAAAATACGAGAAGATGTACCCGAAATAGCCGTCAACCTTCATCGAAAAGGTCGTCGAATCGGCTGACGACGGGCGGAAAGGCGAATAAATCGCGTCGTAAAGCTCGGCGTTTGCCGCTCGTTAGAAAGCCAGTCGCGCGCGCCTGCTCGCTCGTTTTATAGCGCGACCGTGCCACGGCTTACTTGCCAAACGAACCGCTAAATCGATGTAACGCACAATCGCGGATGTTAAGACGTTCAACGTGAGGTCGCGAGCCTATCGCGCGAATCTGCCTTCACAATGTAAATTATCGATCCATGATTTTGCAGGACGTTTTCTTGAGCTTTCTTCCTCACAAGCGTTGCAACCGACTGACACCGATCGAACCCCACTAAATTTTGATTAACATCGGGAACAACCCTGCATGGCTTATCAACGATTAGGAAATTGGCCCCGTCAAAGTCACGTTAATTCTTTCAGAAGAATGAACTCACTGGACTCCTTGGCGCCGCGACGGAAACCCTCGTAGAGGGTGCGCGTATCCTCGTGCAGGAAGGTGACGAACTTGCCCTCCTTGCCTTCTTTGTAGAACCTGGACACCCGGATGTGCTCATTGCCCTGCGAAACAGAGAGTGGACGCGATTGAGTGAAACATACGTGAGATTCAGCAGGTCGGTCACCATTACGTAACCGACGCGTTGCAAGTGCAATACTAAATTTAGCCGTGCGGCACACGCATATCGATGCGTGCGGAGCAGCTGATTACGCGTCTGCTCGAGGAGGGCAGGGTGCAAAGGGCGCGGATGAAGGGATGGCTGCGTATGCATATCGCACAGTGCGTATATCCGTTTGCTTTCTATATATCGATCTCAGCTACCGACCGACGCACGCTTCTTTCGGTTTCATCGACGTGCTTGTGCAACATGCGACCACCCATATACAAGGTGTCACGGAAATAGTGTACACACCCCCTTGATCATTTAGCGAAGGCTCCTTAGCAAAAATATTCGTATATCTGTGCTCTTACGAGCGACGCAGAGAATGAAACAGTTCATTTTATGTTAACGTGCAGTAATCGCGAGATGCTTCGCTGAATCTTACTTGTAATTGGGAGACAGTCAGAAGTCACAATCGAATGTCACTCAGCATCACGTACGATATTAAATATAATGTTAGATATAATTTATTAAATTAAAATCAATTAAAATCTAATATATATTAATTTATATTATTTATATCTGTGTAATAATAAAATTAAACTTAATTTTATATGTGATATAATACACATATTAATTTTTACAAATAATTTGTACTTCCTATCCAAGCCATTGTGCGAAATCTACTTTCCAAGTGCCGCGAGACTGTTCCTTACAAATTTGCGTCGAAGTTTCGAACCATAAGATATGGTGCAATCGATAGAGAGTAAGGTAACAGCGTTCATTCATCTTCTTTGAAAGCCAATAGAACGCGCCCGATCGAAATCACCCGACATTCTACCCTTTGTCTACGTCTACGATTCTGGTCACGAAGTGCATATCGACGACCTATTTGCAAAGAGAACACGGAAACAATTGCTGTTACCACATTGGATGCTGCAAGTATCGAAATTACTATAATTGTATCTGTTTCTTATGAACTCTGCGGGAGAACTATGAATTAAAAGGAATTCATAGAAATTTTTGCGGCGTTACGCGAGATCCTCGAAACACGGGGTTCGATCTGCGGCTCGCACTAGATGAGTCGAGAAACGGATGGACCATCGCGCGACCGCCAAATGAGCACTCTCTTCAGCATCACCGCGAAAGTTTTGCATCATCACTGCACCTTGACCGTGTCGGATTGATCGCCGAGGTCTATCGGCGGATGAATCGGCTCGTGGAAGAAGCAGCTCGACGACATGCTGCATGTAGACGCCGTCGGCCTCTCACGAGCTCTTCTCGAGTTCTTCGGTTCACTGCCGGACTCTTCAGCACGAAAAATACGTAGGTCGGACCAGCCGGACCAACACGCTCGCGGCCACTGAATTCGCGTCGAGCTTGTGGCCAAGCTTTTGGCCCGAGCTTTTGGCTCACGGCGCGGGTGTCACGCGGACGGTACCGTCATCGGGGGGTGCTCTACCCGGGAACACGAGTGCCATGGCATGTTGTCAGTACTATCGGTCATCCTGCGTATGGTTATCGCAATTTAAGTACATTTCCTATCACGTAGAGCTAATATACAAAATTATAAGAACCTGTGGGCGTGAATGTAATTAATATCTGTAATTGGGAGAAAACTTTGAGTATATAGTCAGCAGAATATGTTTACAAAAGTCCAGCAGTTATGAAAGTTCAGTAAAAGTTTAGTAGCTACATTCAAGTTCGAATGTTTGCTGTTGATATTAGCGTGAGATTATCCTTCATTGCTTGCTTGAAATTATTAAATTGAACGTAAAACTATTCCTGCTATTTACAAAAGCGAAATTGAGTTTAAATGTTTAAATATACACATTTAAACTCAAGCATTCTAAATTTACTACAGAATTTTTATATTTTATTTGAGAGAAAAATTCTACATAAAATATCAAGAGTCTACGGCAAATTGAGATTACTTGAATTTAAATGGACATATACATACATTTTTTAATAAAACGTTAAATATTATTATGTGAAGTATTAAAAATAAATACTTAAAAAATTTTAATCAAAGTCTACTTAAAATTGAGAGAACCTAGAAGACATTTAAAATTTGGATACGTCAAAAGTATTATAATAATTATCGCACGCAAGTATCAGTTATCGTATGCTAAATATAAAAATGGGTCACACAAGCCACCGATTAGTGGAGTTAAAAAGTGCGATATATAATAACGCTTTATTTTAAACATTCACTCGAGAGAAACTTTTGATCATATTAAAGTAGAATCGCGTATATCATAGAGCATGGGTGTATCCGATATGCTGACAGCATCAGCACGGCATCGGCAGCCAAGCGATCAGTCTCATGAGAGCAAGGCCCATCCTCCGCACGAAGCATCCTCGACTGCGTTTAAATATAAAGCGTCACGGGGAACGTCGTCGTCCTCGACGCCGAGAAATTTGGACGGGCGCCAGTTTGGCCGATCGACGCCACGCATTGACAGTGCCGGAGTTCTTCGCGATGCTTTCTCTCCTTCCGCATGTAGTTCTTGTCGTGAGTGAAGCACGGATATCCTCTAAAAACCTCAGGATGGTCTATCATTACGCCGCATTTTACGGCACGTCAACTGGCAGACGTGGAACTCGTCGAGGAAACCAAATGCTCGTCAGCCGCTTTGTGAGTCATTGGCCGGCAACGGCGGAACGTGAAACGAAAACCTACTGAGGGATAACGTGATGGACAGGTAACGCAAAATGTTACGTTGCCTCGAACCTAAACTATTTTACGTCACTTAAGAGACGCTCCGTCAGGAATACAAGACGTTTCAGGAATTTCCAAGCAAGTTGGACTTGTGAAATGTTAAAGTTTATCAAGAGACAGAGAGCGCGTTTAGCATATTGAATCAAAACAACAAGTAGATTAGGTTGACATTCGCCAACCGATGTAGATAAGGGAGACGATCGATATCGGGATACTTAGGCATATATGTAGAAGTTAGTGAAAAAACGCAGGCTTTCTTCAGTAATGGTGACCAGCTCAGAAATAATACAGTATTACGGCATACGGAATGCCTTGAGACCCAACGGGCTACTTTCTACTTATTGTTTTCCTTTCCCGTATCATTCTTGGGTTCTTTACTCAATTTGATACGTTTTTTTTATCTAGTTTTGCTTTTCTGTTTTATTAATTCGTAGAGATAAAAATTGTTCCGGTAAATTTAGAATAGATCGAAAGATCTATTTTAAAGATAAAGTCGTAAAGAATAAAGTTAGCTATCGAATGTTTATCTAATTGAATCTAAAAACACAGTTTGTATGTACGTAACACTCTAAAGAAATGAGATATAAAATTCAATTCTTATATTATAAATAAAATATAACGAGGACGATAACAGAGAAATTCAGAACTACGTACAAATCTTACGAATGCAGAACGGATGATAATAAAACATACTTAACTTAAACGTCTTGGCATACTTATTTTAGATAATCACAGTGATCTGAAAAAGCACGTATTTCAAGTTCAAGATCGATATCTTGTCCCTCGCATTGTGAGGATCCAGAGGAAAGCTTATGTAAACCGATAGCTGAGGCGAGACGAGAGGGTCGCTACGACCCAATTGGTAAAGTTAATCCGGAAAGCTCATTCCCAGCAAACACAGTCATATAACAGTGATATTGCCATAATATAACAGAATGTACACGCAATATAACATGTTCGTTACATGTAATGTATATGTTAGTTGTAATTTCCCACTCAATCGAAATTGCAGTAATATAACAGTAATATAACGTGTTACTAAAATGTTACTTAAATGTTATATAAATGGAATATAATTATTCTTTCTTCCTCTTTTTACAACTACAGGTTTGTGTTTAATTTATTTTCCTAAACGTTATGCAGAAGTCAGTACTTTGCTCTTATTTATTATTCGTTCAAAAATGTACCACTTCATTGTAGAAATAAACTTATAATACAAGTTGTATCGTGCCGTGATCACCGTTCTTATATATATTTTGTATCATATTTTGCATACGAGAAACGGAAGCCATCTAGTGGACGACTCGACATCTGTATGTTAAAAATGGTATATAACATAGACATAATATGCAAATATTACAGTTATATAACATCGCATATTTAAGTTATATTACTGTTATATTATTATAACCAATATATAACAGAGCAATATAATAGTTTTATAACACAGTTATATTGCAGTTACAAAGAAAATTATGTAACTTTAACATTAATAACATATAACAGTTGTTATATTGCGTGTTACTTCTGTGTTATATAACAGTTATATTTTGTGTTTGCTGGGTTATATTTGCAGTCAGGCTTCGAAAATAACTTTAGTAAAGACGAAAATCCGGTTGCAAAGGATTCTGTCATGCTGTGATTACCGTTGAATATGTTGAATATTCGTCTGCCGATATTTCAATGAATCACCGACAATATAAAAAATTGTTGATCATCGAGCACAAGAGGAAAAATGTCAGAAGAAATGTCAGACAACTCTCGCTTCATCTACTGGCAAATTATACTTTTTTTGGAATATATGATGCACGCTTTCATAATGAGTCACTCGTGTATTTTAATCGCATCGTTTTGCGCAGTTTCGCCGTTTTAATAAAGTTAAGAATCTCGTATTAGGAGTCTTATCTGTCTAGAGCGGAGACTGAAGAGTTCTTTAATTGACAAGAGTGTTTTGGAATAAATGATAAATATATCAATTTAAATTGCTGCGAATATTTAATCGATTCGTATAAGTAAACAAATATCAAGCTAAATCATTTCTTGACCAATATGTATGATGTGTGACATAAAATACCGAACTGCTCCACTTTCCTGCGATAACGATAATACATCGTGGGTCGTTGCATACATTGATGTACATCTAACACGTTAACGGCTTAAACGATTGGCCAACAACGACTGACGCAGGAGAAAATAAATACAATAAAAACTGGACGATAATAGAATTGCGCATGTAAAAGGAGAAATACATATCGATTTTGTGTTGCGTATAAGAGAACATGGACAATTTAATACACACAGCTAATACGCTATATTTAACTAATCTGTCCACAGAGTTAAATTGTCTGTATTATTGTTGAATTTAAATGACATTATCAGCAAAACGTCGTAATTTTCCGTCAGGCGCGATGGTATGAAATCAAAGTCAAGCAAAGTGTGTGTATTCTTAATAACACTTCTTACTTGTTTTCATTACTTATATAATCGTACTGATAGCGTTGGAGAACGAAACTAACAAAAAGATAACTAATTTCCGCATAATTTTTAATTTTTTCCATATTTCTGCTGTCACTGATACACATTCCATGTTTAATACTTCAAAGCGTGAATATGAATATATTCTTCTTCACTGCACTACGTAACTCTTGCACTCGAAATAATAAATCTGCGGATACTAGGTGCAAAGAGAAAAACAAGTCTGTTGCAATAGACCGGGTAGTTAACGGGCAAGACGCGTACCTACTTTTGACTTCACTTCAAGGTCTCTCTCGAGTCACATGAAGCGCGCGCTTTCGATCAGGGGCACCTAAAGCCTCCTCCGCGAATTTTTAGCACGGTGAGACATTCAGTGTGAAATTACGGCTAGCGCGTGACGCACGTGTTTGCATGTGTCGCTTACCGGTAAGAGAAGTGCCTGAGCGTCGAGCGGGAAAAGTGGTCTCTCGGCTGTCGGTCTGGAAGCCCAGTAAGCCACCCCGGTGACGACGAGGGCACCGGCCGCGCCGCCCAGATAAGGCAGGTAGTCCTCGAATTGAGACTGTAACACTTCGTTTAAGATCGTTTGAACCGTTCGAGAGAGAGAGAAAGAGGAAGGGGGAGAGAACAACTGGCAAGCTTACGTAATCCGCTATGACAATACCTGCATGACGACGACGTAGTCTGCAGGTAGGTAGGTAGTACAAAGTGCGTAACTCTCTCCGCGTCGGGGACGAACGGCGATGCTGGCCGTGCGTCACGCTTGCGAGTCGGCCAACGATTCCGCTCGGCCGGGGCGATCGGCGAGACGCCACGAGCGCGCGTCCCGCTCCGGGGGCAAAGTTAACGATCAGTGCTCGGCGAATGAGGAACGTGCGAATTCGCTCATGTGCAACGATCGGCAACGATCTACGAATCCCGTTATCGCGCGTGCATCGCACAGCCGGTGGAATCGTACGATATTTGTGCACTTTGCGCTTTCTGCGTGACTCGTCACGATGACGGCGTTGTATCCGCCTCGCGATAACGACGAAAATATGATAAATTGATAATCTGCCGAACGATAACGCGAGGAAACGCGAGAGCGGGTAACGAGGGCGAAAGCTAGAAAGAGGGAACGCACGAATGGGACGTACGCACGAGCGTGCGATACGCCGGCACGCGGCCGCACGCCGCACACACACGCCTCCTCGACACGCACACCCCTCGCACAAGTCGATAGCGATATCGTGTACTCACTGGCGTAAGGGAGCGAGTTCCGCTGCGATCCTCCGCACGAGGGATGCCGAGAGCCTCCAGAGTCTCGTAGGCGCGACTCGAGGAACCGACAATTCGGAGGATGGCACTAGGGGTGGTCGGCTTTCACGGCCGGGACAGTGGCTCAGGTCAGGGCCACGGCATGGCCGCCCTGCCGCTCCGTTTTCTTCGTCGTAGAAATCGCCCGTTCGCTGGCTCGAACTGGCACCCTCGAGCTTCGCGTACAGCGGATGCGGATCCCCTTACTGAAGTGTGGAACGCGCCGCCATGACGTCACCCCGCGCACCGCGGCGGCGAGGACGGCGAATCGATGCCGGAAGGGCGCTGCGACGACCACCCTTCTTCGTCACCACTCACCGGGCGGCAGCAGTCACCCGGACGGAATGGTAACCTACCCCCCACGCGGGGCGCACGCGTACCCGCCACTGCACTGACTCGACGTTGGCGTCGTCGTCGTTGCACGCGCGCCACGACGCCGACGCCGACCGGTCGAACACACGGTACACCCCTGCATTACCATGTTGACGGGATTTGATATTTATATCCAATCCCTGGCAGAAGGAAGCGGTAGAGAGATTTATAATGTGCTGTTGTGTAATTCTTTGATATACAGAGCACGATTCATAAAACGTTCTCTGCTTGTTGAGCGTAAAAATACAGAAAATAAATCGAACGTGTGGTGAATCTAATGCTTTAATCCTCCAATCGATTTATGAAATATAATTTACTAACATATGAATAAAATGATTTTTTATAATAAATAATGTCCCTTTAAAGTTTTCAGCACGTAACTGCCCGGCCTAATAGAAAATATTTCGAAAATATTTGTTTAACGATTTCAATATAATAAATTCTTGACACATTTAAAAAATGAAAGCAGCTTGTATTACGTAACTAGAATCTGTGTCACGATTATAGTTTTCGAAGACCTCCACTTATACGACCTAAATTTAGAAAGATTGTTAACGATGACACAGCAAAATTGATATCTATCATCGTATAATTCGCTGCTGGCATTATCAGGAGCGACTTCCCTCCATTAAAGATACCGACGAGTATGCAGAGTTGCTCAGTCGAGTGGTAGTCTGCGGTTGATAAGGGGATTCCAGGCGGTAACTTCGAACGCCTTCATTGGCGGCTATTTGGAGAGAACGGTCCTTCAACCGGAGCACCCACCTCCGAAGGGTCCAGCGTTTGCAGTCCGGAGTAGAACGGCATCAGTATCGTTCAATCGTTCCTTCAAGAACCGGTTTCAAAACGAGTGACGGCTAAAAAATAGTTGTGTAAAAAATCTAAATAGTTATAAACGATTTTTACTTTATCACGAAAAGGGAACAGAAGTCGTGGAGCGAACGTTTCTTCAGCAATCGTATTTTCATCGTCATAAGTGATTTATATTATTTAAACTAGACTAAAATATATATTTATATTGCGCGCGTCAACGTAGGTCTAACGTGTGCAAAGTGCGATATTCTAACGTTTGAAGAGAAAATGTAGACGTATAAACTTTTATTTTGATCCATTAGAAAAAGAGGGATTGTGAAGGAAACATTGCGTAAATTATTTTTTAAAACGCGAGAACGTCTCAGTTTTCGTACATTTTCGTTTCAATTGGACCGGTATACATTGAAAATTATATACATAATCCACAAAGTGCAATTAATATTCCATCTTTTTCTTCACCGTTTCTTTGGAATTTCTTTTCTAAGTCCTATGGCTAATCCACCCCCATTCGAAACACGTCGGGGGTTTACTATGCGAGCCCCATGGTACTGGTTGCTGCTGATCCTGGGCACATTTTGCATGTGTTGTTTATGGAAGACCGGATCGATTAGTCGCTGGAGGTCCAGCATGCGCGCCGAAGCGTTGATCCACTTTGATCTATCGATCCCGTCGTCGTCCTCGTCGATGATATCGCATCATCCTCCTTTTGATAGAATCGACACGAGGTCATCGCGCGATGTCGCCCGAAGAAAGCATCGGGGAACCTTGTCGAGGTACATGCTGCAGCTGTACCATCGGCGTCCGGACGCCGACGTCGTCCGCGCGATCCAACCGGTGCACACTTCTGGTCCACTCTGCGACGGTGGCAGAATTCTGGAATTCGCGATTCCGTCCGTGGACGTCGACGAGACGCTAGAAGCCGCGGAGTTACTCGGAGTCGCTGGCGCGATAATGAGGGTGCGATCATTAACCGATCAGTCAACGAGAAACGCAAGCGAGGAGATCCTGAGATCGAGGAGAGACGATGCTTGGCGAGCCTTCGACGTCACCTCCGCGGTCGCCGGCAGGAGCAATGGCATCGTGAAGCTTTACGTTCACGGTAGACTAACGTATCGTCCTTACGGCGACAGTCCGATCCTCCTGTTGAACTACAGTAAAACCAGAAGGGCCGAGCGTCGTCGTCGGTCCGCGGACGACCAAGAGGATACCGAACGTTGGGAAGAGAGTATGCCTCGTAGACGACGCCGGAACAGTTGCCGTCGACGTCCCATGTACGTCGACTTCGCCCTGATCGCCTATGATGAGTGGGTGGTCGCACCACCGGGATACGAGGCCTATCAGTGCTCCGGCAAGTGCTTCTTCCCTTTCGGCGATCATCTCAGTCCGACCAAGCACGCGATAGTGCAGACGCTGGTGCACGGCGCCCTTCAAGCCAGCGAGGAGCTCGGCGGCAGCAAGTTCGTCGGTAGGGCTTGCTGCGTGCCCACCAGACTGGCGCCTACGAGTCTGCTCTACCTGGACGCCAGTGGCACTTTGACCTACGAGTACGGTTACGACGACATGGTCGTTTCCGAATGTGGTTGCCGCTGATCGAGTTGTGTTGCGTTGAATGTGAGCTTTTTGTATTTTATTGTAACAACCTGGGCGCTTATATCTGTATCTTGATCACGCGCAAATCAGTACAGTCTCAAAAAATTACAAAACATGCAAAATATAGACGCAGTTGAACCTCGACGTAATGAGCGTTAGAGAGGAAAAGCCAAATTTATTATTTTCCTCATAAATTATATCTTGAATTCTTCTCTCAAATAGGTTCTATGTATAAAATATGATCTTTTTTTTTTAATATAAAGAATTGTAACGATTATCATATAACTTTTATCTAATATCATTATTGAAATGGGTCAAACTGAAGAATTTTCAGAAATTCCATATCCTTGTTCTAAAATTCTGATATTGTCTTTGATACGAGCGACTTTGATTAATTTTCGATATTATATCGAGGTCCAAATGCAAATTGCACATATATGTATAACATAGACACGAACATTGCCGCATTGTCATATTTCAATTCTCGGGTACTTCTATTCTTACGCACTATCGAGGTTCGCAACGGTAAGAAAACAGTTTTAAGTTCTTTATCGATCACTTATATCGATCATTAAAAATTAAAAAGTGTCACAGAGAGCAGTTCTTGATGGCGCTAATTTAACTAACCGCGAACTTCGCGCACATCTCGTTGTTCTTCTGGTTAAGCCTGTAGGATCTGCCGGGCGCGAGTGTTCTTGAACGGCGCGTCTTCCTCAGCCTGTGCCGGCTGCCGGGTATTCGCTCGATCTTGTACACTCGTTGCCTTACCGTGGTGTCTGGCTGGCTTAATTTCATGCATAGCGCCACCGATCCAGAAAAGTCCAAATCGGTGGACAGCTCGAGTTTCGGTTCCATTGCTACGGAGAACTCTGCTTTGCTCTGCACAAAGCTCGAGTGCACCTTGCTACTGCCGTGAATCATCACCCCTCCATCCATCTCTACCAAGGATTGCGCGTTTCTCGACCAGAGACTCAGCTGGATCTGGCCGGCCAAGTCGAAGCTTACCGCACCTTGAACGTCCATCTCAGCGACAAAACCGGATCCCAATGGCACGTACTCGCTGTGGCTGTAGAGGGAAAGGAGAGCTTGGAAGGCGGGAGTCCTCTCGGATGCTTTACCGGACCACACGTGGCCCATCAGTTCACTCTGGCCGGAGAAGAATACGAAAGGTCGCACGCCGACACTCAGCAAGTCGATCTCCATCCCAGCAGTGGCCACCTCATTGTCGGCTTCCTCTTCGTCGTCATCCTGACTGGAGACGAAGCTGCCGAGACCGCCGGCGAACAGTCCTAGAGAGAACATCGCTTGCCGATGCTCGTTGGCTTCCAACACCACATCCACGATGCCGCGTTTTAAAAGTCCGGAATTTACCTCCTGCACTGTCACTAGGGAACCGTTGCTGTTAGGCGAACGCAGGAAATTCCTCGTGAAGGCAGTGCTGAGGCCCCTCTGCGCTCGCGTGTGATAATTGTTCACGTTCACGCCACCAGTCGCGTACAAGTTTCTCAAATAATCAGCAAATCGCTCGTTCTTTTCGGCAATCTGCTCCAGACGTTGACTCAGGTATTTACGGACCTCGTACGCCGGATCGTTGCTGCTCAAGTATTCAACGAAGTCGTGCAGCTGCTCCTGGGACGGTTCGCTCTCGAGAATGATGTCCAGCGCGAGCGTTCGCGCACTGCTGTCCTTTCGCGGCCCGCCTATTTGATAGAACACACTGTGAGCCGCGTTCTTCAACTCATCGGTCACCGCTTCGCGCGGAAGAGCCGCCAAGGCTCTCCAAGCAGCAACGCTGATGGGTTTATTGCTGCTCAGCGCGTACCTCAGCAACGTGGGAATCGCTTCTGAGCTCCTCAGGTTCCTGAGAGCTCGCAGAAACTTGAGCTTGCACTCGTCGCCGGTGCAAGTGTCCAGGCCTAGTTCTAGGCTGACTCTCGCCTTCTCGATCATCGCGGACGACCCGTAATGCCGCGCCAAAGCACCCGCAGCGAGTGCGTAGGTCTCAGACACCTTATCGTTCTGCATCGTCTCCTCGGAACGTTTGAGAATGTCTCGAGCGACGTCGATGTGCGGCGTCGGTGACAAAGATAACGCCCACAGGTATCTCTCGGTCTCGTCGCCAATCGCGTCCTGACGGAGAATCTTCATGGCTGCTTGATGAGCGGGCAACGTGGACGCAGAGCCGAATACATCCAACAATTGCATCTTCATGTCGTGGTAGCGCGGCGCCTTCAGAACCTTGTGCAACTCGTCGGGCGAAGCGTTCCTGACTAGAGGTAGAAGCTTGAGGAAGGCCGACGCGGACCTTGCCGTGCCCAGTGCAGATTCGGTGAGCGCCTCACGGTATTCTTCGATCGTTTTATCGATCTGCAACAAGATGCATGTTTAAATAAATATTCGTGATAAAATAAAACCATATTCAAAATGCATTGTTAAAATGCACGAAACAATGCATTTACATCTATATTAAATTTCTCTTGAAATTACTGGCAGTTTACAGTCGGTTTAGCAAATATAGATTTAATCAAAATTTAAATTTCACTTTTACAAGAAGAATTAAAAACTCTCTTGTATCTTATAAAAATCAGTGTAAAATAAATTGAACGAATACTAATTTCTCTCTCTCTCTCTCTCTCTCTCTCATCAGTTATTTTCAAAACTAGAAGCAATGTTTAGAAAGAAGCGTTCGTAATATCGTTACAGTAATATTTAAAACACGTAGATAACGTGTGCGCGACGCATTTTTCTGCCTACTCTTTCAGTTTTATGCGTTCAATGCGCTACAGTCATAAATCACCTCGGCCAATAACGTTAGAGATAGACGCTCGAGCTGGCATTCTTACCGTGGGACATCCTGCGTCGGGACATATGGTGGGTTCCAGTTGGAGTTCGATGTTCGTCTCCCTGTAACCCGGTTGGAGAAGCGCTATCGCATGCTTCAAGGAATCCGCTTGAACTGTCTGGGTCGCACTCACTACCTGCGGGTTCCACTCCAGCGTTCTCTCGGATATAACAACCGTGCCGATGTCCGACTTGGCCACCAACGTCATTCTATGCTCTTCACGGTCGAACACATGCTCCGGTAACAACGATTGCGTCAGCATGTATGTGGAATTACGCCAACTTTCCAGCTCAACAGCGAATATCGGATTTGGATGCCGCCTCGGAGGCGGTAAAGTGCTCTGCGTGCAGTTGCTTTTCTGTTTCTTGATGGTTCTTTCGTCCGAGGACACGTACAACACGTCGCAGAGACCGGATGCATCCTGTTGGCGCACCTCGTCGTCGAGCGTCCGATACTGGAAGAGACTAGCTAGACCACGCTTCAGGTTTGCAGACGAGACACTCTCGTCCGGGTCCATGTACACAGCTTGGACGTCGCCATATCGCCAGACCACGAGGAATGGTTTCTCGACCACTTGATCCACCTTGGACGAGTGCTTCACGAAGTCTTCCGGCTCCGGAGCACGGCGAGATTTGATCCACAACTGCTGCGATAACAGCTGAAAGAATGTTTGCTCGTTACACGTGCCTTATCGTGCCAGAGTTTACGACAGCGAAAACTCGAGGATTTGCGAATTATCAAATCTAGAATAGTTGTTCGAAATATTTTGCAAATTGTCGATACTGTGACAAAAGAGATCTGCCCGATTTAAAAGAATTCGAATTGCTCTGCGTGAGTGTTCTGCGAATCATCAATTTTCATGTATAAAATATTTTATCACATTAAATTTATTAAGAAGATTAATGATTTTAATCTAACATTGGCTGCGAATCGTTATATTTTATTTTATTAATTTTTATAGCCGCTTAGTGTTAATCTAGTCAATAATCCATTCGGATTTCCTTCTCTAAAAGTTTGATAGAAAATCAATAAAATTATTATTAATAACTGATTTATTGATGAATAAATTCAAGGTTTTTCTTGAAAACTGTTGCTTTCGAAGTATTATTTTATCGGATGTGGGGTTATCATCGCCAAGTCTGGACGACCTTCCTCCGTATCAACGAGCGTGCTTCTTGAATTACGATTTTCTCAGAACAGAAGTTTAATTCTTTGTTCTTGATACAAAGACTTTCAAGGATGTGAATCAAATTTGGGAATGACAAATATAAATATAGATGCTATGCATGCTGGGACGTCAATACGAAATGCTTATATGGAGTCATATAGTTACAACACGTATAAAAGAATGAAACAGCGTGACCATATGGAATGTAATATAATATGCTATCGCATGCACTGTAGATAACTCTTTTTTCATATAGCTAATCATGAATTATATATCTAAATAACTTCCCAGAGAAAATAAATATATAATAATTTATTAAATAAAATAAATTATTAATTAATTAAACGAAGTGCTAAAATAACTGTTATATAACAATTTAATTATTTATTTCTCACAAAAGATTTGAATAATAAGCAGATTTGGAAAATTTTATAAGGATAAATTTATATATGATCATAAAATATTTATGAGATATGTATCATCGTATAATAATGAATCTCTTATGCTATTTCTACATTTATAATTTACATAAAAACGTTGTCTGAAATATGCATATGAAACACTATACATATTTCTCAAACAGCGATACTCGCAAATTAAATTTAAAGCATTAATTCTCCCTTAATAAAAAAACCTTTGCCATAAATCATTAAATTGGTTTTACTGAATAATTTCAATTTTCACTTAAAATGCTTTCTTATCGTTTACCAAAACCCCATTTTCGAATCAAATAAATAGTAACTTAAATCACAAAATTGAAATATAAATTAACACCAATAAAGTCGACGACAAATCCATCATCGAGCAACGAGGGCGATAGCTCGTCCAAGATATTCGCAATCAAACGTGACAGTAAAGTAAGGAAACAAAGCAAACAAACGTCCTACCTCAAATTTGAGCAGAAAGACATTTGGATCATTCGGATCGCGCCATACAGCCGTGACGTCCAGTTCGCCGGTGAGCCTGAAGCCGACGTCGCCCCCACGTTTCGGCGAGCCGGCCTCCCTAAAGATCAACGTGGTCTTCAGCAGGTACTTGTGGCCGCTGCCCGTTTCCCAGCCCCTGATGGCACCGGCCACTGCTGCAAATATCACGCATAATTTCCAGGTGCCCGTCATCGCATCGTGGATTATCGCGTGACACTGGGTAAGATGTGAGGTAGTTTGAGGTAGTAGAACCGGCTGCTCGGCAATGCGACCGATCGCGAGTCAGCGCGTCGACTGACAAGCACATCGGACGACGAGAGGATCGCTCCTCTCTCGTCGGTCTCCTCGCACGAGACGAACTCGAAAGAGAAACACGCGCTAGCAGGATACGCGCCGGCACGGCGCCTCTGTGTGTGTGTGTGTGTGTGTGTGTACATGTGCGTGTGTCTGTAAGTGCGTGTACGCGCGTCGCGATGGGGTACCGTTAATTCACGAGGAGTCCCTGTTACACGAGAACAGGCGAGAACAAGCGTTGCGTGTGATCTTGTTTTTCAATGGATCGACGCGATCGATCGAGATCGGGATTTTAAATGGCTTAATGAATTTCCGTTGGCTCGGAGATTCGCTCTCCAGTCACGGGCTCTCCGTGAGGATATAATTACCTGGTGCCATCTGACAATAGGAACCTGGAAAAGAAATTTCTGCCTCATACACACGTACAACAGTAGAAATGAGGATTGTTATGTGATTTTATAAAATAGAAAAATTAGGCGGAATATGTTTATATCGAATATATAATAAATGTTTCTTCCACTGCTCGCGTGATTTTCGAGAGGACTGAATTGAGTGCGCAATGACAGGGAGGTCTAATAGACTGCTGGAACACGCATGCACTATGCGTGTTCTAATAGTCAAGTAGACCTGAAACTTTCTTTGCATAACGTTATTCATCATAATCGCAGAGAACTCACATCGTTGTCCATTGAAATTTTTCCAAGTACTTGTCAGTGAGATACGACAATCGTGATGCAGCAATCACGTGCTTCCGGCATTAGCAACTTGATGATTTATTATAAACAACTTTATCTCGATCGACACGCAATATCAATTACACGTGCAGTCCAGCAAACGTACATCTGCACATCTTCCTTCTCAATTATTTCTCCCGAAAACGACGTAGTCGAAAAAGATTTCTTTTTTTTATATATCTACTTCCCCTTGTTTGCAAGGAATCACTCTGCCGGCGGTGATATTGGAGTGCGCTGGACGGCGCGGCGGCGGCGCGCACTTCAATGGGTCCCCATGTCCCGCCGGCTCATATGGTGCATTTTTCAATGAATGACTTTCGGAGTAACGAGAGGGGAACCGTACAGGGGCCACAGGAACGTCCGGATGCCGATGCGAGAGGGGGAAGTTCACACGGACAGGGTGGGAGCGACGGAGGACGAGCAGGGGAACCAACAACCGGCGGATAACTCACCGAGCAGCGTTAGAAGATAGACGAGGCAGACGACCAGCATCCTGACCGGCGTCCTGGCCGGGTCCCGTCCCCGATGATCGGTCATCCTTTCCTCGCTCCTGCTATCGTCCTGCACTGCGCGGCCGTCGTGCCGCGACGTCGTCGTCGTTCCGTTCCGTGGACTCCTCTTCTCTCCCTCTGCGAGTAAATACGAATAATTATACGGGGCAGGCCTGCTTTATCGTAGCTCTCGGACCCCCCCGCCTCCGCCATTCCCCTGCTTCCGCGGATCCACTCTCCTACCGGGTCTACTAGGTCCCTTACTACTCGTGTCCTCCCCTCTCTGCTCTACGTAACGGACAGAGGGAAAGAGGAGTCCGGTATTAGAGTACCGATACCGGACTTGAACTCTGCGTCACCGCGTACTGTGAAATGGGTATTCGCGCTCTCGCGCGGAATGCAATACAGTGATCGTTTGATAATACGTCGTAGCGAACAAGATGTCAAACGACAAGATGATACCGTGAAGATAAAAGAGCCAGCACGAGTACGGAAGCCGGCCAATTTGTCCGATCCGGACTGACGAGTGCGCGCTATACCGAGTGTCCCAGGTTCTTCGGTCGTTTCGGAATCGATTTTCCTTCCACGCTTCGAAAAATTGAATCCTTCGTGTAAATTCCTTGAAATGTATGTTCAATTAGTCTTACATCAATCCTAACGGGAGTCTTACCTCGAGGATAGTTAGCTGACGACTGACAAAAATCGTTAGCCAAAACCAACAAGCAATACTAGATAAAAAAAAACATAGAGATAAAACCTTGTGATCGAGTTGGGCAAACAAAACAATTAGAACGTACTTACACAGTGAAATCCGAGAAATCGTACTTGATAAGCGAAATTAAACAAAGTCAAAATGTGAAGTTAAACAGATCGCTCCAAAGTACACAACGCGGTTCCAAGTGTCTTGATAAAGATTGTGAAGACGTTTTTGTTGAATTTAATTTGAATAAAATAAAAAGAAAAAATTTACCTAGTGTGGCACCTCTTTCTAGAAGTATTATAGTAATATTTCATAAGACTTATGGCTCGAGAAAACTCACTCAGACTAAGTCAAGGTTCACGATAGGAAACGCCGATAACGCGGGACACTCGGCGAAGATACTTACATGCGATAGCAGGCGGCGCACATCCAGTTTGTCTCGGTGAATCAGCTGTTCGATGATGTTGCTCGGCCACGTCGAAAAATTGCGTTTCACCCGAGGAACGAGCAACTGCTCCGGAAATCGGGTGTTTCCTCGGATAGAGCGGATCGAAAGACGCGCAATTCCAGCAAACTCGAGGCTCGTCAGTGCGGGACCGTTGAACGAAATTGCACGCACGGGAACGAGATAATACGCTTGATGGATCTACGAGACCACTGTCGTGCGACCGAAAGCGACTACGTCAATCGGGATCGCGCTTTGTCCGAGGCGGAGAGTAGCGGACACGCCTGCTAGTATTCTTATCGAACGACCGTGACCTCTGAACTTCATCAGCATCATTATTCGATGCTGATCTCTCAATTGCGATCCTCATTCTTTTTGCGGCCTGCTCGTGGTGTGCGGATAGAAGCGCGGAACGTTGCGAAATGAATGCGATATCAGTTTGAATATGCTGATCAATTTCCATTTATGCAAAATCGATTGACCTGTCGACAGGCAAGGACGATTTGTGCGCAATAAGTTAGGCGGACAAGCACAAATTTTGTATGTTATAGTTAAATCGTGGCTTAAAGTGTTATGTTGATAATTTCTTCTTAATTTTTGTTATAATTAATTAAGCTAAGAATACTACGACAATGTAAAACAACTTAAAAAGACATGGCCGAACCTTAATTTCTTATTTTGAATTAATTACTTTATACTGCATCGTTTTAGTATTTTTATTATTGTATTTTGATTTATTTAGACATTTTGTGCATTGTTAGTCACATATTAATAAATGTTTTCTGCAAGCATTTGATTGAATTGATGTTTGAAGGAATATCCTATATCTTTGATTCATAAATTTGAAATTTGAGAAACTCGATATGCGCGTCGATTCATAGGGTGCTCAGTTTCAACCGAGCTCCTTAAGATGGCACAGCGATCCAGTTCCTAGAATGCAGTATCTTACTTTGATAAAAAAGCGCTTTACAATAAATTTTACGCAATTCTTTACCTACACAATTGTAAACTTAAATTTTTATTAATGCAAAGTTTTGTAAAGACAACTTTTCGCTTCAAAATAAAGATAATAAATGCACGTGGAAAATGACGCTAACTAGCGTTAGAATTGTGGAATTGTAAGCTACTTCTTTAGATCGATAAAATTAACTTTTATCGGCAATAGAAGTCATTTGTATGACAGATATATGTGCGTCAATTTTATGTAATTTTATGCAAAATACATAATGATAAGCTTTAAGTATCAATTTGCAGAACCATTAAAATTTCATAAATGTAAATAATACCTCATGAATTACCTTTATTTCTAATAATCGGTTCATCGACTGGTTATATAATCGGAAATGCAAAAGTCTATATTTCAGTTATTTATTGCAATGTTGTCATAAGTAATTTTCTAAATTTAATGTGTGCTATTACTCTATCCATTATATTACATGTTATAACATACACATGAATAAGTAAATTCGCTAATTAACTGCTCAAATATATATGAGTAAGCGTAATGGACCATAATATCGATAGCAATGGATAAGCTTCGACTTCTTTTCGTGCATCACTTTTGGATTGTTGCAAGAATATCCGTAAACGATAAAAGGAGAGAAAAAAGGTGTTGTGATAAAATCTCGCGTAACATTCTTTCTGCAGCTGTATATAAGATTTTTCACAAGAAATAGGTAATATTTTCAACGTTTCATAATAATGATAATATCACAGCAATTACAAATTATTACAAAAATATTCTTGATGCTTAAATAGCAGGCATAATAAGCAGGGTTTAAAAATAAATAAAAGTTTTATTAACTATTTAGCGTAAAATTTATGATGAATATAAAATATTATTTAATTATATAGAGTCTGTTAATATATTCCTATTATTATAATTTTTGACATATATGTCGCATAAGGTTTTTTATTTCGTAAATTACATTACATTTAAAGATAGTATTTAAAGAAATATTTTATAAGTATAAAAAGGTCATTTCCATATTAAATATTATAATATTAAACATTAAGAATAAAAAAACATTTACATTAATATTAATGCGATCTTTCTGTTTTCCTTTATTTCATCATAATCATCTGTAATAGTAATATATAATAATTAATCAAGTTTAGAATATTTAAAAATTTTGCTTTAAATAAGCAAAATTTTTAAATAAACATTCCAATAAGAATGGTAGAAACTCTCTGCAGTAATATATCAAAGTTCTCAAGTCTACTTATAAATGTAAACTAAAGACATTTCAATGATTTCAATGACAATTTAATTTTGACGTTAATTGTGCAATATACATATACGAAATTAGTCTCTTTTAATTAAAAGTATTCAATTAATCGGCGATACAATTATTTGTCAAACAGGTATCGATCTCTACTCTTCTGCAACTTCCTGTACAAACCTGCGGAAGTAGCCGCTCGGAAACCGCAATGAACGAACGTACCAACAAACGAACCAACGAACGAGCGAATGAGCGAGCGCGAGCGCGCTAAATAATCATAACTCAGAGAGACATTTGTAACGCCAGCCTCTCGCTCGTATTTATCGCTGTTGTTGGACGGTTTGTTGCAGCAATAACGGTAATGGGCCTCCCCCGCCTCCGGTCTCTCGCACTCCCTCCTTGCATCTCCTCCCCGACTTGTTCTCTCTCTCTTTCTCTCTCTCTCTCTTTCGCCTCGCCGGCCACCCCTTGCCGAGCGATTTATCCTCGGGTAATTAGCACGGGTAATAATTAATGCGGCCGCGCATTGTGCTAATTATCAGCGAGAGAACCTTTTAAGAAATGAAAGAACATTCGAAATAAAACGTCGCGAGAACAGCGGGAGAAGATGGGGTGGACACGTCGGTAACGGTGAAGTAGACCAAGAAAGGGTGAGAGGGCGAAAGAAAGAAAGCGGATGGACGGAAAAGAGAGTAGAAGAATGAAAAGAAAACAAGAGGCAGAACAAGGAGGAGGGAGTTTTTCGCGCAAAACCGCACGCGTTTGTACAGGGTGACTCGATGTCGCGTGTCCTTCTATAGTCATGGATGTCATTAAGAATTTCGAATAGAGTTAGAAGACTATTACGTCAAAATTCTGTTAGCACGTAGAATCTTGCACGAAAAAAATTTATAAGATTTTATCATTCATTTATACACTGCCAAATAATTTTGCAATGCTCCTTACTCCTATATATTTAACTGTGTATTATTTGAAGCTATATAAAATAATTTGTGTCTTTTGCCAGAGTCTTTTACGTCCTTCCTTTATAAGTAAAAATCTATAAAACCTGGATTTCTTTAACTCTCTTTCGCCAAAACTTTAATAATCAGTTAAAAAGTGTTTATTGCTAAATACAATTTATTATTACTTTAAAAAAATTATAAAAGAAGAGATGTAAACTACTGCAGCTAATTTACTTCAGAATACTAACTAACGTTTAATATTAACCATCGACGTCCCCAATGCTTAAAAAGTAATCTCTATTTTTCAATTTAATTCTCACGATGTCTACCGAGTATGTCTATCCTGTATCCTGAAAAGATGATTACAGGGCATAATTCTGAGACACCCCGTGTACGGGTTTCGGCCGGACTTGCGCACGTGCGAGTAAAGAAGATCGCGGCTCGTGCGCGCGTTACGTGTGAGAGAGTTCATACGAAACTCACGACAGCCAGCGGAGTCGAGCAGCTATCCATCAGGGTGCTTTTGTCGCCCTAATGAGAGCTTGAATTATTCAACTTGGAGACCTTCTTCCCCTTCATCCGCACCCCGTCGGTTCCCTTCTTCCGTGCGGAGGCGCCCGCCCATCCACGACGCACATACGGGCCCCGCTCGCGACACTTAAGAGTTGTTCATTCCTATACGTATATACACGCGGCCATTAATGCGCCTCTCTTTCCGGTTAATGACAAACCCGAAAGCAGCCCGCTGTATTTAGGAAAAATTAATTTGTATTAGGTTGGCAAATAAGTTCGTTCGGTTTTTGCTTCGGTGCAACTTCTTTCCAATTCACTCTTGTTTTTCTCGACACTATCGCGCAACTTCAGAGTGCATTTGAAAGTACATGTTTCACATAACCTTTCTGTAAATTTAGGTTTGACTAACATCAATATTGTGTGTGCTGCGTAGCTGTAAAAATGGAAGGAAATAACGTGCATTATCGTCATATTTTGCTCTATTATTTCAAGAAGAGCAAACGAGCTGCAAAGGCTCATAAAAAGATATGCCGTGTTTATGGAGATGATGCCTTAACAGAACGCGTATGTCAAAAGTGGTTCGCCAAATTCCGTTCTGGAGATTTTGACGTCAATGATGCGCCTCGCTCCGGTCGCCCGATCAAGATTGATTCAAGTAATGTCAAAGCTATCATCGATAAAAATCCATCCCAATCGGTGCGAGAGATTGCTACAGTACTTAATATGTCTCATACAAGCGTAGAAAACAATTTGCGCCAACTGGGATACGTTTCTCGGCTCAATGTGTGGGTGCCGCATGAATTAACCGAGGCCAACTTGGCCACTCGCATATCCATCTACGATTTGCTGCGGAAACGTCAAGAAAACGATCCATTTTTGAAGCGGTTAGTGACAGGAGATGAAAAATGGGTCGTCTATGAGAATGTAACGCGGAAAAGATCATGGGGACACAGCAGCGAGCCACCACAAACAACCTGGAAGGCAGGATTGCATCCGAAGAAGATCATGCTCTCCGTATGGTGGGATTTCAAAGGTGTCATTTACTACGAGCTGTTACCGTCAAGCAAAACGATTGATTCAACCACATACTGCTCGCAGTTAACAAAATTGGACCAAGCACTCCGCAAAAAACGTCCAGAATTGATAATCGAAAAGGTGTTGTCTTCCACCACGATAACGCCAGACCTCACACATCATTGACAACTCGGAACAAATTACTCAGTCTTGGCTGGGATGTTTTGCCTCATCCTGCGTATTCACCGGACCTGGCCCCTTCCGATTATCATTTATTCCGGTCGTTGCAGAACTCTTTGAACGGAAAATTCTTCAAGGATGAAGAGAACGTCAAAAGACACCTGGATTGGTTTTTCGCCGATAAGCCTCAGATGTTTTACGAACGCGGCATAATGAAGTTGGTGGAAAGATGGCAAGAAGTCATCAATAACAATGGTCAATATATAATTGATTAAAATTTATTTTGTGTATAAAAAAAATTGTATTTTATTCCACCTTAAAAAACCGAACCAACTTATTTGCCAACCCAATACTTAAACAACATTTAAAAAGTATTAAAATATAAGTATAGTGATTATTATGCAGGAACTATCGTAATTCTGATATGCAGATGTCTATGTAATGATGATTAATAATTTTTTTATATAGCAAATTGTTTTAAAACCAATGTAGTCGATATGATAGTAAACAGTTATAGACAAGATATAATCTATATAGTATTCTGTAAAATAATAATAATTTTGTTAGTCAAGATAAAATTTTAAGAAGATACTATTGCTGAGTATTTTATGTTTAATACACTAGAAGAAAAGATTGCAGGTATTATAAAATGAAATCGGATTATTGTTTTAAGATTGAACATGACATTTATAATTATCGTAAATCTGTTCCTTTAAAAATTATCATAATTACCTCGTTGTTATAATATTAAATTTTTCGTATATGCATACGGCAGCGCTTTAATTATAATTAACATATGCATGAATCCGCGCGCAAAATCTATCGGAATATTTTTAACTCTCAAACATAGTGTTACGATCTGGTGGCATAAAATTCATATGCATAACTTTTACGCGGCTCTCACTCCTTCATTCCATTTAAATTTAACAGTTATACGCTGAAATGTATACATCGTTTTTAATGGCGAATATTTCGTACGTTTGTACCGACGGTTCGGTGGCAAAACATTAAACGCAATCAAATGAAAATGTGATATCAAAATAACGTGATGGAATTTCCCTGTGATGTACATTAATAAGTGTTAATAATCACATAAATGCCGTCAAGATATCATATTTCAGTCTAAACGGTTAAGAACCTTAATGAATAATTGGTGGATCCACTAATCCTTAGTGGAAATTGTGTATGTGTCTTCCTGCAGTCAAATTTATTTTTAAATCTCTCGTAATTTTTTATGGATTTTATAAATATATTATTTTTTAACATAAAAATATTATTTTTCATACAAGCAAATCATAAATTTATGTGTTTACGTATCCGCGATATTTTATACGAAATTTCTTCAGTATATAGCAGTACACAGCAATTCTTGGGACTGTTGAATTTTTGTTTCTACAATACGAATAATTTTTCTTTCTGCATCAATACAAATAACAGTAATAATATTGATACGCAATCATGCGAATCAAGACGTAACAGAAGCTAAAATCCCAGAACCATCCCCTAAGCTACTTCCGAATAACGACTACCGGCGAGAGTGCTGTCGACCAATTTCTTAAGAATTTTACAGCCCCGGCTAAACTTTCGTGATTAACTACTTCCGAGTTGTTTTCAAAAGTGGAGCGTATATTACACCCGCTTGAACACTCCCGAGACGTCGTTTTAGCCTCGGCGGAACGTCTAAATACGAGCTTTTACCGGTTGTGTAGTGGCCGACCTCTTTTAAGCACGCGCCCCCGCGCGCATTCATCGCGTCTCTATATGCAAAGCTCATTTCCCACGAGATAATTGCACTGTGATATCGCGTGGCTCATCCTTTTTTACGTCCTGCACGACGAGCAGCTTCACGATGACGTGGGCAGGTGACGACTTTTATTGGGCTTCTTTACGCGCTGCGATGGCTTACGTTATCTTTACGTTACCGCCGCGGCATCGTCCGGAAACTTTCTAAGTCGATAAAGCTTCCGCCAACTACTCACCTTCGAGATTTTTGCATACTTGTACCGTAACCGGATGAAAAGATACGGCTTGCAGTATCGGCATCCCCGATCGGACGGCAAGAGCAAGAGAGACAACAGGGGTGAAAATTATTTTCACGTTTCTCGTTTCATCGCTTGCGAGTTTCATCGCGTTTCTTCTTTAAGCAGGCTAAATTAAGGTAACACGTGTATATGGAATTCTCATCTGTGAGATTTAAATTTGATACACTAAATGTAATCATGCGTGAGTGATTAATTGTCGTGCAATACAAGTTTAATAATTCAATAATCTCGCGCAGAATTCAGAATATTTCTTCGGTAGAATTTTATGTTAATTTTATGATAGGAATTTATATTTTAATATCATAGTGTTTCTTGTACTTCTTTTTGTTTCATTATTACTTCAGCACTAATGCATCATAAAAGGTAGCTGCAAAAAGTTTGTCATGAAAAATACATGTCCGTCCGCGCGTGCATAAAGGGAACATTAGGTAATCTCAAAGGATAAATAAAATCATGAAGTGCAAACTACAATTTTACACCTGCAAAGAGAAATACGTTACATCCTTCCAGTTAATTTTTAATATCTATTTACAAATATATTACCTTTTCTCTCTGTATCTCATAAACATATAGATGAAAGCAACCTCAAGTTTGTTACGGAAAATCTCTTGGTAAAATACCCTATACAAGCTGTCTCTTCTAATTATAAGGGTCATGCAATATCATAAATAGTTCCGAAGTGTCTTCCAGATAATTCGGGATTCTATTCCGTTTCAGGAACCGACAAGACGTCCCGAGATCGTTTCTTGTCGCGAAACGCAAAGTGCGTAATCAGAAAGAGAGAGAGCGAGAACTGACATAACCGATGGAACACCCCAGCTAAGGAATCACGATCGCGAGACGCCGGCGCTAAGGAAAAGGGCCAGGACGTGGAGCGCGAGTGCAGGGTCCGAAGGGGGGCAGCTTGTAGGAACAGGGTGCGTAGGGTGAAGAGAAGGGAGAACGAAAGAGGCGGCTGGGCCGCTACATCCACGAAGCTATTATAACCGCTCGAGCGAATCTCTATTAAAACGTGTTTACACTGGCTTAGGGGTTGACTCAGGCCGCGCGCGCCCCTCCGCGCCCATCCACCCTCGATCCTTGGTTCCAGCCAACTCGGGGTTTCGTGGTGCCACCCCATACACACTCGCGCGCGCGCCTGTACGTACACGCGCGCGCTGGGGAGCTGTGTGTACGGAGTAATGCCTATCTAATTGTCGCGTGTATGAATAGTGAATCCCGGAGCACTCGAGGCTATGAGCCAGATCCGAGCTAACACAAGGGAGGAGCCATATGAGCTAATCTATATTATGATAGCCCGACCTCCGGGGTTGTGCTAGTTCGCCCTCGTCTCTCGTTACCCTCGCTGCTGCTGCTGCTGCTGCTACTACTCTGCACGACACGCGGCTGTACACTACTGATCATTGATGATGTCGTTGCTGGTGGTATAGATACTCTTACAGTACATTCGATTGAATTTTTGATTAAAGTTTGATTAAAGCTGTTTCTTCAAGGATCATTATAAATTTATCTACAATTTTGCAGGACATGATTTTTGTAGCATTAATACTTGTCCCATGAGCAATAGTCCTTATTATGTAGAATTAATATCTGTTATACAAGAAATGTCCTATCAGAAATAAAAGATGAAACAATTGTTTTTCTTAGTAAGATTTCGAAGTAAGGGCAACTGTGGCATTAAACTGTTCAATGCATATCAAACTGCTTCATTATTATTAAGAATTAAAAATTAAAACTTGAATTCTTTGATCACTCTAAGACTGCAGTATTATAAGAAATCTGGATATTGCTGATAATAAGTGAAATTAGAATTCCATTAAGGAAGGGTACTGTGCACATATGTTTAAGCATACATTCGTGTTAGGTCCCTCGTTTTCCTCTAATCCCCGATGTACGTTTATTATTATCCAGTCGCGCGGCTGGTGCGCCCCGTTACATTTTCTGATGAAGTTATATATTATACTGCGAATTCTCACGTGTGGTCTATTGAAATTTCGTATCGCGGTGCGCTGCGCCTTACCCCTCGTTAAATAAGTAATCGCTTGTTACATGCTGAAACTACACGCCGCTTACTTACGCTATACTCGACGGTTACGGGATTGGCGCACCATTTTTTGAATCCCTCGGGTGAAATCTCGTTACTTTACGTTGTTTCCGCGTCAGATTGTTCAGACAGTAATTCTGTAAAATGTAATAACATTACGGTGTTTTACAAAACTTATTATAATATTATATATTCTTCTGAAATTACGTTTCTAATGAGATGACGTAAAAATAAGAATCATTTCCTCATTCTTAATCCCGAAATATATTCTTTTTAGTTTTTCAGCACGATCTTTACGCTCAGATTATTGCATCCTTTATAACACAAAATGTGACGATTAGATTTCAATAAAATTGAATAAATGTATTAAAATCAAACTAAATAACAATTGCAAAATATTACCAAACGTTTAGTACATTTGACTTCTGCAAGTTCATCGCGAAGAAAACCCATGACATAAATCAGCCAGAAGAAGAACAATCGCTGATTATCATCAGTGCCGATTGAGCATCTTCGCGACGCCTCGCTCTTCGACAAAGAGGCACGAAGCGTCGTAAGCTCCTGTTAATTTATCACGACGGAAGTCTGGGGTTGGAGCTACTCGTCGTAATATCTACTGAGCCATCCCTCTCTCATCCCCCGAACGTGAGTTCCGTCCTCCCCTTCTCTCTCGCCGCTCCATCTTCCCGTTCTTCCGCCACGGATGGAAGAGAATGTCTTATTTTATATACAAAGGCCCCCGCGATAGCGTCGGCATTGGAGGGTTTTCGACATAATGTCCCGACAGCTATTAAATGTATATACGCACGCGAAGCAGATGGCACGTGACCACGCGGATGGAAGATGCTGCCGACCGCCCGCTAACTTTTACCGAGTATGTCTAACGCGCTAAATTTACCGTGTTAACCCATCGAGATCGTAAGATCGTGAAAAACATCGAGAGGAATCGCGATTAATTGATTGCCGTTTATAAAAATGTACTGAAGCTACATCTCGTCGAAAATGGAGTACGTGAAAGTTGAGCATTATCAAATTTTCTAGTCAAATATAAAAATTTAAATATAAATATATAAATTATTCAAGTATTCAGTTATTTAATTCAATTAATAAATTCAAATATAAATATAGTATATACATATATAAATATAAAAAAAAGATTTAGATTCACTTACTTCAAAGAAAATTTCTACATCTTTCAGATCAAAGATGCGTATTTTCTATTAATCATTTCATCTTTTTTATTGTATTTTATATTTCTTTCTTTTTTTGAACGGAATTCTGTGGATCGTATGGCACGACAAACAAGCGAAATCCATTTCGCCAACAGATACGGTTAAGTCAAATGTATTTGGGATACGCGTAATCGACTGGGCGTCTCGGAGAAGAGAAGTGGAAAAGAGTGGTGGCATTCCCGGGCGTCGGGACGCCGGACATCGCAATCTCGTCGTCCCGCCCACCCTTCTTTTCGTGCCACTCGACGTGCACCATTGTGATGGTAATATGTCTGGTTGGAATCAGGGTAGGAATTATCGCAGTGTCATTCAAGAATTAATCACTTTTTTCATGTTCTAGCGAATTGTGATTGCAAGCTCCCGTGTATTTTCCAACAAAACTTCCGTTAAGAATATTTTTCTGGCAGTAAATGCGGACCAAAATTTATAGCTTAAGCACCTAAAACTTAATATTGCAGACCGGTTGTAAGTCAATTATTGTAGATAACGTCAAACATAGAGCCAAGCCGGGTTACACGCACTTAACATTAGCATTATTAAACGACAAATTTTTAATTCCGAGCAAATTTTTCCTGCCTACCGAGAAAATTTCGTTACCGACAAAAGTCGCGGCCGAGATATCGGAAATTCGATAACGGCCAGACACTCGCCAACGATAGATAGTCGAACAGAGAGAAAGAGAGACACGCGGCAGCTTCACGGATCAAGAGATAAAAAAGGGATGATGATGATGGGGAGGGTGGGGAATCGGGAGAACAGGATGAAGAGGCACGATAGACACGCTACGGATACCGGAAGGCAAGAGTCGAGGTTGGGTTGAGGGCGCCATTACGTCCGGCCACCCTTCGGTCCTCCACTTACCCCTAACGACGTTCCGGGCAAATAAAAGTTGATTTCTCTCTTCCCTCCCGCTTCACCCGTCTCAGCACCCCGCATTTCTTACCGCCCTCCTCGCTCCTGCTACTTCACTCCTCCCATCCTAGGTATCCCTCTGTGTCTCGTCCGTCCGTTTCGCCGCTTTATCTCTTTAGATGCCTTTCGCCTCATCAGCTGGCACAGGCTATTCGTCAGTACATACATCGTGGACTTACGCCAGTCAATGAAGGAACGTTGGACTCACCGTGCCATTTTTCGCCAGGTTTAGTTTATCTAAATAATTAAAACTTCATCCGATTGGACGAAAACATTTACTGTAGTTATAGCAAATATAATAAAATAATTATTAAATGTTATTCCTCAAAATTAGAATACTAGATGATATTAAGCGTTTTAATAATACATATATGAATACTTTCGAAAAATCAGCGTCTCTGATATATTAACGCATTGTATTATAAATAATTACTTCGAGGCAGTTGTTGAAATGTAATGCGGAAATGCATTACAATATAAACATTAATGTGTGTTGGCTCTTAATGATCGGGGCGTAATACTCACGTGGCACGTGTCGGATCGCTTTCGATAAATCCGGCAAAGCGACCGATAATGATGGGGCGTCACCGGTGCACGTAGGGTGTCCTGTAAATATTTCCGATTACCATCAACGACCCATACTATTCATGATGTAACGCTAAGCGGTCGTAAGCTCCGACGTAAATTCATTTATATTAAAAAGCTACTAACGTTGCAAGACAGATAATTTATTCTCCATAAAAATTACATGAATTGTGTATAATAATGTATAGATATTAAATAATAAATATATTACGATATCATATAATAATATTTATGAATTAATTTTGTTAATAATTACAAAGCTTTAATTTTATTTTAATACACGATTTTAATGCAGAACGTTTGACGATAGGCGTATTTGTTTAACAGTAAAACTTTTTATTACTTTCCTCTGCCAAAATTTAATTCAGCGCTATTTTGCATCACGTTTTCCTAGATTTTAGAAATTTCTATGATCAATTAAAATAATATTTAAATATTAAATATTTTAGTAAGTTTCAAGTTAAATTAAAACATGGTTAAAAAGCAATATTTAAATATATGTATGCAAAAAATGCTCATGAAAATTATCGTTCGCTTCTGAGACATTTTTCATATTTATTATAAATACGTTAAATATCGCGAATAATGAATAATGAATAGTGTATCTCCGAGATCTCAGATCAGACGAAACCGAAAAAAAAGAGCCGTGAGGATTTCGCACGGAAGCGATCAAATTTTGCATCGCGTCAAAACCGCTCGGCTGTCGTACGGCGAGGTCACGCGGTCCGCGTTTTTTCCATTAAGGGCGAAACGAAATGCACGATCGGAGTGTCGCCGACACCGCACGGTTCCGCTACTTTCGGCGGCGTGAGGGCGAGAGTCCGCCGAAAACCGCGTTACTGCGCGTGTTTTCGCGCGCTCCAATCCGCGGCGGATTAACCAACCGGGGGAAACCTCGTTACCCTCTTCGAGCCAACGATGCCGGTGCTCCCTTCATCCGATTCCGTTCCCGCTTTCTCGAGGTAACCGCGATTCCGCGTTTGCAAAGAGCTATACCATTCGCCATATCGAAGCATGGAAATTTTCTATTAACAAAAACATGAGTAACAAACACATGAATAATTCAATTGATGCCATGCATGTGTGGGAGTCCAAGCTACAGTCATTGATATTTTATTTAAACGATGAAAATAATTCGATGACTCAAACACGTTTGTAACAATTAAGTCTTGAGATCTTAAAGTTGAATTAACCGCGGATTTCGTGAGGCGCGCGAGCCAATAGGAACGCGCGTCGCGCATAAGGATTCATAATTCAAAAATGAGGTGCCAGCGGTAGTCAGTTCGATGACGCTCGCCGAGACTTCGCAGCGTGACGTTATCAGCTGTTCGATTATTAATACCGCGTGTGATTATTCAGCACGTTGGCGCCGCTCTTCCACTTTCCGCACCCTGCGATTTCATCGAGCGTTCTGCGGATTCCGTTACAATCGTTCAAACGTTGCAGATTGGTGAGCAAACAATGAATCTTCTCTTCGACAGTTTCGCAGTAGTGATTCCGACGCCATGTCTCTCTCCCTTTCTCCCTCTAATAACGTAAAGCTTAATTAAGACCAAAAGTTCTCCTCGTCACTTTTGAGTCTCCGCTTAAACCAATTCATCGTTAATAATCGGCGTGCAACTATACCTAGAAATGGTGCGCGCTACAAAAGCAATAAAAATAGCATCTATTGCATTCGCGAATGTTTTTCATCGCGCGGTCGAGCGCGACAAATGGAGCGGACGATCGGTCCGCTGTCGATTAATACTCCGCGCCGAAAAAAGGTTCGGTGGGGACAGGTTATACGCGGGAGCGCGTTAATGCGTGTGCCCCGGTACGGCTGAACGGCTGCGAAAACGCGCGCGGCGCGCTACACCGTAACAGTAATAAACGTGCACGCGAAAAATTTTTTATAAGTTTTGATTTATAAACCGTTTGATGTATCGCGTTGCGTATCGCGAACAGCCGAGCGCGCATTTTACATGTACCGGGATATGCATTACCGACGTTTTATGTGTACCCGCGAACGCGCGAGCGAGCGGGCGCCCGCGCGCCCGCGCGCTTTGATCGACGGGAGAGAAGCAGAGCTGATGGAAAAATGCGGCGTGCATAACTCGATTATAGACTGCACATATATCGTCGTCGTGTACGAGCGACGTTTTTACGCATCCGCAACGACAGCGTCCGTGTGCGCGCGGCCGCGGCGGCCGGCTACATTATACCGCGCGCCGTAGCTGCACGCTCGGAAATACCGGTGTTTCATTTGCTCGCCGTAATAACGGTTGGATTATCCAATTAGCATCAATTTCGCATGAGGATTCTCAATCGCTTTGTGATGACGCTTTGAGGTGGGATTCGTCGTAGACCGGGCCACGCTCCTCCCCCACTTTTTTTCTGCGGATACGCATTTCAAACGCACCGTTGATGCAAAATCCGCGGAAAAGCGTGGAGTGACCGAGGAGAGGAAGCGAGAGGAAAAGGAAAAAAAAGCGCGCGCGCAGAAGTTTGAGTCTCGAGCAGTGTAAATGTTTGAAGAGTTAATTGATGTAATTGAAAAATTACGTTACTAGTGGAGCGTGTATGTTTTAAAACACGCGTAATATTTTCAGTGCCAACGGGGAAATTGAACGATGCGTGCGCGTTCTATAAAAGTATTTATTATGGAACCGGCGTGTACATAAAAAATATATTTTTAATTTAATATCGCAGAAAAATACGGCAAAAATACCGTAGTTTTAACATAGATTTTTAATATAGTACCAAGGGAATTTTTTTTAATAAAACGTTATATTGGCCATAACTTTTCGTTTATCTTTGCCTTTTTCATGCTTCATCGCGTATATTTTACGAATACTTTATAAAATGAGTTCTCCAGTTTTTGAAAATGCTCATTCATCGCGTTAGCAATTTTTATTATTTTATAGCATCTTTTAATCCTTTTCTTTTTCTCCATTTTCCATATTATTTCCATTTATCTTTACAAAACGTCATTAGTCACAGTTTGCCGCTGTTATATATTGTTATTAATTATCATAATCGTATTGCTCTTGCGATTTTGATCTCATTTCTAGTAATTTTCTTACTCCAGATTGAACTTTTTCATTCTTATATCTCTCCTTCACATTTTTATTCATCTTCTTCCGAAGTACAGCAACATTCTTTCAAAAAATGCTCGATCAATGCTTAGCTGCATGTTCCATCCCAAATGAATTGAAAAATTCAAGCAACTGAAGCATAATTGTATTTTCTCTCAGAACAAATAGACACGAGTAAAAGCACGAAACAAAAAAAAATAGCCTTCATCGACGACGCTCGTGGACGTCACTGTGAAATAACCGACTAGCCTTTTAGAGTTCACCACCACCACCGTCGCCGCCGCCGCTACCACCATCACCACCACCACCACCACTTCCGCAAAATTTATTAAATGATTTATTTGATGTTTGCCGTGCCGCGCGCGCGTGCACACGTACGTGTGCGTATCGAGCGGACACCACACAACCATCGCTCACCGGCCATCCCCTCCTACCCTCCGCTATCCCTTTCAGCCACCTCTGCGTGTATATACCCTGTGTGCTGGCCTGCACCATCGGCAGGCGCAGCCGAGCGTCCGCCAATTATTCAGCAAATGTTATAATTGGCGCATTCCATTACGCGTAATGGATCGCACTTAGCGGCTGCCGGTGTGATTGGGGCTACAGAACCGTAGAGAGGGAGGGAGGGAGGGAGATGCAGAGAGAGAGAGAGAGAGAGAGAGAGAGAGAGGATGATGACCGGTTGGCAAGGAGGGCGCGCGGGGGTGTAGAAGGAGGAGGTGAGGCCAATCTCGATAATATGACCGTAGTGAGGGATACGACCTGACGCGCACGAGCTACTTGAAGATAGGGAGATGGTCCCTATACAGGGGATTGATTTTCCGCGAGCAACGAGATAACGACTATCAATTTTCGGATAAGGAGGTGCTCGCACGTGCCTGATATCATACTCGGCCTGATATCGCATTGCATTCGAACGCATCGAATGCGGACCTGCGGTTGAAACACGCCAAGATGTGCAATCGGAGCAAGATCTGATGTAGTTATGTTAGAAATGATACTATCTATGATCACACCTAATTTGCATTGTTAGCGTGAACCACGAAAAATAAGTTCGACTTGAACAGATAGATTTTGAGACAAAGAAATCCTTTCTGTTCGCTCTTTTGTCAGATTTGTTGTTTTAAATTACTTAAACTCGTTCGCATGTTTAATTGGCTCGTTGTCCGTTAATTCAATTCTTCAATTATTTTCGGGGTTTACCGATGTTTATTTGCTCTACTAACTCTAATAATATTCGCGTTCCCCTACCCGTTACATCCAACGAGTTTATCAAGTATCTAATAATTCACATGATTTTATGTAATAATATATAATAGTAATGAATATGCAGCATAGTAGTAAATTAACAAGTTTGCTAATTTTCTTCTTCATTCACATTGCCGCATAATCGTGTAATGAACATCCAATTATCTGGCATACTGTTGCCGATATGAATCCTTGATGAAACGAAAATAACAGCCGACCAATTTCAATTCCCGTCACCTATTTTTAATATGACCAACTCATTGTACGACATGAACATTATATATGTCATAAATTTAGGTCCAACAGATAAAAAATGCGTTTTCAAACAATCTGCAAATTAGGCAACTTGAGCATCGAGCGATCCTCATTTCCCTTGCTTCCACAGACGATCGAATCGCATCCGGAGTGTTCGATAGAGCGGAGATCTCCCACGCGGTAATAATATCCGCAATTAGAAACGCGTCGCGAGTGATTCATGCGAGCGTGCACATACGCACGCGTACACTCTCACGTACACAACTAATCTTCGGCCGGTTACGCGGTTTCGTTCGATGAACGTAGATTGGATAGCGGGCCATCATTTACCCGGAAACACACGGCGCAGGACACAGCCGAGCACAGGAGAGCGGCTGCGGGGTATGCGCGCGTACACCGTGACAATTATTAGGATGGCAATTACGATGGTGGCGGCGGCAGTGGCGGTGGTTGCGATACATGCGCGATGCTACGGTACGCTTGTACGGATATACATGGCACGCCAGCACACACACGAGCACCCAGAGCGAGAAAATCTACCCGGATACCAGGAAACAGACTCAGGTGCGCTGCGCCGTCCGGTATTGAATTTATAATTCCATTAGGGACCGCGCTGCTCCCCGATCATTTTCGCGTCTTCGCCTTTCACGGCACCGACCGCCACGTGCCGCCGATCGAACCGTCCTGCAGCACTTCGTACCATTTTTGCGCTCGTCGCGCGACTCGGAATTCGAAAATCCCTCAAGTCTTCCCAAAGTTTTTCCCAGCTGAGACGAGTTTTTCCCTTTCACTGAAGCTCCGTGAGAAACGCAATCACAATGTCTCATCAAAAGCAGAGAAGATTTAATTGAGAAATGAAAATGATGCAGAACTGATATGCGAAGAAAATCACTTTCTGTCTTTTATTTTCACATGTTTCTCCAACCTAGTGTTGCCAGTTAAATGATTCTTTACTTCATCTGTATTTATCCCTTCATTTACTTGCATTTAACATATTGCATGAAATGTCACAAAGTCTTTCGTCTTCTGTTTTTTAAGCTATATATATGATTTAATATTATTAACTATGCGAGAGCTCGCGCGCGCGCAAGTGTTGTATTTTGAACATCATTTCTGAAAATTATTTATATTTAAAGATATAAATATATAATAAGATATTTGGTTTATGGAAAGTGTTTAGACTCTTTGAAAACATTCCTTAAAACCCTGCAATCGGATTACAAAGATTACTATACGAGGAAATAAATTAGGTGAATAAATAAATAAAATGCAATGGATGATTGAGTCGATACGGATGTCGCCGCGCACTTCTAACAATCACGAATCCGTGTCACGGAGTAAAACGGGGTACCGCGAGAGAATGAGTTTTTCCCGCGGGCGGGATTACGTCTATCCTGTATACGTTACACGTGAACCAGATATGTCGATCTGATCTCCCCGCCGAGTCGAAGGAGAACGAAGGAACGGCCGCGAAGTGGATTCGAAAATTGAAAATCATTGCGGCTTCTGATCCCCTTAGTTTCGCCAGACAACCTCAATAAATTCTCCGCTCGCCCTCGCCTGTGGCTTTATTCTTTATAAGGCGTTATATCGGGGGTGGATCCAGGATCCCTCCCGTTCTTCCTTCAGCTCCTATCTCCCGTATCCTCCTCTTTGTCCGGTGAAACCTTCGCATCCCTCGTTTTAACGGCGTGTACGCTATTAGCGACGCAAATTGCGTAAACGTCAATATAGTTTGTATCCTTTAAATTACTTTGAGGCCGCTCTGTTCTTTTCTTATTTTTCTTCATTTAGATTATAATTATTAATTTAATTAAAAGGAATTAAAGCAATTGATCGATAAATAAAAACAATGGGTGGGAAATATATTTAACCATCGAAAACTCACCAAATAAAACATTCCTTCTTTTTCTCATTATGGAGAATTTAATCGGATTATACCGTCTTCTTCCGATGAAGAATAAGAAAGTCTGCCAAGAAGTTAAGAAAGATGCTAGGCAGCTTTTAAGATGAAAATTGGAACATTAGTTTTAATATTCCCCTTTCCGTTTAAAAAATAATAGATGGAAGTATACGATTAAATATTTCCGGTACATTAGAAATACATCCAGATTTTGTGGTATCAATATATGATTGTGTCATCTATACATAAATTATCGTTATTGCTGCATCATTACTAGAATATGAATATTAATATTTAGAGTTATCGTGCATATTATCGTGTAAAATATATTCTCCTATAATTAAATAGAATATCGTCCACAGTGAAGTTAATGTCACGTGACACGAGTCATAGGTCGAGCCGTCTTAATAAACAATTGCCTTTGCTCATGGGAAGACTCGCGCGCGCAAAGTGGCCTTATTTTTCCCTTAATTCCATCAGGCAGAAAGTGGCGACGCGGCAGCGCGGCAAAGCTCAAGACGGCGAGAAACGACAGACACTCCATAGGATAGCGTAGCTGCCGTTGCCGGTGCTGGTGCTGCTACTGCTCCTGCTGCTCCTGCCGAGTCCTGGTGCGCCGCGTTTCTCGGCGGCTTTGACATGCAAATTGCCTGACAATGAATTTCGTAAAACCTTTTACCGCGGAGTGCGCTTCGGGGGTGGCGCAGGGACGGCTCAGCGAGGAACTGCGGGGTTGTGGAGAGGTGAACGGAGCACGCCCTCTCTCGCGCACGACCCCACGCATACATCGCCGAGGTGGTACGAGAGACGCCAGACGACGTCGCGATATTAATCACTGTCTGCTGGCGTCAGGCAGCCTCAACCATTTTCTCTACGTTAAGCGTGAATCTCGTGATACTTGAAAATCAGTTATTCGGGCCCCGATTAAAACGACCGCTCGCGGACGGATAGAGATTGATTCCAGTCTCGTGCAGCAAAATGGTCCTTCATCGAAAATGCTGATGCTAGGAAGACAAAGTGATGCTTGTTGCGGTTAGTTTCTTTTGGCTAAAATTGCCCAGTGGAAACTAAAATGTATAATTGCTTGTGTTTAATATTGATAATTGGGGAATTTACATGAAGACTTGGCTTTAAAATTTTTAAGAGGTCTTATTTTTGACTGGAGCCAACGTTAGCAATGCATATACGTTTACTATAATATATTTGATGAACAAATTAAGTTTGGTTTGCAAAATTAAATACTTCTTTAAAAATAACTTTTATATTAGATAAATGTACATGTTTTACTACTCTATTTACTTTGATACTTACGTAAAACGCAAACGGAATTAAATTACAACCAAATATATATTTTTGAAATACGTAACTTAACCGAGCCACTTTTCGCAAATAATCGATTTAATTTCATCTGCATCTGTTATGCAGCGGAATGCCACTTTGTTTTCGAATAAATCTTGCCAACAGCTTTTATTGCCGCATAGGAAGGATCCGCCGCGTCCGTTGTCTGAATTGTAAAAGTCCGTTAACCGGAAAAGGGGGAGAGTAAAGAGAGAGTATCCGCAAAATCCGTTCCGGCAAGTTACGAAGAAGAAACGTATCGGGATAGAGTGCGGGGGATCAATCGGATTTTTCTGCGAGCGCCAGTCTGCCTTCTGCACACAATAACGACGAGAGAGCGACGGTACCGGCTCGTTGAATCCCGGCTAGCCACGTAATGGGTATCGAGAGACATCGTTAAGCGTCGATCGCCTTTCCCAAAGTGGCCCGGCGCCTTGATTCATTCCCCTCCTCCCTCCCCTCCTTTCGCCGTGCTCGCGTGATACCGTTTCGCTCCGTCTCGTCTTCCATCTCGCACCACCACGTTGGGCAAGGGTGCTATAAGGCTATGCCGCTGCGCGTTAGCTATAGATCGCGATGGAGTCCACCGAGCTGGTGGCATAGGAGAAGGAAGAAGGGAGGACGAAGTGAGGAAGCAGCAACAGCAAGAGAAGGACGAGGAGGAGGAGGAGGAGGAGGAGAAAGTGGGAGAGGAGGTTAAGGAAGGTAGATGCGCGGGGGCAGAGAGGAATGGGGGATAAACCATGATGTCGTTGATTAATACGGTTTACCAGTAAGTGTAACGGAGTGTGCAGAACGCGCGCGTCGTCCCCTCTGCCGTCTCTCCAACCCCCTCTGTCTTTCACCGGGACGGCTGCTGCCTTTCCTCTCTCTATCCACCACCTACGCCACCGCCGCCGCCGCCGCCACCGCCGCCGTTGCCGTTGCCGTTGCCGCCGCCGAGGCAGAAGAGCCTCCCTTCCTCCACCCCCGGCGGAATTCGTTGCACCAACCGGGAGCCACGTGCCGATCAATGGCGTCTTGCCGCTGGTTGGTCGAGCCGGGAACAACCCCTCGCTCGCTTCTCGTCCTCTCCGTCTCGCCCTCCCGCCCGCGCCGTTTCCACTGCATCCCTTCTCGTCCTCCCTCTCGCTTCTTCTTTCTTCTCCTACGCAGCTACCCCTCCGCGGGCTTTCGCTCCTTCCTTTTTACCCCCATGAGAAGACCCGCCGCGTACCCTCAAGGAGGGTTGATCCCATAAGAGAGGGCGAGCTTTTCTTATGAGGAGCATTGATTGCCAACACCCTCCACCCCCCCTCGACCCGCCAACTTCACCCCCTCACTCTTCTCTCGTCCTCCTGCCGCGATCCAGTTCCACTTCCGCGAGACGGACTCCTTTCTCTCTTTTCTCCTCGCATTGTTGCATTATTTCTTCTATTCGTGTGTTTTACCAGGTTCTGCTCGGCAGGTCGGTCTCGGTCCTTCTCAGTTATGGGACAATTACTTGTCTATATGGGAACGAATGCTTTCCTTGGTGCGAGGGCTGGGATGCCATTGGCGGACGCGCTGATGGAGAACTTATTGCGCGAAGATCGAATCGCGAAACAGTATCTGCGATATACGCAATCTCGCTGTAGCGTGTTACGTGGTAGAGCAAGTTACGGAATCGGAATTTTCAGGATGTAGATGGAGAGTCGAATGTTGCGAATGAAGTGACGTCGGATAGAGTGTAGATAGCTAAAATAATTAGGCGAAGAAATAATTCGTATGCCAGGCTCATCCATGAGAGAACAAGTTTATTCGATATATCGCTACCACAGTTCTGACTACACAATAATCGCTACCTTACAATATATACCTTTCATTAGATTATCTTTGATTAGCACTGACTGTTTATCAGGAGGTAATATACAGGTCTCTACAAACAACTACGTCCGCTCCGCTTCTCTACGCCTTTCGCTTTCAGCGAAATCCGGAGGAATTACGACATAAACGGAATTATCGTTATCTCGTCGAATTTACTCGTAAGCATCAAACCAAATCCTCTCTGTAGTCTCGCTCTTTCTTATGCTACCATGCGATTATTCCTTCTCTTCCTCGAGCTTCCTGATTTAATTTGATGATTACGTAATTGCACATACGTGGCAAAGATCTGAAATTGATTAGTATCGCCAACCGACGATTTCTTTTAAGGCATATAAGAGCAGTTGCCGAATTCAAAACGCGTTTCTTCTGTTGTCTGAGAGCCGGAAAAGCCGATATAAAACCCATATAATTTCGCTGAGATAATTTCATTGACGAAATCAATATCAATATGTACTCTCAATGAAACATTACTCTCAATTCAATTCAATTCAAGTATCGAAATCTAAATTGAGATTAATATCGGTTTCATCCCGGCTCGTGTAGAAATGTTATAATGAATGCGTACTTGAGCCCGTCCGCGTGGCTGAACGGATCGACTGGTCGAACGTATCGTGCAATTGAATATACAGCGCATCAGGCACGTGTTGGTCCGTCGCGTCTTCTTACTCGCGTGGAGGGAAACGAAACCATTCGTGAACACTTTGCTACACATCCCTGCAGACTTCGACACATCTGCATGCCGCCCTCGTTCCCATTTTCATCATCATTATTTGCATTATGTACAAACGTATCGCGACGTTTTAATATATCCGATTCAAGACGTCTAATCGAAATCTAGTCTCCTCTTTCTGTCGAATTTTCTTCGAAATTTTTCTTTATTCGAAATAATGGATTTCAACTGTTTTATGTTACATCGGGAACTTAATAATTTTCGTAGGTTGGAAATAGTGTAGTGGTAATACAAATCTGTTTAGATTGCGAGCTGAAATAATAAATAAATTAGCATTCTGCATAGAATGAAGATTTGGACATTATTGTTGATCACATGTATGAGAAAAAGATTCATGTATGTCTGTGGATACTATTGAAGATTATTGTAATGCACGCCACCTATTTACAATGCCCACGATTATAACAAAGTAATCTGCAAATTGATGGTTAGGCATTATTTAACAGTTTATTGCATATTTAACGAGCATTAATGGTATCTTGTTTCCGATTATGGAATTAAACAGACAGAAATTTAAGAAATATTATAAACAAAATGAAAAACAATACATATTTATTTAAAATTTTAATAAGAAAATTTCCTCGATTCAGATAAAAGATAGTTTATTAGATTGTATAAAAGCGATCCGTTTCATATGCAACTGTTTTTCAGAACACATCACAAAAAACTAAAATAAGTTTTCTATCAGTGTTATATAATAAATTCTTGAGAAAATTCGTGTTGTATTAACAAATTGTGATTTAAGATTGAATAAGATTGAGTAAGTTTGCAGTAATATTTGCACGAATCACCTTATGAAAAAAAGTTATTATTTCATAACTTGCGAATTATGATTAGTTAATTCTTCATTATCTTTCAGAATTGAGATCCTTACATTCGTGCACTCGTTTGAAGTATCACAACGCCAAAACTCAATTTTTCTTTTGCCCAAAAAATACGATAAGACCAAAATGCAATTGTGATAAGGAAAGCACTTGTAACGAAAGGTTGAGAGTAGTATGATCTCGATGAGTTTAATTTTCGATGTTATAAACACGGAAAAATGAATTTTAGGACAATCTATTATTTGAATCACATCCGAATTCAAAAGTTATTTAATTCATTAAATTCACATAATTTAACATAAGCTCTAAAATTCCAAACTATCAAAAAATAACAGAAAATATTATATTTATATTTTTTTAATAATAATCGATGATGTATAATAAATTGTTGTTGAGTCTTCTTCCAAGCAATATGTTGCCGAGAAAAATAATCTTTTCTGTTATTTTTAAGTTTAGTTTTAGGTCATAAATATTACGTCATTGTAAAATATAAAATTGTCTTGCTTCTATAACATTAAAAAATTCGAGCTCACTGCGAGATCATTACACGGCTCTCAAGCCTCGACTTGCAATCACCCGATACACGCGGAATATCCCTTTACGAGAGTTACGCCGCGTCTACAAGATTTTGGCATTCGCCGAAGCAATCCTAGGGATCCTCTTTGGTAGCAGGTTGTATCTGATGCACCACGCCGGGCAGGTGATGATGATGATGTTCCGGTCGCCTAGAGAGGCCCAGCAAAGGTGGCAGCAACGGCAAGGGCAAATGTAGGGGTAAACCACCGGGAAAGCCGGCAAGACCGCCAAGAAGAGCCGAAGCCGTCGAGTGTTCCTGAGCTTTCCTTCGGAGCTCAGCCAGGCTGTGGCTCCGATGAAGATCAGCACTTCCGGTACCGGCGGTACCAGGTTTGCAACAGCCGCAGATAGAACTGGGCCAGCCGGTTGGCGACCAGGACAGCATCTCCTGTAGGCTACTCGGTCGGTGCTGATCGCTAGTGGTCCACAGCGATGGCGTCGTAGAGGTCAGCGACGATGACGCACTGCTGACGATCTTATTGCCGAAGAGCGGCGGTGAGAACTGGGCGGCCAAATGGGGTGAAAAGAAGAGAGAAGTAGGTGGTTCCACCGGCCTGAAACCAGCGCCTATTCCCGTGCTGAAAATTTAACAAAGAGGGAATAAATAAAAATAATGAAAGCAAAAATAGAATTAAGAATATAATAACAAAATAGACATACGTGTGTGAAAAAGTTTACAATTCATAGTGAAGAATAAAGGAGTATCTGGTTATTTTGATGCTTAATCAACTAATGGTAGAACAGTATGTTGAATGTCTCGAAATAAAATAATATTTTTCTGCATTGAAAATGCTGATGTTATTAATGCTGACATCATACTGCTCTCGTAAAAATTAAAAAATTAAACATGCAAGTCAATAATCTGATGAATTTTCGAATAGAATATGTCCTACAAATAATTCTCGCAAATTTAAATTTTTAAACTAGATAACTGTTCGAATACAATATTAATTATATATGAATAAGTTGAGGGATTATATTAGTCATTATTTTTTACTTTATATCATTCTTTTATCACACCTTATCTCATTATTCTTTAAATAATGGTGTACCGGCGTACGTACTACTCTACATAGTCACAAACATTTCAATCGTCACGCCGGAAATGATCCTTAACTCGCCCGCGAATTAACGCTATTCGGGCACTGGTGCGATTATCGTCAAAAGGACGTCGCAATTTCGCACGATTCCAACTACCGACATATCAGCGTAGAGAAAGCAAGAGATAGATAGACGAGCAAACGAGAAATGAGAGAAGGAGAGAAACTGAAGAGAGAGAGAGAGAGAGAGAGAGAGAGAGAGCGAGAGGGAAAGAGCCGCATCCTCGCAAGCGCTAATCCGATTAGCACGCGCGATGTTCCGCATCCTCCGAGAGGAACGGAGGCTGCTTTGAGGCGCTGATGATTATCTCAAATATTAATCGCAAATATTGTTTAATTAATGTAACGAGCTCGAGTCGGTGCTCGAGTCGGAGTCGGAGATCGGTGGGGAAAGGAATGGAGGACGCGTGAGAGGGTGGGCAGGAGTTAGGGTAGGCAGCCTACGGCATTTAGGTCGTTAGTGAGGAGCAGTGGGGGTGGAAAAGACGCTGCAGCTCAGGCAGTCGGTAGGCTAGAGTAGCGAATTTCAGGTGGTTGCCTCAAGTGGAAGCAGAGGAGGTTTAAGGGGGGATAGAAAACCACGATACGCGGGGGTGGCGGAGACGACGGCGGCGGCGGCGGCGGCGGCGGCGGCAGCGGCGAGAGGAAGAGCCGAACCGCGGTAAGCGCGATAATTAGCGGCAATTAGCCGCGTAGTCTACCGTGTAGCTTGCTTACGTGCGCTCGTTTGCCTTCCGCATGCACACAGATGTATGCACGCACATGCACATGTATGTATATATCATGCACATGTACGTAACACATATCAACCACCGCTCGCGTGGTGGACGACACGAGGCTTATCAGTGCACGCACTACCTAATCGACGTGATGCTCGACACTGAATTACGGTGTCGAGTTACGGTGTACAAGAGGTGAAACGCAGATTACCTCGTACAGACGATGTCAGATTAATATCTCGCGCGAGCGCGCGTCTCGTCGGATATGATAAACCGGTCTAAAATGGCACTCTGTCCCCGAAAAAGATATAACGCTCAAATAACGATGCATTGGAATTATTTAACGTTAATCTTTACGCTGTGCTTTCTTTAAAACTTGTTATAACGTCTTATATTTAATTATATCAATCATGTTTATATAATATGAAGGTCTTAAATGTTACGCATGTATTTAATGCAAGTTTTGTGAGTAATTAAGCAGTAAAACTTTTACATTTTCATCAAGAACGAACAAATCAATTCATAATTTTTTCACTTTTGCGTGTGATACATATTTCAGGTAGTACCTACTTATTTAATATCCATTTCCTCCATTTTACTTTTATTCAGTTTTTTATCCTATAATCGCTTCTAGATAAGAGTAACGATGTCGATAACTACGATATTACCTAGACGAGGTCGCGTTTCCCGCGTAATAAGAATCCATTAAAATCTTTATTTAAAATTCAATAACATTAAACGTTTTCAGCATCGCCGGTAGGGGATACAGCATGGAGTTAAAACGAGTAATAAAAGTGACGGAAAACGATTTTCCGATGAACGTGTATCATCACGTGAAATTCTTTGCATCTTTGGGAATATTAATAATTCTTTGAAATACAAATTTTGATCGATATCTCAATTCATCAATGGGAAACCATATCGCACTTTTATTTACGACGTTTTCATCGTGAACGTTTACGTTTACTCTCAGTTGCACAGTTTTACCAGTTAAAGAACGTTAAGTCGTAAGAAGTTAAATTGCACGGTGGACTAACGAGCGACTAACGCGTGACCAATTGTTACGCCGTTTTTCGAGAGAATCGCGAGACAAAGGAGCGATTTATCTAGCGACGAGATAACGCATCTTTGCGACGCGTATCCGCCCCTGTACAGCAGCCACTCTCTTAAGGTACCTAGGTAGAGCTAAGGTAAGAAGGAACGCAGAGCTTACACCCCTCCCCCCTCGAACCTCCCGGCAGGAGCTTCGCCGTGCCTCTGAATAAATGATGGGGATATATTTACGGCGAGCGGTTTTAAATAAATTACAACTGCGGGGACGGCGAAGGAGTATCTTCCTGCCGTTTCTTCTTTACCTTTTCCCTCGACCCTGGTCTGGCACCCCGTGCCGCCCTCGCTGCCTCGTCTTCATCCCCGCCGTCTTGCCAGCATCTAACGCACCTTGTATTACGCATCTACGTTTTTCGGCATTGTTCTTGGCTTCCATGTCGATCCGCGAAGAGAGAAAGAGAGAAAGAGAGAGGGAGAGATAGATAGAGAAAGAGAGAATGAGAACCCACCGTCGTCGTCCCGGGGATTATAAACGAATGTTCTGTCTCCACGGAAAGAGAGAATCGCAAGCGGGATAAATCGCCCTTTCCGATTTCTCAGACGTGCTCGGCCCCCTCTGTGCGCAGCCATTCCCGTACAAATATTTTATGTGGTACGGACATTTTTTTGACACGCATCTAACCATTCTTTAAAATATTCGAAATGTTGGTAATGTTATAAGTAGACTCTGCGAATGTTTATGCTGTGACATCAAGAGTGAGTAAAAAAATCAAGATATGTTTTACAATAGATAAAAAATTACACTCGCGTGAAATCTATATTAAATAATGCAAATTCACAAAGAGTGGTTCAACATAAGGCGATCGATGACAAATCGGCAGTCCTAATGATGATGTGAATATCAGTTTGCCTATAATATCTGATAAAGATGCTTAATCCATTTATTCCCGGGAGCTACGAGGTCGATCACATTTGTCATGGAAAATCGTCGCCAGTTGCTCTTTAACCTTTTTACCAGTCGCAAACTCTCTTTGGTGCCCTTCATCTTCCCTTGACACTTCCTCTCAGCCTGTCGTAAAACGTGAGACGCCGTCGCGAGACAATGCCTCGATATCGTTCGCAGTGAGAAACAGAGAAAGATACAGTGGCGCTTCACCTCGCCCCGGTCGCTCTCGCCTGCCGTGGAAGCTGCAGTTTAACGAGGCGACGATTATCGCGATTATACGAGTGGCAATGACGACAACGACGCGCGGAAAGGGCGAGGGGGCAACCGGGAGGGAAGAAGCGGCTTAACCGGTGGGCGTCGGGGGCAGCGCCGTCACGAGGAGTAGTTTAATGGCGCGTATCGAACATCCGGCCGGCGTGTTCAGCGGCGCTTGCACCCGCTTGCTCGCTGAAATCACCGGGAGTTTATAAGGAGCGGGGGAGGTGGGACAGGAGAGAGAGAAAGAGAGAGAAAGAAGAGGAGACGGAAGATATTTCCTAAAGACGTAAATACAAACGAAGCTAAAAGCTCACCTCTCAGCGGGCGGTCCGAGGCCCCCCACGGTGCTCGGTGGCGGCAGTGGCGCCCTTATGGGGGTCGGTGGTGGCGTCGAGACGCCACCCAGGGACGGCTGACTCGGCTGAGGCCGGGGACTGACCGAGGCGGAAGTCGTGCTGGGGCTCCTGGAGCCGCCGCCGCCGCCACCGCCGCCAGCACCCTCCGCCACGGCATCCTCCGTATCAGCGGCGCTGCTACTCGTCGTGGTGCCCTCCGGGTCGTTCCCCGTGGGACTTGGGCCCGCCGAAGAGGACGTCGGCGCGGTCAGAGCGGAGGATTCCACGTTTCCGCCACTGCCACCGCCGCCGCTACCGCTGCCACCACCACCTTCGCGTTTCCGTTGCTCCTCCTTCAGCCGCTCGCTCTTACGCCATTTCGCTCGCCGGTTTTGGAACCATACCTAAAAATTACAGTAACCACGGTTAAAATGGATCGTCACGCTTCAGCTCGTGAGGATCGATAAGAGTGGAAGTATTTAGGTTGAGGTGCAAGTTTCGTCGTTCTTCCATAAGTTTTATGTTTTACGTAAAGTTAAAATTTTTAATTCTTTGAAAGGGGGAATGGAAAATTTATTAGGTAAGTAGATGAAAGAATGTCGATAACGCAATGTTTAATCCGCCGATTTTCTGCTTACTAATTTATGTATATAAATGTTGAGAACACATTTTAATACTTTCTACTTATTCGCTAAATCCTTCGGACTTAATCTTTTCACCTCTTGTTTTTAATATCCGTCGTATCTTTTTCAAAATATAGTTTGTGGATTAACTAAATGTGTGACTAGAGACATCGCGATATGTGCGTCCGGAGAAGTTAAACTTCTCAAAAGCCAACTTCGCAGAGGTTTGCATAATTCTCTGATTCAATATTCTCGACATCTCAGTCATTTGACTGCACTACGCAACGCGCAACGAGAGGGCGAGAGGGTTAAGTCTCACGAAAGTCACAGAAACGACGGAAAGGCGGAGAGTGAGAGGAGAAAAATGAAACTACACCCGGCGCTCGTACGTACGCCACTCCGCAACGTCCGCAAATGTGTAAGGATAATTGCATGCGCGCGGGGGTGGCATTCTGAGGCAGAGGAAAGCACGAGGGTGCGGACGGTGGGACGCGGTGAGTTGGCGGGAACCAGGGGCACTTTCCACCGTGCATGTTCAACGAGCCGACAGCAACCACGGCGGCCAAGTGTTTTTTAAAAAGCTCGAGTTCCGCTAACGAGGCTAACTTGACATAATACCGGCTGAAATAGACTTTATTACACCCAGAGGTTCTCCGCCGCCGACCAACGCCGCGGTACGCGACTCTTATTACGACAGACGTATAATACGACGAATTCTCACGCGACGCACTCTCTAAACGCGCCGACCGATTGTATAATAAGACATCATCTGCGATTGGAATTGTTAATTTATTGTATGTAAATTAGTTGTTTGAAACATTATAGTTTATATACTATACTTATTCAGTATATCGTGCTGCAGCGTGGTGAGACGATTCCTGCGATTAAAAAAATGAAATAACTAGCACAAGTTTTTTTCTGATTTATGTAGTTCTCAAGAATTATGTGATTTATGTAGTTCTCAAGAATTATGTAATTTATGTAGTCCTCAAGATTTACTTTGAGGAAATATAAGAATTTGAAAAGAGGACAGACTGTAAGTCTCATAAAGATTATAAACTGAAAAATGGGATTGGCACGCCATGTATAATGGGTCCGGAAAATGATTATCTTATATTCGAGCGCGGAACTTTCGCGGGAGAAAGCACGGAAAATGGTTTAATAAAATAAATACGATGGGTACGACTCCACCGCCGCCTCCAACATCGCGAGAGAATGGAGGATGGCGGCAGACAGGGAGATATAATAATATCCTAAGGGTTGCGGGGAGGAGGAGGAAGGGGCAGGCGAGTAATAGCTGGGAACAAAGCCATGGTACCGTAGGGACCGCCGTCGTTCTCCTTCCCACCCTCGCGCGATATCTCTCCTCTCCATTTTTTTCAATATGAATTTAATCCGAAATTCGTTGATAATGGCGCGACTCGTCATCGGTAAAACGTTTTTAATCGGGGCCGTGCCTTTGTTGGACACCAATGTACCACTGTTTGTTGCGGGATTACTAATTGCACGTGTCACTGCGCTTTTTTAAAACAGTGGAGACGATCACTAACGACTATCCGCGAAAAGTTGTTTGTTTTTTCAATCAGCATTTATCCCTTCAACATTTATCCTTTAAATGTTTTTCATGCGTACATGAATTTTCTTTCTATCTCTGATTTCTTAATGCAATGCAAAAATTCAAATGTCTTTATGGACCATTCTGATAGAGACGTTAGTATTATATTTCGGAGATACATTTTTATTCGAGATACATCAACGGCCCATCAACAAACGGTACTAACTAAAATTCTCTTGCGCTTTACACAAAGAAGCGTGGGCAACCGCGTAAAGAGACGCTCTCTCCGCAAAATCCAATCACATTGACGATCCCACGTTACCGTGATCCGCGCTTGCAGCATCCGAAGCGGCGCCGCGCGAGCGCAGGTGCGAGCGCCGTTTGACGCGGCGCGTCTAATTCACGCACGCCGGTAATTGCTGCCTCGCACATGTGCACGGCTGAGCGCGGTTACATACAAACGACGAGCACCGAACTACACACAAACGATGTGATACGTAGCTAGTATTACGCACACCGTGTGTGTGACGAGACGTCGTACGGTACGTGCCTCGACGATATAGCGGACCCTTCTTCAACCCCCGCCGCCCGCTCGCATCACCTCTAGGAGGTTCTAATTGGAGTCCGGAGAAGAGGACGGGCGCTACATAAACGCGCCTATTTGTCCATTATTCCAGATTCCCTTTGTCTTCGCTAATGAAACAATGAGTCTGCGCCGTAATTGCGTCACAGCAGACCAACCTCCCTTCCTCCCTCCCTCTCTCTCTCTCTCTCTCTCTCTCTCTCTCTCAATCTCTTCTTCGCCGTTTCCCTTCTGTCTCTTTCATTTTGCTCTGTGTACACATCGTCACTCACTCTCTCCCTCTCTCTCTCTCTCTTCTTTTATAGAGATCGCGTATTATGTGTCTATGTATGCAGCAGCCACCTCTCCTTCGTAATCCGCACAATGCACGCCAGGCTGCCTCTTAGTCTTCGTCTGTGATGGAGGATCCTTCGCGAGTCAGGATATTAATAACGAGAGGGCGACGTGCCGCGATAATTGCGACTCCTTCGCGATACGTGTCTGATATTTCGCACGTGTGTGAATTTGCCCAAATCCTGGTTATGAAAAATCGTCTAATGAACGATGGCAACAAATCGATGTGATGTTGCACAGTGAAAACTATGATGTTTTAATTACCGAGATATTCAAAATCGGAAGGTTTAAATCGATAAAATCGGTAAAGGTTAAAATCGTTGAAAAGTAAAATCGCTCGACGGAGGTGCGCGATAAATCAAAAGGCCGCCATTGGTAACCAGATATCCTCTGCAGATGTTCCGACCGGATTTTAGACGGGAATCGCTGTTACTGCAGGGATTCTCAGCGCGAATTACAGCGGCGTGAGTAAATATGGCCGTGAGGACGTAGCCAGGAGTACAAAGTAATCCCGGAGATTACCGGCTTACTCTGTCAGAAGATTACGTCAGGTCGAGGGTGTCAGCGCGCCCCTTGGGGGTCCGGGGGCACCCCGCTTTCCCGCCCTGTCCGATCCATCCCTCTCTGTACACACGCTCTTGCGGCATTACCACCATGCAACCAGACAATCGATCATCGTCGCGATCTTTAACGGATTTTTTTTACTTTTTAATAGAGAAATCTGAAATTTTTATTCCGTTCAAATCCCATGACTCTCGAGCTGCATCGCACAACGTTATGTACTGGGTTGCATAAAATACAGTATTTCGCGTATTATAAATTATAAATACGGCGAATTTTGGGAATAGAAAGCTGTAGGAGGAAAAAATTGAAAAAAGGGAATCTTCGTTGAAATTTCGCTTTGAATCGCGGAATCCGGTTTACGTATATTTTCGCGAAATAATCATTTGGTTACTAATGGATACTAATTACGTGTGGGCGGCTAATACATTCTGTTGTGTTCCGTGAAATATTACGCGAACGTACGCGTACAAAGCGAAATGTGTTCTCGGAATTTCTCTACTTAACGCTACGAAGGCGAGTAAAAAATTACCGGGTTGTGCCGCACCGTAATTTTCTCATCGCATTAAAACGCGGAATCCAATCTCAATGCGCTGAGACGCATTAAAAGATTAAGCTGGCTGCTGCCAATGCACAGACGCGAGCATGCGAATATTCTGTGAGAAGTTTTAATGCACGTGCTTTCACGTTATCGAATAAACGTGATTATACAACGTGATTAGCATACTTTCAAGTAACCTGTTTTAATATATCCTTAAATATAATACGGTGCTTCCACCGCAAATTTATTCATCTCTTATATTTTGTAATGAATCTTTTTATAATTTAACTGCATTATGCAGCATTGTGAAATTATACCGAGTTACTTAACAGAGAGAAATAAACACAATTTGACAAAAGAAATAAGGTGATCAATAATACCATTTCTTTCCTTATGATTGCAAATGATGTTGCTTCGCAAAAATTAAAGCATATTGCAGAATCACAAGGATTAAAACTGTAATGATGATTAATTACACGGACAAACGAGTTTGCTAGTGAGATCTCCGCGTGTTATCACACTCACCTGTACTCTCGCCTCCGTGAGATTAATCTTCATAGCCAGATCTTCCCTCGTAAAGACGTCCGGATAGTGAGTCTGCGCGAAGGCAGACTCGAGTTCCTCCAGTTGTTGGAGGGTGAAAGTCGTCCTGTTCCGCCGTTGCTTCCTCCTCACGAAGGAATCCTCGCCGACTCCGTGTAATGCTGGGTGATATGCGGAGTAACTGGTATCTAGAACGAAATCGAAAGAATATGATTGTTCCAATTTATTATTCATATATTTGTAAAACTAATGTTTCTTCACTGATAATTTTTCCAGTCAGCGCGGATTGTGATTTCTTTGCAACTAATTGACACAATATGACAAAGAAATCACTTCGGATCGATTCGTCGGTAGGATAAAGTTTCGCCTCTTAATTCTTGATTGATTCGAATGCGCAAAGTTCTAGGAGAACTTACTTTGGTACTTCGCATATTTGACTGTGCTTTGGCTGAGGGTTTGAGAAACTTGATAACTTCGAGAAACTTGTAAGTTACTGACAATCTCGCGGAATTTTCAAATTTATATGGCAAGCGTTATTGCGGAATGAAATTATTAATATTATTCTTCGCTTTCCTCGCGACTTATATATCAGTTTATTACTGTAAAAAGCACTTTGTGTGTCAAACATATATAAGATGAATCACGCGAGAAAAGAAAATATTTTCCCACATTCATCCGCCTGATCCGATTTAACTCGATTCAGTTTATCAATTTGCGAGAGTGTAACAATTAAATTATTTGCATAAAACATATTTGTTTCCTGCATTTTTCTGTCTCTCGAAATCATCAATCTACTGACACAATATTTTATTGAAAAACATGTAGCATTTTCGTTCAATGATAATTTAAAAAGGCTTTTTCAATTTAGGGTTGTGTCAATTTCCTTGTTCTTGTCATACTTTATTACCGTTTGAGCGTATTATTTCGCATTTTATTTCCGCGACTGCAGCTACGCCGGCAGCGGACGCATTTTAATGAAAATTGTTCAGAAAAGCATTGGGTTAGCCGTAGCCGTGCGTGTACGCGTACGCACAAAGCATCGGAAAGTGAAGCGCCGATACAAAGGCATATCGGTCAGATACGCGCGCATACAACGAGACCGCGAGGTGGGAGCAGACGTTACGAAGCGCCCGGAACCGCTCATCAATGATGCAGAGCAATCAGCGCAATTAATTACCGCGGCGCTAAGCCGGGGCTTAGCGAAAAACACAAATTAATTTCCTAAGCTCATAAAAATTCATGCCACTCTCTCTCCGCCGTCCGGCCGTCTCTCTCGTTCGCACAATGTCTCCTCCTCCTCCTCCTCCACTCTCTCACCCTCCGTGTCTCCTCTCTTTCTCATTCACCCTTTCTCCCTCTTCCATCCTCTCGATGCAGGATGACAACGGCGACAGAGAGAAAGCGAGATAGGGATAAATGGCAAACGCGCGATGGTGTTGCATTCAACAACACCATCAGCAGCAACCGATTCGCCCATATAGCTGTTCCATCCACAGGGTCGCATCGGTATACTTCGCCTCGATGCCACTAAACTTTCATAACTGTCGCGGACGCGCAATTATACGCTACGGTCGTTACGATCTCCCGTATCGTTTGCAAAATTAATATCAACGAGGATTCGCGAGGATTTTCTCTCTAAGCCGCACGCGAAAATAAACGATTCGAGCGTTACGGATCGCCGATATTTTATCAGGTCGCTTAACGATGTTGCGGATTCGCGGATGTGCTTAAAACTTTGTGTCCGCTCCGCTCTGTACAATCATCGTGATATAAGTATCTCTTCAATCGTGGGTTCTTTCTGATATGATGAAAAGCGAGAAAAAAGTACTTTGCAATCTGATCGTTCATCGCATAGCCATTCGGCAATATAAATAGTAATAATATAATAAATAATAGCAACAAACAAAATTTTGACTTCACTGTTTAATGATGTTATTATTGGTAGCATTTTGCATTCGTCTCAAATCTTTTAAATATTATCTAATTTTGCAGAGAATGCAAGAAATAATTTCTTTACGACAGAAATACGCTTGCTTGCCTGACGTACTTTTCATAGTGTTAAATGTGTAATAAATCAAACTAGATAATAACGACATAATGTTACTCCGCGAAACGTACTACAGTGCAAAGTACTTTTTCTCATTTTACACCGTGTCGATAAGCTACGGGCGTCGTTGTTGCTGCGGCTGCAGAGAAAACGAAGATAGAGAAGCGAATCGGGCGACGACCGCGGCGGCTAAATAAATTTGCCGTTGCCCCAAACTGAAATCCACTCAAGATCTTAGATTAGAGTCGGGGCCGAAGTAAAGCCCGGATCCAGACAACTCGTACAACTCATCGGGAGTTGGTCTGATCCAATTTATTAGTAGTACCCCGAGTACGGAAGCGAGAGAGAAAGGAAGAGAGACCCGACGACTTTTGCGCCCGGAACATACGCGCGACTTCCTTTCATAGCTTCGTGTCATCGTTGACGCGATATACGACGAGGCTTTGTCTATTCATCGACAGCACAGAAAACACAGAAGGGGGTGGTCATCATGCGTATATATATTTCATTTGCACACAAAATCATCGTTCATTAACATATGTTCCGATATTTAACAAAATGTAAAATTGGTATGTAATATGTGTAATTATGTATACATATCTGTTTTCTATGAATTAATTTAGGATGGATTAAAATGCACATTAAAAGAGGAAGATTCAACATAAGAACTCGGAAATGTGTAAAAACAAAATTCTCTTACGCGAAGTTCCGTCCCGGCGTACATCGAATTAATTAAAAATTGAATGAGATCCAACCGTGCAGTTTTAGTTCCACGGCCCACACGGACTTTAGACTTTCACGTGCGCGTACACGCCGGGGAATAATTCGAAATTATCCTAAATGCACGTCACACGCGTATCCTCTCCATGATCGTCCGTATCCGTTGCACTTGCGAACTGCAGGTCGTTCTCGAAGGCTCGGGACACCGGGGACGTGGCGGACCCGTGGAAAAACTACACGTAGAGAACGAAATCTAATGACACCCCGACCGTTACTAATGACACTAACGAGGTAGTTAGATGTTAGAGCGAATGTCGGTGGGTCTGGACCGTGGGCCGAGTGAACCCACTTACCGACTTATCACGTAGTTACCTAATCTGTTTATCCCAACGGGGGGTAGAGGAGGCTAGAGAGGGAGAGAAAGAGAGAGAGAGAGTGAGAGAGAAAGAGAGCTATGAGTCGGGGGAGACAGGGGAGAGAGAGCAATCGGGAGCTGGAAGGGTGCCCGGACGTCCCTGAGGACACTCGTTCCCCGTCCCTCGCCCACCACCTCGAAGCCGTGTTCGATTATCTACCGGAGAGAGAGACCGCTGCCTCCCACATTTATGAGCCTCAATGGGCGTTGTGTTTTAAAGAGAATATAGAGAATAGCCCGCGTGTTACACTTCCCACGTTCTTGATAGATTCGTCGCGAATTCGCGTTCGCGAAATAAGGGAAATGAAGTGTCATCTTACGGTTTTAGATACTGACGTATACCTGTTCTGATAACGCAAACTAAATGAAACTGAGTGAAAATTTTGATAATTATTTCCAGTAATTTCTCTTAGATTTTAGATTTAAAAACTTAAAATTGCAACTGAAAAATAATTAGCAAAATAATGGTTTGACAGAATCTTCCTCTTATTATTCATGCATTAATTGCATTGAAATGCATGAATGCAAACTTTTGATAATGCAGCATTGTTGCTATATTTCCATAACTTTTACAAATCATTTCATGTACTTTCAAAATCGTAAGATGCTTCCTTTGATGTCATATTTATCATAATTGAAACCGATAAAAAATTTTTCAACAGCGCAAGTTATCTTAATAATTTTGTTATCTTAATCGCGCATGGTAGACAATGCAATAGCGACAACGCATCATCGTTAATGAAACGCGTTGCGAGAACAGGCTAACTATCCCCTCTTTGACAGATTGCGTCGACTCGAAATTTGTCAACGGGAATGTGTCGCGACTTGGAAAACGATCAGTGAATAGGCAAACTGCCGTCAAAGTTCTGGGTAGTGACTCGGCTCGACTGGCGACGGGACGCGGTTTAACTGGAAGTTGGCTCGAAGTGCAAATTAAGTTTAGCGGCCGTCCAGTTTGTAGCGTCCACTTTGCGTAACTCGGTCTAGTCGGTAATGTAACTTCATCGATGTGTTCCGCTAGAGCAAGTGCCGGCACAATCAGTCCGTCTTCCTCGCCTCCCTCCCGCCTCTTTTCTCGTTATATACCCGGTGTCCCGCTTCATGTCTTTCTTTGTGCTTCTTCGTGTCTCTGATTTCTTCACACCTCATCTTCTTTATTATTGATTGTCTCGAATTGTAAGATTCGTCTCACAAAATAATATTGATTCAGCAAGTGCATCAGTTCGAAATTGAAAAAGTTAAGCTCCCCGAATAGAGAAATCAAGATTCGATTTACATCTCCTTCCATACATTTCTCGTTTGCGCAGAGTTTTACGCTATTCATTTTTCTATCAAAGTTTGTCGTGCAAGTTTCACGCGATTTTCAAATGCGAGAAGTTACTCACCTCACGCTCGAAACTGCTCCTTTCTCACTCTAACGCACGAATAATCGCGCATAAATCTGAGAGTGTCGCGTAACAGTGACTTTACACGATATAGCTTTTCGAGGCGCGATCAAAAGTCGATCGGAGGGGGAAGGGGAAGGATGAGAGCCGCAAGATAAAAAAAGCATCGCGTTGCGCACGCCCGCAGAAGAAAGAATCGAATTTTTACTTACAGGGGTGCGTCGGGGCGAAAGGATACTCCAGGGACGGCGGTAATCGCGGCGCCGGGAGGCCCGGGGGGCAGTGGTAGCAGAACATGCCTCCGGCCCTGGCCACCGCCGCGCCGCCCCCCGGCCCGCCGGCCCCTCCCGCGCCAGCACCCGGCACCTGCGGTTGACTCGACGGCTGTTGCTGCTGTTGCTGCTGTTGTTGCTGGTGATGTTGGTGGTGGTTATTGTTCGGCTGATGGGCGTGGACCGCGCCAATCTGCAACCACATGCAGATATCCGTTAATTTCGTGATCTCTTTCGCGATAAAAAAGGGGAGTCTTTGCGTGCGTTTAAGCGAGCGGTATCTCTTGCAATTGAACTTTTATGTTGTCAAATTGATTATTTTACGATGCATGGGAATATATAATTTTAAGTAAATATTTTGTAAATGTTATACTATTGTTCATCCTGTTAATGGACAAACAAGTTTCTAGGATGGACGAGTAAAGTCCCTTTTATGGTGTACTATAGTTTGAATACGCGCCAATTCAAGATCAATGCAAAGGAGAAATAGAATTTTAGGATTTGTATCAGCAAAACTGAAGCTTCTGAAGCTTCAAGCCACGTTAGCGAAGAATCATTGGCGAACTCGATCTCGGTAAATTAAATGACAAATGACATGTGTTTCTGATCGCCTTGTGTCTTCCCTCCACTGTCTCGCATTCCCTTCATGCGGTCAGATTTTTCTGGAGCGGCCGATGTATGGACCGTGGATCGCGATAGCCCTCGGAAAGCAAAGCACTGGAGCCACTTCCGATTTCGTCGGGCGCGACGCGCGGATTTTCGAAAGCGGGGTGAAACATGATTAAGAGGGAGCGCGACAGCGGCGTGCTGCAGGGGGGGGGGGCGGTTATACGGGGAACAGAGGCGGCGCGGAGGGGAACGGATGGGTGGCCGATTACGCCAATCCCCATTAGAGGGATTGTAAACTCGCGTAAATAAATAATGTATGTATCGGCGAGAGAGGAGCTACGCGGGGTTGAAAGGGAGAGCGAGCGAGATGTAAAGAGAGAGATAGAGAGAGAGAGAGAAAGAGAAAGGGAGAGGGAGGGAGAGAGAGCACGAGGGTAAGCGCAGCACGGTACGTAGGGGGCTCTTTGCCTAAGCAGGCATCGGTCGTGGAACTTAATAAACGGCGGAGTTATCAATTTATAATGGGTCGGCATGTCGCGCATGCGCGTGCCTACGGGGCCCGCCGCTGTCGCCCGCCGTTTCTCCCTCGTTATATAACGGCGTGCACGCGAGTGGCTTTAGAGAACTGGTGTACACTAACTATACCCGGTCGCTTGCTCCCTCCTCCAGCCCAGCACCCGTCCGCCCCCTCGATCTCGTCGCCCCCCTTATCACTATGTGGCTGTTTATCTCGCTTGCTCTATCACGGCGTCTCCCCTTCGTCTCTTTCTCTCTCGCGTCTCTCCCTCTGTCCGCTAGTGTGTTACGCTGTCTCTCTTCTTCTCTCTTTGCGGCTCTCCGGTACGAAGGGACAAATTGAATTTTAGATCATGGCGTGTTCCTGTGGGGTCCGCGAATAGAGAGGGACAGAGAGGAAGATGGAGGGAGAGAGAGAGAGAAAGAGAGAGAAGCGCAGAGGCGGACGTCGAGATGATACTAATTGAAATTTGAAATTGATATTAGCGAATTATTACCCCTCTCCCGCCGTTCTGCTTGGCCCAACGCAATTACGTCCGCGTGTCGGGTATCAAAAGTAATTGCTGCCAAACTTAACAAAATTCGAGCAATTCTCGTTTCGGCCGTCTGACCTCCGGCAAAAACGACGCGTCGGCTATAATCAGTCTCTTTTCCGCGCACATGCTTAAATGTACTTTTATGGATAATACTTTTAATGTCATACTAAATTGTGTGTTGTGTTGCCTGCCTAATAGATTTCCAGTTGAAGCAGACACTTAGCATTTACATCAAGAGATTCATTGTATCAAATAACGCTCAAAGTAACGCTGCAAAATACGCTATTTACTTTATCTTGTTCTATTGATGTACATTTATGATTTTGAAATATCTAAAATATATTACACACATCTAAAAAGTAATCTACATCATTACTATCGTGTCCCTAATTATTAATTATTATATTTCTGATCGTATTTTTATATATTGCGTTTCACTAATAACTGATAAATTTATTTAGTTTGTTATTGCAAAAATGCTTGTATTTTTTAGTGCTCGTATTTTTTAGTGAGTTATAAATACATACAGGAAATTATGAAAATTAGATTTATCGCAATTGATAATGCGAGAAAACATGGTCGCAATCTGTCTTGCTCCTCGGTCCCCATAAATTCATCCACCATGGGTGGCGATGGTACTGGTTTTACGTTTACAGAGAGTTAGACGCATAATGACGGGACATACGTACCGACAGAAGGGACGAAATGTAGCGAGGCTAATCCGCGAGGGGGGATGTGGGACCCGCGGGGGCTGATCCCACCCTCACCTAACATACTTGTTCTCCAGCCCTACGAACCCTTCTCACCCCCCACAAAATAGGGCCGGCATGTGGTCCTAGAATGTATTTGCGGTGTTCAACCAGCCGGGCGAAATATTATGCCAGTGTTTTATTGTGCGATCATCCCGGCGGCGCGCGAGGCACCCCACTGCGTGCGAGGGCGAAGGGATTGTGGCTTCGAGTGTTGCGGAGTGTGTTTACACGTTGGCGCACGCCATCGGATTTGTTACACACTCGTTATACGTTGCACTCGCGTTTACCATAAGAGAGAGAAAGAGGAAGAGAAAAAGAGAGACTGCAACGGAATGAAGAGCAATCAGTAATCAGCAATCACTTTGCCTTATCAAATCATCCCACCAACTGGTCAAAATTTTATCCTGAAATCTGATTTTGTAAATAGAAATAAATAATTAAGGAATCATGAGAAGCGTGAGGTCCAATTCCACATAATTAAGCAGATTAATAGCAAATTATGCAGAATAAAAATACCAATACTGAGTCCGCTACAGCACAGGATGTAATAAGCTCTACTGTATATTATTGAAACATTCGCACGCAACTGCATGTTACTGCCGAGATAATCTTACAAGTTGATACCGTTCGAGATACTGCGTGTGCGCATATATAATTCGTTAATGAAAGTTAAACCGGATAGGGGCACGTATTACGCTTAGAGGCGAGCAGAGACGCGGTTAACAGCTTGTCGTGCGAACAATGCGTGGCGGTCCGGGGTGTCGGGTAGCCGGGTGTTTAGATTCCGCGCGTATAACACTGCGCGCTCATTAGAGCGCGGGGCTAATTGCATAATTGGTGCCGGCAATTACGAGTAAAGCGATGCCGCATCGGGGCTCGACGGAGGCGGCTGCGGCGACGGCCGGTGACGTCAACATCCAATAATTCGGCACGCGACGACAATCGCGCGCTTACACCGCCACGCCATTGCGCAAATAGCAGGAATCGCAATTAAAAGCGATAATTTTGTAATTAGCTTTCCGTCGCGCTCTCCCCCTCCCGCTCATTTCGCGTTTCCACTCCGAGCGCGAATGCAACGCGACAGATATGCTCGCAGTATGTGGTATATTTGGCATGCTTGGTTCTAATAAAATCACGGATTGTGATTGTGAGATCGAATATAATAAAATGCAATAATCTTTTTAGAAATACTTTAGATATAAATGTAATAAATATTTTATCTATTGGTTATAATTAAAAGAAAAATTCTGTGACAACATACTAGAACATACATAACATTATAGGATATATGTACATAATATTATAAACTGTTGTTGACTTTAGAAGACAGTTTCTACAATGATACAATGACAAGTGTTTCTACATTAGTGCATACATTTATTATATTATCGTAAAATATTTATATGTTATTGTTGGCAACAGTAAGAAAATATTTCCTTTAACAATTTAAGTAATCGGATTGTTAAACGACAGTTGCAATAAGATAGATAATACAAGTTTCGTGGAAGCAGTTAACTATGCTTTTCCGTGCAGTTGTCCAGTCCTCTTTTTCTCGAAGGGAGGAACGACGGATGACAGTATCAATGCAGCGTCGTGCATTATTGAGCATCGCGTGCAGCGCGAACCGAATGGCCGCACGAGAAATTCGTGGAGCTGCCGCAATTGACGTCGCATACGTTGGAAAACTCGCGTCGGAGAGACAGAGTCTCCCGCGATTAACGAAGATTTCATTAGGGACAATATTGCGGTGGCATCGGCGACGCTTGTTGACCGGCGAGCGGCGCAGGGTCCCGGTTTCTTTATTGGCCGGTCTCGGGGTATAAATTGGAGGGAATTAATTAAGCGGCACAAATTGGATGCAGCGCGTTAGCCATTATTCGTGGATGACACAATTTAATAAGCATCTTCTAATATGAACCGAGAGGAGAGAAAGAGAGAGAGAGCAAGGGCCCGCAAGCCCTTTGCTGTTCAAGAATGCGGGACGAAGATGTCACAAAAGATAGTGGCCCAGAAGTCATCAAAATTGTATCCACCGCCAGCTTTTCTATGCAACATACAATGCAGCTGTAATACATCCAATGAGATTTAATAGAGTAAAACTGAGGTACATATCCTTTATGATTTTAAATGTGACGTGTATGTGTATGAGTATACTGAGAAACATACTATTATTTTTTTACGTATCAAATATAATACTATAAATGTTTTAATTAAAGTATCACTTTATATGGAAATTTATTAGAAAACGCTATTTGTCAGATTAAATTCTTTTTTCTGCAAGATCACTGGAATTACATCGCATGTTTGCGGGTTAAAAGAAGCCGCAACGATCGATGTTGCGAGCATATTCTCTTGCATATTCGTTTCTCTCTCTTTCTCTCCATTTATCTCTCCCTCTTATTTTCGCTTACGCTTTAGTTTGCACATTGCTACCAGCGAATCATCTTGAAAGGAACGCCCATGCAGAAGAGCAATACGCCGATCGCCGCGGGTCAAGAGAGAAGAGCGTGGCCCAGAATGTAATATTGTGTCGTCCACAATGTGATTGTACATTGGCTCCTTCGATAATATTACGGCATGGACGGTCGCGGGGTTAACGGGCCGCATTGTCGTCTCGTCGTAAAGAAATCGAGGACGAAACGAACTGTGGGTAAATACATCGTGGCCGCCTTCTCTTCTCGTAGCGAGAGCAATTAGAGGCGCACGATATACGGGGTGTCCGTCGTTGACATTTCAGCCGGTTGATTTTTTAAATCACTTATAATAAACGAGCCAATTAATTAATCACTGAACAATAAATCCCCATTGAAACAGCCGCGGAATTCAGCCAGGGATAAGATTCCAGAAAATCTTTTCTGGTGTTTCACGTTTGAATTCCTTAAATTTTTCATCGCTTGAATATTTCGGAAATTGTCGGAACTCCAGAAGATATTTAAGAAGATATTTTAACGTGTCGGCTCGAAAAAAGGGTCGACTCGCCCGTGAACGATAAGGCAGACGTGACATTCTGGAACATCCTGTACGGAGAACGGCCCGGCTCGTTCGCTCGCTCTCTCTGCACGACGGGATCGCTCTCGCATCGAGCATCGGTGTAATGTACTTTGGTTAAGCGCATCGGAGCATGCTCGTCGCCGAGTTAACGCATTTAATGGAGGTTAACTTTGCATATGGTATTGCTCCCCCGTGCCGTAACCCCTTTACTGGCGCGGCGCACTCGACGGTATCGAACGTGCGACGCCGGCGTCCAAACTAACCGGGAATTATGCGATACAAAGCGGATAATTACGAGGCGGCTTGATCGATCTTACGTACCCTCCTCCTCCGAAAGCACCCCTGCCGTCGGCTCCTTAGCCAGCTCCACCACCCCCCACGCACGTAATAATGTAAAACTATTTGCGCCGCCGTACGTAAACTTTCGTAAGTGCGCCACAAGCTTGCTCCTCTTCTGCCTCGACCTTCTCCTCTGCCTTCAAGATAGCTTCTTCAGGGTGTATCACTTTACGAACATCGCGGCAGACACGCTCCTCATGAAGAGATGCACGCGCTCGACGTTGTGAACGTTTTCGAAGGGTTTTATATTCCGTCAATGCGTAGCGTTCAATAATAAGCGCGTTTAGCGAACAGACCGCACAGAAAACTTAAAAGACTGTTCTTTTATTGAGATTCAATTGGATGTCGTGCCTTTTCAGGGTTACTGGAGTTTAAAAAGTTAATCGCTCCGGAAAACCTGAGGAAAATGTCACAGCTGCTTTTAAATTAAACAGATTTGCTTGCACAAGATGCAGCGTATGTGATTCCAATTGAAACCACTGGGCCGGGGAAGGTTAAGCGGATTACCAAGCGACGTGATATTATTGTTTACTACTATTAAATTGTGCACGCCTTGATTTAATCTGTTCATTGCCGATGATGCAATGTTGAGAGGTATATTACATAATAATGAAATTATATTATTTTATTAGATTTATCTGTTTATACAGAAATATGAAGTTTTTCGAGTTACATGTGTAGTTGGAATAAGACTTGGTATGATTGGAATAATCCCAGTTACGTAACGCTAAAACGAGCAACAACTAGTGGACTAAATTCAAAGAAGTATCTTCTAATAAATTTCTAAATTACGACCGATAAAATCACGCTACGCGCATCGGCGATACAAAATCGTTTTCGGCAGGGTCGAAGCGTGAAAGCCGCAAATACAGAATCCGGGTATCGTTGTAACTCCCATATTAAATGTGTAAATAAATTAATTCGACCGAATTGAATAACTGATTATAAATTAATAGCATATAATGAGCGAACTGTAGCGACGCGATCCCTATGCCATTTGTAACGGCGAGCGGTTATGTGATACCAACAACACAACAGCATTAAATAATAAATACGGCCGCTAAACAGCAATCATTAGCTGGTACATTACGCAGAGATCCGTGAAATCTCCAAAAACGGCATGTACAACTTTCACTGTTTAAAAATAAGAAAATTAAATATAAGAGAAATATAAAAGAATCAAAATTACATTGTATAATTTGTACAACTGTCTCCAGTGTTAACGTTAACGCCAAAACGGTAAACTAATTTTCCTGCCGACGTCCCAAAAAATATCCTTATTAAGATTTACAGATTTGATTTTTGTCGAAAAATATAAATATGACAAAGATAAAAGTAAAATATGTAATACAGTTGCAACAAGTTTAATTAGGAATACAGAATTAAGATCCATAAAGTTTGCGAACTGTTTCAGTTCTAAATTGGAATGACGGAATACGGGCGACTTCATTATAAGTACGATGTAAGCATCAAGTCGGGAGATTCTCGTTATTGAGTAAGAAAATGGAACTTGCCGCGATTGAATTTGAACTGATTATTGATTTATATCGACTCTGCTTTATCCCTCTATTCCTCTCCAAGCACTGTCTAAAGATAAGTTTTAATTGAAAATTGATTACGACTATGCGCTACGAGTTACAGTCTTAATTTAGTCTGTAGATCGTAACTGAATCTCATTTCGACACAATTGGCACAATTGACGATTTCAGTTTGACATTATCGAAAATGATATATTTAAATTATAAAGAAGAAAGAAAAATTTATTCTCTCTTGGATGTATTAGTTTCATAATATTATGTCAGATCTCTCTCCCCTGATTTTATGTAATTTCAACTTGAAGTAAAAACTTTTTATAAAAAAGAAATACTTATTAAAAGATATTCCAAGTTTTATTTTTGATATAAGAAACTCGAAAGCAAAAGGAAAGATGAGATATGCATTAAAGCTCTTTAAGAAATTAACACTATTTTCATATTGTGTATAAAATAAATAGCAACCAGTGACAAAGAATAGCAACTTTCTGTGTAGATCTTTCCCATGACATTTAAAGATCATAAATGCCTACTACGGTATCCGGAAACGGAACCTTTCGACCCTTCCACCGGGACAAAATCACATCCGGACATCCTTTCTTCACGCAAGGGTGTAAAAGCGCCATTGAGAGCAGAATACGTGAATATATGAATACAGAAATAGCTGCAAAGAGAATATAACACTTCACGTAATCAACTATCCCAATTACTTCATTATAATTATCCTTATAATTCCACACATCAAAATTATATGTACATTATAATTATTCTTTTATAATTCCATTATGAATATTTGGAAAAATTCCGTTTCAATTATCCATGTTACGATTATACAATAAATTAACTCCAAACAACACTTTCTCAAGAATCGTCTGTATTCCTGATGACTTCGCGCCGCTAACGCGAGAAAATGATGTTTCCAGTCGTGGAAGGAAATCTCTGCAAGCAGCGAGAGAGACGTCGAAAAGGGTAGCTAATTCAAAATCGTGCTTGTGCGCACAGGAGCCACTTGATCCGATAGCACTCTTCTTCCACTCGTTCTCGTCTCTCCCGACGCACCGCGGCGCGGGTCGACTCCATTTGACTTTTCGCTCCACTCGATTCCACCGCATTGCACACGCCCTTTCCGACGTGCACACTCGAGAGAACGTTCTCCCTTTCCCCCCGCGCTCGAATCTCTTTCTGTCGTCCTTTTTACAGAAAGGGGAAAAGCAACCCGTGTTCGTAACCTCCGCTCGCACGTTCTCGCCGTTTCCGTCGCCCCTCGTTTTCTCTGTAGTTCTCTTTTTCTCTTTCGCTCTCTTCCTCTGTCGATTTACAGACTGGACGCGGCGGTTTTCGGTTTATTTCCTGCTTATCCGTTCGACATTTGATTTATTCCGTCTATCGCGCACCGCTCTGCGGGTGGTACGCCTCGATTATCGCACTATGGACCAGCGATCACGGAAAGAAATATATCGCCCTCCCAATGGTGTAATGTGATGAGATTAGATTTAAAATTAGGATAAATTAGATTTAAAATTAGGATAAATTAATTTAAAATTAGGAAAAAATAAATAGGCAAAATAAGATAATAATTTTATCTCCTCGCATTGGTAAAATTTTTCCGAATATTCTATTCTGATTTGAAATTCTGATTCAACATAATGCTCTCGTAACTTAAAAAAAAGAATGTTATGGTATCATGGAATTATTGATATCAAACATCTTGATAAACTTTTCATTTTATTTCTGAAATGAAATGAGGTTTCATTATATTTAGTCGTATTATATAACTAGCCTTGTATAATATAATTGATTTATATAATTCTCGTAAAACCATCACATCCGATCCTATGCTCGGGCAGAAATTCAAGCCTCTCCTCGTCGATGGAATATATTAACGTAAAATCAAATAACAGGCAGACACCAGAGCCTTTGCACGAAGAAGTATCGACGGTGTGATTGAATTAATCTGTCAATTTGCCAATTACACGGATGAGTTTGTTTGGTGGCTGCGCCACGCGGGCGCGTCTCTGTTCATCGATCGCAAGCGGATCGGTGGTTGGTTGCTTCGTGTTTTCAGCGCGTGTGCGTGAAATCGCAGCGTGCGACGCACGTGCGTGCGTGCGTGCGTGCGCCCGCGCGCCAACGTGTAACCGCGTGGCTCGGTGCACAGATTCAACGAGCTCAATTGGCACGCCGAACGTAGAGGAGGAGGATCGTATTGATTCTCCGGTTATACGGACCCACGACAGAGAGCTACGACGAGCTTGACTTTTGCCTGGAGCGAGAATCCCGTGTGCGAGGCGACGCGTGAAAAACGCAGCTTTCACAGGCGCGACACCGATAATGCGCCAAGCGAATGTGCAAGAGAAGCTTGCGTTCTCCAATCTTCGTCGAGGTCAAGTTAAGAGCACACTCAATATTTTCTATCTTACTGCGCATCCCCCTACGTAAAAAATAGCACCAACACTAGACTTTTTATTTTCCTGTCGACTTAGAGATTCAATATACAATTTGTGTATCCGAATATCATATATTAGAAATTTCTGCTTGATTAACGGACTGCGAAAGCGTATTGCAAGAATATCAGAGCCACCAAGATATCATGGATCATCACCAGCCACCTTCCTTGCAGGTCATTGCACGCGAGCTCGCGCGGCATTATCGTATCCGCCGCGGCGAAGTTGCATCAAGTCGAAGTTAGGTTTGTTCCGAGATCGCGGACTCGCTTTCGCGGGAAAGAGACGAGTGAATAGACAGACTCCTAGGCGGTGTAATATCACTCGATGCGAGGACGGCAGGAGGGGGACCCGCGGAGCCGCGGGCTGCAAGAGGGAATAGGGGGATGCACAGTCGAGGGTTTCGTTTCCGAGCCCGGCTCCGAGCCCCGAGGGCACCATTTCCAGCGGAACCGAGAGCGCGCGCGAGCCGGGACGCGGGGATCTCCGTATCCCGCCGCTATTCCAATTGCTTCCCTGTTTGATATGCGCCAATTTCGTCCAATATGTCGCGCCCCTTAGACGACTCGATATTCACCCGTACTCTCTGCCGGCGAGCTTGCGGTCTCCCCGTCCCCTTCCTCTCCCACCGTGTGCGAGTAATCTTAGAGTGAATAAAACGGAAGTAGATAGTAGATACCCATTTCATTTGCGGAGCATCGGCCTAAATGCAATTAACAAAATTAAGAGATATGTCGAAAATTCAAAATATATCTCTTGTCAGTAAAAATGTGTTGTATAATAATATGCGTGGAATATTGTACAAATTATTAGATATCTAACTTTTTCATATTTTTCTATAGGAATTCTTACTTATTCTTATCAGATATTTTCTTCTCTTTTCTTTCTGTCATTTTTTTCGATAAATTTGAGATAGGTTTATGTATCTTTGTCTGAAGAGACTTGCATTTTTCTTTGCTTCTCCATTTCACATTCGCTTGAGTGTGGTGGTGGCCCTTACTTTAGGGCGAGTATTTTCAGCCAGCCATACGCGAGGGAATCCCCGACGTGCGGGATGATCACGGCTGGTCACGTGTTGCCGAGTGACCACTCTTCTACTCAATGATACTCGTCGCGTCGTCACGTTTGAGGTCCATTTATATTATTTATCGCCCGGCTTTTCCGCGCAGGAAGGATCCGGAGGAAAGCATTGCGAGAGTTGTCCGGCGCGTGTTCACTTACATGCTCTCTAACGTAAACGAATGGCTGCGGGATAGCTGTTGATCCGATTGCGTACGCGAGGGCGTTTGAGATAAATTATTAAGTCCGCACTTGACGATGTATCTTACGAGAAATCTGTTTCTTTTTCTCCATCACATTCTCATTTTCCGGAAATTCTCACTTCTTATCGATCAAATGTGTCTCGAAATCTCTAAGATCCAATCTTTGCTAATACAAATATCTTCCATTTCATAAATGGTATATATCAAGAAAATATATCTGAGAAATAAAACTTCTTCATTTTTATCACATATGAGTTCTCGTCTTTATTCCTTTTTTTTCTATTTTCAGTCTGTGGTTCAAATTTGACGTTACCTTTTTCGACTTTCTTACTGGATTATTATTAATGTAACAAAAAGAGGCGAGGCCAGATGATTGTTAACAAGTAAGCATTTATCGATACATTTGCTAATAGCTTTCATGAATCATACATCAGGTATACCATTGTCGTGCATACATTATTCAACAGGATCGAGCGGCTTCTCGCCATTTCCGTGAGGTTCATTTTTACGAATGTGTGGCACACGGGCAAGCACGTGGAATTACGTTTGCTCAATGTATCCGCAATAACGTGCAATCATCCACTTGTTCCTCGTACTCGTGTTTTACTTATAAACCGTTGCGGATTTGGCACTCGTCCCGAACGTGTCTTACCCGAATCCCGAACGGCGTGCCGAATAGATGATAAAGTTGCACGCGAAGAAGAAGGCAGACAATGGCACGACTATCCCGGGATACTCCGCCGCAACGTGGTCGACTTTGCCAAATCCGCGACGCGCTTGCAACTTTACCGCATAGCGCATAAACCTCGTTCCAAGTAATCGCATTTTCCGCGAACTTTCTTGAACTTGAGCGGGTTCGCTCGAAAGATAAGATCATTATGTATAAGTATAAGGAATCAAATAGTAACACATTTTTCTACGCTCTTCAAAGAGCGATTTATATCGTTACCGAAATTTACGTCGTCACTTTTATTTTGAGATCTCTACAAATAATTATTTTCTGAAACATAGACGCACATTTCTGCACAATCACAATAATAATAATATATTGAATATTCAATATCGTCAATATCCAAAAGAGCATCATATTTATTCCAGTGCTTCTGTGCACATACATGTAATCGACTTCACAGCGATATCTGCAGCAAAACCAACTGAACTTTTTATAAAAATTTCATGAGAAGCGCCAAGTGTGTAGGAATTAATAACAACATTGTCAAACCGTTATAAATCACGAATATTGCATTTATTCTCTCGTAAAATCACGGACATTGCGGCGACGACGTCGAACAGCTACCCATAGAAGCACGGAATGGATCGGGCCAAAGAGTGGAGCACACGCGGGGGGGAGTCAGATAGGTAAAGAGGAAGCTCGTAAAGAAAGCGCGCACAGAGAGAGAAGCAAGTAAAGAGGGGTGGAAGCAGTCAGTCAGGTAGAGAAGAAGCCGGGAACGTGCCGGGAATGTATGTAGGCTCCCGGTTACTCGGCTGGACGGCTGGAGAGAGCCCGGGCACTTCGCTCTTTCCTGCCCGTTCTACCACCCCCGTCCCGACTGCCTCTCTCTCACGACCCTTATATCCCGAACTGTGTGTGCAACTTGCCCGGGTTGGCTCCTCCTGTATTATTGCCCGACCGTAAATTTCGCCCGGAAAGCGATTTAGCGAGGAAGCGGTAAGGATAAATCTTGAAAAAGTCGAAAAGCGTAAAACAGGAGCCGCCGCCACCACCACCTCCACCACCACCACCACCACCGCCGCCGCCACCGCCACCGCCGTCTTGAGGAGGAGAGAAGGGCGAGGGGAACGAAGGGAGAGGAGCCTTGCGCGTCTTATCCCCAATACGTACACCGACCAGGGGGTAACAACCCCCCCCCCGCGATCCTTGCCCTCTTCTCACCTACCCTCCGATCGCCACCGCAACCGCTCGCCCATTCTTCCCCGCGATCGCCCCTCCCTCCTCTGGCTCGTTCCGCGCCACCGTGTTCCGCTCTCTTCTTTCTCTCGGTCGTTTTCTACCCCCGTGCACCTCGGGGAAAGGAGGAAAAGGAGGCGTGTCCGCGCGCGCGAAAAGCGCGTGTGTGCATTTCTCCGTGTAAACGCTCCTCCGTACGATGCCGCACCGCGCACCCTCTTTTTCCCTCTGTCGCCCCCACGGGGAAAACTCGCTTTCATCATGAGAGTATCCACGGTATTCGTTTACATACGTTTACCCCGCGGATGCTATCGGGCCTGTCGGCACGAGAATTTCGTTCAAGCAGCTCGGGCCCGATTTTCTTTGCCCTTTATTCCTCGCGGTTTTATTCCTTGTTGTCGGTCCTCAAATATCGCATTCGCGATTTGGCGCTCATGGTGGTTCACCACCTACTTTAATTCTTTGATCAATTTGAGTTTAGTCCCATGCACATGCAGTCTCCATTCTTCATCTGACTTCCTCCACATCATATCTTTCTTACATAATATCATTGTAATCATAATGAAATTGATGAAATTAATCATAGTGAAAACTTATTTTCGTAGGTACCTCGTTTCGCAGATAGTCCAAGATTGCTCGCGGTACTCACCGATTAGAGAACGGCGGACTGAAACAGCACGGATTGCGGGAAGCACTGACGGCGGAGCGCCGTTGGCAATAAGTGAAAATTGCGGGCACTTTGATCCTCGCGACCGACGGGTCCTCTCTTTCGCGTTTTTTTCCCCCAGATCCGCGCGCGGCTTAATACGATTTGCAAATTCGCGGCTCGGCCATCGCGGCATCGCCCCGCCGACCGCTACCCAGCCGAATGAATAAATGATACGCGCCGATTCGGCCTATTGCGGCATTATCCGTCGTCAAATTCGCTCCTGACGCGGCCAATTATTCATGCTCGCGTGGCGCCACTGCGATTAAAGGTTAATTTCGATCCCGACGTCCGTCCGTGTACGCGCAGTACGAAAGACTTCTCTCGCAAACATTCCTCCCATTAAATCGTCGGATTCGAACGCGGCGACAGCCACCATGATTCACGGCCGTAATTAGATCTCTCTTCCTTCCACTTGCGCCTTGTGCACTGTGTCGACAATCGTTTGCTTCGTGCATGAGATTGTGGTTAATCGAATTCAATTGCGATCGAGTATCTTAGGAAATTTGCCTGTGGCAAATCTAATTCTGTACTGTAAATATCTGTGCTACGTATTACGCATAATTATCGCATGCTATTATCACAAAAATCTTGGAAAATTGTAAACATTATAAAAAAAGACGTGAAACCTTGATCAAATTAATTGAAAATCTTTTCCGAATAGTTGATTCAAGAAAGCATCGTAAAAAAAAGAAACGTACAAACAGAAAAATTCATAGATAAGGCATGACTCTCGCAGTTTCCGGTTTAGTGATACGCGAGCATCTTGACCGGATGTACGCGAAAGCTGATTGAATTTTCGCTTAGAGGAAATTACGTTCCCAAGACGCGATCGTAGTCTTGGCGGCACGCGGCGGACGAAACCCCGCGCTAAAATAGAGACGGCCGATTAAGTTAAATTGACATTGATATCGAAAGGTGAATCACGCTCGTGGAGAATGCACACGGTCCGGCCTCGCGAGCGTCCTCATCCTCCGGTTATGGTGGGCATACATACGCGCGTCTAGAGGAAGTCACCGCACCGTGCACGGCGTAGAATAAACGGTCAGTGACGCGCGGTAATGGCCGACATCCTAATCCTGGCCCCCTACAGCTTAATGCCGTACACTCCGCAATGATAATGCCGCGTGTGCTTTTTGTCATTACGAGCCATGCTACCCCGTAATGAGTCGCCGCGACCGCTGGCTCCTTGGACAGCACGCTTTAAATGCAAACTGCATTCCTTCTTCCTTTATTTTACGTCACTACATCGTTTACGATGATACCCAGAATGGAGCTTTATGTAGTATACTTTTACATCTGATATATTTTTTTTAGTCACTTTCGTGGCGACATCTGCAATGAAACTATCGAGATCATGATGAATGCACTTTTGCAATTTTTCACATTGCTGCGTCACAGTATCGAGCTTGAAATTCTGCTTTAATCTAGAGTTGAACTTCGGAAATCTGAAACTATAACTTTGATTTGATGAGATCGAAAATCACAGATCTGATCACAGAGGTGTCGTTCGTATCAATTGGAGAACAGATACTGTGATAGTCTCATTGATCAGCCTCTCGAGGATTTCCAGTTGAAAAAATGTGCGGGTAGCAAACGAACGGTTATAACACGCATTTTGTCGTCGTAAGAAATGACGTCACGGGTCCTGACCTTCTTCCTCCTGTAACGGAGCAAGCTGTCTGCGGGTTCGAACGAAACGGAAAAGAAACTGCGACAGAGAAAAAGAGAGAGACAAAGAGAAGGACGAGAAGAGCGTACCCGCAGCTGCCGCCCTGGCTGCCAACAATAATATCTAATTAATTTATTAATGAGGTTAACTTGGCAGGATTGGACGGCAGACAGCGCAAGCCGGCGTGCTCTTCGAGCAGTTTAGCGTTAACGTCTTCTGCTGCCTTGCTTCTCGTCGGCGGAATGAATTAAGCTTAATCAGAGCGAAAGTGTCGGGCGCGTGTGCAAGCGTCCTCGCAGGGCCGCACGGGGGCCCTTCACCCTTCCCGCGCTGTCCTAGGCTAACAATTTCATGCCGGCACTTAATTTCATATCGACACTGTCAGACTTTCACGATTATAGATATCAGGATCAATAGTTTCCGTTAATGTAACAACTCTCCGCAAATCTCTGAAAACCTGACACGACATTTTCAGACACAGTATCCCACAAACAAGTAATAAAGCTGTCAGATAATGAAACTTGTCAAGTAATAAAGCTGTTGTAGATACGACTACTAAATGTAGTCGTCGAAAATTAGACCAATTTTTTAACACCATGTTTAACTCGTGAACCTTACAAATTACGTAATCCTCTTTCGACATCGAGCACCTTCTCGTTTCTGCCAGTTATCCGTCAACTCGAAAACGACAGACGTTATAAACGCGCGATACTGAGAATCGTTCCGCGTTAGGTCGCGACCGGGTCTTCAGCAACGGCAAGTTCTGGCAGAACGTAGACAGCTGCCGCGCGGTCCCCGGAGAGATTCGCAGCGCGGCGGCTGACGAAAACGAGCTCGGACAACCACCCTTATACCCATCATCATCGTCGGCCTCTTTTTCTTCGTCTAACCAACGCGTCGCGTCCCGTCTCTCCCTCTTTTCCTCCCTCACAGTTCGCGAAACCACATTCCCCTGCAACCCCCGCTCAGTGACGGCCTCGCGCAGTTATTACGTGACCATAAAGAGCAGCCGCTTTTCCGGGACGATATCGTATTGCGCTTGTCGCGTCAAATTCTGAGATCGCGCTTGATTCCGGAAGTAACGAAGGGAGAGAAAGAAAGAGAGAGAGAAAGGAAATCCGGGACATGTGTAGGATGGCGCAGCTCAAGTCGCCGCAGAGGGGACGCTTGGCAAAATAGTGGCGAACGAGGGTTGATATTTCGTTTAGACGGATTTAGTGGGTTATACGATACAGTGATGTCCATTTTTTTGTTAGGTATTCAAACATGTATTTTTTGTTTTAAATATAGTACATACGTACGTAGTACGTACAAATATTTAATCCCATTTTCGCTAACGGAAACTAACTTACACCATTCTGCCATCCAACATGTAATTTAATGAAGAGGGAACTGCGTTGATTAATTCAAGAGAGAGAATCATAAAATGCATTACGTTTTCTTCATCAAGAAAAAATATTCTTATATGGCAAATTAAAAAATTTACTATTTACCGGTAAAAGATATTTCAATTTCAATATTTCAAGACGTCCAGTAAAAAACTAACTCCATGAGAGCCGCAGGCTTTAATGCAACTAAATCGAATATTTTAATTACGTATATAATATCGTCGGTCCGTGCTTTGTATCACGCTAGGGATAATTGCGTTCTACGTTACATTAAAGGTAGCCTAGCAGTTTCGAGGAAGCACATTTAGAATAGGCGGTCACGTGAACGTATTGCAAATTCTAATCCTGTTAGCGCCAAAGTCAAGTTTGAACCTAAAATGGAATTATCGGCTATACCGAATCCTAATGCCATAATTGCCACGTATTCTCGTATTATAATGTGATCGCTGATGGGTTTCCGTTGTCGTGATAATTTAATCGTGTAATTATCAGCATGAGATCTTGCAAATAACATTCATGCAAATAGAGATAAAACTTTATTGTTAGATATTATAGTTTTGGTTATTATTCAAAATCCTTTCAACAAACTCACATTGTCGATGCTTCTTAACGTAATCGAAAATGACGTATAATAGCATCACTCCCGCCAATCCTGCTATTCATAGCATTTTCTACGAAGAAATTAATAAATTAAATTTGTTGCCAAAATGATAGAATAATCTGTTTATTTTCAGTGTGTATTACTTGTTTTTCCTTCAGCTACCTATTTCCTAAATATGAACAGAATCATTATTGCGAAAGCTATTAAATGAAAAGTAAACTAAATCGCAAATGTGATTTTTGTTATGTACATAGTAACTGTTGCTACTATTATACATATTAAAGAAAAGAAATTATTTTTATTATCATTTTCATAATTGGAATGATTCACGCACTGGTTCAACGTATTGATACGTCCACGATTTGATTGCATCGCGAACTATTCATGGAAAATAGAACAGAGCACCCAAATCGCTCCAATTTTCTACTCAAAGCTTTATTACGTCATGCATTAGGGTTCGCCCACGACACTTAATGGATAATTCTAAAATAATTCGATGACAGATCAAAAGTAATTTCTAAAATAATTTTCTGACTCACGTGCAACAATTGTTGCAATTGAAATTTAGACTTCACACGAGTTTAATTACACAAGAAATAATATTATGAAATTCCAAAAAAACCGTAAGAAAACAATGGTAGCGTAATATCGATGTGATAAGAGTGATCAAAAGCAAGATTATGCAAAGCAAAAAGCACAGGAGAAATCTTTTGACGTCGTTCATTTCCATTATTTAATGTGACGAATGTATAAATGCATTTTATGGTACTCATTACGTTCATCCGCTCTACTCCAGTGGGCCACTCAAGTGTGACAGAATAATTCCGCGATCAACTTTGAAACAATGATGAAATTTAAACCTCTAGCGTATACCAAATTACTAATTTCTCGGCGAGATAATCGCTAGGCATAAGTCAGATGCAAAATGCAACAGCATATACGTACGTGCTATTGCACATTAAAATAAATATCACGTGTTTAATAATGGAGCTATTTGGCCAGGTTGAACTATTCATTCGAAATAATTATTTATTATATAGATAAATATTCTCGTCTCTCTTCTCGAAATATGAATTTCTCTTTAGAAAGTCTTGATACATTTTTCAACACTGTATATTTTCTACCTCGTAAATACGTTAAATAACGCTTGTTAAAAAATTGCTAATGTATATCCTGGACGAGATTTAAGTATGTATATTGCTTCAAAAGCCGGACGTCCGAAATGCATTAGTTACAGATAAAATAGTGCTCTTGCTCGCGATCATACTACTATTATTCAATTGTTTCAATCTCTTCGTTATCTGTCACGCTGACAAAATGAATAATTTAATAAATAGCACTCGTATTTCATTCATTTGTTCAGAATATTCGCGAACTAATCAAATGATTAAGTATGTCTGGTATGAAAATCAAATGTGCCGCAGTACAACAATATAAATGTACCAAAAGAGATGAGTTTCTTATTATGAAATTATCAGATTGAATCCGTAATACTTTCATTACAAAGTCCCGAGATATTACGATTAAACTTACTAATAGCGGCGAAAAATTATCTAACGAAAGTATCTGGCCAAACAAAAACGATCACTCTCGACTAAGCATCGAGAACAAACAATATTGACAAGAAAATTAATCCGATCAAACGATGTAATCACATTTAAACAAATTCGCATGTTGCAGGGCAGTTTTGCTCCACCGAATGGTGGCTCTTTTTAAATACCAATCAAAACAAGAGAATGGGGGGGTAACTTACCTTGACCAGGGGCGGACTGTGCGTAGGGGGATGATAGTGTCCCGGCGATGGGCTCGCGGGTGGCCCCGCGCCCCCGGGCGAGATGGCACCGCCTCTGGGGGTGAGAATCCTGGACTCGTGGCTGAACAACACCTTCCCGACCTCCACCGCACTGCCGCGGACCCCTCTGCTTCGCAAAAATCAGCTGGTCGACGGACGCCCCCGAGAATGCCCGTTCGATTACCGATCGATTGACGTTGATCGCGCCACTTTCCGCCGCACTTTGTTAATTCCGCGACGCTTTTCCGGTTCTGCCGCACGCGTTTCCAGAATTCCTTCTTGGTCTTTAAAGTCCGGGAACACTTGCCCACTTTTTGCAAAAAAAGACTCACTCTTTGAATTGATGTTTTTGAATCTCGATACCTTTAGGTACGTCGCTCATCACCGTGCGTTTGTCATTCAACAACCCGATCCGGTAAAACACTCGATGTTGTTTAGTAAGAGTGAGCTTGGCGCAGTTGGTTTCTTTTTACTGTGATACAGAATTCACGAAACAATTGAGAGTCTCGATGGATTCTTGTGAATCCCAGGTTGATGAGACGGAGATGAAGCGATCCGTCGCTCGAATACGCCGGTCTTCCCCGCGAGTGACAGCTGAGACATCTATTTGTGTCATGTGCGGATGTAACGATCACATGCGGCCTGACATTTTTTTATGCATTTTTACACGTGATATCACCAAAATGACAGAGAAACGACATGTTACGGCGAATCGACATGAAGCGTATCCTACGAGGCTCGAGTCTTGAGTATCATGGATATCAGGATGAGCTTGATAAAGATCTGAGACACTTGCGGAAACCAGAGATCCCTCCTTTCTTCGAGCAACACTTGCACATCAGAGGAGACCGCGAAACAAATTTCTCAGTGACATAAATCGCATGTCGCGTGGCGCGCAAAGACAATCCGTCCTACGTGTGATCGAGACGCAGCTAGGCTGAATCCCCAGGAAGTCCTTTCCGCGACGATGATTCAGCAAACGATCCACGCGATCGGAGCGGAATACAGATTCTGAAACATCAGTCGAGTCGAGCGATCAGCTTCATCCACTGTGGTGCTTGATCTTGTCGTTTCTCGCGGATGATTCACGTGGTGGACACGGCGGCAGGGAACAACGAGGAACTCTCTTCCTCTCTCTTTCTCTCGATGCCTGCTCCGGATACCGACACACGGAGTCACAAGGCGACGGGACCTCCAGACCGATAGTGCGTCACATATGACGACGTGTCGCGGCCGCGGCGAAGTCGCGGACGGTCGAGCGTTCCGTCGCGGGCCGCAACGGGAAGCGTGCTTCGGCGATAGGCGGAACCGCGCGTGCGCGGAGTGCACCGCGAGGCGTGGCCTGAGCGACATGCTCCTCTTCCCTTCTCTTTCGTGCTCGTTTCACCCCCATCCCCGCGTGTGTTCGCGGCTGGCTCGCTCTCCCCGACGATCGTCTATCCGCGAACGGCGACGCGGGGGTGCACCGTGCGCCGCCACGTGGTTTTATTGGCCAAATAACGCGTACGACAAACATCCCTACTTTCCACCGTCCCTGCCCCCCGCGCGCAAGCGGAATCTCCTGTCTCCCGGTGTGTCGTAACAACTCACCCTTTTCCCTTCTCCTCCACCGCCTCCACCTTCACCATCTCCTCGCGCCCTTTCGCGGCTGCACGTAGGCACTTTGCACGAGAAGAGAGGCGATAGTCGTCATGGTGTAAATCGCGTTTACCCCCCTCAAGTCCACGGAGATCCTCCGTAGAGCGCGTGTTAACCGCGAGTTCCTCGCAGCATCCGCGTAGCTCGTCGCGACTTCTTCGCGGCCATCTTCGAGGGTATGCTTTGAGATGTGACGAAATCGAAATGTAAGAAGCACGGATTTACATGTATGAGAAATTTTTGCGAGTTCTGTTTGATCCACAATTTTCGTGACACTCTATAGATTTATGAAATACAGAATATTTTATATACGCGATTATTTGAGTTTAGATTTAGGAATAACAGAAAATGGAATTTGAAAATTTTTGTTGATGTCTCCTTACAATTATTGTCGTAAGCCTTACATTTCATGTTATTATCAATTTATATGTCGCTCTATTTGTATGTCACAATTACTGTAATGTAATATTTGTTTTTGACCGATTAAATACACAAGCTTTGTATATTTAATCGGTAGTTTTACTTTATGCCATATACAGCGTAATTTAAGTATCAACTACTTTAAAACAAATGATTAATTATTTCAGTCTAAAGATTACAGAAAAATAGGTTCAACGCTAATGGAGAATTATGAAAAATTTTTCATTTAATCGCGATAAAATAGTTTTTTCTGCAGATAATATCTGAAAACATATTTGTTCATAATTCTTATATTAATCTTATATTAATAATAAAATATATAGATTAATTAAATTAATCTATATTAATTAGATTAATTATAAAAGAAGGAAAACGAAAGTTGAATAATTTAGAAATGACAAGACACACACATAAAATAAAGTAATATTTTTATTAAAATGATCTATAATTCATCTACAATTAATAGATTTAAATTCTTTTATTTCCAATTAAATCTAGTTACGGACACGGTGATAAAGGCATTTCCGTTATCTAAGGAAAATTGACGTGTGCTCATCCGTAGATTTCCTCTAACTCGTTATTAATGCTATAACTATTCGTAGAGCCGACTACAGCTTTTCGTCCCGCCAGTTCCATGCTGCTGCGTCTCCAGGGATGGTCGAGTTTTGATCGCGAGAGCGACAGCAGATGAGAGTATGAGCGATGAGAAAAAGAGAAAAGAAAGATAGATAGAGAGAAATTTTGAAAAAGTGAGAAGCAAAGTGAGAGAAAAAGAGAGAGAGAGAGAGAGAGATCAAAAGAGGGAGGGAAACAAAACGAGGGACCGAGTTAGGAGCGTAATCGCGTTACGTGGTGACTGGATTACACCGCGCCACGTTTGCGAACTGCACGCCGCGAACACACGTCCACCCTCGTGTAAGTAACCACCCCGGGATATCGTTCGGGGTGTCCAGCCCATTTGATACGTGAAAAGAGGGATATGGAGTGTACTAAAAATATTTCATGGTCCCATTCCGTCACGTCATTTATCACGAGACAGCTACTTCCTTCCACGCGACCATGAGTGGACCATGAAAGGTCATACGTTTCCGCACGAAACGCATTAAGCGAGTTTCCGTTTCGCGCGATTGGTGCTGCGCGAACGTGGCGAACTTTCGCGGGCGAGGAAATGACACGTGTTGTAAAAGAGAAAAAAAAGATATGAGAGAGACGTTATGTAATGCGTTATTCGTTTAGGAGAAAGACAAATCTCATTCGCGCGAATTTGCAGAACGTTCCGCTGCAACCGCGTTGAATTTTTTCACGGCGAACGATGTAACAAATTTGGGAATCGATTTCGTCTTGATTAATGAATTCAGTCCTGTACCTCATTCCATTTTCTCTGTAATCCCGTTTTAGTGTCCGCTTTAGTTGACATTTTCGCGCATAACGAGAACTAAAATTAATGATTTAGATCTACGAATCGATTTTTCATTCATCGTTCCATCGTTCCGTCCGCAATCCTATTTAGCACTCGCGTAGCTTAATACCCCGCAGGAAGCACTTCCTCCCACCCCTGTTTTGTTTGCAAGGACGACGAAGTGTCTCTTGTTCATGGTTAGACTCCGTTGCGCGTCTCGAATTCCAGCGACGTTGGCGAGCGGGCGATGCGGAGGTTCGTTTAATAAAATAACCTTGTTACCAGCCCGTGTTGAGGGGGTGGCGGTAGCCAGTCAGGGGTAGGGGGAGCAGGAGAGAGCGCGAGAGAATCCGAGACAGAAGAGCAACGCTACGGAGTAGCGGGGTGTAACGGGTTCTACTGACGTAGAGCGAGCGCAGCGAGCCGGGGGGATGCACGCTGCCGACGAGAAGCGTGGCGGGCGACGGGGTGCACGGCGGGGGTACTAATACATAAAGTAGCTTAAAGTAGAAAATTGTGGAAGCGTCGTGATGCCTGGTGATTGCGTTACCTCCGAGGCTTTGATTTAAAATGCAACGGGCGGCGGAAAGGGGACTGGAACCGGGAGGGAAGAAAGAAGCGAAGGGAGAAGGGAAGTGTCGGACGGGGGTCGGGCAGGGGAGGACGCCGGAGAAAACGGGCCGCGGGGGTTGTTCGAGAACGAGGGTGTGGACGGATCTCCTGCCTGGGAGCCATGTTCCTCCTGCGAGGAACGGAGGGGGTCGGAGTGGAGAAGAGCACGGGCGGGGGCGAGGATGGAAGAGAAGGAAGAAGAGTAGAAGGTGGTGGCATCGGCGGCGGCGGTGGCGGTGGCGGCGACGGTGATGATAGTGGTGGTGTACCACCGACGTTGCAGAAACTTGCACATCCACAAGAAAGATTCTGGGAGCAGCGGGGGGATGACCGTGAAGGGGGCGAAATTCTTTCGCGGACGATCCTGTAACATGCCGCATCGACTGGCAACTTCGGGCCTCCGACAACGTCTACTTTGTTGTTGCTCTTTCCATCCTTTCTCGTCGTTCGTTCGGTGTTTCATCCCTTCTGGAGGCGCAATAATCTCTTATTAGGTCAGCCCCCTCGCTCGCCTCTCTTGCTGATCTCCGTCGCCTCCGTCGCATTGCGAAGACTTTTTTACGCGTAAGCTCGATCGCCGGCACTTTTTTGTGCTCTCTATTAATTCCGAGATGTAGATTTAACAAATTAAATAAATCTTGTAAATTGATCAAAGAAGTTTTATACGTACAGGAAGACGCCAAAGAATGTTACCTTATTTTGCAACGATTCTATCTTGGAAGTGAAATGTTCACTAATAGTAATGTGCAAAATTTTGTGGATTTAAAAATTAATAATTCGATTGATAAAACCGAATTACCTGCATGTGGCAAATTAAACGATCAACTTTAAACATTCTGTACGCGATCGATGCATTTTGCGCTTGACCACCCGATAAGCTCATGCGATCGGACAGTATCCGGTAATTGGATAAGTTTTGGGACTCGTGAACTTATACGCGGTTCGGGTTACTCGGTAAGTCCAGATTACCTGCTAATCGTCTCGGACAAATTGGATAAATGTCGGACCATTTATTGAGAGCAAAGTAACGCAAACCGCGACAAATCTATTTCAGCGATGACGAGAGAAAGAAGATCGCGCTTATTGTTCCGCAAAGGATTGTCCCGGATTTCCATAAAGTACGATTCACACCTCGCGTTTGGACGTTGCATTTCATTCAAGAAAGAGTCAATGTTAGGATAGGCCGTCAAGTCGGCCGGTGTCTTTCTAATAAATTGGACCCTTGAAATACGATTAGGCGTAAACACCCTATTTTAAGGGAGAAAGGGCACGCGAGGGGTTGCTTCGTAACACGCAGCAGAGACTTTTGTGAGTGACGCTAGATAGACAGCCGGAGACTTCGAGTTTCCCGGTGATGCTACGGGGGTGAACTCGGGGGTGACAGATGATTTAGCGCGGTATTCCTCGTGTCAATATACCAAACATCGTGGAGGGAGTTGCCTGCTAGAGAGAAACATGCCACACGAGTGCCCTCGTTTTTCCTCTCTGCCTCTCTTCCTAATCTAGATATGAGAATGATGCAGATGTGTAATAATTGATAAAGTCTTTTAATCGAATTGGTATTTTCCTAAGAGAAAAAAATAATCTGTAAATTTATTAGAAATTGTAAAAAACATAATTCAGTGCAAATATTAAACAAATAATTTCTAACAGCAGCATTCTTTGTTTCTCTTATCAAAATAAAAATTTCTATATCATTTATTTCTTCATCACAATAATATGGAAACAATATTTTAAAAATATTATAATGTAAAGATTACTGCTGCATTATGATGAAGTTATGTCTCTATCGCGTCGTATGTGGAACCTTATGCATGTGAAATCCAAAAGAGGAAATCGACCGACGGATGGACGATCGGTGTCGAATTTGATGAATCTAGTTTGTTAAACCGCGAGCGGGATCCGCCGGCGAGGGTAACTGGCGAGAGTGTGACGAGGGTAAGAAAAATGGCCGGCCGGAAGAAAAGATCCTTTACCAGAGGAATTCGAGTGTCAATCCATATCTTCTTCTTCCCTCTGATCCCTTTATCCTCGGGGACTTGGTCATAGGTGGGAGAATGAGTGTAGGAAACGTAAAAGAAAAGTGGCGTCTGATCTCGGGGAGAATGTAACGGGCGAAGATCGTGAAAAATGAAGACTCGAAAGCGGAAGTACATCGGAAAACGTGGCGGGTGTCATCGATATTAACGTCAGATTCGGTTATCGAATTTGATCCGACACTTTGTCAAGTATCTGAAATTCACAGTAATGTAGACTTTCTGAGAAAAAGGTATTTTTTCACAAATCTCCATTGATAAGAAATTGATAAAAAATTCTAAAATGAGTGAATCATTATATTAAATAATCTTAATCAATATTTTATCGCGGAAAGTCGATATATCGCATTTTATTTCATATCTTATCTTATATTTCCAGTCAAATCGATCTTGAATCAAAATCAAATAGAGATTCTCACAGCCTGCCAGGCGCGTCTAATCCGCTTTGATATCAGAGCACAATGTCGAACGGAGTAATTGATATTGTTGGATTGGACGGGCGTGCGATGCGCCTTCGATCTTCAGCACGATGGAAGGCGCACACAGGTTCGGTGCATTCGCGTTAATCTCGATAACCCGATCTGTCGGATGTCTTTCTTTTCTGCTCGTTGTCTATTGGGGATTGTTCCAGACTCGATTTCCGTCGAAATAGCCGGGATGCGCGTACGCTTCGCCTCAATTCGTTCCGTCAGTATATTCTTGTCTCTTCTTTTTCGTCGGTAAATACGCTGCGTACAAATCTTCCAATTGTTTTCCACTTTTTAAGTACGGATAGTGAACAATTTTAATATTAATATTAATATAAGTATATATAAAAATATGTAAAATGTAGTACAATGGTTAATTCGTCTAAACCGATCTCTGCTTACTAATTTTAAGTGCAATTTTGTATTTTATTTAAAAAATATATATTCGAATTTTTAAAGAGAATTGATTAATTTATTAGTATATTAGAATTTTCTATTAGCATTCGCCGAATCTGAATGTAATTTGCAGTTGTTCTCTCTTGTTTATCTCATCTTATTTATAATAAATGGTTATTCTTATCACATATTCTTATATATCGGATATGATAATCCGGAGGAGCTGAGAGCCCTTTTTATCGCCGATTCAAGCACTTTCAGCCCTATACACGCCCTTGCTGTCTCATGGGCGATGCAGGCCGTCCGCGGAATTCTTTGAAAAACTACTTTGTAAAATTGGGGACGCGGCACGGGAAGGGCGAAACGAGGCGGCCGAATGAATAATAAATACGGTTATCGTTTAGTTGATATTTTGAAGAGGGGGCGCGGACGGAAATCGCCTCGCCCCGCCTCGCCGGGGGATCGTAGCGAGAAAGAGATCAAAGCGGATCGGAGAGACGGAGGCCAGGGGATAGTCTCTCGCTACATTTCTATTCTCCAATTGCGCGATGGGGTAGCAGCCCGAGCCCCGACCGCGAGTCACGCCGCATCGATAGCACAACAATGCGATCAATCAATCGCGACTGTTGCCGATGAACATCAGGCATTGGATTTACCTCGAGCCGAGCTCGGGCTTCGATCAAGCATGCAATCACATCAAGAATGTAGACGCAAAGTGAGACCGCATCAGCGAGAAACACCGTCGTTATCGTCGGTAATCGTGAACAAATGAAGCAATGATTCGCGAAAGAAATGCGAAAGTGAGAAGTGGAGATAAAGGATGCAATTACATCAAGAACACAGATGCGATGAGACCGCATCAGCGAGAAAAGAAACACCGTCGTTATTGCCAATAATCGTGAACAAATGAAGCAATGATTCGCGAAAGGAAAAAATTTCTCTTTGCAAAAGAGAAATGGAGATAAGTAAAGGAAAAGAAAATAATCGAAGAATTTTCACGACGTCTGAAATACCTTTCTTCAGCGCTATTGATTATCGGGGCCTCGGGGCCCGCAACGGGTCAGTAGCCGAGCGGGTAGTTGGAGCGGTTGGTTTCGCTCTCTGGCCGTTGTGCGAATGGCTGGGCGGTGAAGCGGCTAATAACGATAACGATGCCAGAAACGATAATAGAGTTGGGGGTTTCCGCGGTTTCCACGGCTCTCCCAGGGCGCTGATTGCTGGAACGGCTCGGTTTTGCCGCCGGGATGCTCGTGCAACGGCGACGCCGCTCGCCCAGCAAGCGTTCCTGCACGCTGAAATACAACCCCTCTTCGCATCAATTTGAATGCTGGGCGTTTCGCCTATATCAGATCCATTCGAATCCAACTTTGTATAATACGACTGCCATCCTCTCTTCCTCTCTCTTCTTAACTTATAATCCAGAGAAGGGTCGAATAATCTTTCCTGAGAAATTCAAAATGTGATTTTAAATTAGGAAATGTTTGTTATTCAATCAATTATAACAAAAACATAATAACATTGACAAAAAGATCAAGATAAACGGAAAAAATAATGAATAATAAGAGATATAAATTTAATTTGAGTTTTGAAAAGGGGGTGGAAGTTGAGGAACGATAGTGGAAGCGTGTCGAAGGTCCTCGTTTAGAGAACACCTACGCTCTCCGAGTCGATGTTGCGACCGCCGCCAGGTCGTCGTCGGCGCGTATGCGTGCGAGTGCGGACGCAGATGGAGGCGTAACGAGTACACAATGCGATGCAAATTGGTTAGACTCGCTATGCCGCGCCGGGCCAGTCAATCGCCCGGCCGGTTGCCTCCAGTCGCGGTACCGCGCGCGCGATGGTATTACTAACATCGGCTATTCTATTATGACGTTACGGCTCCCCGAGCAGCGGCGGCCTATTACGGTGCCGACTCCCTCCAGGCGTTCGATTCGCGATAACTCGCTAACTATAACGGTCATCGAGACTCGAGCTGGCGAGAGGAGACAATCCTGGAGCGGCCGCCTGCGGCTGACTACTCCCGATTGATTCTCGTTTCATGCGCCCGCCTGATACCCTCGCTTCAGCGGTCCTAAGTTAGAAACGCTCGGCGCTTTTTAACACCTTCATGTGATCGCAATATATGCGTATACTCTTTCGAAACCAATCGCGAAAGAAAGTCTGAAAAATTACATGTGATGCAATTAAACTTGTTCACACGTAACAATTGGCATATGTGTAAAATGAGTCAAGAAAATTTTTGAGGTTTTTAATTAAATCAATTTTTGAAATCTGCTGTAAATTCGAGTTATCAGTTTGAGGAAATAGCTTGCAGATTTTGTATTTTTGGGAATATATTTCCCGTTCTACGTGTTATCGTTACATGGAGAATCCCCATTCTTTTTCCTCGCTCTCCGATTTTCATTAACATAAACGTTTTAAAGGTGAAATAACAATCAATGTACGTTAATTCGACAAGATCATAAATTCGAAATTTATTAATCCAGTTTTTACATCTAGAAAAATAAGTAGGAAGCAACCTTTGGTTATTTGTTACATACTTGAGGTATTCTCGAAGAGCAGTATATTATATAATATCTATAACTTTTGGTAACAATAAATTAACATACATATACATATGAGTACACTCTAACAGGAAAGTTACCATAAAAAAATATAAATGCATATCTCAATTTATTCAAAGCGATATTTCTTTCTAGCCGCTGGCCTCTCTTCTTCGCTGGAATTATCCAAATTATATCTTTTTCTGTTCAACGTACTCGTAGACGGACCATTGTCCGAATCTCTGTACTGATTTGGACGTTCTTCTTCGTCGGATTCATCCTCACTCTTAATGTGCACCAGAGAATTCGTAGGTTCATTAAAATCGGAGCGCTTCACCGCAGTCATTCCACTATACAGAAAAAAATTTTCAATATTCAATGTTCCTACAACTTCCAAACTTTACATGAAAAATATACATTTTTAACGCACTTGTTTTTGCGGTAGAGCTCGTGGAATGTTCTGTGATCATTCAAATCTGCAAGCTTCTGCAGGAACTTCTCATCGTGGCTGATTATAATTAACTGGAAGTTCTTTTGGTGTCGCGATCGCAGCTCGACCACTCTGTAATCGTTCGTTATTAATTGTTCGTAATTATTCGCAACTGCTTAATCTTAAACGTACTTAGTTAACGTATCTGCTAAGCTGTTCGCGTTTTCCTCGTCGAGATTCGTGGTCGGTTCATCGAGTGCAAGAATGCCGCAATCCTTGCAGAACGTTTCCGCCAGAGCGAGCCTTATGATTATTGACGCCAACACCTGCAAAAAACAAATCGCATAACCTGGATGAACATAAAGAACATTCTCTTACGCGTGTTCGTCCTTCAACACGAACAACTAATTACTTTCTGTCCAGCACTGCAGCGTCCTTTCATGTCCATCTTGCAGCCGTGTTTAGTCTGGACCAATTTGTAATTGTAACTTCTCTTGGTTTTGTGCTCCTCGGAAGGCTCCATACAAATCTCTATGCTGGTGGTATCGGTGCCCTTGTAAATGTGCTTCCACAGCTTCTTCATAATCCTATTCACCGTTGCCATACGCTCCTCGTGATAATCGATCATCGCAGCATCCAGTACCTTGTTGTAAGCTTTCAGATTCGCTATGGCGTCTTCTTGAACCTTGAACGAGCGAACGCACAAATCAGATAATCGCAATGTCCGCGATGATTGTGATTAACGTACGATACCATATTCGAACGTAATATTGTTGCAAAAATATAGACCATTTTTGTATAAAGACTCGATGCACCTTACCGTTAATGCGATGCATTTGTTAGTGTACTTCCGACGAGCTAATCGGTACTCCTCTTTGCGCAATTCCTGCACGTATTGCTTGATGACTCTTTCCAGCTCCTCTTTACTTCCCTGCGCCACGTTCCTCTAGAAACGTAGTTGAAGAATTAATAAACGAATGGGATAAATAAGACAAAAGGTTTCACACAAAGAGTTCATACAATGTATCGCTGCTCACCTGACGAAGCAACGTCTGCTCCTCATTCACCAATTGCTCCCATCTTCTGGCTACCTCGTTGTAATTCATGCTTTTCACCTTCTCGTTCAGTCTCCTGTATTGCTCCTTCAGGGTTTCTAACGTTTCCTTGATCTTACGCAACGCCATATTGTCGAGAAGCTCTCGCTTCCCGATCTCCTGAGTAGCAACTTGTTCCTTCAGTTTGCTTATCGCTTGTTCGATCTCTTCTCTCTTGGTTGTAAGGTCCATCAACGTATTCTGATAAGACTCGATCTCGCGCTCGAACCGTGCGAGTTTCTCGGCCACGTTGCTGCTGACGAACGAATCGACTTCGTCGATCATTTTGTGCAGGTCGGATAAGCGTCTGGTACTCTCGGCAGCCGATTTTCTCTCCGCCTCTCGTTTCTGCCAGTTCTCCGTCTGAAACATGAAAAAAAAAAATATATATATTTCAGAATTAATTGCCACTTACATTTCATATAAACTCACATGGCAACACATATAATTTTTAATGTAATTTTTAATATAATTTTTAACGTAATTTCTCTTTGCAGATATTACAAAGGGCAAACCTTGATCTTTTCTAATCGCTGAATTTCGGAATCCAGACAATCCTCGGCCTCTGCCAAGTCTCGTCGCAATCTCTCTACCGTATCCCCTAGAGTAACTTCTCGGGTGTACAATTCATTCTTCTTATCCTCCAGATGCTTCAGTTTCTGCATGTCCGTTTGTATTCTCAATTGTTCTTCGTGTAACTCGTTGTACCTCGCCCTAGCGTCCTGTAACTTCTCGGTATGCTTGCTCAATTTAAGCCGCAGTGCTTCGATGTTGTTACGAGTCTCTCTGAGAAATGTTTTCAAAGAGTCTCGCTGCGTCTGCGCCTCTTCTATAGTTCTCTCGGTATTAGCTCCTGTGCAAAAATACCGATAAATTACTAGATTTTTCAAGAAATGGATCTTTTTATTGAATTCACAGAATGAAAAATCCTTTTCCACGATGAAAGTACACACAATAATGTAGTGTGGAAAACAGGACTTAACTTTCCAAATGTAAAAAAAAAATTGATTTTTTTCCGTTTGGAAAGTTAAGTCCTGTTTTCCACACTACATTATTGTGTGTACTTTCATCGTGGAAAAGGATTTTTCATTCTGTGAATTCAATAAAAAGATCCATTTCTTGAAAAATGCAGGAAAATCACCGATTCCGCCGGTAATACAGACGACTCCAGGATCGCCTTAAAATATGTGAGCGGGATTCTGATCAGTAATCGTAAGTTACTACAACTGCCAATTACCAGCATTAGCCATTTGAGTCTCCAGGTTACCAACGGTCCTCCTTAACTGCTCGACTTCGTCGATACACCGATCCCAGAGTTTGATATCGCCTATCATGTCTTTGTAGAGTAGTAGTTTCTTGTCAGGCACTTCCTTCGATGTCTCCAGATCCTTTACAGCCATTTTTGACTGCTTCAAGCTGTTCTTTGTTTTCTCCAACTTTTCTCTAATTAGAAAAGAGAAGCAGTAAAATTGTAGCTACATGCACTGGGCAAAACGAAACGTTTTACAGTACATTATTTAATTTAATGTTTACTCACTCTAATTTTTTCAAATCATTTTCCTCACACTGAATCACTTTCTCAACAACGGGTTTCAGCTGCAGCATATTATCATATTTTTCCTGTTGCGTCTTTAGTTCCTCTTCGTACTGCTTTAAGCGATCTGGTTGATTGCGGATTATATCCCTCTCCATCTCTCTTATTAAATCTGTGACTTTATCTTTCTCCTGGAAGTTTCTATGGCACAAGGGGCAACAGGGATCTTCCACGGATAGCTTCTTAATGTAGTCCTTGTAAGCTGTAGCTTGGTAAGCGTAAATGCCTCTCTTTTCCTGAAGATCCTTCAGTACCTTCGATTGCATCAATAAAGTTTCATCAAAGTCCTTGTAATCACAAACTGTAGATATCTTTCCCTTATCACCTAAAAGGAAGCAATTTTTGCATAAGTATATTATTAAAATATTATTTTGAGTCATGAAATTATTATGAAAATGTGTAAGATATTCTCACTCTGTAATTCCAGCCTCTTCTTCCCGATTTCAGATACTATGTGTCGCACTGTCGTGTCAAAAGCAGCAGTTTTGCACTCTTGTGCCTGAATCTCTCGTGTCAAACACTTTGTTTCTTTCTCCTGAAGATGATTTCATAATTAATGTAAGCTCTTGTAAGCATAATATGTACGTACATGTAAATGAAATTAATCGTACCAGTTGTTGATGAACGCGTTCCAAAGGATTTTTTAATTTGATTTGTTGCACTTCTTGGATATCCAACAATTCTTTGATCTTATTGCCGTGCTTCTCCTTCAAATTCTCCAATTCCTCTTCCTTGGCTTGTAACGTTGACTTATTTAACTCGAACTCGGCCGTCAACGAGCTCAATTTATGTAAGGAAGAGATCTCGTCGTCGATCGCACTTAAACTCGTTTCCATCTTATCTCTGGATTTTATCTTGTTCTCGATATCATTTTTAACGGAGTCGGTATCCATCGCATTGCCAAGTTCGTCAATCTTTTGTTTCGCCGCTTGGAGTTTCTGTTCAATGGACCTCAATTTGTTTCCCGCTACACCAATCTACGTGCACGGGGAAATTATTAAAACAATGTCTTGTCTTTGTTAAAAACTGTTATTTCTATCAAAATAATCGTCAATAAAATGTACTAACCTGCGTTATCTGGTTGCGAATTGCATCGATCTCGTCTCTAATCGCTATTACTTCTTTGTCTTTGAGAACCATTTCCGACTCTATTTTTGAGTGATTACTACGCAGCACGTCAGCTTGTTTCTGTAACTCTCTTTCTTGCTTTTGCATCGCCCATCTATTGTCTTCCATCTCTTCTTCCAACGCTCGCATCTTTTGATCCAATCTTTTCGTAAGAGCCTTCACCTCTGTACATGGAATATTCACAGATATATGGACTTTTCAATTACTTAGCATATTATTTAACAATAAAAGAATCACATTCTTCTTTAATATAAAAAAACTTTGCAACTTTGAATATTCTTGAAATTATTTTTTAAATACCTATTTCAGATACGTCAGATTCCACCGTGTCGAAACTCCATGCTTGCAATGCCTCATTCAATACCTGATTGCGACGAACTATTCGTTTCTCATGATCTTTCACTTGTTGCTTCAACGTGCCTACAGTTTCCCTTCGTGTTGCCAAGATAGACGAGATTCTAGTTGCCTTCTCAGATATACCTTTGACCTCAGACTCATTCTAAGAAAAAAAATAATGTAATGCATGAGATGTCAGAAAAATTATTATAGAAATATCACATTCATTTCTACCTCCGTTATCTCATCATTCTTTTCTTTCAAAATAGTATCGTATGACTCTATGCGCATATTTAGTTCCTCCGTTGTTCCTTCAAAGATATCTTTTATGCTCTCTTTCAGCTTCTCGTATCGTTCCTTGTGCATATTATACTCCATTTTCTTTTTTTCTAAAAACATTAAATAAATCAATAAAAAAGATAATTTGTCTTTATTAATACTTTTACAAATTTTTATCCAACTTACCTTCTTCAGCTTGCACATTTTTGTACTCCAAGTTAAACTGTTGCATCTCTTCTATTTTCTGTTTTAAGGGTTTGACCTGATTATCGATGTCGTCTATTTTCTTCTTTGCAACATCCAATCTCTTCCTGTGATCCTCAAGTTTAGCTTCTTTATCGTCTACCTCAGCCACGATTACGCTTAAAGCCTTTTGCTCTGTTTTCAGGCCTCGAATCTCCCCCTCAAGATCTTTATGAATCTTAGTAATATTTTCCAATGCTTTATTAAATTTAGTACTGCCAAATATTTCATCGAATCTTTCTTTCAATGTTTTGCCTACTTCGAAGGGCCAGTTAAGCTCATCTTGATGGCAAAATATGACATAATTCAAAATGGATTTTGAAACACCCAATATTATACTGAGCTCTGCGTCGACATTTGTACATCGGTTAGTTATCGATGTTTTCTGTACAAGGAATTAAAATAGTTGAGATAAATCCAAACCCAGTTGCACTAGTTCCAAAAGTGTATAGGAAGCACTTACTTCTTGCCTATCCTTATTTACTTGCGTTACAGTACAGTCTAAGGTCTTAAACCTCTTTGTTCTCGCTTGTGACTCTATTGTTCTGGATACTACATAAATATTACCTGTTGAATCCACTACCTCAGCTTTAACAACCCCTCTGATCTAATAATAAATATTTTTTTTTAATTTCCAGCAATTACAAAGACCTCGAGTATGAAATTAAAAAAGAAAAGAAAAGAGAATGCTAATGAAAATGTGATGTCAGAGAAAATAAATCATGACATAATAATTATTACAAATGTCATACCGAACCGGTTGTTGCCAGAATAGGATCATGTATAAAGGATTTTCCTTTCTCGGAATCCGGTGGAAACGTGCCGGTTGTGGCATATTTCAGCGCCTCGATGATGGTCGTTTTGCCAGTACCATTCGGCCCCAGGATGAGCGTTAATGGACAGGCGAAACGTATCAAGGCATCCTCGTTGTCGTCACCGAAATTACGAATACCGCGAAGCGAGAGCCGGCGTATTTTAGACATCTTATTTCTTCTAATTAGCAATGCACGATAATTAGCGGATAAATAAATAAATAAATTAGCAAATAATATACTTGGAAAATGTATAAATTGATGACATTATTCGGGCTGGTGACATCATCAGATTTGACACTTCCTAATTAACGTCAATATTTCTTTTTAAACAATACCTGATCTAATAACTCGACTTTACGATTGTAGATTCAGCACTTTCTAAATATCTCAACGAAACAATGACTCATTGTAGGAAGAATACTGCGCATATCCGGCAGGACACTCGGCCGACTCGAGAAAATTATCTAATGAGAAAACGCGCCAAATACAGATGCTGCATGATTGGTCACAAAAAGGATTAATATCTTTTTTAATGAGTTTTGGAACACGGAAAAATCGTGAATCGTTGCAAACTGTTCTTTTTATACTGCATAGTTAATATTTCTCATTGAATCGTATTATCTGCAAGTAAAAACTTAATTTTCCTCTTTACATCTACACGATTTAAAAATAAAATTTCTCTTCTAGCTATTAAATCTCATTATTTAAAGATAAGGTTATGTCAGACTTATTGTTGAGCCATACCACTATCTCAAGAAAAAGCAGTGGAGGTTCATAGCGGAAGGTTTTGGTACTAATCAAGATCGAACCCTCGAAAGCTGCAGTTGCATATCCAGACCGTTCTTGTATTTAAAATTGTTTTATATAATATATCTTAAGATATTTATTTAAAATTATTAAAATTATTTTGAAGACAATATCGTTATAAAAATGAACTATCAAAGAAGTTTCTTTTACACTCTACCTCTACACTCTGTTACACTCTTTGCAACAAATATTAAATCTAAATGACGAAATGAATTAGATATTAATTCTATATAAATATGATATCCAATATGCCATTTTTGTTAACTTCATTTCAGATGTTTTTGATATAATTTACCTTTTGTCTTCCACTTATATTTACATTTATCTTATTTTAAATACAAACGATGCAACTTCACTCTTCTTCTATCATCATGGATCGGATGACGTCATTTCCGACCCGGCATTCTCAGCATTTTCATTCCGGTCCGAATGTGTCGTTTCGTTTTCCTTGACCATCCGAGTCTCGTGTTCTAACCAACAAGCACGAGGTTTAAATTGTTTGAACAAAATGATAGACTTTCGCACTAATTCGGGGAATACCAACGTCGACAATGAAAAATATAGCAATACTAACATACCAGGTAAATAAAACAATTCTAAGTTCTACTTAGATATTTTTAAAACTTTCCACGTCTCTCTGATTAAGGATTTAAAAAATGTTTTATAAATAACTGAAAGATTGAACGTTATCGGCTAAATTATTGAATACTGCACAATTGTAAAATACTGTAAAATACTTTTTACAATTACGTCGTCACCTATTATTTGCGTCAATTCAATTATTTGGACTGCTGACAAAGCATATTCCTAACCTGATCTATTGCGTCAGTATGTACCTACAGACCTATATAACCTATTTCTTTTTTTAAAAATGACTGACAATTGCGAAATTAAAAAGAAATATTTATCTGCCTCTCTAAGTTGATACATAATAAAGATTCACTTACGTTTTCTTCAAAGATAGTGTTAAATATTTTTCTTATTGCACAATGTAAGAAGAGTTTAATAATAAAAAAATTAACTAAATATATCTCTGTTGTATTTAATCTTATTTTTCAGTCACTTCGCAACAAGGTTTAGCACCGCTCAGTCCATACTTAAACTTCGACCCGTCGTACCTTCCTGTCAGTCAACCAGAATTCATATTTCCTGCTGGTGCTGTGAAGCAAAGAGGTCGTTTTGAGTTAGCATTCAGTCAGATCGGAGCAGCATGCATAGTGGGTGCAGGGATTGGCGGAGCGTCTGGTTTATACAGAGGCATCAAAGCTACGTCTATCGCAGGAGAAACTGGCAAACTCAGGAGAACACAGTACGCTCGCTTTTATATTCTTCTACTTGAAGTGCAAAGGACAAAGGACATTCGCATTTCTTTCTTCATTCCAGATTGATCAATCATGTTATGAAGGGTGGCGCCAACATGGCAAATTCGCTCGGCGTAATAACGATAATGTACACTTGTGCTGGAATAGGCTTGACCTGGCTTAGAGGGACTGATGACAGTTTTAATACAGTGGCTGCAGCCGCAGCGAGTGCCACAGTGTTCAGATCTCCTGGTACACAACATATTTCTGTCTATGTGTCCGTTACGAGTGTCCGATGATAAAGCGTGATAATAATACTAAATTTTAGCTGGAATCAGAAAAGCTGGTTTTGCGGGCGCTATTGCGGCGGGAGTCGCGGTACTATATTGTATATGGAATAACGGAGGCTTGCCGGTGCAGCGTGTGAACGGATGGAAGTATACAGCGTAAGATAGTGTACGTCTTTTAGTAAAGAATTTAGTAAAACAATTTTACGCTTGTCCAGAGATTTTTATTGCACACTGTATTATCATAATACTGTTGCAACATTTGATTGCAAAGACCATGGTGTTATAATGTTGAAGAAATTGAAAATTTGGCACAAACTGAGAAATTATAATTAATTAATTATTAATAGATCTGTTGGTTGGAAGGGAAAATAAATTGCAATAGTTCCAAAACTGTGAGAATGTAACATAAGAATATCATATCACGTGCTATATTTACAATCTCTACGTTATGTAAGCATGATACTTTAAATTAAGTACAATAATTTTTTAAAGATGAATGATTATTAGAATCAATAAAGGTTCACACTTAAATTAAATTGATAAAAAATTGAGATAAATGGCATACCAAAATTCATGGTATATATTTGTGCGATGCCATGTGTGCATAAATAAAGTTTAAGATTTAAAAATGGAATAAAGACAAGTTTATTTTATACATTACATTTATATATGATATATCATATGATGTATAATATTTTGTCTAATATATACATGATATATATATATATATATATATATATACACATCGTTTTAATTGTATATGCGTGTACATATATGATTAAGACTTGGTAATTGTTAAAATGATAATTTTATGTTATATCGACCGTGAGATCTGTACCGGTTACCGTACGTAGTAAAGAAGTATTGTTATTATCCAAAGATATGTACATAATGGAATATGTTAGACTAATATATATCAGCATTCAAAAACATAACACTCGAGACAACTGACAAAATTGCGATTTGATAAAAATTGAAATATACATATACTCGTTTTATGTCCAAATAGTCAATATTTAAATAAATGAGCTTTGCGTGAATTTATTAAATTCAATTTATCGTTCTTACAAATTATTTCTGTCTATCGATAAATCAGGCATAAATGAGTAAAATAAAACGAGTTGTCTAAATTAGCATTTACTAAATATAAGTGATATAAAATGACGTAGATCGCAAAGTAATCGAACCTAATAAATATTCTAACGTGATCTCCTGTTTTCTCTTGCAGATTCGTATAACAAATTGACAACATCCATGTTATAAAAAAATTTCTCGTATTGTACATAGGAAAAAGCCCACCGAGCATGTGGGTGCGAAATAAATTGCTGAAGGAATGTTAGAATAAATAAATTATTCAGACTAATAGTGTATCTATTCACAAATAAACGAACCTACGAACGTATGTATATTTGCAGCATAGCGTTGTAAGCGTTTCTCTCAATAATAATTTACCGCTCTATTTATTTGACAACATGTTTATGGAGCATAACAATAACAAACCTTTTACTTACAAATGTGGGTAAACCATAATCCGAAATGCACTTACACGTTTTTTACGAGACCAGCTGCGGCTTTCCTTTGCATAGACAACGATTGCCAGAACGGCGCGATAATCTTATCAGAGTTTATCTCGCTATCGTATCGTATCAAGTTTCTTGTACGTTACGAGAATTCCAACCGATCAGAACGTATTTGACGGTTTCCGTGTGCATGTGCGCTAAGTGAAAATTCAGTTTGGATACCTTTAGTTTATCAGTGGTTGATGCGCGTAAAAAAGCGTGCCGATATATGATTTCCCGATAAGACGCAATTCGGGAAAGCTCTTTGTGCGAGGCTCTGACCTAAAGGTGCACGACATTCATGGTAAATACATTGTGCGAGAAGTAGAGCGTATTGCATCATATGTCATACGAACAACCGGACCGAAAGCGAGTCTGATAGATATTTATTGAAACATTATTCATATACCGCAAACATATTATTCGGATGGTGTACATTTCTCACAACCAAAGAAATCAACCAAAGAACTAATTATCCAAAAATAGACGTTCTCTCTATTTGAATGTACGATATTCTTATCTGTTACAAGCGTTTCGTTGTGGCAGATACATTTATCAATGTAATTCAGCGGACAATGTAAGCGAACGTTTGCAATATCTTTCAGGTAATTGCAACGTGTGCAAAACTGCATTTAATCTGGACATATTTTTTCAAATTAAAGATATAAGAAAGATATTTGTAGAGACTCTCATGGAATTAAGAGATCTTTAATTAAAAGTAAACAAAATAAGAATTTGAAATTTTATAATTTTTAAATTGATTTAGATGCATAAAGATGCACAATGATGATTTGATGGTTCTGCAAAATAAAAACGTGCATGATTTTAAACGATGTATGGATGGAAACCATCGAAAATAGCAATAATTAGTTAGTTATTAGCGAATTAATTGTCTATGAAGAATATTTGAAGAATATCGCGTATCTGGCAAGAAAAGACTGGACTTGATGGCGCGCATCGAGTCAATATTTGATTTGTAAGATCTACGACCGTTGTCGAACATCGTGCAGTGACGAAAGAATATTTACGAAAATGTACGGCTTATTTAAACAAGACACGTGTGTACGTAATCCTTGCGTATACATTGCGTGTTGCACACGTAGCACAAAAGGCCAGCGGAAGTCGCGAAAGTAGTTGCCTCGAATCTTCCGGCGCTGGTGGACGTGATTTTGCGTGACACGGTGTAAAGTTGAGTTTAAAATTGAAGAGTGCAATTAAATTTTTTAGACTTGGAATATTCAACAAGGTTTTTTTTAACTATCTAACAAACTTTTCCATAGTTTTATGATTTTATTTCAGGATTTAGATAAAAATTTAATCGATCCTAATTCTGTCTATGAGATGATGAACTTAAACAAAAATTTGATCTGAAATGAGAAAGGAAAAAAGACAATTGAAAGGTTTAGTACTATTTTCTGATTATTTTTTTAAATCTTTTTCTTTTTAATTCTAATTTTAAATATCAACTTAAATATTTTTTCCTGATATTAAATAACTGATATTATGCCAGGTTCTCTTATCTGAGATTTTCTGCTTATTTTACAACTGGAAAATCCTTTTCATATTTTATGCAATTTATAGTTTCTCTACAGATAACTATCATGTTCTATTTTTACATTGTACGTACGTTGTATACCTGCATCATGTTTTGCATTATCTTGAAAATGTCAACATTTAATCATCTTCCACAAAGAAAGCGAATGATGCTAATTAATTCTGATTAGCACTTCTGTGGTTCTAGCTTCAGCTAATATTAGCTAGACTGAGAACGGGAGTTTTATTATTCTCGGTCGGCGCTAATCAACGTAAGTGCAGTCGACCTTCCAGTCACTCAGTCATCTTCGATCCTCACAGGTGTATATGCAAAATATTCGGGCCGTCGCGTCGTAAGTGCACTCTATTCGTTTACACGTTCACCGCCATTCGTTTGCATTACTACGCCTCAAATCTGATTAATGATACAACGAAGTAAACTTATTTTTGTCGTATGCTTATCACAAAAAGTAGGAAGAAATGGATAAAACTTAAGTAAAGTGCTTCTTATTCCAATTGACAACTCAATGCTTGCAACAAATTTTATAAATCATGCTGTTTAAAATTTTTACTAACATCTCTCTCTCTCTCTCTCTCTCTCTCTCTCTCCTTTCTATAAAAAGAAATCGTATAAAACATAATAACCAAATGTTAAGATAATTTGATATATATACATTATTAAAACAGATAATTTATAAATATAGAAAGCCTTAATATTCTTATTGATATTCTGATACTAATAAGCTTGATTACCGTCTTTGATGTTTTGGATTAAATTCTTTTTTTTTAATTTGTGATATTCGGCATAAAATCAAGTACACATATTATATTGTGGGCCTGACGACATCCGCAATATGCCGAAGGACCTCACAGACGAGCCAGCGAGCTGGACGTACGCACAGTTTAGTTATACAAAATCGAGGGGCCGTACCGCTTATCCGACAAAAATAGATTTGTCGATAGCACGAAGAGAAATAGTATCTTCGCCAAAATATTTATATGTTCCAGAACTGCCTCGCATGTTTCATAATTTCACGTGAATCTTCGCACTTTCCACCTACGCACAGCCAATCACAATGTGTCGGGCCCTTAACAGTCCCAAAAATTAATAAAATAAATTGAATGTGATTAATTATAAAAGAAAGAATTTAAATCTATGTATCTTAATCGAGTCAACCTGAAGTTAGGATCTTTGGAATCCGTTGAAAGTCATAATTATGTTATAAAAAATTTAACTATCGGAGTTTCGTTCTTTTAACAATATCAAACGATATTAAACAATATTTAACAAAATTGTAATATCTTATTCTTTCATAATTTTAAAGTTCTTTTTATTATCTCAATTGACTATTTGTCATTAAAAAGATTAACCATATCTTCTTTTCTGTTAAATTATCCTGCGTTTGTTGTTCCATGCATTTTAAAAGAAAATCTTCGCTCTGCTGAAAATAAAATAAGAGAAATGACAACTTTAGCTCTGACAAATCCATAAATCCATAAATAAAAAAGCTGGACGGCAATCAAGCTCATAAAATCTATTTTCTCAATCTTTTAGATCTCATCTCGCATGATGCATGCAAGCTACGGTCAAGATGGGAATAAATGAAGAGTATTTTTTCGCTGACATGAGAGGGAAACTGCATGTAGCTTCCACTAATAAATTATGTTATTCACGACAAGCAGATAATAGATGAACACATATTGAGAAATCTCAATTGCAATTGTAACAAAAATAAGTACAGAAAAATTAGGCGATCATCATGAATGCGAGGCAAGCGGAATTCTGGCTGGCGATATTGTACACCAGTTCCATGGTACACTCCGTCACGTCCATCATATCGTTGGTGACTGTATGGCAGCATTGGACATGGACATTAGACAGTTGCATCGACATCGACTGCGGCTGCATATTATACGGCATTAACACGTTTCGCACTTTCATCGGTGGTGACGTGAAGCTCTGTCACTTTGCCTCGTACAGCCTCGTACCCGGCATCATAATCAGCTTGTGTCTCGGTGGTTATCACGGGTACAGGTGTTGCATACATAAGAATCTGGATGATCCTATGCGAATTAATCGCGAACAAGCGTACCATGATGACAGGTATTTACAGAATAAATTTTTAACTTATCGCCGGCTGTTTGCATAGATTAATTATTAGAAATCAGATTAATAAGATTGATCACGATAAAAGAACTTGAAGAAGAGAATTGAAGAAATCGTATCTTTAATAAGAGAAAAAAAAACAACTTTGCAAGCTTTGTAATTGCCATTTCCTTTTTTTAATAAAAATGTGAATTTTTTAAGCAAATTTTATAGACCTTTATTAATACGCTATCGGAATTAATAAAATTAATAAAAAAATAAGAAAAAAATTTAAATGATAATTAAATTTTTTCTTCAGGAACAGCTTTAACGATGAAGTCGTTGTGGTCATGAAAAAGAGAAGTACGTTTAAACAATGGATGCCCGTAGCTTTTCTCACGGCGTTGATTTGTTGTCTGTCTCTCGCTCATGTGGTTGTGATAACGGACGGCTACTACAAAACTTGCGAGCAATACAAGCGAAATCTCATTCAGCTGTTGGGCTCGGGAGGCCGTGAAGTTCAGGTACGAATAAGCGGTTTATTTATTCATTCTTCAATTCTTCCCACGATAAAATTCATTTCCGAGCACCGAAGTCGATTCACAACGGAAATGTTATAATTATACGTATGAATCAGAGTTATTTATATGTATCGCAGGCGATTCATAACAGACTGCCGTGCGGTGCAATTTTCGATTTCATGGATTACGTTCAGCCGGACACCAACAATTGGAGACGCAGCAGCGAAATCAACACGGGCATCGCACTTCAGCTCGCCATAGTCACGAGTTGGTTCAACTTCTTTGCCTGGTTCGCCGCGTGCACGATAAACATCATCATGGCGAGAAGGAGGCTGTAAAGTTTAGAAGAACAATCCTGCTCTTGCTGCTGATTGTGAGTGATACTCTCAATAAAACCAGCTTGTGCGACGAACCGTTTACATTAACGTGGCATCTTGGTGTCTGTGAAGTTTAATAAAAACAATCGCAGAGACTTCTCGTCGGGAGAAATGAGATGCAGGACACCGCGCATACGATTAACGCTCGCGTGTTAATGGTATATATTTTATTGATGCATTTTATACAGAGATAGTGTCTTCAATAATTATATGTTCTTCGTATTCTTATTATCAAAAAAAAAAAAAAAAAACAGACTCACCCGCTGCCGTGGAAAATAATCGCATTCCTCTCTCTCGTATTTTATTTAATCGCATTCTTCTCTTTATACATTTTTACACGATTTGCATTATTATGTTACATATAAATTACATTTGTGTACACATTGAAACAATATATTTTTAATCGTCCTAAGAATAAAAGTCAGCATTCTTTTAACTTAATTAACACATGAATAAACGCATCATTTCTTTATATTAATTGTTATTTTTAATACACAATAATTGTATCGTCGATGACTCACGCGTAGTGTACGTTAACAATCTCAAACTGCGTACGAGTAATGCAGGTAACATCAGGAAATAACAAAAGCTGGAAAAAAATGCTATAACGTCATTACTGCAGGCAGTGACAAAAAGTTTGAATATGAACTAGTAAAGTTAGTTCATTCGATTTTCCGTGACAGTTATTTTATTTCCTGCGTATTTATACATGGAAAAAAAACAAGAAATCTCTCTCTCTATATATATAAACCAACGATATAATAAATATAACAGCATATGAAAACTTCAAAGGAATGTATATCGTATCTACACCATTATAAAGTGCTGCAAGGATTTATGCAGTCGGATTACATCCTCTTAGGACAAAAATTAAATTACAAGTGCTTGGTGTTTCTCAGATCATCTAGAAAGTTCGTTCTGCTTTATGCACGGTGCACATCAGAATGACAGCATTTTAAGATTTGATATAATAATGAAACTCTCTTGTACGTTCAATAAATACATTCAAATCGTTCAATTCGTCGACTTCGCCGAATCAACTTTACCGAAATCCGACATCTAATCCTATTTGCATATACGTAAATCACTCTTGTTTTTCTGTTGAAGCGGTGTGAAAAATCGTGTTCAACTTCCTATGGATATATCTCACCGTTGTGTGTAGGAACTAAACTGAAACCCATTTTTCAGATACACTATCCCCCTTACACGTACAAATACAATTGACTCTGTTTATCTTATAATACTATCAGCTTTTATATACTACACGACAGCAAAGACTGCAAGCATGAATGCTACTTAATAAAGGAAGGCACCTAATCATATACGAGCTAATATCTACAAATTATATTACATTTTTGTATATATATATATATATATATATATATATATATATATGCGTGCGCATAAAAACATGTAAGTTACAAACATTTTTGTAATATTGTCACATCTTTTTACACTGAACTAGATTTTGCCCATAGGCTTGATTAGAAAGGCGCAGTATATTAGCAGTACAAAGTCAAATAATTTTACGAGTTATAAAATTTCATATTAAATCCACAAATTGTCGGAATCAGATAATTTAACGTATATACAGATTCAATACTGCGTGTGTGTAGAAATAAATATCAAGGAGGATCCTTTTACTAGTACACTATGTTACTACGTACTAGTATCACTTCTACTGCTTGTATACATTGTTTAACGGTCTCGATTATGGTGAGCGCAGAAATCACGCTGTTTATTTTGAATAGTTGATACGAATAGCAAGTCGTTTATGCTTTACCGTATCATACAAGCAATTAGAAAGAGGCGTATGTAGTCATCTTATACAATAATCTACGTATTAATCGAGACTGTTAAACGGCAAGTCAGTCTTACACGATAAGGCTAATTCTTTTAAGCAAACTTGCTTATTTTTCCATCGAGATACCAAAGTTCCATCGAGACGCAAAAAGTTTTGATGCGGTCATGATAAATGTTAATTACAAATCATTTTTGTGCTACTACCTGCGCCTTTGTAACATCGAATTTTGTAAACTATGCATTATGTTAATTTGTATGAGGAAAACTCGGTTGTACGATCTCTCGGACTTGAGAAATCGCGATAAAAATTTCTTTATTTTTACCGGTGCTAAGTTTTGCGACAAATTGCAGTTTATAGATATACATACGTACAGTTTAGACAACTTTCTTAGAAAAATTGCTTTGTAAGAACTAGTAGATTGTACTAGTAGAAATCTACAAATGTTTAAAGTACAAACGTAGTGAAAAGACTTAGCTGCAAAAATAGATGCACGAGCTTCCTCTATCTACTATTTATTATTTTTGGTATCGAGCTGCCAAGTTCCACAACCTGGTTTCGTGTTAAAACATGTTGGAAAGTATCTTCCCCTCACACTTCTCACAAAAAATCAACGTTTTCCTTTACTGTAATGTCTTTTTTCAGTTAATTTCTTATCGCTATCTGTCTTGTCTGTGTAAATGTTCTAAAAATGCAAAAGTAATTAAAAAGTGGTAGTATATGAATTAATACTTTCCGACTTTAATGTAAATCGCATTTATACGATCCACCACGCACACATTTTGTGAATTAGGCATGTACACGTACAAATATTATTTTCTCATGCTCTATGCCTCCTGATATAAACGAATGCAGCTAATTGCTGCTATCACATCACATTATCGACGTTTGTGAAAAAATATACAAGTATTTGAAACTGTACAACAGCATCCTCCCTCCCCCTTTAAATGTACATTTTTATTTTCCAATTTAGCATTTAAATAAAAAATAGGTGTATTAATATATTTTTACATAACTTTGCTAATTCAGAAAAAAAGTTACATTTATAAAGCAACAACAAACTAATTGTAAATATTGTAAATTAAGATAATTAATGTCAAGATAATTATGAAAGCATTTTAAATAATGTAAAATATTATCTTTTATATTATCTTTTATGAAAACTTCTTAGATAACTTCTTTATCTCGTATTTTTTCACAAACGCATGTATCGAAAACGGATAATGTAAAATAGATATAATTTTAGTCACTGGGAATTTCACCCTGCCGTCAAATTCGCGCTTTCGAAATTGAAAGGTAAATTGCCTTTGTTTTCCATGTGTGTGTGTGTGTGTGTATATATATATATATATATATACACACACACACATATACATATATACACACATACATATACAACCTGCATATCAACCGATTTTCTAATTGCAAATACTACTTTGTCTTTATATACTGGGATTAATATCTCGTTAGCTGTTTGCATCCATATGATACATACAAAACAACTCTCTGACCAATCGGAAAAACCGTACGAGTATAGAACCAGGTAATCAGTATCCTTACAATATGCACAACGTATTGATCAATCACCTACGTATCATATATTAATCTTCTGCCTGCTCCCACATTCCTAATAAATGATCTTGTATCAACTAGCTCCTAGCGAAAATCGCCTCATTTCAGGTGAACGGATTACTTCGCCTCTTCAACGATCCAAATCGCTTTTCCGACGCTTCGCGGATCACCTCGAAGGGAGCCACCTTCGTTCGTCCCGCTTGCCTCTCTTCGTTCTCGTCGCTGGGAAAGTCCTCGAAGCTCATGTTACTGAAGCCCGCGGTCGCGGCCGTATTTTTTTTGCCTTTAGGCGTTTTCTTGTGACTTACCGACTTAGTTTTGTAAGACGTCTTGTGAGCCGACAACACGTTGACAATGTCGCCGTGATTCTCATTGATCAAGTGATACTTGGACTTGTCCGCTTTCGACTTGTCCTTCTTATTGTGCTTCGGCGTGTCGTCGTCCGCGACCACTAGCGGCTCCGGTGACATGGGCGATATCATGTCAGACGTGATGTCCACCTTAGAGACGCTGTTGATCGCCTGCACGGTGATCCTGGCGGTGTGCGTGGTCGGCTGAATCGTGTAGGTGGGCGGTGGTGGCTGCGACTGTGACGGTGGCGTGGGTGTCAGGTGAACGACGGTGTTTTTCGGTGATTGTATAACGCTAATGGGCAACGTCGTCGTTAGCGCGACGTTGTCTACGTAACTCGGCGACTGCGACAGTGACAGAGACGTGGGACGTTGCTGGGGCTCGTTGATCTTCAGCGACGCGAATTCCTCAAACGGGATGGATCCGAAAAGGTCCTTAGAGGGCGCCTGGCTGACCGCCGGCTCGGAGTTCACCGTTACCATGCCGTATTTCGACGTGGATGCAACTGTATTCGGGTGACTAGCGCAATAATTATCTGGTAGTGGATTGTGAGACGGCAACGAGATGCAATTAGCGTAATCGATATACGTGGACGAGCCTGCCGGGCTCAGAATCGTCGACATGGGCTGATTGGATGCATCGATGTTCACGTAATTCGACTGAACGTTGTTGAACGGATTGGTGAACCCGCTGGGACTGAATGGAGAGGAACCAAAGAGATCCTTCTCCTCGTTCTCCTGCTCGGCGATGCTGACGTGAGGACTACCCTTGACAGGTGATGCCTGAACGTTCGGTTGATGAAACGACGGTGGCTCTTCGTAAATAGTTCTGCTATTTACGGTGCTAATACTCTTGGGATATTTGCAGGGCTTGGACGGCGGTGGTGGTGGTGCTGCCACTTTGTTTTCCACGACATCGGCGAACACTTCCGCTGGTATGGGCGAGCTGGAGATCGGCGTGACCAGATTCGAATTGTGAGGCGAGTTCTTCGCGCTGCCGGGATCCGCGTTCTTGGTCTCGCTCTCGCGACTGTCACTGCTCTTCCTGGAGCTGCTGGATCTGGGGAAAGGTGCCAGAGCGAACACGTCGTCCTCGACTTTCCAGATCCCATTGTTCAGTGACTTCGATTTCTCGTTATCGTCGGACGAGCTGTCGCCGTTGTTGAATAGCAATGGCTTTGAGCCATACTGATGCCGTACGAAGGGATCGCCGTGTGACTGTTCTGGTTTGGACTCGGGATCCAACTCGTCGTCTAGCAGCAGCGGTTTCTCGCCGTATTGATGGCCGACAATCGGATCTGCGTCGATCACCGGCAACTGCTGCTCCTGCTGTCGATAGTGATGCTTCCTCGGCCTCTTCAATCTGTAATCATCCTCGTGTGTCGCCACGGATTCGCATTCCGCATGGTACGCGGAACTCCCGCACGTACGCACGCTCTCCGAGATGGTCTCGTCGTGCTTACCGCGCTTACCTCCATCGTCATCGTCATCATCATTTTCCTGATCGTTGCCCTCCTCGTCGTTCATCGCACGCAGATCGCTGGCCGAGCCGATCGAGTCGTCCGACTCGTAATCCACGTTCGTCGCATTATTCGCGTTATCCGTGTTCTCGTGCGCCACTCTTCGCCTGCGGCTCAACACGTTCTTCACGCGTCGCCTCTTCGTCTTCTTCGCGCGCTCCTTGGCCTCCTTCGCGCCCTTGTCACTGTCGCTGGACACCTCGTCAGCGTTGAACGCCAGTTTCTCATACTTGGAACGATCCTCCGCTGGCGCGCGAACGAACGGCGGCGAGACTGGACTCGATTCCGTGATCAAGGACGCTTCGTCGTCCACGCCGCCGCCGCTACCACTGCGCTCGACTACCCCGGGATTCCACTGCGTTAGAGGCGCTCTCGCTCTACCATTCGTCGATTTTCCTGCAAAACAGAGTATTATATATATTAATATGATTATCAACCGATTATTTACACGTGTAGACGTTTCTTATACTGGTAAAGTATTTTCTACTTTAAGATTTCCAAAGCAGTAGAAACCTCTGTTAGAACTAAGCTCATGTCGTACTTACCTACATTACTTTCTTACTTTAAAACTTCTGACCTTGTCAGAGAAAGATAATTTTTGATAATTATTTTGCAACGAGCCTTGCGGCTAACAACTTTCTTACGCTAGAGCACACATACAGAGTACTCCAAATCTATGATAATAAAATTTATATATTATGTAAAAATCTATTATTTCTAGGAATAATATATATTTAATATTTAAAATGTTTTTCCTAAAAGAGAGAATGTACTGTGAATATAACAGAAAATTTTTCATCGTTTTAGAAGATCTCTGTATATATTTAAAAATCATATAAGTATCATAAATCCCCATATTAATTCAACAGAACAGAGACTATCATATATTTAAATTGATCGATATAAAAAATATTTTCACGATACAATTACTAATCATTGCTTCAGGTTTTACACAATTTGCTAATGTTACACGTATAAAATCTTTTAAACATATTATATAAATATCAATATATTTGTATCACTTGCTTTTAATAATTATAGATTAAATCAATTATTTACAAGCCTAATAATGCTTATAAATATACTGACCCAATATAAATACTATAAATACAACCGACCCAATATAAAAAGTATAGAGTTATATTCCTGCAAAAGAGAAAGGCCCAGAAGAAAGGAAATGTCTGATTAGGTCTGCTGCAGATAGTGCACTTTGCTGAGTGTGATGTGCTATAATTATTTGCAGTCTTACTGTAATGGACTTTGGAAGAAATAATGTTAGACCGTCGATGAAAAGAAAATAATACAACAGACGTATGCTAGTGTAAGCTATTGTTAGTACCGTCACCAATAGGTCTGGAACAGTCCTAATCAGATTCAGGGGGTTAAGGAAAAATGTCAAAAACGCAGTAATGCTCTGAGTGCACCTGAGTAAGCAGCTGTTTTCGCTTCAACAGCTAATGCGATAGAATACACGCGATAGAATATCTTTTATCAGTTACATGTGTGTGTTCATTTGAATTAGATTATTTATCGACGTAATTCACATCTTAAAGTAACAGAGTATTGCTGCGTTTTATACCAGTAGCATTCAGAAAAAACAAATACTCCGTATGCTAATTTACATTTTTATTGCTGCAACATTATTTGTCTTAATACAGCGAGAGAAAGATACTGTCCGAAATATTTGTCAGCCCCCTATAGTGCTCTTAATTCGCAAAACGATTTCTCTTTTTCTTTCTTTGTCATACAACTTTCGCTACAGAGATCACAAGAAGATGCATGCTTACGTTCAGTGGTGACAGGTAGATAATAAGTTTCTTTTTTTTTTCAGGATTATATTCGCAATTCAACTCGCTGCGTCTGCGAGATAGCGTGCGTATTATCAGAGACACCATGGGAGGCAAACAAAGCAGGACAAGACGAAAAAAATTCCACAAACAAACGGTAAAAATCCGTTCAGAATGAAAGAAGTGCCTCCCAAACTCATTAGGTTGTTCCAGACATTGGACAGATAGGTGTAAATTTTTGGAAATTCTACTTTCACAGAGAAACAAGCACATTTATTCTCATTGTCTTCGCCTTACTGTACCCTGAAGGATTTGTATGATATATGTATATACTTACACGCTCAGGGAAGAATTAACAAACCGGCGGCGGTTCTGGTAATACTACTCGTGCCAGTGTGAAAAAGGAAGAGATTGTCTATATTCGCTTCATATTGAACTGCACGAGTTTAATTTCAACTATAAGTTTTCGAAAGCTAATTTGCGCGTGTCGTTTATAGCTAAATTGTTACTTTGCAATATAGCGAGAAATATCATTAAAAGGAATGACGATTCTAATAAGTATATCTCGATATATCGTGATATATCGATTAATTGATTGCCTATAGCATTTATTGCATCGTAAGATATGTCGTCTGATACGATTAGTAACGCATTCGTGAATGACCAACATATAAGACAAATATACAAAAGTACAAATAGCACATAATAGATGGTAATCTTTACATTTTTATATAAGGTAAGTGATGTAATTTAGCGAAATACTATTTTCTCATTACTTCTACGTTACAAATATAGATTGCAAAATACCGAATTACATCATCTTATCTTTAAGAGTCGATACGAGTCAAACAAATATAGGGAAATGTTAATTATACCAAAGAGAAACCCAAATTAGTCAATGCCCTAAAAGCAACAGCTAAAAGAGAGAGAGAGAGAGAGAGAGAGAGAGAAGGAAGAAACGTAAAGGAAAGAAGAAATGAAATAAGTGCTGTGAACAAAATGAGGACGAAGAGGAAGAAGAGCGAGAAAAGAAACAAAATTGTTAAATATTATTTGCCAGTCACTGTAGTATTACCACCGCGTGAGCAGATACAATCTTATGATTTTTATATAATTACTTTTATGTACGTGTGTGTGTGTGTGTGTGTGTGTGTGGTGTGTGTGTGTGTGTGTGTGTGTATATTCACGTACGTTCACGCATTGCGCACAGAATCATCATTTTGTGGGAAGAAAAGGTTTATGGTATCACTAGCCATCTATTATTTTCCGCTTAATTACATAATAAATCAAAGTTACAAATAAATCGTCGTTGATGATGCGTCTTAAAAGAAAGAGCAGCTATTCAGTTCCATTGAAAATATATTACTTGCTGTATTGCATTAATCACATTGCATAATCTTCTTAAAATACTTAAAACCTATTCTTCTCCCACATTTTCATATGCTATATAATACAATTATTATAACACACAATACGCTTGCACGTATATATGTATATATATGTGTGTGTGTATGAGTAGGACAAAATAGTGTACCTAAACTTTGTATATCACATAATATATAACATAATTTTTTCACATGTTGCGTGATGTATGTATATATATATATATATAATATTTTTAATTTGTTCCTTTCTTTTATCGACACACCAACTATACTTCGTACGGAAAAGTACACTAAAAATAAAAGCTAATCCCGCTTTGTGCACTACATACCATAGGAACATCTATCATAAAATCGAAGACGAAATTTCTTATCGTACATGTTCATATTTTCATATCTTCAACAATGTTTTATAATTACACTTGCTATAACATAATCAATATGTATCGTACTTCAAGTCTAATATTCGATGTGTTATTCTTACGCTATAATTTGCTATATTTGAGGTAAGTAGAAGTTAATATGTGATTCACTGGTAATGCTTTACCATCTCTATTTGCGTAATTGAGCATAACTGAGCAGATCTTCGTCACGATCTTTTTTGCAAATACTCTTGCTGGTGTATAAAGTAAATAAAGTACTTCAATTATCTCTCTATTATAACACTCATGGCAGTAACAAAACATTTTAAAACAGTTATCAGTGTATTTATATAAACAAGAAATATTCCATGAAAGCATTATTTTAATAAACAGATTCCGAGGATTAACACAATAATAATTTAAATAAAAGCTATATAAATATTTTGTGCAAACGATATTATGAGATAATGAAATACAGATCATCTGTATTAAATACAGATCTATCTGTATTTAATTTACTTTTGAAAAAATAATTTTGAATGCACTATTATTCAGATTCATTTTGTGCAGAAATAAGAATTTGTCCACAAATCGTACTCTATCCATTGTCTATCAATATTTAACAAACATGATTTGTCCAAAAAGCGCGAAATAGTTTTGAAATTCATTATTAGCTAAAGCTATATTATTGTTGTTCAATATACATTGAAGCTTTACAATTTTATCCCGTATCCACATCTTTGGCAAATTAAGTGATAATAGAAATTCATAGTTTATTTATTTATACATATACCATTTCAAAATAAATCATCTTTCCTTAATAAATTTAATAAGGTAATTTAACAATGTTATCGATATTATCACTAGTAATTTATTATTATATCACAAATCAAGTTTTATATTTATTCAATTGAAAGGGAAAATTGTTATTTTTGTTATTATCTTGACACATTACTCTTCTCTCTCCTCTCATTATGATATTTAATTTTGTTTATTAATAAAAATTAAGATTTATGTACATGGAACTACACAAAAATATGTGCTGATTTTTATTATATATCTAGTGTCTGGGATCCATAAAAAAAGCGTCATGTATAAATATGCACTGATATTAATAGATAATTCAATGATCATCCCAATTTGAACACGAAAATCCAAATTTATTCCATCCAAATTTAATATAAATGAAAGAAGATAAAGAAGAAAACGTTATTTCTTTTTGAAATAAACTTTGTTTAGTTTTAAATAAAGCATTCCTTTTGTTTATATTATTAATCTGTATCTTTATACGTATTATTATGAGTCAAGACTCTTTTAAGCTGTGATAAATTTTTAAAATGACAATTGCATGAAGGTAAATTAAAAAAGCAAGTATTTTATAATTAAAACTAACTACGTCCACTTAAATGTGTTATTAAAGAAGGTGTAAAAACATAAACAGAAATGTGATGTTCCAAATCCACAATTATGACATATCCAACACTTCCAAGAATATTTCCGGACTTATCCTACGTGTAAAGCTAAAAGTAACATATAATTCTGGAGACAGTCTAAGTTGTATACCAAAGATAATCCATTTTTTGTAAAGCTATTTAACACATTTAGCGACGAGCTAAATTAAATAACGATAAAAATCTCAACGATTAAATTACCTACATCAATCGACAGAGTAACTGATCTTTACAATTCTGTATATTTAATGATACACGCAAAACTACGATAAACAAATTTGTTTCCTACAGTTGTGAATGTGCAGTCAAAACTTATTACTTTGCAAAACGCACTGTTCAACAAGTTAAATACTGAATTTGCCAAATTTCTATGGTATACACAGCTGAGACCCCTCGGAAACGAAAGACAATGGTTATGACTACAGAAATCTCATGTAGCAATGATCTGGCAAAAGTAAGAAACTAAGTATTAAGACAGCGAACGCACGAGTGATTTTAAATCAAGTCCAGATTAATAGATTAATGTAAGAGCAGTAGAAGAGAGAGAGAGAGAGAGAGAGAGATAGTGAAGAACAGTCTAAGAAGGATTTTTTATGCATTACCTCCAGCAATAGCAGCAGTCTTTGATCCAATCTTATTCTTCTTCCCTGCTAAAAAAAAAATTAAACATTAATAGATACTTTAATCTTGCTATAATTTTCACCTGTATCCAAAGTGATTTTCGATTATGCGGAATCTTATTTTATTAAAGCGACGCTTACTTGGCAGACTGAAGGGTGCGGATTCAAAGGGATCTTCTGGTAGCTCGGTGTACGTCATGACAAGACTCTCGCGACTCTTCACTCCACTGATACTGGTATTGCTTCCCCTTCTTATTTTGTCAAATTCAGCACCAAAGATATGATCTTCCGTTAACTGATTAAACGGCTGTACATCTTCGAACGGATTCCACGCAGCTACATCTGCGCTCATCGATCTCCCTTCTGATCCCATTAGGCTCGAGAGTTCGCCCTGATAAGAATGTACGCAAGTTTTTTAGCTACACATTTTTTTCCGAAAAGGATCAACATCCTAGATGTTTGAGATCGTAGAGGAGTATCATTAATGATAGTGCAGTGCATAAAATAAAAATATACAATCACGAAACATATAAAGAATTAAATTGGAAGTATGTAAAAACAGAACGAAATCGCATATTTGTTATAATTTACGCGATATTTTTACATAAAAACATTTATTATTCCGCTCGCGTCATAAGTCAGTTTTAACGTCTATCAGAAATTTCCGGTTTTCTTGTGTAACATTAAATATGATTATAACACGAAATTATGATAGAGAGAAATTAAAATAATATAAAATATAATACGTATCTCGAAATCAATGGCTTTTAACAAAAATAAAAATAAAATTGTGCGCTTCATTACTTACAACACGTACATGCGAGGCACTAGTTGCTATACAAGGCCTTATATCACTTGGGAGTTCTGGGGGCGTAGTGGTATCGTCAGAACGCGGCTTCACCGAAGCCTCGTATGGCGCTAAGAATTGAGTGGTCTCAGTTGCGAACGCTCTGTAAACATCGAAATGGCTACTGTAATACAAACAATAATCTTGACGAAACAAGACAACATTCAAATCCCACGATCTCTCTCAAAACTTTCCTATTCTTCGGGCAATTCGTAGTTAAAAGACTCACGGAGCATTTTAGAAAAACGCTGCAAAAGCTGCGATGCAAACAATAAAACGGACTTACTTGTTAAAAGCACTCGTGTCGCTGACGTTCCTCCTGTGTCGCGAGGATGACAATGTCGGACTGTCAGGTGGAGATATGCTCGAGCTTATATTCTGGCTCAAGCTCTCCGTTTTGTTGACCGGTTTCGGTAAAGCTGGCGGCGTTACCGTCGATGAAGTCACTTTGTTAGGCCCTGTTGTCGGAATGGATAACTTCGATGGCAATGAAGTAACCGGTGGGTACTTGGATGACGATGGGTAACTAGGATTCGATAGTTTCGGGAGAATTTTCCCAGGTTTAGGAGCAACAGGGGGCGGTATCTTGGTAGGCGGCGGCATCACCCTCGCGTCGTCTTTAAACGGATCTGGATATCCTGTAAAAATAATCGCACGGAAATCAGTCGATTATTTTTACATTTATTTTGTGGACATTTATTTAACCACGCTTAAATAATTGTCTCGTTTACCTGACGATGGGAATAGAGCCTCCAAAGTCTTCTCGGTCACGTTCGTCGTTGTCCTCGCGTCGTGCTGCCTCGAGTCGAAATAAAAAGCACTCTTATCCTGAACGGTGACGGGTGACTGTTGAGTTAGAGGGGAGTGACTGATCATCGGACTCTGCGACTGATTATACTGCGACGGTTGTCCTGGCGACTGGCCGAAAGGGACATTTTGATTGGGAGTACAAACGTGCGGCGATACCTGGCGATGACGAGATATAATCAAGTTATAACAATAATATTAAATTATTTTAATAATGGCGTAATTAGTTAGGCTTTTGCTAGAAATATCTAAAACCTTCCCCTTAATAAAATTCAATCAAGCTGTATATTTATTATAAATATGTAAGAGCAGTTTGTTTGTCTTACTTGAACGTAAGTCAGAGAATTTCCCGGCGTATTTTGCGATTGGCTTCCCTGGCCTGATATCTGTCCCACGATCTGGCCACTCAAGCTGATGGGTCCTGTACTGACCGCTTGCCCTTTCGGTCTTTGTCGCGGCGTCACGGACGTGCCCTCGACCGTTGTCGTTATAGATATAGGCTTTGGAGTTTTCACGGACGACGATCTTTTAATGCTCTCGGATTCCATGGGCGGACACGGTAACGATTCTATCGTTGGCGTTGGGACTTTCTGCAAAGTCGAATAAAACCGCCCGAAAATCGATGTTGTTAAACAAAACGTTTCGGATTTGTCGGAGTTCCTTTCAGTGTTTGTCATATTTACGTACATGCAAATTTTGTACGGGACACTCCTTTCCTTGAACTTGGAAAGCAATTACGGAAACTTGATAAATGTCAGGGCGTAGATCGGGATCCGGCTCGAGCATGTATCGAATTAAACAGTGCAGAGCTTTGCTATATCTATAACATAAAGTTTTAAAGCATTTCTCTGATTCAAAGAAAAATGACGCGCGTAATATTACAAATTCGAAGTTTCCAGTGCGTTTTATTCGTTAAATTGCTTATATATATATGACCTAAAGAATTCAGTTATGTGCATACCTTGAATTATCCGGTATAGTAAAATTTCCAGATTGTATGGCGAGCGTACTCTCGCCAAACGGTAGCGTAAAATAGCAAAGTTTATACAGCAAGCATCCTAAAGCCTGAAAAAACAAGAACTCTGTGTAAAGATAATTGCGAAGCCGACAAAACTCATTTTCTAATTTCGAATTAATTTATGTCACAACTACACACACACACACACACACACGTATGTTTAAACATATATAGTACCCATATGTCCGCTTTCGTTGTAATAGGTTTTCCACAGTACATGTCGACCATCTCAGGTGCTCTGTAGCTTACAGTAGTATACTTCTTGATTTCTTCCTCGACTACCGCAGCACCGTGGATGCTGGGATTCAGAATTTTTCCCGTCGCCGATCCAAAGTCACACAAAACGTAGTGTCCACTGTCAGCGAGCAGTATATTTTCGACCTGTCGCAACATAATCGAACGCAAATCAATCTATGTACGTCCGCGTCTACACGCCCACCATAGTGTTACATAACAGCTATTAAATAGTTCACCTTGAGATCTCTATGAATTATGGGAGTCTGACAGTGATGCAACCGTGATACAGCCTCGCAAACGTCACAAAAAATTTGTAGAACTTCCGACTCACTGAAACCTGTTTGCAACCTGCGAGAAAAAAAGGACGTCGCTAATGTATCTCATAAAATTTAATACTCTCAGATCCAATACAATTCCCTAGGTAAGTATAAGTACAGCAGTATCATGCAATCGTACACACGTACAAGGCACAAGTGCAGATATCATGTGAGTACGTTGTCAGATGTCATGCGTAACTTGGAAATATTATCGTTAAGAGCAGTCTGTGCTTACGACAGGATTAATCCTAACCTGGTATTCATCATTTGGAGAACTTGAGATTTACAATAAGGCATTAAAAGTAGAAGTTCGTGTACTCCTCCTCCAGTGTGAGTTATATTACTATCTACATATCCTATGATATTTTTGTGACCACTCAGGTTGCTCTGCGAACAGAAACGTCCAAAATAAGTATCGCACATTTTTATATCCGATAGAGAAAAAGTTTATGTTATGTATCGTGTTACTCATTACTCACAGCAATTTGTATCTCCCTTTTGCACACATTGAGATCATGTTCATTGTTGACGTACATGCGTTTAAGTGCATACCGTCCACCTGAGGCCTTGACCAAAAATACAATCGCGAACCCACCTGTAAAACAATAATTCTATCAAATTACTGTTTTACTTTAACGTTATGGCAATTCATGAAATATACGCGAGGTATATCAGTTACATAATCATACTGACAGAATTTTCAACTGTATTGTAACAATCGAATTACAGAGCGAAACGCACTGTACGTCGTAATTTGATGCAGATATAATTACAATAAACGTCAATCGTCCGCGCAAATAAAGTAAGTGATAAAAGATATAATACATTTCAACATTCACGTTTTATCTCAAGGTACATGTGCTGATTGGCCAATCAATTTCTCTCCACCAGCTTTGACGCTTAACAACGAGAGCACCACAATGTTACTTTAATACCCAGTAATAACACGAATTATTTCCAAGAAGCTCGGAATAAACTCTCGCAAAACGTGTAACTGTCACAGGTAAATCAGCTGTTCCCTTGGAAACGACAACGCTATTTTTTTCTTGCGATTACTTATGCGCGTTAGCTCCGCAAAGTATAATAATATTCCACGAGCAAAATTCCCAAGAGCTAATGAGCCTAATAACGCTCGGCAGTTCCGTTCCGGATGTGGACGAAATCCTACCGCTATCGCTTATCGGTGCCGCGAGTTCCGCGTACTTACGTATCGAGTGATCGGCACGAGGATGATTGGGATATCCCCGATCCGGGGGGAGGAGCGACGATAATTCCGCGCGCGAGAAACGCGATTCGAACGAGAAGGGAAAAAAAGCGGGACGGCGCCACCAGGTGGGGGCGGGAGGGTCGTCGCGCGCGTTTGGTAAGGTTGGGATGGAAATGGCACAGAAATGGAGCGGAGTTGAACCGCACGTTCCAAATAGGGCTTAAATGAAGTTCCGCTTGGAACGCCGTGGCGATCGAAACGACGCAGATCCTCCGAAGAGAGGGAGAGAGAGAAAGAGAGAGAGAGACAGACAGACAGAACTGCATTACCTTCCGCCAAGACCTCCTCGACGGTGACCGTGTGACGGCCCACGACGAACACCTTCCCCAGGTAGCTGTTGGGCTCCTTTGACGTGTTGTCGATCTTCGAGAATAGCTTCTTCATGTTGGCGCGCTGCCTCGTCGTCGTCGCCGTCGTCGATTTGACATAAGGCCGCGCTCCCCGCGCTCCGCTGCGGCTGCTCGGAGATCTCGCCGATCACCGCCCCCGGAACGGTACGATACGGCACGGCACGGCAGCGGCAGCGATAGCGATCTGGCGCGGCGCTCTCTCGCGCAACTCGGCCTCTCCTCCTCCTCCTCCTCCTTCTGCTGCTGCTGCTACTTCTGCTTCCACGAGGAGAACTAGGACTGGTTCTCGATGAATGCGTCGCGCGGCAACGCGTCTCGGCGCGTTAAATCGAGCCCGGCACTCTCAACCGAAGGAGATCGCCACGGTGGTGATCATGATAACAGTCGTCTACGTATCATGCATTACTCCGCACCTCCGCTCTTCAGCCAGTCGACATATTCAGGCCGTAGCCGACTGCGCAGTCGCGCCTCTGCAACGGCGACGTCGGAAACATATGTGCACGACTTCCGGCCGAATGTCAAACTGTCCATTGGTAACTAAATGGTTGAATACTTGGTCGTTGGCGGTACCGCTTTTCGTCGTTTTGCGCATGCGTGATGCAGCGGTGCACGCGTCGCACGGGTGTGCGCGTGCGTGTGACGTTAGGGCGAACACCCATGACGGACTTCTCGCGCTGATATTTTATATATTTTCTATAAATTAGATAATATTCTGTAATTATATTTTTTTAATTCTGTAAATATTTAAATAAATTTTAAAAGAAGAGAAATAAGCGCTTGTTCTTGTTTGATTATTTTACTGAAAAAGACGTGCGAAGAAAAGTGACTGCTAGTAACTGGGTTTAAACTACTACATATACCAAACTTGTCTCATTGGTCGCTACCAAAAACATGGCGATGCGCAGAAGGGATCAGCGCAAAGCGAAATAAAAGACTGAGTGCGCTTACTAGTTATACTATGGTTACTGGCCTAGTGGTGGGCGATGTTTTAAAAAAGCATCGATTCGAAAATAATCGATGTTTGGAAATCGATGTTTTGCTGAATATATCGACATTAATCGATTCGTTTTTACCAAAATAAAGCGCGCCTTGACTTGAATAGTTATAGCTAAAAGGGAAAAGAAACCGTCAAGAATCTAATAAAAAGCGATTAAATTTTGACAAAGAAAAACTAAAATAAAACTTCTTATTTCAAACTAGTATGCATATCTTAAGTATTATAGCAGAGAGGAACCTAAGAGCGGCCACGCTGCCGTTTATGCCCATATTTTTACATTGAGAAATTTGAGAAATACAACACCGAATGTGAACTTACATTCCATTTAACATGCACATGCACATGATTTCATAATGACAAAAGATCATGTGCATGTTAAATGGAATGTAAGTTCACATTCGGTGTTGTATTTCTCAAATTTCTCAATGCAAAACTATGGGTGTAAACGGCAGCGTGGCCGCTCTCAGGTTCTCTCTGATTATAGTATTCTTTTTATTCATGTACAAAATTGAGCAAGAGATGTTGATGTTCCTGGTGATGATTTGAACGTCGTATGACGATTTACAATTCCAACTTTATTTTTGTAATTCCAAAGTTATGTCTGCTTGCAAATATATACCTACACAAAGAAAACATTAATAATAAATTTTATGTTCATAAAAATAAGTTTTGTTAACAATATTTATGCAATAAAAAATAGTACAATGGAAGCAAACACAGAGGCTTTAGAAGCAGGTTATAATAATTGTTGAAAACTTAAGAAATTTGATATTATATATCACGTATTTATATATTATATTATATTATTAAAATTCTTATACATATCAATTTGTATAAATTATTATATCAAATTAATATATCAACAGTAGAAAGATATAGGAACATATAACAGTAGGAACAGTAGGAACTATCAGCTTAAATAATAAGATTACGGTCAATACAGGTACACAAGTTATTACATGAAGAAAGTTATAAACGCTGTTTATGAAATATGCCAATAGTCTTCTTTGTCGACGGAACTAAGAAATGCCAATATACTGAGTTTTTCTCCCGTAAGTCGACTACGACGTTCAGCCTCAATCGTGTCGGCTTTTGAAAATAATCTCTCTGACTGGACGGATGTAGCAACAATGCTTAAATATTTTAGAGCGCATGAGTGTAGTGTCGAATACACAACTTTCCACTTGTTCCAGTATTCGATAGGGTTTTCGGATCGCAAGATAACCGGCCGATTTAGATAATGTTCGAGTTCGAGAGTGAGACCGGAATTGGAAGATACCCTCTGATTCCAGTTGGAAACGAGTTTATAGTGATAACTCCAAAAGCTATCGTTTGCTACCTGCGATTTATTTTCGTCCGCCATCGCCGATTTAATAATCGCATTGATTGTTTTGACTGCATTCGCGGCACAAAGAGGCTTTTGAAAGTGCAGTTTTTTAAACCGCGGGTCAAGAATAGTCGATATCGCGAGCAGCTCGCGAGACTCATAATCTTTAAATCGACGATGTGATTCCGCTAAAAGCTTTTCTTGGAACCGTTGTCCTATTTCAGTGGACGGATTGCATGCCCTGATAGTTATCGTCATACAGTTGGTAATCGGAATTATCAAACTCGATGTAAAGTATGTGTCTCCACTGCACTCAGTCATTACATCTTCCACAGGTTCTGAAACTAATACTATATCCCGTAATAAATCGAGTTCTTCGCGCGTAACGTTTTCTACGGGCCCAAATTTGCACTTGAGAGAGATCGGGTATACGTATTTGTGGAGTTCCAAAAATCGCTCGATCATAATTAGAGTGGAGTTCCACCTCGCAGGAACGTCTTGCTTAAACTTGAGAAGCGTCGCTTCCGTTTTTCCGTCTCGTTCTTGCAGGTGTTGTAATTCGTCCGAAACGGCGACGTTGCGTTTCGTTAGCGTGACAATGAATCTTACTTTCGTAATTACTCGTTCGATCCAAGGCGTAGCACTTATTGCATCGGGCACAATACGCGATACGGTGTGAGCAAAACACTCGATGTGTTTGGAAGCACCGAAACAATTTATCGTTGCTTTTTTAATGTTCGCACCGTTGTCAGTCACGATTGCTGTCACGGTTTCTCGATTGATCCCAAATGACTGAATTTCCTCCATAAGAATCTCCGAAATGTAATGTGCCGTGTGGCTTTCCTCCAACGGTAATAAGCCCAAGCAACCACTTTTTATTTTATTATTATGTAAATAGTGCGCAGTTATCCATAAATACCCATAATTTGAAATATCGGACCAGATATCACACGCGAGAGTTAGTGTTGTAATTTGAGCAATCTCACGTTCGAACATATCATACAACTGTTGATATTTATCGTTCATGTAACGAGCAATAGTGCGTCTTGATGGGATCTCGAATCGTGGAGCTATCGTCTTCAAGAGAGTGCGGAACCCTTCGTTTTCGATGGTAGAGAGAGGATGATAGTCGATAGCAAGCATGTACAATATGGCGTTAGTAATTTTTTCGGACGACGTTTCTCCATCTGGCAATCAAAAATATAGTCAATCACTCATACAATCATAATGATCTCTCATAATGTTAAACTCTACATATGTATATATTATTACCTGCGAATGAATCATCGATTTGTTGATCGCTGCCGACTGGCTTTACCTGAGAAAAGTCCAAAATTGATTTTTATTAAAATTATGAACGATTGTAAAATTTGTCCGATACATCTCGAATGAATTTGTGTACTTACCGGCCTTGGAATGCTCCTTTGGTCTGCGTTTTTCGAAGGATTATCTTCACTTTCCGATAATCTCCTTCTTTTACTTGTCAGTGTCAAAATAAGTAATGATCTTGTGCTTGCTTCCTGTGGCAACGGACGTGTTCTTGAGTAATCTTGTAGGGTGCTTCCGATTAAGATGCTGCGATAAATTCGTAGTGTTTCCACCGTGTTTGAGAATCTTTGTACAGATTTGACATCGAGCAGTCATTGCATCTATTTTCGTGAAACTGTCCCAAACTTGGCTTTTCAATGTGGAGGTGCGATTAAGCACGCCTTCCCTGTGAACAGTACATATTGTTAGGTACATATATTGTTGGTATGTCAAAGTGTTACGTATCAAATATATATTTTTACTTACGACCTCGTGATAAAAGTTGCAGCTTTCGTACTGACTGTGGATATGCTGGTCGACTTTGTAGACAATGGCGTCGAAGATGAAAAAGCTCTCTGGGAGAAAGCTTGTTTATCTTCAGAAAGAGCAGAAAGAGAAATAATATCATAATAGACACAGATAATAGATCAATAATAATAGATCAATGGACATGAATAATTATACTTCAATAAATTTTAATTGACTTCTTCGGCATATCCTGGGAGTCTATTACGTATCTCTTCATGGAGTGAAAATGTGAAAAATGAGCAACTTTACTAGAATATTTATAGTTTGATTGGTCAACACTTAGTGAATTTGCTCACTTTTCACATTTTCACTCCGTGAAGAGATACGTAATAGACCCCCTGATGTTAATGGGATGCTGGAGCTGCTAGTGAACTATTTTTTCACTATAGCGATGGTAATTGCAGTTTCGAAAATTCTCTTTATTGCTTGTGCAGAATAAAAAATCCTTTTCCACAAATGAAGTATAGATAGAAAGTCCGCTCTACAGGACTTTATACTCAAAATGGAAAAAAGTTAGAAAAGACAAATGCAAGTTTTTAACTTTTTTCCATTTTGAGTATAAAGTCCTGTAGAGCGGACTTTCTTTCTATCTATACTTCATTTGTGGAAAAGGATTTTTTATTCTGCACAAGCAATAAAGAGAATTTTCGAAACTGCAATTACCATCGCTATAGTGAAAAAAATGGGGATATATTTTTCACAGCAAAAATTTATACTCCTATATGTTGAAGTGAAATCTCACTCTCTATAGGAAATACTACGGTTTCAAGTCTAGCGTTAGTTAGCACACAGTACATTGAAAATTTATCTTAACATCAGGATATGCCGAAGTCGATTAAAATTTATTGAAGTATATTACTTGCTCGGCGATTAGAATATTATTTCAGTTATGAATAATTATATTCAACTATACATTCGTAGTACGAATTACCTTCTTTCAAGGATCCATGAGCAGATGCAGTTTCAGTTCAAAAACACTCATTGTCAGACAATTTTTTTACGGTAGTCGCCTTGGTACTGACTGTAGATTTCTTTTTTATATTTAATGGCTGTTTTGAGCAATCAGGTGGCAGTGTATCCATTATGGACGATGTTTTACAACAGATTGGAACATCAATTAAAGACGAGGACTGCGACCGCTGCAGTAACCCAACTGAAGTTCCCAACTTGGAATTGAAAATTTGTTCTTGTATGCTTAAGGAAAGAGGATCTACTTGCTTCTGTACAAAATATATATGCATAACGTTATTAATACATTCCCTCAGTAATTTTTTTATATGAATCTTGAGAATACAAACCATTAACATTGATATCTGGAAGAGCCTTAAGTTCTTCTAAGAGTACCGCTTCCTGAAGTGTTTGGCTTTCCTCCAAATGCAGTAATGACAAGTTGAGAGACTCACTGGAAGAAAATATTACGTCATGCAAACAACATTTCGATTCTCAGAAAATCAACGCAATAACACTACATGTACAAATTCACATTGTCCTTTGACTGTGATATGATATTAATGTCTTCATCCGCATTGTTTATCCTGCCCGATGTGATCAGGCCTTGAATATAATTTACTGTGCGTTGATCGTCATCTGTAAAATTCATACATCTAAAAAGTACTATTCAAAACATCGATCAATAATCAATAATAATGGTAGTTTACTTACATATTAACAACAGATAGTCGGATAAAGAGCGACTGTGAACGCAAAACGATTTCTGGTCATTTATTCGAAAATAAACGACATATGGACAATTACAATTAACTGTCCGGAGCTTCTTCCTTAATGAAGGATCCATTTATAATGCGTAACTGTAAACACTGTCGAAACGAAGAGCACTATCCTGGCTGCACAGCGGACTCAACAGTTGAACAACGTTACCGGAAGAGCATACGCTAATAAAATTAACAAGTTTTAGTAAATACAATAATACGTGGCGTACGTATCATACGGCGGGTCAGTAACGGCGCGTACACTACTTTTATGCTAACTCAACAAATATTTATTATAAGTATTCTTTACAGGTTGTTTCGAACTTTAGAGATTTCGAACGAGCGACCCAGAGGCGAGCGGACGAACGCGAATGTGTCTCTAAACCAATCACCGGTCGCGTGCGAGCTTCGCTCGAGAGCTCTGATTGGTTGATGGCGTTGCTATGCGGTTGCCGTGCGGTTGCCTCTCTAGTCGTACAAATAAACTATAACGTGGCGACATTTATACGTTATGAAGTGAAGTTAGTTTAAAAAACGTCGATTTTTAAAAATATTAATTTAAAATAAACGATGTAGTGATGAGAAACATCGATTTTCCAAACATCGAATGAACATCGCCCACCACTAGACTTACTGCTTCGATTCCGCGTACAGTATATATTATACTGTGTCCGTGTCGCGGCGAGTAGTTGCATTCACTTGCATTCACGTGGTTTGTGTTGTGTAGCATAGATCTGCTGAAACGTTAGAATCATTTAAATATTTTCGGCAGAAGTTTCGTATAACAGTAACAGTTTCAGTTGTACGTGAAATATCGATCGTTCATTATGCAATTTCAAATCTATTCTTAATCGTCTCTCTATTCTTAACGGACGTTGTCCGTTATTGACATGTGAGATTGGCCACGTGCAGACGATTCCAAGATCCTTCGAGACTTTCGAGAGTGCTCGGTTTCAGCGATGCAGTTGCACGTGCAAAGCTGACACGCTGTTTGTATACGTGAGTCCGTTACTTGTTCGTCGTTTTGAGCGCGGTTAAACGCGATTAAAAATATATATATGTTATTGCATTATAGTATCGTTCGATTGGTTTGCCGTAGCGACCGAAACGGAGAAGCGCGCACCCTCGTTCGTCATGAACGAATCCGAGGATTCGAGCATTCTGGCCGACATCCAGGCTTTGGACAAGGCACTGGTTCTTGATATCAAGGCCGAGTCACAGCAAGAGCAGGATGATTGCGACAACCAGTCGTCATTTTCTGCTGACGCTTCTCCAGCCGCAGTGGACGACGAGGATAACTATCTTGATGCGAATCGGGATATCGACGCAGATCAGGACTCCTTGGATGCTTACGAGATTAATAGAAGATTAATCGTGGGCTTGACAATTGCCAAAGAAAAGCTAACTGCTCTTTTGCAGGAATGCGATCACAAGATAAAGAAACTGGATGTGAAGATAAAAGTACACACGAACGGGTCAAGTTCACGTAGATGTCCGATCAGCTCCATCGGCATCCCATATTTCAAAGATAAAAATAACTTTTCCGCCCCTAAGAACTATGACACAAAATTGAAGGAATCTCGTGGCGAGTTGTTTCTCTTGTCTCTGAAGTCACCAGGCCGCTGGTCAGAGAAAGACAGGGACACACTCCTGAGGGCAGTACACAACCAGGCTATCGAATCGGTGTTACTCACAAATTGCAACATTGATGACGATGAAGAAGGAAATGAAGAGCTTAGTGAAAGAAGTAGAAAGCCTGATAAAAGAAAACGAAACGGTCAAGAGATGAGAACTAAATTTGTACTGCCCAAGAGCCTCAACGAACTGGTAGGAGCACTGGGCGAGAAGGAGTTCGACTGGTGTAAGATCTCAGTGACAGATTTCGATAGTAAACATTCACCGGAGGAGTGCCGGGCCATGTGGAACGTTTACCTGCATCCTCAGATCAGGAAGAGCAACTGGACGGGTGTGGAAGATAAGAGACTCCTGCGTTACGCCAAGCAACATCGATTTCAGGACTGGGACACTATCGCAGTGAGACTACAAACGAATCGTAGTGCTTATCAGTGTTTCATCAGGTACAATACTATCAAGAGCGTGCCATCTGCTGGACGTACCTGGAGCAAGGCGGAGGACAAGCATCTCGTGAAGGTTGTAAATACCCTCAAGATCGGGGACTACATTCCCTGGTCTCAAATCGCGAGTTACCTGTGCCATAGAACCAAGCAGCAGATTTATACACGATGGACGTACAGGAAAGCACCGCACCTGAGGAAGGGCAGATTCACGCAGGCGGAGACGGAGACTCTGCTGAAGGCGATGAACACGTACGGCAGGGATTTCTCGAAAATTTCAAACGCTATAATGCCGAGTCGTACTCCTGTACAACTCAGCGAACATTACTACACACTGAAAAAAAATCAGAACGGTGCGAATGTATGGACAATCGATGATGACATGAAACTGATTCAGTTGCATAAAAAGTATGGTAACGATTGGTCCAGGATCCAGAACACGCATTTCGTGCACAAAACCAGAACGCAAGTGAGGCATCGGTTTAACGCGTTAGTAAGATACATAAAGAAAGGCATCAGTATCGAGTGCATACCTAGGCAATACCCCTCTTCGTATAATATAAAGAAAAATACACCCATTAATAATAAGTTGCTGTTGAAATATCATGATAAAAATACACTGACTCTTGAGAAAATCCCTGCAACAATAACTACCACCGATATTCAGTTAAAATTATATGAAACACTTTCGTTTCCACCTTCGACGAAAACTACCAATTCTCAGGATGAACTTTATAACTTGGGACAGCTTGCATGTGAAACTAAAAAGTTATACAATGTGTTGAAGTTGCTTGACCTTAATCTTGATATTCCATATAATTTTCTAAAATATATACACGTAAGTAGAAAGGACAAACAGCTTCTAATTTCTCTAAAAGAATATATTAATGAAAGAACCAACAGGATCCAAAATGGTGAAATAGTAGAAAATCTTAAATTACGAATGTTTGGCAAGAGCCAAAGTGTTGGTGAAAATTCTCGCTTTATACCACCAGTTCCATTTTGTGGGCATACACGTAAAAGAAAAGCAAATAACAAAATGCAGCAGTGTATAGACTGCGTTATCAATCTTAATCAAAACTTTATTATTGATGCGCTTACGGAATTTCCGAAAACTCCCGCTATAGAGCCTTTTATCAGTATCGAGGAGAAAGATCAGTTTGATAAATTTAGTCAACTCTTAACAAACAATTGTTACGATTATGAGAGGGAGATCATAAATTTGGATGAATTAGAGTACAGTTCCTTTTTCAATAAAAGAGACATAAAATACTGCACACAAATAGAACAATCAAGTAACTTGCAAAAAGCTACGGAACACGTCAAGGAAGATAATAGGAAAATGTGTACGTCCAACAATGGAATCTTACCAAATCGAGCAACTTTATTAGGTTTCAAGAACTTGCTTCTGTGGAAACTGTTGTACGAGTATCAAATTAAATCTGGCGAATCGTCGAGTTTCATGGAAGATAGTCAGAAATCAGAGGAAACAGTGATAATTGATTCGGAAGAAAGTAATGAATATAAAAGAGCATACAAGTTGCTACGAACTCGCCTGTATCAATTGTTTAAATTTCCGATAGGTTTGTCGAATACCATGTTGGAGATGTGTGATCCAGATACAACAGTTTTAGAAACGGTAGACAAAACGGCAAAGCAAACAACAAAAGAAGTTTCAAGGAAGAGAAAATATGAAGATGTTAATCCCGTGTTCCTCGCGGAATCGAACAAAGAAGCTAAAGTTAATATCCTTGCTGACAGCAATTGTCAACAGAATACAAATACTAAAACTATAGATCTTCCTATGGTACGTAGCAGTAAAAGAATTTCCAAGAAATACAAAATTATCGCAAAATGATATTTCATATATGTGTGTATACCTATATATATATATACACATAAAATTCGCTCAATGGAAACTTAAAAGAAATACTAAAAAGTATTTTATTTATTCGAAAATATATCACATGTATCTCTCTTCCTTTTTGTATTAAAAAAGAAATGCATATGAAATTAGTTCTTTTATTAATTATAAATATAATCTTCTGAAAATAATTCATATATAATGCATTACATAACTGTGATTTTTAGAGAGATAATGGTCAGAGAAGTTTAGTACATTTATATAAGTATGTATGTGTTATGTGTGTGTATATATACGTGTATCATGCGCATATATGAACAAGTATTTAATAGAACTATAAATAGCATTTATATTATTAGTTATATATATAGGATATTATAAGAAAGCTAAGTATATAAAAAAGACAAACGCAATTATTTATGTAAAATATTTTACGTATCAAAGTATGTACCTCTGTCTTTTCCTTCTTTAATTTTTTTCTCATTTATGATGGTCGTACTTTTTCTTTATTTCATTATAAATGCTTCATGCTACGCATCATTTTCAGAACTAGAGCAAAACAGCAATGATGCTACAGTAATATTTACGAAATGAAAAATACGATTTGGCATTTAAATTCATAATTATCATAATTACTCATATACATATCTTTTGTAATGATAATTACAAAATAACAAAATATAGATTATTTGATAGTGTAAACGAGGCATAATGGAATATGTTTGGAACACATAATCATTCTCTGATGTGTAATATTTTATGTAAATTTTGATTTACGTGTTTTACTCTCGTATTATCCTATTTTCTTATTGTAGTAGAAATTATATGTGCGATACGTTTTTATACACGATACATTATTATACAGTGTATTATGTAATGCTTAGTATTGTCCGACGACGAACTGTCAGATGTGAAAAGACGAAATGCAATATCGTATATGCATAAAGTACCTGCTCTAAATTAATCTCTAATTCGCTATGTTATTCTTTCAGTTGTTGGTACACATATACTTTACAACTTGCTCTATTTCGTTAACACTCAGTACCTTGTAGTTTTATAGTTGTTCTCAAGATGTTATAATGAATGTTATTCAGTATTTTACTTCTTTTTTGCCGCTGAACTGCTGTAACCTGTTACGATTATTGTACATCCAGCGGTAAAAACGGCCCACAAGAAGAGACTCGGCTCTATCTTGCTGACCAAAGATCTGCAACTATCCAAGACCAATTTGAACGTTTGATTCGTGACCTTAACAGCCGGTTTCTCTTGTAGGATTTTTATTTTCGTTAGATATTCGATAAGCGGTGGATGATCGCGACTGAATATCGGGAAGTACTCTCCTACCGTCTCTCTGGTCCACCAAGCGCGAGTGTTCGATCTATGTGGACAAAAGTGGAAATGAATGAGATGCATGGTGTTTTTTAATCTAGTCTAACATAGTCTGCCTGAAAATATATTTATTTATTTTCTATAACTTACGTTTGGCTCCATGGCGTGTAATGATAATAGTAGAGAGTGGCCTTAACGTATTTTGGCGGTTTGTCTCGGAATGGGCTCTCGACGGTATTCATTAGAGCCAGTACTTCGGGTTGTCCAGTCAGCAAACGATAGGCTAACGACATTAGCCATGGATTCTGATGATATGTACCTAAAGCAGCAAACCACATTTGCCAATCGAGGCGAGGTTGATGAGGCGCTGCAACAAGAAAGCATGTATTTATTATTGTTCAAGCGTTAGCTTATTAATAACCGGCTGCAACAGTGTACTTTGTATCAAAATGCTTAATAAAAAAATATATATGTGTCAGGAATCTCACCAACGAAGGGTAATGAGTTGTTAACATTTCCCGGCTTGTACAGAAACTCATATTCCTTCCAAGGTCCGTCAATACTGTCACTTCCCTCTATGATGACTTCCGGTCTACCCCCGACTCCCGTCATGCGACGGAATAGTCCGTAACTATTCACTAGAGGAAGATGATCCACCTGTGCGTGTAGCTTTCTCAGCTGGACAGGCAACGTTGAATTGTGCGACGAGTGCAGAGTGGAATATGGTACCTGCAAGCATTCGTTCGAGTGTTACATACCGCATTCTCTGTTGTGACGAATCTTTTAAATATTTACAGGTCGCGATATTGTCACTTACAAGACTTATAGCAAACATGAAGCATACAGCCACGGTATACAAGGTTGTTATCATCGTTGTTGTTATCTTGTTGCGCATCCCTTTCGTCGAAAATGCAGAATTGACTATCGAAACCGCTACCGTTAATCCAAGGGAGGCAATACCGATAATAATGGAAATTGGTACCGCACGAGATAGAACGTAATCAAATTGTTCCTGAGTAAAGGCTGCAAGAAAGGAACAGTTTTGGTCAATGCGAATGTCAGACGAATTTTTTTATCTGCTGCTCGTGAACAAGAATAGCAACAAGTACCAATATCAGAGCGTATGGTCCACTTGTCGGCTATCTTGAAATCGTAATAAACATACGTTCCGTACAAAAGACCGCCGTAAACCAAAATGCATATCAGTATTGAGAGATAATTCGTGGTGCGAGATGCACCGGTTTTGGATTTCCGTTTGTAGAAGAATTGATCGTCCAACAGGGATATGCATAAACAGATCGTTAGGAAATTGAAGAAATTGTAATTCCCGGTGGCGATGATGCAAACTTGTAAAAACACCTGAAAGAATAACATCGAAGCATCATAACGCATATACATATAATTGATTTGTAACATCCTAGCCATTTCACTGATAAAAAAAAACTGCACATACCTGCATGTAGAATGCTGTTATTCTCACTTTTCTATTTGGGAAGAAGAACAAGAACGGTACAGCAAGCTCGATAACGTTGGTGGCGACGGTAGTGAAACGAAGGAACCACGTTGGCAAATGATGCACGTACCACGCCAAAGGAGTAGGTATGCATTGCGATTCAAAGTGGATGTTCAGAGCTAAAGTAGGATATAGAGCGATAATATATTATACAATTAAGACTTTTTATGCACAGAGTTCCGTTAAAAAATTATTATACACTTTTACCATCTAACTTCCACCATGCCGGACACCCTGACGTAAGTTTCACCACTCCACTGGCGAACATAAGACGGAAGAGCAACCAGCGTACGGTCCAGAATGTCACAGCATCGCTTGGGGTACTTGGTTTCCCTCGACGGGGATACCAAAAGGGGGCAATGAGTACGCAGAGAAATCCAATTTCTAGTAGCAATATATCCCTGTAAGTCAAACACAGAACTGAATGTCTAAAATGAAATGTTTAAACGATAGTATTATTAATCCATAATAAAAGTGTGTACATAATTATGCAAGTAAGTTATTTACAGAGTAGAATACACAGTATAGACATTACATAATACATACTCTTTGATTAGTTCTTAATTTTTTACATGGATTTTGAGTATGTGAAATTTAATTTAATTGTCTAGAAGACTTCGGTAGTTAGTGGTATTCATTGAGGACAGTAACTTAATCCTTGTCATTGAGAGATAATCATTGGTGGCATCGTTAAGCTTGAACTTATGTAAGTTTATGCAAGGTTTTATAAATGAATCTATTAAAATGCAATAGATTATTTTAAATAAATGTTACAGTTAGAAGGATCAAGAAATTCTTTTGTTACATACATATAATAAAAATATTTAAGATTATTTAGTATATGGAAAATATTATACAGATAAAAAAACTCTATAAAAAGGACTCACCATTGGAACCACATAAATACTTGACCAATCTGATATAAAGAATAATACAGAGTCCATAGCAGTGCAAATATTGGCATAATACAGAATCTTTGTGAGACAAATCTGCAATCAAAAATATTTTTAAGCTACATTTTGAGGACAAGATCGCTCTTATCTTCTGTAAAATATTCTGCCAATGTTTACTCAAATAATTTTTAAATGTATCTTACCCAGCAAAGGAGCATACGGCTCCAAGGATGGATAATACATCTAACATGTATTCAACGTTTAAGCCCAGGTATGGCGCGAGCCATAAAAATGTTGGTTTTGTCTTCGTTTTGCTAAATAGTGTTGAAAATCCTTTGATATCCACTGCCCGAGCTGGTAGGATTCCATTATCGCCATACAATCCTATTTGACAATATTAGTTAACATATTATATCATCCCGAATATTTCAAAAATATAGTTAGGCATAATCTAGTTTTATATTTACTCTAAACTTGATAATTTATTACTTGGCTTGTTAAAATTATTTTACATGCAAGAAATTTAATAAAAATAATACAATACAAGCAGCACATTCCACATATTGCACTGAACTCTCTGTGAATTAACTTATCTCGCAGATGATGAGAAAGATAAAAGTTACTGCACATAATTAAATATAAACAATTTCACCGGGAGAAAATAAATATGTTGTGATTGATATTAATGCCCCAAACCTTGGGTTACTTACCAGGTATCTGTATGTAGAAGCTAAGAAACGCGAACAAATATATAATACATATTCCACGTAGGAATAAGTTACGAGTATAACGTACTTGCGCCATAATTACGTCAGTACCCCGATTTATGTCAGAAAGTTCACATTTAATCGCGATAACACAAGACCAAATGCCGGTGGCCACCGTCTAACTCGGCGATACAATGTTATCCACTCACAATACAATACATATATAGCAACATGCAGGAATAGCAAGTGAAATGGACCGCTTTCACGTATAAACAACCGTTTTCACGCACGACTGCGGGCGCGATCAAGTTCGTACTGAACTATAGCTTCAAGAACGGAATTGCGTATCGGGAATCTAAATTAACCAATCAGAACGAAGAACGAAAAATCATCTCGTCTAGTTGAGCCTAGAGTCCACGGTGTAAGGTGGTGTAAAGCCTGATTCAGACAGGACGCGGCTACGGACTGGAACCTCCGAAGGGGACAGTCGTCAGGTGTACAACGATTGTCCCGAGTTTTTTTCTCAACTAGTTATTCCGTATTTCGTATTTTGTTTTTAATTTATTTTCGCAATTGGCCATATCGAACCTGCAAGGGATCGGGTGCCATTAAATACTACTACTACGAAGAAGACAGGACGCGTCAAGCGTCAAAGCAGCGAGCAGGAACCAATCGCGAATTCGTATACACTTGACCGGAATTGAACATAATTTTAAGGAACTGCTATATGTAATCGTTTGTATTTCGTTTGAAGAGTAATGAAGTGTGATTAAAAAGGTTTGTGAGTCCCTCAGTTAATTGTAATTAATTAATTATTTTTGCTTAACGTATTTAGCTGGAACAGATTAGCCGGAATAACTTCAAACGATATTTTTGTATGGAATCGTTTGTATTTTGTTTGTAGAGTACTGAAGTGTGATTAAAAAGGTTTGTGAGTCCCTCAGTTAATCGTAATTAAATGTTGATTACTCGGTAGTTAGCCGGAATATAGATTTCAGTTCCTCATGTTAAAAGAAAAAGGCGCCACTGTTCCCTGAAATTCTATTGACAGTTTCCCTTCTATGATGTTGAATGATTTAAGTCATTATATATTTACCATGCATACTAAAAAAAGCATAAATATATATAAATTAAACACTTCTTTCCCGTGTACATCAAGCTGTAAGATGTTAAGTAAGATATTTAATTATAATTAACGCCATGACGCTTGCATTATTTCTTTGTTTTATTCTTATCATAGTTATATATATAGTTATATTATTATATATAATACTATTTATTAATTCTGCGTTTATATATGTATATATATATTCCTACATCGTATTCGTCCCAAGTTTTAATGAAGAGCAATACAGCATTGTATTATGTAAACTTAAAGCTATTGGCAACAGAGCCTAAATTTTAATTACCATTTATAAATATTTTAATTGTTTCTAAATCTAGATAATAAAACAAACTCGGTTAGAGAAATAAAAAAACAATGTATTTTTACACATTACAGATTTTAACAATTTACATGTTCAATGTTAAACTAACAAATTTATACCATTATTGAAATTTGTTCTTTAATAATCTCGCATGCACGCACACGTATACGTGAAATGCTGTTAAAATGATCGAGTGTTTTATTGTCCAACGTTTTTTTTTTATACATATTTATATTACAAATAGCTGTATACATATTTTTAATTAATAATTTGGAAAAATGCAAAGAAATATATTTACACTAAAGCCCGTTTTAGACTGTGCAATATATTATAATATATTGCGCTAGATTTGACACAATTTCTTGAGCAAATTTTTGCTGCAAGAATTGCTTGCCGTTGATTGCATAGTCTAAAACAGGCTTAAGATATTAAAAACGTATCACTTATTTTCACAATTGAACGTGATGTATGAGAAACGATAAATAACGATAAATAAAGTAATCGCAATGGCAATGATACGCGTGTAACAATATTTGAATATTTTGAATTAAATAGATCGTCGAAGGGCGCACCACACATACAGTTAAAGGCTAGTTATTGGAACATCCTGATCTTCGTGATGATGATCCAATCTGGTCATTGATATGTGGTCCCCGGCATGTCCCTAGCAATCGACGGTTCTCCTGTAACAAAATTATATCATTAATAAAACAATCTAATACGGTTCATCTCCTGTTAAATTTCCGTGGGACAAAGTTATTCAATGCAATGTCTGTTTATTATGTTTACTATTGTTTGGGATTAGATAATGTTTAGGAGAAATTAGAATAGAATTCACATTGTCAATCACATGTTCTACTTGCTAAATTAATATTATTCTTATAATAAAAGTTTCTCAAACACATTTTGTGAATAACCTGTGGCTTTTTCATCATGATTTTCGATATCATGATTCTTATTATATTACGTTACATACGAACCTCGAATTAAATAACACATCAGCTCGGTTATTAATAAACCACACCAATATGATTAAGGTGTTGGCAACCAGACTACCCAAGATCATGCTGAAACGTTCTGTCGCTGCTGATGGTTTAAGAAACATTCTGACGCTCAACGTTTGCCATATGGACTCTGTCTACATAAAGTATACACCAGACTTCATATTATATCCTAAAAATGAGAAACCATTATTCAAGAGAATCTTTCAGAAAACATGCGATGCACGAGTAGTTTACGCATAACTTACCGTCGATGATAAATGCCAGACTCACAGCTGTACTATAATTGACGGTTGAGTTTATGTATATTTCTGTAAAATTGTATCCACCCATCCATGCGAGGCGGTTTTTGTGACAAGTCCTTTCATTCATGTCGCTGAGTTTCTCGCCAGTCAGCAAGGCTAGAAGCTGTCCAGTTAACGTCGTTGCGGCATTGGGCGCTCGGTGCACACCGATATAGTGGCAAAATCTGATTGATCAATTTAGCACCGGATGTCGAGGCTGCATGAAACCGAGTGCATTTAGCACTTTGGATGTAGCAATATAACATTTCTGCAACGAGATCTTCCAGCGGTATCGGCAGATCGGCAGACTGCGGCGCTGACTCGCCCGTCACTATCATTTCTAAAACATGATACACGAAAATCTTAATAATGAAAAATGCATAAAACGTATGTCGAAATCGAACAGATTGTGTACCTATTAAAACTAAGATTTTCCCTGTTGTCCAAGATATTGTTGTAGTATCGATTTAAAAATTTTTTTCCATGATTGGTTATAACAACAGTCGTTAGACTGGGCCTCGCCTCCAGAAAACTTTGCACAGATGTAGGTGGTACGCTATCATCTAGAATCGATGCATTCAACACTTTACTCAAACGATCTGTGGTATCATCTTTACTGCTGCTATGGAGAACTATTTTCCCTTTGCCCAGTTGGCCAAACTCGATCACACTCTTGATATCATCCAACTTCAGATTAATCCCACCGAGAGCGTTAAAATTGTTCTGCTTCATATTGTAAATCATACGACTTGATCCTATGTAATCAAATGTCTTTCCTTAAGGGGATGCTGGAGTTGCTAGTGAACTATTTTTTCACTATAGCGATGGTAATTGCAGTTTCGAAAATTCTCTTTATTGCTTGTGCAGAATAAAAAATCCTTTTCCACAAATGAAGTATAGATAGAAAGAAAGTCCGCTCTACGGAACTTTATATTCAAAATGGAAAAAAGTTAAAAACTTGCATTTGTCTTTTCTAACTTTTTTCCATTTTGAATATAAAGTTCCGTAGAGCGGACTTTCTTTCTATCTATACTTCATTTGTGGAAAAGGATTTTTTATTCTGCACAAGCAATAAAGAGAATTTTCGAAACTGCAATTACCATCGCTATAGTGAAAAAATAGTTCACTAGCAACTCCAGGATCACCTTAAAAGGATAACTTTTTAAAACAGGCCATCGATAAACCATGTGGATTACGTGTGAAACATCAACTCTCAATACCATAGAAGGGAAACTGTCAATAGAATTTCAGGGAACAGTGGCGCCTCTTTCTTTTAACATGAGGAACTGAAATCTATATTCCGGCTAACTACCGAGTAATCAACATTTAATTACGATTAACTGAGGGACTCACAAACCTTTTTAATCACACTTCAGTACTCTACAAACAAAATACAAACGATTCCATACAAAAATATCGTTTGAAGTTATTCCGGCTAATCTGTTCCAGCTAAATACGTTAAGCAAAAATAATTAATTAATTACAATTAACTGAAGAACTCACAAACCTTTTTAATTACACTTCATTACTCTTCAAACGAAATACAAACGATTGCATATAGCAGTTCCTTTAAAATTACGTTCAATTTCGGTCAAGTGTATACGAATGGTAGTTAGCCGGAATCAAAGAGAAGAATAAGGGTGAATTCACACCTTGGCAGAATAGCAGAAAATAGAAAAGCAGAAGCCAATCAGAACTCGCGCTGGTAGTCGACAGTACATTCTGCTTTTCTTCTCCACGTAGTGTCATTATAATTAGAGATCCTATAACGCTGAATTCACATGGCACGTATTTTCTGCGTAACGCGTAACCGCGTAACCAATCACATTGTTTCATTTGGATATCAGCTTCTGCAGGCAAAGATTTGATTGGTTACGCGGTTACGCGTTACGCAGAAAATACGTGCCATGTGACTTCAGCCTAACAGAGATCAGACAACGTGCCGCCATAGGGTAAAACCGGATATGATGGTTTTGTTGAGCCTTTTGTATCTATTTGATTTAAAACAAAAAAAGTATTGAACTTACTTTTGAGCTTACATTAACTAATAAGTTACATTAAAGTAATGATAATGTGAAGTGAAATACGTATCTTATTCTGCGTTTAAACGTTGTTTTGACTCGTTTTAAAAGACAGGTATGGTTAAGTCACATTTCCGGTTATACTCCACGCGCGCGAGCCAATCAGGAATCGTTCACCCGGTGTCCGATCTCTGTTATAGGATCTCTAAACCCATAGGATTCACTGCGGGACCAACATGGCGGTCAACCAATCAGCAAGTGAGATCCATTGCGCGTCTCTTATTATTTAGGACTCTACTCTCGTCATAATTTTTTTAGTTCATGGTGATTCACGACAGTAGTAGTATACGATGGTGTACATATGGTAATAATTGTTTCGACGATCTTGGAGCGAACAGCTGTTAGCGATTGATGCAATCGACTGTTCCTGTGCCATATTTTGGGTTGGTAATTAATTCTGTTGCTTAGAAATAACACTTTCGTAAAAAATTCGCGTACTCTGAAACGATCCTAAAACAGGAAATCTTCTGATATTGCATGCATCTCTCTCTTTCTCTCTCTCTCTCTCTCTCTCTCTCTCTCTCTACATTTAAATTCAACTGTTAAATTGTTTTATAACATTTAAAAAGATATCTTCTTATTTATATTTAAGAAATCATATTTTCTCGTTTGTACAATCGATTAGGCTATCCGATTCAATCATTTTACGTTCTCAAGAAACACATAGATATAAATGTGATCCATGTTGCACATGTAGAAATTTCTATGGAAATCCTATAAAATCGATAAAATATCTGGGACACTTGTATTCGACGATAAAAATATTTGCTATAATATAGAAAATTTTTTCACATAATTGTGTCAATTTTTTATGCCCGTAAAATATCAGTAGATCGCGGATCTCGGAAATATCTTTGTAAATTTCAGCAAGTGTATTAATACGATTTTGTACGTTACATTTTTATTTTAGGTTAAAATTTTTACATTGGTTCGCTTCGTTACATCCTTTGGCTAACGAAGTAGGTTAGAAGAGTAGATCGTACCAATTGATCTATCAAGATTTGAAATTTCATGATAAAATAAGAACAGGACTTTGTTGCAATCCGGAGTATCCAGTAAGCACAGAAAAAAGAGGAAACTAAAATGCAGGGGATCGATATAGCTGAACAACTTCATCTGGGTTCAGAAATACGCGAACTTAAGCTTGGACCGAGTATCACTGGTAACAGTACCAAGTTTCACACATTGAAATGTAAGTACAATAATTCGGGATAATATTGCTAAAAATATCTATTATTCACATGTCTCTAAATATTGGATTGCTCAAAAAATTTCTAAAGATTTTAAAGGTAAATTAGAGTTCGATTTATCAGTATTTTAATGTTCCTAATACATTCAATAATATATAGGCCTTTTTTTATAAAATACAATGCCACAAGTACAAGCTTGTATAGCCTACTAAGCAGATACAAAATAACTGTAAAAGAAAACTAATAATATTATTACGCAGAACGTTCCAATCTAACCAATTGAAACGTACAGAGGATGAGGATAGCATTAATATGACATACTAAAAATAATCGTCAGTAGTATGAAGGCATGCAAGATATAACAACAAAAATTTTAAAACAGTAATAAAGTTAATTAATCAATTGATTAGGGCCTAGACTGAAATGGCATACCAAAATAAGACTAATAATATATAATATGTTATATATTATATAATATAATACGTTTGTTTCCTTGTATGAATGGATATAATAACTATCTTAACTTAATTTACATCTATACTTACATCTATAAAGCTAAGAAACTAACAGGTATATTTAATAGAGTAATACGAAGAATTATGTAATAATATATACAGGTCATTTTTTTCAATAACTTTCTGCCATCTGTGTGAGTAACTTTATTATCTCATATTGTGATGTGCCTGACACAACCTGTTCTTTAACATTGAAATCATTATACTTGAATCGAGCAAACTACCTTTGTACAACACTTTTGCCTACAGCATTCCTTCTGTAAAAGACAAAACCTTGTTTTGTCGCTCAAACGATATTTTTGAGAGTAAAAAAAGCATTATATGGCGAAAATGCACTGTATCGTTATGGACATTTTTAAAATTACTTTGAACAAGCAATAACCAACAAATTTATAACATGTGCATTAAAATGTCACTTTTCAGAATATATAAAACATAATCTAATATGAAGCGCAACACGTCTGTACAAACTCTGACATTATTTCTTAAGAATCCTCATGAATTTTTCAAATAACCTAATATTTAATAAAAATTAAAACAGAGAATAGAATGATTATGATATTACGAAGATAAAATAGGTGATACAAATGATTAATGTTCTGTTTCAATTTGCTTACATTATACATCATAGTTATTAAAATAGAAGTGTCATAAATTAATTATTTGCGAATTAATTAGAAATCAAAATCAATTGAAAACAAAATTGAACCAATCTTTTTTAGATGACTTCAAACCTGCGAGTGTTGACGATTCGAAAGTGGCGACAGTTGATGTTGGGACAAGTAACACAATATCAGTTACAGTTCCGCATTTAGATGGTGCTGGTACACCTCACACCGTGTTCAAAGGTTCTCAAAAACCTTATCACAAGGAATACGTTTTGATTTTCGATAAGATCACTGGTGAGATCACACTGGAACGATTAAGTGCAAATATCCAAGTTAAAAAAACACGGTGAGTCTTTGGCATTGTTGATCATACTATTATTTATTGTATACTTGCCCTAATTTGTAGGTTCTGTAAGGATTTGTAAATCTGATATCGTTTTCAGAGCGGAACCCAAACAAAATAGCAATGGTAACACGCTGTCCGTTAACACGGCGCCTGTTGAGGTCAAGAAGAGTCCTACATATGGCAGAGCAAACGGAAGGACGAAAGTTATCAGTGGGAAAAAGAGGGAACCATCCGTTCAGCTGCATCCCAAACAAAATCTGCATCAGACATCACCGTACGATAAAATAAGTCCACGCAATACGTCTACTAATAGGTATCGACGATCACACTTTTCTATGTAAAGTATCCCTGAAACGCTATTAAACTCTATTAAAAATATAATTCGCTGATTTTACAAATGCTTTGATTGCTTTATATTATTTATATTATACGTGTGACATATAATTAAGTACAAATTACGAATTAAATTGTAGTTATTCGCCAGCTCAACCATCAAGTGGACAGTCCACATTGGCCAGTCTACCGATGATTGGTGACAATGACGATTTCGCGCTATCAGTACCAGTAATGCCTACATCTTCCTCTGTACAAAATAGAATTTCCCCTCTACCGGCAATTCTGGTAGATACGAAATCCACTACCTTAGAAAGTGATTCCAGTTCAAGCAGTTCGAGTTCCGATTCTACGAGCAGCGATTCCGAGGCAGAAGCTAGCCCATCACGAACTACTAATGGTAAGTAGAAAATATATTGTCGTAATTTTTTGTCCCTATTCTTTCTTCTTAATTTTATAATTTATTTATATGTATTTATTTTGCATATATCATTATTTAGTGATTTATCGATAGGATTTTAAGACTGCCGCAATGTTACAGGTCATTTGAATAGTGCAACTGCCTCACCCACACTGTTCATGCCAAATAATCTCTTGAATGATGACCTACAATTATCGGAATCGGAATCGGATTCCGATAGTAATTAATAGTGATTTATTGATAGGATTATATTTTGTAATGTATTGTAAAGATGTGGCAGCGTGATCTAGTGGTAGAGCGCCAAACTCATCATCATTATGGGAAACTGGGTTCAAGTCCATTGTACTACAAGAAGTTTATTCCAAGCTGCACACTCCATATACCGAATAAGCGGGGAGAAAACTGGGCTTCGTGTTCCGGAGGGCTGTGTTCCGATTCTTCACCAGGGTGCTCTCCCTCTCTTTTTATCTTTCTTACTCGAACACAGCGGGTGCACCTAGGTACGGAATCGGAACGCAGCCGAAGAGATGTTAAGTTTAATGTTGGTCCTCGCTAAACCGCTATGTTAATCCCGTGCCCCATTAAATGGTGGGTGCATTGGACTAATAACCCACTCAGCCGAAAATCGAATATTACTGAAACCGATACAGAGTTCAGCCGGCTGTTGACGAGACTCTGTAGAGGCCCTGTGCTCCTTGAAAAGGAACAATACAAATAACAAAAAACTTATATTTGTAAGTTTATATTCTATGTATTTTTTTAAATCTTATTAAAATCTTTTTATCTGCAAAGTACCTTACATATTTAGTTTTTATATCAAAATAGCCGATTCAATTTTATTAACAGATTGGAAAGACTCGAATAGAGCTTTCTTTTCTTACATTAAATGTGTACAGTGTGCCTCTTTTCCTTAGTTTTTGCTTATAAAGAGCAAAAACAAGCTCATCCTTTACAAGTTTTTATTGTCGCTCGCGCGCAAGAATTTTTCAGTAAATTTATTAGTGCTTTTGGAAATAAGCGTGTAATATATTTTATGTCTCTAATTGTAAAAGAGAGATAATATATTCTACATATGTTACAAGTATGTATCATAACTGTATTATAGAAATATATGAATTATTGCGTTAATAAATTAACACGAATATTTATTTCGATTAAAATATATAAATATAAATTAATAAATGCTTACATAATGCATAGTCCATTTTGTTTATAAATCCGAAAAAATATATATACAGGGTGTCCCGGGTTTTAACCGACAAACTGCGGGAGCATATTCTACTAGTGGAAATAAGAAAAAATTCTTATATCGAGTTTGCTTAGAAATGCTTTATTACAAAGTTATAAACCAATATTGAAAAGAAATATGAGATAAGTAACAACGGAACATAGTGTAGAATTTGGAAGGTCGAAGATGTTTATGTTATGTGTATTCACATGTATTCATGTTCACTATGTTGAAACGATTCAGTATGATTGTTACTTTCACAACAGTAGCTGTTAGATTTCAATCGTTGTGTCAACTAGCAATTACTATCAGAATGCCAAAAGTGTTTTCAAATGAGGAATACACTGATATTCATTTCGTGTACGGATTCTGTGACGGAAATGCACGAGCTGCCGTACGAGAGTATCAACGTAGATTTCCTAACAGGAGAGTACCAGATAGATTTAAAGCAACGAATTACTAATTCAGTTACTGAGATGCAACAAAATTTTTAGGAATGTCGTACTGTAACAAATTCTGTACTACGTCGATGTCTAGCTTGTATCGATGTGCAAGGACATTTTGAAATGCGTCACTAAATCATTGCGTACATAATTTTTATTTTTGTGAAAAAATCCGTTGTTACTTATCTCATATTTCTTTTCAATATTGGTTTATAACTTTGTAATAAAGCATTTCTAAGCAAACCCGATATAAGAATTTTTTTTTATTTCCACTAGTAGAATATGCTCCCGTAGTTTGTCGGTTAAAACCCGGGACACCCTGTATATAAATAACATGTCCTATATTACACAATTTTGTGTCTTAGATTATAGGTTATATTTTTAACTATATTAATAAAATAATTTTCTAAAAAATATAATTATTAATTTATACATATCTACTTTTCCTTTTTGTTCTACAAAAATATAATATCTAATAATATTAGATCTAAATAATACATAAATTATACGTAAATAAATAGCGACTCTCTTTGCAAAGAATATATGCGATCTACATTCTTTTTTGATAACTCTGATAATCTAACACTAGCCTCGCCAATTGACTGCGTTTACCTAAACGACTATTTTTCAGTTTAAGGCAACCGTTATAAATACTGCCATTGGTAGCACCTTCGCAGTTAACGTCCTTATATTTTATCCTCAACGTTGGTTCTATTGCACGAAACACGTGCATATCGCTGAAGGACACGTACATCTCAAATAAAGAAATTACAGGACTGTACTTGGAAAGTTTCAGTAGAGTAGCGATATCCTTATCGGTTCGTACTAACGGAATGCTCGTCTCGACTGTCTGCCGCACTGAAAAATTACACAGAGGATATTAGATTTCCATCGCCGTGGAACCATCTTCGTCAGACCAGCTAATAAAGATTATAGCGTGCTGCGTACTTGCGTTATAATCCTTGACGTAAAACGCGACGTTGTTATAGTTTTGTTCGTCATATTTTCCGTAATTGCCGTTGACGTCTACCTCGTCGTGAGCCACCTCGTTCGCGTAAATTATATCAGGATGGAACTCGATGAACGGGATCGGGCTAAATATTTGATAACGGCTGATAGTGTTCATGCGCACCTGAACCAGACATGACGTAACGAGTTAAACAGGGTTCAAAGTGATTATTAACACGGATGCAGCGTACTTACTCTGTTAAGGTAATCTACTTTCAATTTTGTTCCCGTTTCCGCGAGAAGTACCAGGCTCTCCAAGGGAAACTTCTTTGCGCACAAATCGATCACGGCGATCTTCAACATTGGATCAAAATCTGTGGAAGTTACGTCGGTTGGCAGTCGTACTGAAAGCCAGGTGATTTTAGATTGGTCCTTTTTATACTTGTCGTTCAACGTTAGTATGTACTGTTTTACTTCATAAAACACATCGTCTTTGCCTTTTGACGGTGAATCGACATTGTACAAGAGAACCTGCGGAAATAATGTTAATAATAATAATAATACGTATATTAATCGCCCATAAAAATTATTATAAATATAAATTATTACAATTATTTATAATAATTTTTATGGACGATTTATATATTTCGATAAATTTAATTTAATTTAGATAAATTTAATTTAGATAAATTTAATCATCCACAAATTAGTAACGTGCATATTTGTGATAATGCACACATCATATGAGATGATTATATAATTACTAGCATCCCCTGTCCCGGTTTCGCCTGCGATATTTATGTGTAGAATTAAATAAAAACACATTTTACACCTTCTCACCCGTTAGGGGTGGAAGTTCGGAAAACCCTCTTTTAGTGAGCACCTACGTGATAGTAAGAATATACCCTTAAAATTTCAAGTCGATAGGTGCAGTGGTTCGGGTTGCACGTTGATGAGTCAGTGAGTGAGTGAGTGGTATTTGGCTTATATATATATATATATAGATTATAAATACAGCGATTGAACTCACCACCATGAGAAAGGTCTTGTATCTTTTTTCCATACAGTCTTGCGCATAGTGTTCCATAAAATTTAAAGCTTCCTGCTTTTTGTTCAGATCGATGATCATAATTATATTGATTCTCGTGTTCTCAGTGACGTATGGCACCGGCATGATTTCTACCTTTCCCAGTGGCTTGCAAATCTCGATTCGTTTCCTCACTTCCTTGCCCGTGGTCACCTCGTTAAACGCCATATCGAGAATGTAATCCATTCCCCTGGACGCGTCGAACTTCTGATAACCGTTCAGCAGCCTGTTGAAGCTCAGTTTGCCGTCGTACTTATTTATAATACTGCTCGCGGCTACGTTTACCACGTAATCTATATCGGATTTCTTATTGCCCCTTAATTCTTGAATATTCACAAAATCAGTCTCGAAGAAAACGTGGGATTCGTTGAAGTACGACCAGCGCAGAACGTCGAAACGTCCCAGAGGTCTGTTTCCAGGTTGGTTTCCGATGGGCCATGATACATTGCGCTGATTTGTTGGTCCCAAGTGTGCAGTCGTGGAGATCATCTTGCGTATGTCGGTAATCCGCTTCTGAATCTTAACAGAATTTATCTGGAAGCAAAACGTATATTATAATATTATATTATACTATAATTATTTAATTAATTATATATTAATTATATTAGATACAATTTTACGAAATATATTTTTAACAATTTAAAAAAAAACTGTACTTTAGAAGACTTACTGCGGCAAAGTACATATTAAATTTATAAATGAGCATATGATCATAGATGGGATATATGGACAGCGAATTTTGGAATTCGCTCTGCTCGGTCAACCAGGCGAGATCTTCCTCGAAATTAAACGCGGGTTTCAGCTGCGTGAACGTGAAGTTTTGCCCCTGTATCCGATTGGTGCATGGCATAGAAGTGGAATGAAGAATACAACGACCAAAGTTAACGTCGTCCGAATCTGAATACGCATTCCTCACGCACCAGTCTAGATTGTTCTTCATCTCTTGCATGACAGAATTGCTCAACAGAATACCGGATTCTTAAAAAACAATTTTATTTAATTATACATTAACTAATTACTAATTAACTAATACGTCTTTTTCAAATTGCAGATAAATGCTTCTTACCTAGAGAACAATAAGTATCAATTTCGCTTTGAACACCTATGTGGGCATTTTGGCTTACACTTATTTTATTTACAAATTCCACTAGACCTCTCGCGTTCACGTAACTCACATCCTTAATCAGAAAATAATAATCGTAGCTCTCTAAATAATTGTCGATGATATATTTCATGGCGTGGAAAGGTTTCAAGATGCTCCTGGTGTCGGTGAATCCCACTATTCCAGGAAAGGAGACATTTGGTTTGGTGCCTTCTGGTATGGAAATAAAATAGCGGATTTTGTCCACTATGTGAGCAATAGTCTTATTCAGTGCTGCGTCTCTGCTGTGTAAATGCTCCCGGCTCGTTATAATGCCGACAAATAGCTTTTCCCTGATCCCGAGCTCCGTCGAGTAGTATCTGGGGCGTACAAACGCTTTCCTTGCCTTTTGTACCAGTTGTGGTTTATTGTCGGTGTTTATCCTTGGCTCGTAGGGATCGATATCTTCCAAGGTATTCAAGGAGTGATCAAAAGACTCCACTATTTCGTGCTGTTTATCAACATCGATTGGTATTAAGAGCAGACTGAAACTTAGGCCCATGCAAATACCCATTATCAAGTATGCGTTGCTCCAACAGAGCGAGTATAATACTTTGAGTAGTGACTTCATCTTCAGCGTTCAAAAACTCTTTGCTCTCTCTCTCTCTCTCTCTCTCAAATTGTTTTTACCGCATTTGGATTAATAATACTTTTGACAATTACTCCAAGAGGAAGCTCCATTTCTAGACATGTTCTTTAGACATGTTTCAGAACATGTATGAAATATTCTGGAGAACGTAACACCCTGCAGTGCTTGACAATAACAAATAGACATTTGTGATACGTTACTCAGTGTACAATCATCATTAACTTCGTTTTATGTAATATATTATATGCATGTACATAAATGCATATGTACACTGTCAAACACACACATTACATCTGTATTTCATCAAGTTTATCAGTAAAATAACACAACTACCGCTAGGTTATCACCAACTAACGCCATCTCTTGTGAAGTCAATGGCTGCAGAGAAACCAGGCGCTGGAATCGCCGCACGTAATATTCTTTTGTCATCAGTTTCCGCTACTTTGCGGTATCTCCTTTTTCTTTTCTGGGACTGGTATGGACGTTACACTTGCTAATATGCAAAGAATTGATATAAAATAAAGTTCGTTACGAAGAAAGAAGATTAGGTATTAATAAATATTCTGACATCATGACAATTTATACAATTAGCGATATAATGCTAAAATAAAGTACCAAAGTCAATCGTATTTTTTTTCGACAATCCGCGACTAAAAAACTTTTTTTTTATCGTCACACTTATTGTTACGTTATTAAAATGTTATATTTATTAGATAATAAAGTAAGGTAATAAGCACCGTTAATTATGCAATTCTTTATGAACTCTTAATATTTAAATCTGGGACTAATTGCAATATATAATTACAGGCTTTTGCAATTTTCATGATATGTTTTATAGCAGTAATTATGAAATAAATAAAAGATGATGCTAAAAGTATACACAGAGGAATAGTATACAAAATATATACTTATTAATTCTTTGAAGTACAGGATTTTACAACAAACAAATTCCTTGTTGCACAGAAATGTTTTATTTTTATAAAATGTGACAAAGTAGTTTTATTTTAATTATTTGGAATACACACACAAAATAATGAAAAAAAAAAATAAATTTCACTTATACGAAATATATATTATATTGAATTATAGGTGGGACTCACGCGGAATGTAAATTTCTGTGCTTCTAATAATTTCACGATTTAAAGGTGGCATGAATAATGGTCTCGCCATGCACGTTCAAACACTAAAAAAAAGTGGGACATTTTTCATACCACTATGCTTCAAAGAGTTAATGCACATCGTGTAAAGTCGCCTGCTCGCGTTTGTCAACTATCGACGTCGCTCCTGCCGTCAATTCCCGTGCGAGTTATGCAAACTTCGTACCGGTGTAATGCAAGATCTGCTTTTACAATGACAGTATCCCTGTGACGTATTGTGTAATGCTCCATGGGAGATTTATGCAAAACAGCGCCGACAATACCTCTAAGGATGCCTCTGATATGACGCTATGCGAACTATTCTTTTTATCGCGTTTTACATCGCAGCTTACGTGGCAAGAGTTGCGGATTGCGAGAATACCGCCGCGATGCCAGGTAATCGTTTGAATAAAAAACAATTTATTTGACACAATAGATCTCTTATTTTTGTAATTTTTCGAAAGATTTCTCATTATGTTAAACACGTATAAAGAATAAGTGTTAAAAATCAGATAAATAGCTGTGCAATAGGTAATCATTTTTTTGTAACATTATTGCACAAGTTTCTCCTCAAATGTCTGTAGGAAACAACGTGAAACGTATCTTCGGACAAAGAACTAGTAGCAAAACTACGCTTGATAAAATGTTCGATGCACCGATCGACCAAGAGATAACTCAAAAGGCACACGGGCGTAGCAGGCAATCATTTTTAATGAATCGAATCGACGATCTTTTACACAATAGAAATATTTTAAATAACAACGTAGCGCGAGTCAGGCAAAGTCCGCGGAGAAAGGAGAAACGTGCGAAGGATCCGGGTAGCGAAGTTGCACTTCCAAATGAGAACTATGAGAACGATGAAGATGCTGATGAGGGCAATGATTTATTAGATGCGGCGCGATTACAAGGATTTCCCATCTGGCAAGTTCCGGAATCGACGGTTGCTACAATTAATTTAAACTCTTTGATCAGCCCGATGACTACACAAATAGAAATGGTTAATCCATCATTGTTCACGTTTGAGAAACCATTACAATTAGAGAATTTATACTCCGATCGTTCTTGGAACGAAGCAAGAATGCCCTTCTATCAAAATTCGCAAGAGACATTTGGTATAACTGTTTCTGATAAAAATTTGATACTTCCCAAAATCTCCAATCCGAAATTTATAACTGATCCCGACGCAAAAACCCGTGCCTTTAAGAATTTAAATAATAAAGTACTATTTCCTATATATCCTGGATTATACGTTGGCATAGATTCGCCGAATTTCAATCGATTTCAAAGATCTCAGTGGCAATACAGCGACTATCAGCAAAATTCTCCAGGTTCGCCTAACATAAAAAAAGAATCGCCTAAAAATCATCTAATGAGTTCCGAGAGAAAATTTATGTTAATACCGATTTCTAAGGACTTGTATGTTTTGAAGAATGTAGAAGATACTATTCGAACAGACGCAGATAAAATAATTCCGAAGCAAGTATATAAATTACCAGTGGGAAATAAGAATAATGCTACTTCGGCTATAGTCTCGTTTAAAGCGCACATGCATCATGATGTGGAGGACGTGGGCAGAGTATATCTTCAGAAAAATTTATACAATCACCATTTGTTCGATAATAATGGGAATTATTTATATTCCTATCCTGATTCTCGTGTTTCCGAGGAGAACCGAAATCCTATGGAAAGTCCAGCGTCATTTTATCCTAATTTATTCTATCCCGGTATTACTTCTCCGGCTCATTCTAATTCAATCGATACTATTACTGAAATATCAATCGAGCAAATTACTCCTCGTATTCCGGATTATGAGACTTATTCCATGGATAGCGCGGTTAAGTCAGACGATAGGATTGAGTCTTATAACTCTACGTTTCTACCGACGTCGTCCTCCTTCCTCAAGGTTCCTAATTACGATATACCTTTGTATTCTGAGGAAAACGCGAATTATCCGCCGAATATTTCGCCTGCGATAAAATTGGACGAAATAAATTCGTTTGAATCAAATAGCAAAAGTTGCGAAAACTTTCTGACATATAAAGAACTTGGTGTGGAAGTGACGACTATTGATTTCCGAAATACTTTTGGCATATTCGATGATTTAGATACACTAGTTACTTCGGAAAACGTTAAAATGTACTCAACAAATGTGCACGAAGGGGTATTCGATCTAACACAAAGTACAGAAGATGAATCTAAACTTCTCATAGGAAATGAAAATAAAGATAGAACAGATTTCGTGGATAAAATGTCGACGCGATATGGATCTACTTTGGACGCATCTCCAAAAGAAGACAATACTTCTTTTTTGGATGTTATTAATTTCAGTAATGCTAAAAATATTTTAAATAATTATGATAATTTAGTTCAAGATAATCAAGCACCAAGAACTTCAATTTTAAGCGAATATAGTGATAAGAAATCAAGTAACAATGTTAATCATTACAATAGATTTATGGATAAAATATTGTTTAATGATTACGCTACCAAAATCGATTCATTTCTTAAAACTGAAGATACAATATCTACATCATTTCTTCCTGATACAGATGAATGGACATTAAAGAAAGAGCAATCCAATACAGAAAACCCACGTACTTTACTCATGGCGATTAAACCATTGTCTGCAGAATTACAAAAATTGTTAAACGCTGTTAAATTATTTAATCAGAGCATCAGTGATGTGCAAAACAAATTATGCGATAAAAAAAACGTCACATCAGCAAGAGTAGAGCGAGAAAATAAAAAGAAGAAAACAAATATTACCAATCCTACTAGCAATTTAGATTATTATAAGTCTGATCTTTCTGCAGGAAGTTTTGACAAGCAATTTTGGAAAAGCAAAAGACGGAACTCAATATCAAAAGATAGAAATATAGTGGATCGAACATCTCATAATATAAAATTTAAAAGAGAAACTAAAGACTATGTTCGCTTTCTAAATAAAGTAACGGCACCGTTGCGTAAATACGCGAGCTCTGATAATAAATTAAAAATACAAAATGATCGTAGAAGCTCTTTCAAAAATATAAAGTTGGGTAAGAGAAAATTGTTTAAGTCAGATAACGCCGAGAAGTATAAATCGTCTCATTCGAGATTTAACAGAAACTTAAAATCATTGACAAAAAGTTACGGAAAGCAAGTTAAACCAATCCGACGCTTTATTAAATTCAGATTAAAAAAGGCATATTCGACGACACCTATTATAATATTATCACATCTCATCGGATACAATATGTCAAACAAAAATGACTTTTTAAATAAACGCGCACAAAATTTTCAAAGAAATAAATTAATTTCTTCATCACATGATGTGTCTTCAAAGTTTTTTAACATGTTCACGGATGAAGATAGCAGAAGCTATTTTTTATCAAGTAATAAACGGAAGCCAGTGCAACACAATGTAAAAAGAGCAATGTCAACAGAAATGTACACTACCGAAAAAGGAATAACGTTTTCTTCCGTTTATATACAATTTTATAAAGAAGCGACGGCTTACCGCGACATACTTACACTGCTGAACATGACCAAAGAATCTCGTGTAGAACATCTGACTGATACTATGTGGACTGCAGAAAATGTGACAGAGCCGTTGTTATTAATGTTTACAACAACAGAAGTTCTTCAAATTACAACATTCTTGCCGTATTTTATTCAGGAACTAACGACCATTGCTCCAAGTACAACAATAAGAAAAACAAAACCTTTGGAAGCTACCGAATCAGGTCTATACGAGTATGTAACGGAAACTGATTTTGAGTATGACAAATATGGTGAGGATTACGAAGAAACAAATTATACGGGGATGTACGAAGATTACGAATACGAAGATCATGAAAATGTTACATTTTGGTACGATTATACTACGGAGAAAATTACGAGAATAACTGAGATCGAGCAAGTTAATGCAACTATTTTCAAGGATTTTATATCAGAATTTATTAGCGAAACAGCGAGGAGTGTCGAAATTACAGAAAAAAAAACAGATTATGCTGTAGAAATTGAAACATCGACAGAGGCATTAATACAGTACACAACAATTGAATACGTATTTACCACAGGTTCATTAATTACAACGACTATTTTCGATATTATTGGAACACAATTGCCGGTTACATTAAGTGCATTTACAATAACAATGCCAACTACACTGCCGCTATTTTATACGACAGAAATAACAACTCTGCTAATTGATAAAATGACGCTACTGATCGATGAAGCTACTGAAGAAAGTGTTACAATATCAAGAATGGTAAGTCCTACTACGATAATTGAGACTGTCACCGCACGACCAACAGAAAAGCTTACATCCGAATCTGTCATACTGTTAACTGCATTTTTGGAAGGAATTACAGACATTACTGTGAATATTACGATTCCTGCAGCTGTTAAAACTTCAATCAAAGAGACACCGCCATTAATCACTAAAATGATTACTGAAAAAGAAATTATAGAAAGTACTTATGGAATTACGATAATTACTGTACTAACTACGCAACTTGCTACAATAAAGCAAACAACTGAAACATCGATAACTCTCGCTACTATTAGTGAAGTTACTATTACAAACTATACTATTACAAGTTCGCCTACAATCTCAACAAGTATGGAGTCAACAATTTCTAGTATATTTACAGAAATTCCGATAACTACTTCAAAACTAGAGGAAGAGAGCCCAATAACGCAGATTGAAGAAACTCTAACAGCACAAATTACAGAAGCACCAACTATGGAAATTCCAATAACTAGTAAAATTCCAGTATACACTAAAGCTACAATAAGTACTACCAAAGAACTACCAGAAATTTCAACAATTCCAGAAACTACAACAATTATCAAAGCGCCAACAGTTACTAAAATTTCAACCGCGACGAAGATTTCAACAATGAAAATTACAACAACTTGGATTACTACAGAGAAAATCACCATTGTAAAAGAAACGACGCCAACAATTATCAAATTTTTAACAACTACAAAGATTCCTATTACTACAGAAACTCTAACACCAATTGAGATTGCGACAACTCCTGAAATTCTAAAAACTACAACAATTACCGAAATTTTAACAACTATTAAAATTCCAACAACTACAGAAATTCTAACGACGACTGAGATTATAACAACTGAGATTCCTACTACAAGTCCAGCTACTGAAACTGCAATTACAGAAACTACGACAATTGCCGAAACTATAACAACTATTAAAATTCCAACAACTACAGAAATTCTAACGACTGAGATTGCAACAACTCAGATTGTTACTACAAGTCCAGCTGAAACTGCAATTACAGAAACTACAACAATTGCCGAAACTATAACAACTATTAAAATTCCAACAACTACAGAAATTCTAACAACTGAGATTCCTACTACAAGTCCAGCTACTGAAACTGCAATGACAGAAGCTACAACAATTGCCAAAATTATAACAACTATTAAAATTCCAACAACTACAAAAATTCTAACGACTGAGATTGCAACAACTCAGATTGTTACTACAAGTCCAGCTGTAACTGCAATTACAGAAACTACAATAATTGCCGAAACTATAACAACTATTAAAATTCCAATAACTACAAAAATTTTAATGACAACTGAAATCGCAACAACCGAGATTACTACCGAAACTCCAACAATTACTGAAACGTTAATAATTACTACAATTCCTACTACTATAGAAACTCTAACGCCAATGGAGATGAAGATAACAAGTACTGAAGTTCCAACGTTTACAGAAACTGCAACAGTTGCTAAAACTTTAAAAACTATTAAAATTCCAACTACTACAGAGATTGTAACGCCGAGCAAAATTACAACAAGAGCCAAATTTCCAATAATTACAGAAACTACAATTGCTAAAACTTTAACAACAATTAAAATTCCAATTACAGAAACTCTAACGCCAACCGAAATTGCAAAAACTATCGAAATTCCAATCGCTACAGAAATTACAACAATTATTGAGGTGTTGACAACTACTAAAATTCCAACTACTGCAGAGACTTTAACGCTGACCAAGATTGCAACAGTTACCAAAATTCCAATGATAACAGAAAGTACAATAATTACGGAAATTTTAACAACTATTGAAATTCCAATTACTACGGAAACTTTAACATCAATCGAGTTTGCAACAACTATCAAACCTTCCACAATTACAGAAACTACAAAAATTATTAAAACTGTAACAACTGCTAAAATTCCAATCACAAAAATTACTAAGCCTATTGAAACATCTATCGAAAATGTAACGACTGCAGAAAGTACTACAATTACCGAAACTTTAATAACAACTGAAAGTCCAATCATTGCAAAAACTTCAATACCTATTGAAATTGCAATAACTACCGAGATTCCAACAACTATAGAAATAACTACTAAAATTCCAATCATAGAGACAAGCTTGACAACAACAATTGCCACGTTATCGTCAATTGAAAGATCAGAATATATAACGATTCCAGAAACAACTACTATGCTTACTTCGTTTACTGAATCCGTCTTACCGGTGTTAACAACAACAGAAATACCTGTGTCGACATCAGAAATTACTCCTATATTATCAAAAACTGTATCAGAAATAGAAGAATTTATGACAACTAAAAGTTTATTGGTAATATCTACCACAGGGATCTCTACAACACTATTTACTGAAACGACAGTCCATCTTGCTATTTCAACTTCGGCGGCCATTGAAGCAATGCCAGAAGTTGAAACGGAGTATTATGTAGCACCAGAGCCGTTATACAAAGAATATGAAGAGTACGAAGAGTATGATACTGAGATACCAACGAATATGTGGTACGATTACGAAGAATATAAAATTGAAACAAAGGAAACAAGTACTGTTACATTGAGCACAGAAAAACATATGAAATTGCCCGAAGAAAAGACCACACTATTTGATAAAGGTACATCTTTGTATGAAACCAAGATTTCAGAGTTTACAACATACTCAACAACTCCTGAGGTTACTTCAATTTATACCGAATCAAGTTTAGCTACAACTAATCTGAAAACGCCTTATTTATACACTGAGAAAGAGACTTCGACTGTTTTCTTAGAGACAACTGCATCGACTGTTGTTGAAAATATAACAATGATCGAAGTGGAATCTGAATCTACGACGTCTAGTGTGAGTGAAAAGGAAGAATCAATAACGACTCGGAAAAGCTTAACTTTTGGTTCTACTGAAGAATATAGTCTTCCTTCTTCAACAGTTTTCAAAATTTTGACGGAACCTTTGCCGCTTGAATATCCAACAATTTCTTCTAGATATATAGACAGACATACGAAATTCACGTTAGCACTCACAAAGCATATTACTCTACCCAAATTCATCACCAAGCCTAAAGAAGTCCCAGAAATCAAGTTGGAGAAGACTACGACTATGGAAGGACTTTTGATTAAAGTTACTGAAATAGAAAAATTAACTTCTTTCTTCGTCTCACCAATGCGAACAACTTTATCGGAAGAAGAAGCTATTAAAATAGCAACCACGACTACCGAATTTCCAGAAATGGAAACAGCTATTAAAACTGGTTTTGAAACTATCGCCTGGACAACTATTACAATGCCGACTACGGAAGAAGAGGTTGTTCCACATGTCACGCCGCTTATCACTCCCAAAGCGGAAATCAAATTTGAACTTACTACGAGTAAAACTGTTGGGCGAGAAGAAGAGAGGAAGCAGTTACTGCAACGACTCGACGATCTCAAGCAACATGAGAAAGAAGTGGCAGAGAGAGAAGAAAAATTGAGGGAGAAAGAACGACAATGGCACAGAGAAAAGGAAGAACGTAAAAGGATCATGCAGTACGAAAGAGAGAGAACAGAAAATGTTACTGTGATCGCTAGCACAACTGCAAGCTATGTTACAACTGCTACCACTAGTACTCTGACGACAGCTTTCATAGAGACAAATATTACTACAGAAAGTTCATCCCTGTCAACGACTCTAGAGATTAAAATCACATCCCCTATTCTTGATACATTTATTACCACGCTGAATTTTAGTTTGGATGAAATAATTACAATATCAACCGAAATAACTCCACTTTACACTATAGAAGAAATAATGTCTGTAACCATAGAAAAGGTAGAGAAAATCGAATTTTACACTACGGCAGAAGCTACAGCTATGGAATACACTACAGAAAGGACAGAGAAAATGTATACTACGAGTCCTATAATCCACACGCCACGTATCACTACCTCTATTGTGGATTTATATAATATCAGTATACCGTCAGTCGAAGCCGTTACCTCTTATACCATTGAAGAGATGTATACTACAAGTTATGGGGTTGTCTATTCAAGTGAGCCGTCACTTACTTTGCCTACGATGATATCTGCTGGCCCAATCTCTTTAGCCATTGACGAATTTATTAGTGTACCTATTACCACATTTAGTATGTACGAAATCAGTGTAACTCCAATGGCGACTTTAACTTATACTACAGAAGAAATATATACTATAAGTTATCCAAAGACTTACAGCAAATCTTCAATTATCTCACCTATATTTACAAGCCCAATTACATTGACTACTGACGAGTTCATTACTTTATCCACATTCAGTAAGAGGTTTGATGAAGTTGGCATAATTTCAGTTACGACTCCTACTACTTTAGAAGAAATATACGTAACGGCTTATAGTGAATCTTCGTCCACTTCAGCAACTACTTTGACTACTTTAGTTGTTAGTACAATCGTCGAGATTGAATATAAAGAAATAGAAAGTTTGGAGGAAGAATTACGAAAGAAAGAACGCAAGTTAGAGGAAAGAGAAAAGCTGTTGCTAGAAAGAGAGAGACAACTGGAGGAAGATATAGCAGAATTTGAAAGATACAGGAAAGAATTTGAAAAAGAAGAAATTTACACTTCGACAACATCGATTGAAGAATCGACTGCTTCCATAAATTTAACAACGCCAATACCGCCGACGGAAAAGACTACTACAAAATCCCATTTAACGACAACGCAGATTAAAAAGGCAACCGAGAAGAAAAAATATCAGACTACTACGAAAATAATGACATCGTGGTTTAAGACTGCAAAGCATGTTCCTGAAGAAATTACACAAGAGAAAGAAGTAGAAATTGTGACGAAAAGAATATGTTTAAATGTTTTGGAAAATATAACAATTCCCTTAGATAAAAGTAGGAGAAACATTGTAACCAAAAAAGTATGCCTGCTATATTTTCCTGAGAAAAATGAGGAGAACATAGTCGGTCGATTGAGCAGAAAACTTTTCGCTTTCCAAAATAGAAAAATTAGGAGATCAAATCTGAATTTTCCGTTACGTTTTCGATATAACAGAAGACAAAGAATGGTAGAAGCTACGCGTAAAATTAGCAATTTGCAGCTATCACATCATGAATGGATGAGTAATCAAAGCACAAAACCGCTGCAACAGTTTAAAGGTTTTACGCGAATCTATGAAAAAATGCGTGAACCTTCTTCAAGAACTCTTATTACTACTACGACCGATGCACAAGAAAACATTACTAACAATTTTGATAATAAAAATTTATATGAACGCCGTGTCCTCGATTACTATGAAAATTTTATTTCACCAACAACAAAATCTATGTTAGAAAATGGGAAATGCAGAAATAAAAACGTTTTCTTCAGATGTAATTTAAGTTTGGAAAAAGGAAACAATTGGTGGAGAAATGACACAATAAACGTTGAAAAAAGGGAAGCTTTTTCGATGAAGAAAAATACTCGATCTTGGTCAATGGAAGATAAGGCCAGTATTTCGAATCAGAAAGAGGAAACTGCAACCAGCGAAGAGAATATTGGTGAAGTCGACAATAGATCTTACACGGTGAATGTACTGCATCTTGGCTATAATAAAGATAAAGAGACTCATGAACTGATATCTGTTAAACCAGATAAGGATGAATTAATAATGATAATATCTGAATCACATGATGATAATTATGCCACTGAAGAAAATGATAAAATTCGAAAAAATTATTATGAATTTGAAGAGAAAGATGACGTAAAAGAGCAGGACGATGACTCGTCAGATGAAATAGAAAAAGAAATAGAAGAGGAAAATGATTACGTCGAGGATATGGTAGAAAGTAAGAAGAAATCTCAATAATAAAATATTTTTTCAAATATATTCTTTTAATCTTTTTACATTTATTCTTTCATCATTATTTTCTTTATCAATTTTCAAGAACATTGCGATATTAAATATGTTTTTTTAAATTTGATTTAATTGGCACGAAGCATTAATATCTAGCATATATCACTTTTAAACATTTTTGATATTGTAGATTACATGAATTATGAGGAACATACTCCATCAACACTGGCATATAATAAAAACTTATTAGACTATATAAATCGAAGAACGACAGAGAGTAGTATGGGACTGTTAGACCAAATGTGGCCTACAGAAAAGAGTACGACGTATCACTTGGGTGGTACTAGATTTTGGGAATTGGATTTCGAAGTTACGGAACCATTGGATACACTTACGACGATTGCTGAGAGCAAAACTATAAATGCAGCTATTATTAAAACAACGTGTTTCCACGTCGTTTTTGAAAATAAAAGAAATGGTACTATAGAAACAAAGCGTTATATACATCATAAACGAAATATTCATGATAATCAAATGAAGAAATCTAATAATCGACAAGATACTAGTCTTAAAAACATAACAGGAAAAAATATGTTGCTTTTCACTGCTTTAAGTACGAAACAGCCCAGCATAAGAGCAAAGAAATTAAAAAATAATTCGCAAAACTTATGTGAATCAAAACGTTATAAGCAGAATTTCAATAGGAAACAGAAAGTGAAATTTAATGCAAAGTTTCCGCATAATAAGGATCCAATAATTGTTAAAAATCGCAAGTTATGTGGTGTTAATAAAAATAAATCGAAACATCAAATTAGCAAGCACAAAGATATTATAAATATTAGCGACAGAGATAAACAGAGACAACTTGGAAAATCGCAGAAACCAAAGAATACTGATTCGTATTCTTTAAAAAATTGTACGGACAGTTGTATCGTGAATAAAAAAAATTCAGATAAATATCATGAAGCAAAAATTATGAAAACTACAAAGCATCATTATTCACAAATAAAAAATACCGACAAGAATGACGTAAAAATGCATTCCAATATTATTACCGATCATAAAAATAAATCCGCATTGCACGAGGAAAAAATTCACGATTGTTTAAATTGCATTTGCGACATCGTAAGCGTAATTAATAGCATAAGATCTATATTGGACAGAACAAGCTTTTCTTTAGAGGAAATTAAGACACTTAACTGCAGCAGATACAAAGAGATTCAAGACAATGTAGTGATTTCAATGGACTCCGACATAGAAGAGGCTAAAACATTTCCACAACCGCATTACAATACCGATTCACTAAGAGGTCAAAAATATATCAAGCTGGAGGAACTGGAAGATGATTTTAAAAACGATTTGGAACTTGACAATGGTACTGCTTCTTCTAATTTCATTAGATATTTGATACTAAGAGATTTGTATGGAACGTGCATATAATATCATGAAAAATTCCTTATTCCTTTCCAGATCACGATGTTATTTCATTACCCGGTCTTAATCTTAACTTGCCCTGCAATCAAGACGGCGACGGTATCACTTGGCTGTCAAGTATTAGTAGACCAAGTTATTCATGGAAAAGAACGGATGGCATTGCGCTTTTCGGTACAATATTGCATGCTTCAGATTCGATAGATACGATAATTATTTTATTATTTGTAAAATTATGTTTTACAGGTTTTGTGGCGGAAAATGGCGATTTGGAGTTACAAAATGTAAATGCGAAAGATACAGGTAATTACACGTGCATCATGACATACATAGGCCCCGACAACGAGGAACCCGTGGAAACTACTTACAAAGTTCATTTGCAAGGTACATTATTAATTAATGCTCATTAAACAATTTGTATTTTTTGTCGAGTTATTCCCCTACAAGTGGAGGCGGCGAATATTTAAAGTTGCTAAATTAAAGAAAAAATCTCTTCCATACAGTCGTCACGCTACCAAGATACATCCTGCATGGCGAGAAACGTTACCACGCACGATCTTGCGACGAAAGAGAGTTGGATATAATAGTGACGTATTTGCCTTTGAAATTAAATAGTTTCCTATGCGAAATGGACATTTGCAATACTTATATCATAACGCCATCCTGCTCCCGCAGCCAAGTACGTGTATTATCATACTAATATAATAAAAAGGTAAAGTTTGTTCCATTGTTCGGGGTAATCTCAGAAACTACTAAACCGATTTGAAAAATTCTTTCACTGGTGGATAGCTTAGATCTTCCTGAGTAACAGACTATGTGCAATCGTCTTGCAACTTCTAAAAATGTGCGCGTCGCAAAAAAATACGTTCTTTATGCTTTATATTTTCCAAATATACCGAGCGCGCGAGGAACAAGCGCCAGCTAGTTTTTACATAAGAATAAAAGTCGTATTTATCTTCTCACTTACGATCTACAATGTTCTTCACAGATTACGGTAAACGTTCTAATAGTGCCATCACATATCGTTAAACTGATGACGATCGATCCCAAACACTGCAATGTCTTCTGTCTTAAAGCTATCCAGGACAAGCTCTCACTGATACTGAGTAGAAATTTGCGAGTCTTCTTCAGGAAAACTAGTTAGTTGACGCTCCACGTACTCCTTTCGTTTTGTCGCAACATATCCTCCATTTCATCATAGTGCATCGGAAGAAACTGTATTACATTTGCACTAAAATTAAAAATAAAATTTGAGCAGTATTCGCGATCTTATCGATTATAATTAAGGAAGGAATGTTGCGGCTTCTGAGATTCACGATAGCATTTCTATAGAGTTCTTTAACTACAGTTATTTTCAGATTGCCACATTATGAGCAGAGATTGGTGCCGAACTCTGAAAGACTCTCGTTCGCACGTTGGAAGAGAGGAAGGACCGGTGCAAACGTGTTCGGCGAAGGATCCAGCAACGTCGGCTTGTTCTCCGGCTGTCCGGCTGGATACGGTCTTCGTGGTACGCATTGTGGTACGTGATTCGTACGTTGCGTAAGGATCAGCAAGATAATGTAATAAAAACTGATAAATTTCCAGTTCCTTGTAACGTGGGCACTTATAGCGAGGATGGAATATCACATTGTAAAATATGTCCGCCTGGTACATATCAACCCAACCATGGTGCCAGAGTTTGTCGTACGTGCACTAGTCCATTGACGAAGGGCTGTTACAATATGGCACGTATCTGATGATTAGTTGCACCTTTGTTGATTGAACAAATATTGCCCTGCTTTTATAGTCTATTTTATTTTATTTACTTTATAATTTTTTTGTAACAAATTGTTCTTTTACAGCTCTGGAATTCTTTCTCAGCCATCACGGTAACTTTGGCAAGCCTTAGCGTGATGATATCGATATTCTTGCTATTACTGTGCACAATTTGCTGCATCAAAAAGAAACTCGGCATGAAGCAAGTGGCCAGTATCATATCGAAGGAAGGCATGTTTCAACAAGAGGTAGAATCGTGACTCAACGTTGCAATTTAAACAAAATGAAATGAAAAAGTACAATTGAGTTTTTCCTTTACAGAAACACATTGAGGAGAAACCATTAATTAAGGACGCGAGTGAGAATGATGATCAACAATGGGACAGTGAATACAGAGTTAAGAAAAAGAAGAGAAAGTTTTGTATTAATAAGAGACGCGGCCGAAGACAAAATGAAAGAAAAAGACATGAAAAGAATGTTCGTAAAATCGCAGAATATAATAAATATTTTACTATTTTAATGAAATTTATGCAAGCGAGAGATTATACAATTATGATATATTATTACTTAAAATATGTGGATTACGTTTTAGGTACACGAAGATGAGTGGGGATCACATCGTATAAAAGATGTGCCAATCGCTTGCCCGGATTCTTATCGATCCCATGAAGACTATAACATCCGTAAGTGTATTATAGCATATAAAAGATATTATTTAAATTTGATCTCTTTTTTTTATCTCTTCCTTTTATATATTCTTATATTATAATCGTCATATAATTTGTCACATAGATTATCCCAAGCAATCTTATCGCAAAGTGCCTTGGCTTCCAGAATGTGATTTTGACACATGATGAATCGCGATGCGTGTAAGGAAAAACGTTACGAGGAATGCCAAAGAGCAATTACACGTGTAATTTAGATGTATGTAAGAGAGAAGTTTGTATAAATATTTTAGACTTAACTTCGAATTTTAAGAATGTGTAAACTTTTTCAAAACACATTTAACACACAATTATTCCTATTAAATAGGAATTATTATTAAATTATTTTATATTAATGTTAAATATCTATTGTATTAAAGAGGGTATATGTTATAAATAAATGTTACATATACTCGATACCTATATGTAAAGAACTACATGTACATACGTCATCAATATTCTGAATCGGGTTTCTCATATTATTCTACTCTCATTTTTCACATTTTATTTATGAATTAACTCAAATGTGATTTAGTAAATTCAAATTTACATCTCACAAAGCTACAATATGGTGCGATCCACGTCACGAGCACAGAAGTCATATTTACAACAAAATTGACATGACACTTCAACTACAGGTTCAAATCTGGTAAAGCTGTGTTGAAATGTTAATAAATCACCTTTATTATAAACACATACAGCTTCTAATAACGATTATCGCATAGTCGAATGATGCTCGCAGCATTGGTACACTAAACTATAGCATCACAACATATCTGCGACAATTAATCTAAAAATGATATAATTATTAGCAATGTGTCCATGTATCTTGCGTGCAATCTCGAATCATTTCTAACAGTTTTGCAAAGACTACCAGGCCAGAAACGTACTAGAAATTTATTTCTTTAAATGATGACGGACCATCAAGAAGGGAATGGAGAATCCACTTCCGCAGAAGACCATGAATAGAGCTAGCAGTCTGTGTCTATTTTGTGTGCTAAATGGGAAGTTCTGTAAAGAAGAAAATAACAATTAGACGATAAGACGGTAGAACTCGAGTACCTTGATCGAGATGTTATGCAATCCAACGAACTGTCACTTACGTATCCAGGCATGCCATCGTAAGGATCGTGATGATCGCTCCTGCGAATCGAGCTCGTCGTAAATCTCCTCACCGCTTGGCGACTGAACATACTTGCCGGATTAACCATTTTTATTGACAAAAATACGCGACACCGTATTCTACGTTTCACGCAACTCTCTCGATATAAAATGGCGGCCCGTCGTCTGCTCGGTCAGGTTAGCCAACCTAGAGAAAGCACATCAATGTTAAACGCGCCACTATTTTGTCCAATTAAATAATACTTTTTTTAAACAATTTAACAAAGAAGTATTGTAATCAGCGTTTAACATTTAATTTAAAAACTGGAAATATAAATGAATTTTAATGTGAAAAGGTTTAGAAAACTTAAAGTTAAAAAATTCCTAAAGACCTTGATAGGGAATAATAATAATGAAATTTTCTAATGCGTAGTAACAAGTTAACAACTTTTGTGATTAATAATGTGAGTAATATGTAATTAATATTGTTTGGAAATAGTTTAACAGTGATTTCAACAAAAATCGCACGATTTTTATGTATTAAATTATCTCTGTATTTGCTGGTTCTTTTTATGGTTATGTGTATGATATAAACACGTGGTATGTAGTGTTGCGCATGTGCAATATTTTATTTTACATCATGGAGATGTGATAAGTCCAAAAATTGATAATATATAATTAATGACAGTTATAAAAATTATTTACAAATGCGATTAAAAGTAATAATGTTTTGTCATATTATAGCAATGTAATAAAAAAAAAATATATATATATATATATATATATATCTTATTAATTGATTTCTGTTCCAATTTCAACGAAAATTTATGAATTATATAATATTAATAATATCAAATTATATAAATTTAATACTATATACCTATTTTGTATTACTATTCGCACAAGGTTTTTATTAAATATTTTATTTTCACAATTTACATACATTCATCTTCCTTTCAAAACAAATCAATTTTGGAAACGAAAAAACGGCAGGAATTAAGTTTACCACCTAAAATTAAGATATCGTTAATCTTTTTAATCTTTTTAAAAGCAAAGTAAGATAATGGGTAGGAGAGAATACAATAAAATGCATTATATAAGTGGTTAAGTATGATATTTTTGTCTGTAGAAAGAATACATAGTGTATTTTAGATTTTTCAATTTCCGAAAAAAGTATTTCAAAAAATCTCAATTTGTTATTATCTAGCAATATTTATATAAATTTGCAACAGGCAGGTTTCTTTTTTCTTAAACAATATGAATAATTAATCTATTAATACATTTTTTTATTTATCACATTACCAATACATCATTAATTAACATATAATATTTTTTACATATGTGTTTACATATATACTTATTTAAGAAAACAATTTTTTATTGATTTTTAATGTTACATTTATATAATCGCATGCAGTTTCTTGCGTATACATAAATTTTGTTCTAGTTCACATATATAAATTACATATATTGTTCCTTAATTTATTGTAAAATCCTAAAACATTTTTGACAGTTCAATTTTGCTTATTTTGCTACATTCTGTTTATGAGAATATCGAATAAAAACTGAACCTAATTAATCGTCACTTCAAATACAAATGTGTGTCGTATACATAACATGAGCATCGAAAATGTTCGAATAAATAACAGCTAATTAACGCATAATAAAGTTCGATTTAATTAATTAATTTAGTTGATCCCATGGTTATCGTAGTATCGCAGAATAATTTATCGAACAACGGCATCATGTTATCGTGAAACAATTCAACGTATATGTATATATCCTTTTGTTCTTTGCTTTTGTGAAATTACAATGCCTTTAATTACCAACTATAGCGAATTGTCTTCGTTAATCATTTGAAATTGAGTACGCGCATAAACGATACGCATTACACACGCACGCACGCACGCGCGTATGCAATCAGTCGAACGACGAATTTAACGCACTCACACACCTGAAACTTTGCTCACCTTTATTTTCTCACAATAAGAGAGCGCAGAGGCCAGGTAAAAAAAGCAAATTTCAGGCGTAAGAGTACTGTTAAGCGACACCGGACTCCACGACTGTAAAGTGCAGAGAAGTTCTCTCTAGAGAAGCGCAGCGTTGGCTGTTCTCGAAGGGCACAGGAATAATCTCGCGATGATACGACGCCACAAACACACCTGAAACTTTGCTCACCCAACAATATAAGTACGGGCCGAGCAAAGAGTCAGGCCCGCCTGTAACGCCCGGCATATCTTCTTCCTCCTTCAGTTTTCTTCAGCCTGCTAATCGACGTTAAATGCAGCGAGGAGTCACGTGAGCCACGCGAATAAAACGGAGCAAATGCTTTTGTTCCTCGTCCAGATAAATGGCTGGAACATGCGAGAGTAACGATACTAGATTTTGCTTCACGCTTCCGTACTTTAAAACAAAAGCTTTTGCTACCGCATTCTGCTGAGAGTGGGTTTCGCTTTCACTGGTTTCACTCTCATGCGTGTGACACAATAATCCGTACGTATCTGTACCATCACTTTTCAGAATAAAATTTAAATATTTTACAACGATTTCACATTACAGTTTTATTATCTCGGAGATGTATATTGTTAAACTACGTGTATCCCACATTTTCCCCTCGTGTGTAAGCATGACTCACCGGATCTGGAACAAAAAGAGAACCACACATTAGACGTGAAGCGCAGCGAGGAGAAAGTAACGTTACAACTGCAGTTTTCAAATTAACATTATAGAAAATATTTGCGTGTGTGGAAAATAATCAAGCGTAATATTCACATTAGAATATTATTTAATGCAACAATTATTAGCAGCTTTAATCGCTACGTTAATTCAGCATTTAGTTTAAACATGTTTTTTTAGTTACACGAAATACTTGCTAATTAGCACTCAATTAAAACTCGCGTCGCTTTATCGTGCGAGGTGCAGCGTCACTCCGCAAAACGCGATTATGAAATGTCCCGCCGTCGCGCTTGCCTATTTCTCTCCTTGTTTTTTTGTATAAAAAAACCGACAATAATAAAAGTACTGATTTATGTTAAAACATTGCTAAATGTAACAGCTATTATGTGACGCTCCTCAATTTGCGGCGGTGTTTATTCATCGCAGCGCTTAATTCAACGCTCATTTAAGCATTTTGTTGGGAGCTGCTGCATGATGCACGCTGACCCAACGGAGCCCAATTAAAATTCGTGTCGCTTCAGCGTCTCTGTGTAAAACGCGATTTATGAAATCCCGCTCATCACCCTCGCCGCTCCTCCTCCCTTTTTGTCCCCGAACTTTTCCGTATGCGTGGCGCGCGGGGCGGGTTTGGTACGAGAGGAGCAGCGTGCGGGCGTTTTGACGTCGCTCCTGATGCTCGTGAAAGCGCCCTTTCTTCGAAGCACACGGTGCGCGCGATCGTGCGATGACTCGTACGATAGCGAGAATTCTCGGAGAAGGAGGATGAAGAGGAGGAGCAGAGCGGAACAAAGTACAACGAGCTAGCTCGCCCCTGAGGAGGAGGATAGAGTGTGCTTTCATTTGGCGTGCATGCACGCGTACGCACGCACGCAGAGAGAAAGAAAGAAAGAGCGAGAGAGAGAGAGAGAGAGAGAAAGAGGAAAGGAGAAGTGATCATCAGTGCTGTCGTGGAATGCGAGCGAGGAGAGATAGGAGATTACGTCAGGCTCCGGCTCCATTTAAATGCCCGGCATTGCTGAAATTGGTCCGAGGTGACCCCTGACTTTGGGACTCGTTTCGTTTCTTTGTCCGAGCCGCGTCCCTCCTCACGAGAGATGAGGGGCGCGTGAATATCCGTTGGTATAAAGGGACGGTCACGAACCGGTGACGAGAACACGGGAAGAAAGTCGCGGAGAGAACCGGCCGAAGAGATGGCACGTGAAAATTTGGATTCCTGCTTCAAACGTGCACAGCCGATCGAACGACTTCTGGAAGAGAGATGTACATGCGCGTCAATTAATGTCAAGAAAAATAAAGATGTTTTAATCGGTGGTGCTTGTGAAAGGAATTTTCACGACTCCTCCAGTCCCGCTTCTCGTGCAATAACGCGGCGCCGCTGTCAGATTCCGTGATGCTGACTCGCACACTGCGGTTCCTCCTCACGGCAACTTTCGGGAAGGAGGCTTGCATTAATCATGCAAGTCGGGAACTACTTGTATACGATTCGGGTGGGCAAACAACGTCGGCTTGAGGCTGAATACGCTAATGCCGTGTACGTACGCCGTACACAACGCCGACGAATTAATATTCTTTTGCCGTGCACGAGTCGCCTCGGCCGCTCTCTGAACCGTTTGTTATTCCGGCTGCCTCACAAAATCCTCTCCGGCCTATGATATTCGGCGTTGCCTACCTACGTATACCTGTGCACATGCACCGCGGCCGACCGTTACTTTCCGTTTAGATATGCAGCTCGGAATAGATAAACAGACGAACTGCCAGAATAGCGGAAGACACGGCGCTATTTTAATTCCCAGACACTTCCGCCGCGGTAAAAGGAATGATTGTTTGCGCAGACAACACGGTATGTGCAAGATGAGTCAGCGTTGCACTTTAATGTCATCTTTCACTCATGTATGAGTGACGCGTGAATTTCCGCATGTTGATCACATTTATCAAGATATTGCATGAGAATCAAATAAAATATTATTTGTATAATATGTATTATTGTAAAAAACAGAATTTTTACTTTATCACGGGTACGTGCTCGAAATAAACTGGGCAATCTAAGCGTGAACTTGCAATTACCGTCGCGCGGGATTGGGAAAAAATCTATTCGAAGGTTCTTCTCTGTCGCTTTTCAACGAAATGTTTCACGAAAGTATCGCATGTACCTGAAAAGTTATCGAGCCCCGCTTTTCACAATATTTCGCGCATACATGCGCGCATCGAATCTCGGAAGAGTGGTCACCAAAAGAAATCGTCGTCTATCAAGAAATATAAACCCGATAAAAGTGCCGCACAAAGGACACACGCCGGAAATTCTTTGAGAAACGCTGCGTCGGTGTGTCTTCGTCGTCTCTTCTGCCTGGCGAAATCGCTATCGAATTTCCTAACGTGACTCGGCTCGTTCTCGATCCTTCGCTTTTCAACCGTGATCGATCGATTCTCCGCGAGGTTTAACGGACGTAGCGCAAACAAGGTGGTTTCTCATCTCTTCCCGAGACAGTAACAACGATACTCGTCGCGACGAGTAATCCTGTCGAGGAATATGAGATTTATTTTTAGAAGCAAACGTCTGGCATAAAATATTATCTCCCATTTTAAGTGCATCTTGATATTCAAATCATAAATTATAGAGTAATGATTAATAATAGAATAAATTAAATTATTTTATCGCAAGTATAGTAATTATTTTTAAATATAGTTAAATAATTCGTAATATCTCCTATTTTAATAATAAATTGATAAATCAAAAATCAATCTAATTCAAAATCAATTTTAGACATACCGCTATGCTCATTATACCGAAAACGGTTTCGACAATTGCTATTGTTACCCCTCAAAAGTATAGTTCTCAAGTACGCCTAGTTTGCGTAGGTGTGAGATAGATGAGAGCGATGACCGAAAAGCGAAACAGCCGAAAAAACGCTTATGAACGGGTTTGATGGAGCATTTATCCCGGCTACGAGACCCCTACGTGGGTGATCGATCGACCGTCGTTTGGCGGCAGCAGCGATATTTTGCGAAATATTTTCGAGACACCATTTTCCAGTTCGCTACGTTACATTTTACACGCGCGTAGCTGAATTTATATCGTATATTTGGCAAAACAATTGCTTTGCCGCGCCAACGAGATTATTTCGCCGTCGATTTATTTAATTTGCGATGGGCTTCATCAATATCCGAAGATTGCCTTTTGATTATTGTTGTACTTCCATTATTTGCAAATTCGCATTACTATATTCTGTGCCACAAATATTTTAAGTTATGAAACTCGGGTTTATGCAGGATGCCACAAAATCGCAAAATGCCAATAATAAATTGATATTTCCCCGTGAATATGGAATACATTGTTTCTTAAATAAATATCGCTAATAATACAAAGATGTTGAATCTTGAAAATGGAGAAACTGCCGTAAAAGCGACTTCAAAACCGCCAACGGATTCGTTCCTAAAGTATCGCGCGGCAGTTTTGGGACATTCTGTACACAGATAGTTAATGTGCATCGGAAATAGCTGTCGGTAGTTTATATAACAGTATAATGATGCACGTTTCGCTAGCAAAAGCAGAGTTAAACTACTCGGAGATCGTTCGTCCATAAAAAGGAACGAGGAAAGGAGAGGCTGAAACTGAGACGTGAGCGCAAAAAGGGCGTGCCGGCGTTTGACAGGAAGTTGACCCAACGTCCGGTTCTAATGTATTTCCGGCCGGTCACAGCTATCAAATCGCACGAGTCTGCGGTTTCGACGCTCCATTTCTTTCGTGCCCTTTTTCCGTTATAATCGTCATCCTCGCTTTCCGACCGTGTTCCAGTCAACAGTATACAAAGCGTCGCTGAAAGCTTCATCATGATCATTAATGTATCCACGCTTTTATATTGCGCAATATTGCGAGGTTCAAAATCTTTGTCATGTAGAATAAACTATGCAGTTGCAATAGCGGTTAAGTACTATTATTATGTTATGTATTAAAAATGATTCATAAATGTGGAATATGAAAGCTCTTTCATCATCAATAATTATTAGTAATCATTTTTTTAAATATTCGAGAAAAAATTCATCAATTAAAAACGAACGAATAATATGAACAAGAATACAGTTATTAAAATATCTGTAATCTATCTTAAAAAAGTAAAAAATTTAGAAAATCAACATAATTATAGAATCGCTACATAAAACATTATCAACGGAAAAGTTAAAAAGTTATATTAGAAGCTTGTAGATTGAAATAATCGATTATTGATTTGTCGTAATCGTAAATGCCGATAGAAATTAAGCAATAAATCATACTGTACGTAATAAAATGAGGACAAGTCTATAAAGACTTTGACCTAAATGCTTTTTCCTCCAAATGCGTTGTAGTCATGCTACAATCATTTGCAATCTTGAGAGCTCATAAAACAAAAAGGAGCGGTATTGCGGTTAAAGTCGACCCTGCTCGCGAAAAAAGATCCGTTAACGAATCGATTGAAATGGAAATCGATTGAACAAGCATTCGGTACTAGTTATATTACTTGGTTTGCTTTTCTCTTTCTCAATTCTTCCTTCTTTCTTTCTCTTTTTTTTCTCTCTCGTCTGACGTGATTCTCTTTTAATGCAGTTTTGCGGGACCGCGCTCGCATTCACGAAATCTGGAAAACAAACGAGAGAGAGAGAGAGGAGAAGAAAGAAAGAAAGACGGAGGAATCGAACGAAGAGGATGAGGTATAATTGTATTGTAATTGCATCTCCCTCAAACTACGTGTGCCGGCAGGGAGGAAGGGAGAACGGAGAGAGAGAAGTGCAGCCGTGTGTCGGAGTTGAGTCGAGTCACGGTTGACCCGATTTTTTCCTCGGCTCCGACGGGAGTACCCGCCGGGTTTCGAACTGAAACTAATACCCGCGATGGCAGCGGCAGTGGGGAAAGAAAAGAGAGGAAGCGAGAGAGAGAGCAGCACGACGGCAGAGGGCAATGGATCTAAAGTGGCGGTCGTCGTGGTGCAGAAAGAAGAGAAGGTTCAGTTACTCAGCGAGAGGAAGAAGAAAAGAGAAAGATCCGTAGACGAAGGCGATGCGCGGGAGGATAAAGCCACGCGGACTCATCCACAGGGTGTCCCGCGTAATTGCGACCGTGTCTTCAGCTCGAATTATCCTCCGGGGTTTGTTACTGCCGAAATCCTTCATCCACTTTTACCGTTCTAAACGGCGTTTCTTTGAGTTTAACTTCGGTGATTCTTTCATTATTTCAGAATCAATATTTTCTCAATCAGAATGCGAAGGGGTGATTATTACCGGGAAAATTATTAAAAATTATTTTCTAAAATGATTTTTATTATTATATTAAAAAAATGATTTATCCTGTCGTTTATCCCGAATGATCTCGCTCGGCGGATCTCACGAGGTCGCCCAAGAGCGACAGTCAAAATTGCAGCGCTGCGAGAGCGTGTTGTAACTCTTATAATCCCCGGTTACGAGCCACTTCTTTCTCCCTATTGTCGCGCTTCGTGCTCCGAAAATTCCTATAAAGAAAGGGATTAGCGAGGAAATCCGGCGGCGTCGACGACAGTACCTCTCGCGACGTAACGTGCGCGCGCTTCGCACATGTGCACTGTGAAACGACTCTTTGTAATCCGCGACGAGACAAGCACCGATCGATAAGCGCGTTATATGCATTAGGAGGCCGCCGCCGCCGCCGCCGTCGTCGTCGTCGTCGTCGTCGTTGTTGCGAAGGAAGGAAGGTGTTCCATTCGACAATGCAACACGTCGAGAGGAACGAGGCTGGTGCGGCGAATCGGGCGATCTGGCTCGTCGCTTTTGCGCCGAGCAGGCAGGAAGACAAGGCACGGGGCTGTTACATCATGCCACGTGGACTCGCATCTTGTTGCGTCACGCTGCTGCTGCTGCAGAAAGCGAGCCAACAGTCACGCGAAGGAAGATAAATAATTTATCTCGCGTTACTCCGTGTTACACGACGACCTCCTCGCCGGGGAAGCACCGATCGTGAATCGCTCGATCGTTTCTCACGGACGTTTCCCGCGGGATGAAATCGCCGGCGATAAATGCCGATGCGAATAAAGTAGAAAGCGCAAATAAAAATGGAGGAAGATTGATGTTAATCTCGTTAGTGCTATTATTTTATAGCACGCGATGCGTGGGCTCACGCAACGCGAAAAAATACCGTGAGTCCACCTGGGACTCCCTCGGAGTCCCTCGCGACTTCGACTGGTCTCCAACGCCGCGCTCGATCGATCGATTGAGCGCAGAGGAAGGAACGCCTCGTGGAAACGAACAAGAAGAACGACGCATCCGGTCGCTCGACGACGTTAAAGTCCGACGACGCCGTTTCAGCGTCGCGAAATAGATCACCCAGCTTATCCGGCTTTATAGCCGACGGCGAGCACGGCCGGGTCGTGCGGAAGCTTTTTCCCGCACGTACCACGAGTTATTTCAGCACAATCGCTCCGCGAGCTGCCGGCCAGCGAGAGAGGGTGGAACCGAGGGATCCACTTCGGAAAAAGATAATTTGATTCGCGTGCTCCTCTCCCCTGCTGCTCCTTGCAGAAAGGGTGAATAGGACGGCGATCTCGCCTAGCGTTTCGCTGACTGCGAACATCTCGCGGAACGTTCGGATTTGCTTGCTCGTTACCTCGTGGAATTTCTTCGGAAACATTAGTCACCGCGGAAGTACGCTCCGTGTTTGATGTGACTAATTAGCGAAAGCACGTGGGCCACGATGACAGCAGCGAGTTGACGCGACGCGCCTTGATTTCGAGATTCATATACACGTCCTTGGTATCTTTCCTCCGCCGTTAACAGTTTCGAAACTGCGACCTCGGAATCCGAGATGTAACGCCCTGCATGCGACGTTCTCGTAGCAACGCACACTCGGCGAGCTCCGAGGAGGATGTGGATTTCACTGGTCGCACAATGTAATCGGGTTCCTTTGATGCGAGCGACGTCGGAGAACTTAGTCAGTGTCTCGGGCTAAAACACGCAATCACGGGTTTCGGCACGGCAGAATGGCGTCTTCATGTAAACTCGATGCGCTGGCACCTAACAACGCGAATATCTCACCAAACACTGCCCCGCTTTGTTGTACCACGTCATGAGGGACTTTCCTATCGCGAGCAAATTCCGTGATCCAATGAAGTAGTCATGCTACAAAATTAGACGCTGTCGCGGTTCAATTTAAGACCAAGCCAAGATGCAGAAATCTTGCGAGGGTATGGCATCTCAATTTCTCCGAAGGGAAGAAGAAGTGAAAGAGGAAGAGATCATTAAAATATAATATAAAAGAAATGATTAAAAAATGTTTATGTCCAAGAAGTGTGAAAATAACGCAGAAAACTGCAATTTTGAAACAATTGATATTACAATTGATAATAAATTGTTTAGGCAAAATAAAAAAATGTACATGTCACAGACATAATTTTAGATGATAATGATTACTGAAAAATTCATCACGAAAATTAATAACTAGTATTACAAGAAATAGTGAAAACGTGGATTTCTCAATTTCGTCCTTGTTTAAAACGTCCTGGGGATCCCGGCCTTCGCTAATCGCGCAAATCGCACGGAAGGAATTTGGTCGGCGATGTAAGCCAGCGATGCAGCCGCGTCGTTTGCACCGCCATTTAAACCGGCGGCTCTCTGATAAGTCTCGTTTGGCGCGGACGTTGCGTCACCGTGTCGCACGCAATATTTTTATCGCCTCGAAAGCTATTTCGCGGCGCCGCATCCGGCACATCCCGCCACCCGCTTTTCCCCGGACTCGTTAGTTTTTCCCCCATGTTGCGCATCCCGTCGCCATTCGTCCGCTTCCGCCCGGCGTATTTTCAAACCCGCGGGCTCGTAGATTTTCCAGGATTTCGTAACGCGACATATAACGGTGGCATGACGCAATTCACATGAGAACGCGGCCGAGAACAACCGCGAGCACGCAAGAGAGAAAGAGAGAGAGATATGCTCCTCTCTAGTGCGAGCAGTATGTATTAAAAAGCCGCACGCACGAACGGACGCACGCACGCACACGCACTCGCGTGAACGGATGCGTACACACGCGTGCGCTCCGCAATCTATCGCGCGAAGCACACTCGCAATAACGCCGTGACCACACGCCTCAAACACGTGTGGCTGTATAAATAAGCTTTATGACGTCACCCGACACGCACAGAGCACAGCCGCACGATTCCGCGCTGCGTTCCTTCGGCCTCGCTTCCTCCCGCGTTTGATTCCTCGATCCGGAGCTCGCGAGCATCTTTCTCCTTTCCGCGGCGCGTATGTACAGCTGAATTGCTCGTCGTCGTTTGCTCCGGATTCTCTTTGGGATCCGGAAATGCAGCTGCGAGCTGGCATGGAAAAGCGTGCGGCGGGGCTTTACTGCGCGAGATTCAATGAAGTGTAAGACCGGGATATAAGGAAGCGCGAATAAACGCGGGATGGACTAGATCGCAATGGGATCTTGCCTGAATCTCGTTTGTGACAGTTGAGATGAATCGCCGAGTCAATCGAGTACCAATCTGAATGAAAAATGCAGATACAAGCGATAATATCACTCGCAAAACTGTAGATATTAACGGAATTCGATATCCTTCGATAAACTATCGCAAAAGCGCGCGAGCTTTCAGTGCACTGCCAATTAATTTTAACCAGATTTTATCTAAATAATACTAGGAATTATAGTTATTAATCGAGATATTTAACACTGAATGTTCTAACGATTTTGATAAACGACGACAGTTTCTGTCGAGGAAAAATTCGCCGTACGTAAAGGACCCATGGGGCGAAAAGGGTAATTTCCTTCGCGACTCAGACCGGCATCAGTTCGCAGCTGATGCATTAATATTGGAGCTAATTTTGGAACGATATACAATCGAAGCGTCTTACGTAACGAGAAAACAGATGGTCCGATCGCGAGAGCGCGGATAAACCGGGAAGAAAACGCGGAGCGTGCGGCGGGATCGGACGTTTGTGCGTTCGTGGGATTAAAATATGAGCCACCGCTCTATACACGTCACCGCAATAAACTTATACGTAAATAACTATAACGAGAAGCCTTACGTCCGTACGGCAAATACGGCTTTACGGTCCTCCTCGCAATTCCGCCCGAGCAATTTCGACGATTAATACTTGGCATCAAACTTGGGATCGCGATGTTGCTCACGGAACTTCGGCTATTCGCAGATTCGCGGAATCTCCGTGAAGCGCGCTTAACGGATGGCGGCTGTTCAAATGTATTCCAGAACCTTACGCCGTAAATTTCCCAAAATTGCCTATAAGAATATATAACAAACGAGTCTGTGTGTAACAAACCGCCATTTGTTTAGTAACGGAATGACCTGTAATAAAATGACACACGTGGGAAATCTTGAAAATACCAAGAACTAAGAATAATTCGTATTTATGTCATCGATAAAATGCTTGTCTGAACTCTTACACTATTAAATCTTATCAATATCAATATTAAATATTATAAAATCTGATTGCCGAGATATTTAAATCTGATATTTAAAAATAGGTGCATCACACGTAGGCTCTTATCTATATATATATAAGCCAAATACCACTCACTGACTCATCAACGTGCAGCCCGAACCACTGCATCTATCGACTTGCAATTTTAAGGGTATATTCCTACTATTACGTAGGTGCTCACTAAGGGTGGGTTTTCCGAAATTCCACCCCTAACGGGTGAGAAGGGGTAAAATGTGTTTTTATTTAATTCTACACATAATATCGCGGGCGAAGCCCGCGTGACGGGGGATGCTAGTAAATTATACGTCGCAAAAATTTATTTAATTTATTTAATTTTGACAATAGTGTCCTTCTTTAGGTTATCAAAATATATCTTGAGAAGCAACAATTATATCTTTTTATATCTTCTTAATTACAACGGATTGTACACGAATAATTACGGCCAATTAAAAGCAAGTCAAAATCTGTTTCCGGTCGCGATATCTTGCGATACGTAACACGACATGATGGGACGTATCCGCATTATCCGCAGCGGACTCATTGTCAGTTAAAACCGTTCCACACAATTATCCACGCGGTTTATTCACAACGGCACTTCGCGTCGTTTAACATAAGAATATTGGGCGAATGCCCCGAGAAAAACGAGTGGCTATGAAACGTTCACGAGATGATGGGTAGGCAGCGGTGAGAAGGGGGGTTACGGCACCCCACAGCAAATCCGTGATAAGTATGCGCAAAATGTATGAAAGAGATTTCGCGCACCGAGTGGCGAAATCGTTTGCGGGAGATCAAGATCTTATGGGAACGTGTCTTGAGCGGCAGATCATAGAGTTCTTGATAATGCTACGAATGCATAATGTAATCTAATTAACGTTGATCTAAAAATAATTTTAATCCAAATATAAATTTAACAGTGTATCATATATACGCGACGTATTGGCAAAACCTCAAATATTTTGCAACGCGATGCAAAATCAAATTCTGGTTGCTAAGAATTTTAGCAAGTTATTTTATTAATATTTCGGACAGGTAAATTGCATAAGCAGCATCCGCAAGTATCGTTCGTAAGGATACATCTGACAGCGCAAAGCACGTCAAATATGTGTTTGCACATCTGCTCTAATGTCTCTTTTCATTCTCCATCTTGCTAGCCTTTGAAATATTTCTTACAGATTGCACGTTTTTCTACGTCTGCCCCCTATTTAGGCGCAGCTCGTTGCTCCAACCGTTAAGGAGACAGGAAGTACGGGGGTTGGACGGACGCGCGCGAAGGGGATGGAAGCGAAACGACGCAAAGGACGACGATGTTTAGAGCGTTGGAGATGATGGAGACTGCAAATGACTGAGAAAGGCGGCGGGTACATATCTCTCTCGTGAGAGAGACTCGTTGCGACACAATAAGAAGGGGGTGGGGGTGGGAACCAACGAGGGGGAACAGCGATAGTTAAAGAACAGGGGGACGGGGGTGTACTGTACAAAATGTGACATTACCGGGGACAAGCGATCATTAAGGCCACCCCGTGGCTAAACAAAGGGATCATTGAGAGACTTGAGCGAGGCTGCAGGCAGTTTGGAAACTAGTCCGCGCAGTCGCTCGAACAAGCGAATTGTACATTGCCACTTTCACAGATTTTCTCTCTCTTTCTCTTTTGCTCTCGTTCTCCGTTCCTTTTTCGCTCGTGCGCCTGCACGCCTTTGCGTTTCTCCGTGCCAGCGTACTTCGACCCCTGGACACAACGGGAACATCTCCCATGGGTGCCATGCGGTTTTCCATTTTGATTTCGATATTAAATTGATCGCCCGTTCGAGAGCCTTAACAACAGAGTTCGAGCACTATTTTCTGATGAGCGTTGAATTCTCATTCGAGACAAAGCGTTCTCTCGCTGTTACTGTCTTTCTTTCTGTCTCTTTCAAATTGGTAAACTTTTATGTATCGAACATTTTCTTTAGCAGAGAAACAGCTCGGATATCTTCAATTAATTGGTGTCAAAGGAGATAATTATATAATTATTTATCAAGATTGGAATTAAAAAGTTTGATTTTTTACTCCTTCGAGAGACTTCGTCCACTTCAATCTTTTACTTTAATCTTTTTCTTATTTTAGTTAGTTTAAAGGAATGTGCACTTCGTTATCGCCGATATTTTCAACACTGTATGTGCTCCGCGAATTAAAAGGAAATCTATAATACAATCGGAATACCGCAATGCAATTGGGATGTCCACGAAATGCTGCAATGCACGAATTTCGCACAGCGGATGCGGTGGCTTAGATTTTCATACATTATCTAGCGTGCTTCGCGGGGGTGCTTATCAGGTTCAATTGCACCGTATGCATCGATTGGCTCGCTATTAACGATCCACGAGGAGACAGAGCATCATTCATGAGCAAAGCTCATCGAAAACTGGCGCGCTTTGACATCGTGACATGCACATCCCTTGTGTGGATAATCTCATTTCTTACCGATAACGACGGGATCGGCGACGGGCCGAACATTGTTAACGTATCGTCATTGAAATCCGATTACATGGTCCAGCGCCGTTCTCGCGCGGACAAAAAGCAACGCGGTCGCGGAGGGAAAGAGGCAGGGTACAAGAGGACGTTTACCGCAAGCACGTAATTTTCTTTCCGCCTTTTTTTGCGGATTTTTTTACAGGGACCTGATCGTACAGTTTCAATCCTGGGAATTCATTTTCTCGCCGATCGGCGCCGGTACAAGGGTGCGCCCGGTGAATTTACGAGGGGATAGTACGCGGTTTCGGCCAAGCCCGGCCGCGGACGCGACCCATCGTTATTTCCCTTTTTGCCTGTTCTTCCTCCCTCCTTCCTCCCCCCCCTGGATTGACGCTAGCGTTGAAATCAGAATTTTATTACGGACAGGTGTGCGTGCGGCTTTAAATCGCATCCGAGACATCGGAGGCACGATACGAGGAAAATCGAGTAGCAATATCGGGATGCAAGCTGACCTGACAATATCGGGATGCAAGAGGACCTGACAACAGAGACGTGCTTGAAAGAAGCAAAATCAAATTTAAGAAAATTAGGGTCACCGTTCCTTTCTCTCTCTCCTTCTCTTTTTCCCTTTTATGCATCGAGGAAACAAATAATCGATTTCCGAGCTGAAAACTTGACCCTCTGCGACTTGCAAAATTGATGTTAACGAAAAGTTGAGAGAATTGAAAAGCTGTCGTCGAGTCTCGTGAGAATCGCCGGCGTTGTAGTCATTACCTCCCGTCTCGCTTTATCGAATGCATACATATTTTTGCGTTATTTGTGCATTTTCGTCCGCGTGCGGTTACGTGTCTCATGGCGGCCGTAACCAAATTTACATAGGGTGGCCGCGACGCACCGGAACAGTTATCGGCTAAATAAACTGGAAAATGGTCCCGGCCCGCGCAAAATGAACTTTGGGAAATTGCCGCGGCAGCCCGGGCTTAATTGAATATATCATGTTAATTAAGTATCTCTGCATTCTCATCAATATTAATATTAATATCATTTACATTGATCAGGTACTAATAATGGATAACGTAGCGAGTGCCGCGCGCGATGTTTCACCGCTGTAAAAATGATTACCCGAGTCATGACAATCAATTACATTTGCCGGCACTGCCGTCACAAATACATATCTATTAGATAAATTTTACAAAGCCACTCGCTACGAACACGCGTAGGCCACTTTCGTTCGTTCGCGTAATAGAAATCGGTTTAATCAAGAGGAAGCATTCCTCCTCGCAGCGCAGAGAGAATTCAAATTTATGTAGATTTAACATTCAAATGTAATTATTGCTGATAACATCTAAGCAATTTGCATTTCTTACCTGGCATATACGGTGCGTTTGCACGGCTGATGGTTTAACAGGCTTGTGTATTATCTCTGTTACGTTTTCTTTCTCACGAGGCGTCTATAATTATGTCATCATCTGAAACAAACAAGAGTTTTTATTAATCGATGAATTAAACTGCAAGGACATCGCAAAAAGGGGCATTTTAACCGTGACACCGAGCACATACATCAATCACGTGACGTATCACTAAAAATATAGTTGTGAGATCGTTAAGAGCGATTACTCCTTTGGACATTATAAATCACTAAAAAGCAAGGATCATCAAAAATGTCATGAAAAAGTGCTGCCGTGTCACGACTCCGTTCTGATTGACCCCATTAAATATTAGACCCCCGCGGCGTCAGGATCTGTGTCAAGTTTCTCGTCTGTTAGAGCAACATGGGTCGCAGACACTGTCGCACGTTCCGATGAGTCATCGTCATCATCATCGGACGCTGAATTTGGAAAAAAGTATCCTCTCCTCCTACGCACATGTACAGGCAAACGCACGCGCATGCACGCTTAGCGTTGCGTGGCTTAACGGAGGGAATCGACAATTTGACGGATCGATGACCGTTCAATGTGCCGGTCGACTTGATCAAACTCTCTCTCTCTTCTCTCCCTCTCTTTCTCCCTTTCTCTCTCTATGTACATTCCCGCGGCATTGCGCGGAGGCGTGAAGGCACCACCATTATTTATGAGGGCCGTAAATCACGATCGATCGATCTGCCAGATCGATCACCGGCGCGCGCGCATGCGCTCGTTCGTTCGCGCGTCCGTCAAACGCTCGAACATCGGTCTCGTCGCCGAGGAAACACTTTGACGAGAGACGACCACGTATGACGCAACTATCACGGCTATCACCGTGACACTAGTGGAATTATACCGGGCAAACAATATCGCGCGTGCAGCGTATATCCGTGTATCATCGCATCGCACCGTGTTATACGCTGCGTGTACCTGCGTACGCGACCGATATTATTCTTCGCTAATCACAGCGCATTATATCAGTGCCCGTCGTACTTTATTACACTTTATTACTCCCTACCCGAGAATCGCAAATCATCAACAATGCTCGAAGCGAACCTCGACGGGGCTATTACTGATCGTAACGCACTATTTTTATCGAGAATCAAGAGAATTCCTTAATAGTCTTACGACGTCACGTCTCCGATTGTATTGTCATAATTTGATTGCCTGATTTATGGAACAACATTGTGCTTAAGACCTTTTAACACTATTTCTTATATAAACTTATCGCGCGATTTGCCATAATTGAGCCGTCTCATCTTGCCCGCGTTTCTCTCGCTTATTACTCCAGTCTATTAAGATAAAGTTTTCTTGCACAAGGATGGTTCAAATTCCGCAGCGTAAAGCAAACACCGAACAGTATAGAATGCCTGATTAATAGATGCTCCACTTGCCAGCGATTTATGATGATTATGCTCCCGATGACATCGCGGAGATACAGTTAATTGCTTAACAGGTGTCGTTTACTGCTTAGCAAGCCTGCGACGATCAACGCTTTTGCCGGATCAATAAAACAGTAATTAGCTGCAAGATACGCGTGTATCTTGCGCGATTACCGGGATAATAACGTCGAGATAACGCCGAATGAAATATGAGGATCGAACTACGCTAAATATAAGATTTTCCAATGATGAATCTTTTTGTATCATTTAGCTTAGCTGTGCAACTACGGAAAAAGGCTCATCTGTACTTGCAACGGTGATGATCATTATAACACTTGAAACTCTCACGAATAACGGTAGACGTGCTCAGTCACGTTTTTCCGGTCTTCTCACGGATCAAGATAATGCAGCGAGCTTTATACATTACTGTGAAAATTTATATATTACTTGCAAACACATACCTGTGTTTTTAATATCATTCTGCACCGTATTTAATTGCCAAAAAGATTTCCAGATTTCACTCTCGTATTTTATGTGATAATATTTTATAACAAATACTTTATGTTAATAATTAACTAACACTAATAATTTTTATATTTAATGTAATAATTAATTTACTTAACTGAAAGTAAATGTTATTTTTTAACTTTCATTGTAATGATCTTAATTAGTTGTAATATGCTCAAAGCCGTATCGGAAAAATGAGAATAGTGTCACGATAAGAGAAATTTTTAATCGAGCGAATCGGTTCTAAACTCGTTAAAATATGCAATATCACTTTTAAATTAAACTGTAATTGGATTTTACAAAAGAGTCACCTCAATAAGGACGCAAACTTAAAAAGTGGTTACTGATAAATTATTTGATGATACGCCAAGTTTGAAGAAATTTTATCCGGAATCTGACCTAGATTCGCTCGTGGAAAGCTATAGTCTATGGAAATCGCGGTCTAACAAGCTTGTTAGCTCTAGCGGAAGGGATGCACCAACGTCCGTCGACCTGTGGCATGTAGCAAATTGCGAATGGAAATGCAGGAATTTAGCAAATGTAGGACAAATTGCAGAAACAAATTTAGTTGTCATAAATAAGCATAAGAAATAAAATTTTAATTATTTAAAAAAAAGAAAATTAAAAAATTAATAAATAGGAAAATGTAAACGTTAATATAATTGTATAACGTTCCATAAGAATTTTCACATTCCTATTTTTGAGAAATCAGCCACATCAATAAAAGAAATGGATGAATGATAAATATCTCAACGGTGAAATTTTGAAGGAAATATTTTCCTTCTGCACATTCGTTACGTCAAAATGTAAAGGACAAAGGGATATCAAGGATCTGCACACCTGTATCGTACCCGGTTCTCTAAACCACACTAGCTCCTTAACGGTCCTTCCAGAAGGAAACGTGTGCCTCGTTTGCGGGAATTCGAGTCTTCCGGTACTCGCCGGTGCGCGTATTCCAACGGTCCCATTAGTTAATGCCGCCCGCACCTGCCTCCAACAGGTGATGGGGCCCGCGATCTCTCTCTCTCTCTCCCGATCGTGTCCGAGCACGTGCTTATGCTACAGAAACGTGTGTCGTTCCAAACAGCCACGTATCGCGCGGTACAATCGAATTGCCATAAAAAAGGCGAAGAAGATCGTTCAGAGCCGGCATACATGCGTGCACTTTTACAGCACACTCGGCCGATTCAAATCGATCCCGCGGTAAGAGACGTTTAAGCTTTGACTGCGCTCGTATATCCGCTTGCTTCCGAATGAAATGGGAATTTGCACTGTACGAGCGTTGTCTCGCGTAAATGATCCTTCATACGTGAGCAAATTCATTCGCGTGAACAATCTAATTCAATTGTCTCAGGATAGACAGAAGACGATGACACCTTGTTAAGAAATACTTTTGTTAGCATAAGCCTCGAAACGTCGCCTTGAGATATACGTTGGAGCAAACGCAATTGATCCATGTGATCTAAGCACTTACGAGGTGTTTCGCTCGCGGCGTTCAAATCGCATAAATTCGCATCGGCCGGACGTTTTAATATCTCATAAAATTAAGATCAGAAACTGTTGTAGCCCACGTGCGTTTCGCCGAGGCAACGCGCGCGATACTAACTACAGTATTTTTTTCTCTTTGAATAACTGACTGAAATTACACAAGACGATCGTTGCGTCCTTGTGTGTGCAACACCCACGTTGCATTATGTTATTATGTTACTCTTGCATTCGTATCGCGCTACGTCATACGATATTATCCCGCTGTCAATCGACGGCGATCGTGAACGGTTTATTCCTGGTGAAGCCTTCGTTAAATAAAGAGTACATAAAAATTTCATGGCAACTGATTCGAATAGAGATATATGTAAGTAATGAATTTAATATTTATAACATTAAGTGATCTGAATAGATATATGTAAGCAATTAATTCAATATTAAAGAGGAATTTAAAAAAATGCATACCTGACAACAGGAATTTAATTTAGCGGACTTAATTGCGTGAAGCAAACCCGATATTATCAATTTCATACTTTTCAGGTAATATATGATTTCATGATCATACATTATTTTCGGGCAATACGTTATATACGCAACGTTGGGTAATAGCGGTAATTTAAACGCGCACGGGCGATGTGGTCACATCATGGCGCGTTGCGCTTCAAGATTATCTGAATATATTTACGTAACTAATGTAACACACAATCGCAATAACGTCGTCAAATATTTGCCGAATGATATATCGCGCGTCGTCAAATAACGGCAACGACTTAAACGTACGGCCGTGTGAACGAGCCGTTTTGCGCCAGGCTGCGAGATTATGAATGACAGTTACAGTCGCCGCAACGCGAGACGCTGGTCCAGGACTCGGATTCTGCTGCGCCCTCGCCATGACGCACACAGAGAAAGGCCGGGAGAGAAAGGCAAATAAAGTAACCGACAATCAAATTAACAGTGCGGATCTCACGCTCCATCGCTTACTGACTCACGCTGTGCACGCATTGCCGTACGCATTGCCAGCGGTGCTGCACAGTATCGACAATACGACAATCCAGGTACAATGTAAGTACGAGTGAATCATGCGTACGTTACGCGAAACTTCGTAACTTCGGATGGGCGTGTCCGGAAAGTATTGTTTGCCGCTATATATCGTCATATCCCAGCGGTTTTCCACGTCCGCAGCAAGCTTTTGTGGACGGATATGGCCTTCCTTGTAGGTGCGAAACCCGGTTATCCTTCGATATCCCGTAAGCTTCACGTTACCATCAGCAATCTCTGTCAGTCTAGCCGTCTTTCAAAGACACGGAGATGTCAAGAGACTAAGTCATGCGACCTGGCGGGTGTGCCGTAAATGGGGAAATGTTCAAGGAATTAGTGACTTCAATAAGTAACGGCAATTTTGCAAACGTGCCGTCTTCTTTCGAACACGTCAGACGGTTTAACATGCAGCTGTCGATTAATTCTAAAATGAAAGACGGACGAAAGGCAGAGACGAGGCTCCTTGAGCATTGCGAAACGCATCGATGTAAATTACGAAAGATAACGAGATAACGAGACGTATCGTGAGCGAATTGTTAGTTCTCTCTCTCTCTCTCTCTCTCTCTCTCTCTCTCTCTCTCTCGAAATAGAGACGCATAATTGACAAGTTGGATTATTATTACGTAATGGGATTTCGTCGACATTGTATGAGCAAGCAGAACCTAAAACGCTTTGTCTTTAACCATCCGATGCGGAGACAGGATCTGAGAATTGGAGAATTGAAACATTTAACGAATATTGTACTATAAATTGAGTGATTGAAATATGCAGTGTTTTTCGTTCGTTCATATACTTTTAATTAAATGGAGTAGGATCTTGAAATAGTGATAAGGTTTAAATATATTTTAAACTCAACCGTGGAAAATAATGTGTCGCGACCGAATATAGTTTAGTAGTTTTTCATTAAACGATCAATTAATGACGATTGCACAATCGAAGGGAAGTAGCACACTTGCATACTTTATGTACAACTTCTGTTTTTGGAGTCAGTTTGGTAAACTCGATTTTAGTCCATAAATCGTAGTCAGAAGGGATATAAGCCAATTTTAGTTGAAACGGCAGATTCTAATTCTACTTTTAGTTCCACCTTTAGTCTCGTTCCCGGGCGCTAATTCCGGTTCTGCTGCAAGAAAGGACGAATTCTAGTTCGAGAAGTTACGCTGGGCGAGTTTTTCGCGGTCCCGTACGGCTTGTTAGCCAACAGCGAATTCTACTACAAATTCTTGTCGGCAGTTGGCGAACTTTAACAACTCTTTGCCGTACTGTATTGGGCCAGATTCGTATTTCATCTGTCGATATTTATCAAAGTCGGTTCTGTTCTCGTGTATTCTATTTCTATCCCTATTTCTATTGTTTTACTATTAATTATTTGTTGAATTTCTTTTTCTTCGATAAATCAGCCAATTAAACGAAAAAACGAAAATGCTGCTGTAGAAAAATATACTACGTTTTATTTAATAAAACTGTAATTCGCTTGTTGTTAAATACTATCAAATTAATGTAATGATAGTTTATTTAATATTATGAGTGAATGAAGAACGAATGAATTCACGGATAAAGAAATAAAAATAAATTAAGAGATAATAGTTTAATGCACCGTAGAATCTATAGAGATACGAAGCATCATATTACTTTTATCCATTAAACGACGGTCCTCGTAAACAGGAGTGCACAAAAGATTAAGACGCTCGGAGCTTCGCTGTGGAGGAGCAGATAAGCACTTAATAATAAAACTTATTAAGCGATTTCAATCTTAAACCGTACAAAAAGTTTTAATTACGCTAAAACACGGATATAGTGATTTGTTAATTAAGAAGCAAAGATATATTTCATAGATTCATATTCATTCAATTAAACGGCGAATGAAACTCTTTCACAGATTTGGAGAATCCAATTTCTGCCTTTTTACATTAACATTTAGGTAAGCCATGCACGTGAAACGTAGGAAAAAACGTCCATGGAAAAAGAGAGTTATTGAAAGCTTCTAAAGGTGTCACGCATTCAAATCGAAATTGAAACATATTTATTGTACATATTCGTATAAAAATAGTTCAGTTCTAGTTTCCATTCCAATACCAGAGAGTCATCGACTTTTTTTTCATTTGCTATGCACAATCAGGTCGACCATTGCTGGGCATCCTCGAATGCACACGCAGGTTCACACTGCACAGCTCTCGTGTCTTAAGCTCTCCAGATACGAAACTAGACCCAAGCAACCGCGAAATAAAAAGGCAAGCCATGAGACTCGCAATCGCGGGATGAAAGAAAGCACGGCGTTATCGCCAAGGGCGCCGAGTAACAGAATATCAGCCGATCGGGTTACATCCTGCGCTACCACAGGATCGGATCTACCGCGAATCCGATAGAATAGCGGCTTCGGATCTCGCTTTTAAGGAAATCTCACTTTTCCCGCGGAATGTAAATCGTGCGTCAAAGGTGAGACTAAAAATAAAACCGTTACTCCTTAACCGTTCTACTCCTCAACATCCGGCAAACATACCGCTTAAAAATTCATCAGGCTGTTAATATCACATATAGAATTTGTATTTGTATATAATTATATAATTCTCTTCAAATTTTATTTATTAATCATTAATATGTTCACATACCGTCACGACAATCACTGGTGACTAGCATTAAGTTTTCCCTTCACGCCACGATGGTCACCGATGACCGACGTGCAATAAACACGTTAAGACTCATGAATACTATTACAACACGCACTTACACATTTGCAAACTAACGACTGTTTAATAATAATAATAGAAGAGCATAACAGACAAAGCACATTTGTAAAATTTATAAGCAGCTAATTTATCTCTCCATCCATCAAAATAATGTGGGAACAATTATACGGACATGTTACGGTGCATCTTAAGAATCCATTTATGGCGAGAACGAATGGAAATTCAGCTGAATTACGCTCGGCGTAATAAACGCGTTGATATCTTTTCAGAAATCACAGGAATCTTACTATTGAGATTTTACAGCTGGACAGAGCCGGCGTATTCTGCTGCGCTCTATCGCCTCGGATAATGCGCGACGTCTTCGCACATCTGCCTTGCCACCACCCAACGCACTTTTGCACGGCCGTGAATCGCGCGTCGGCGGTACGTCGTGTTACGCAACGTGTAATCGCGGGCGAGGCGAGGCACGTGCGTGACGGATACACGCGCAGAAAAGACGGAGATACGCCGTATATCTTGGAGCGTGTGTGGGTGAGCGCGCGATGCGTTGCTCCTCTTGCATTGTGTAATGCGACACGCACTCGTCGTCGCATCAAGCCCCTACTCTCGCAAGCGAGCGAGTCGTTACGTTTTTCTCTCCTTTTGCCCGCCGCGAGTCGCCGATGCGGGCCATCTCGTCAGCGACACGCTCCTCCGAGCGCTTAAATGCCTGGCCTCGTGCACGCCAGCGGCGCGAGCGATTTAATGAATTTCTTCTCGGCGTCGCACTGCAAGCTGAGCACAAAGCGAGCAACGGAGATCCCTGTATCGTTCCTGAGATGAATGAAATTTATCTCACGCCGATAGTACGGGTGGCACATCGATACGCGCGATTTTAGCAAATGCGTTAACAGCCTTTTATTTCTCACGTTTCTTTCATATTTATTATTATTTTGTATTATTCTAGTTGTTCCATTTATTCCTATTTGTATTCCTTATTCTGTATTTCCTATCTTTTCACTTGCTATTTTTATTATTATTCTTTACTATGCCGTCCTACATTTTACAACTGCGTAACTGTTGATTTTACCCAGAAAAGTGGAACTTGCGTCTTCAGGAGCCAGTGCGGCGGAGTGCCGCAATCGATCCGGTACAACCGCCACTGATTTATACGCAAACTATAAATTTGTTCCACCGTGATTGAAGTGATCTGAATACTTCAATATACCGTGAATTTATCGTTACGTACACAGAGACGTATCGCCGGTTGTTTCGCGCAAATATGGGGTTTTAACGGAACAAGTGACTCTGTCGCGTCTCGGTGGCGTGCCGAGACGATCCGTTCCGCAGAACGCACGATTCCGTCAAACGATCGATTCGTCGTCGTCGTCGTCGTCGCCGCCAGGAAGCGCGCTGGAACACGCCAGCGACGGCGACAACAATGAGCGACTCTGTAATCGTCGGAACGAGAGCGATCGAGCGAAAGAACATAATGCACGCTCTGTGTTACCGTGACGAGCGATTCCTCCTCGTTACGCTCATGGACCCCCGTGAATCACTCGACGCGCGAGAAACGGCGAATTAGCGTTGCCGATAGACAAGAGCGTTAGTCACGAGGATCGTTAGTCACCGAACGGGCGTTTCGTGCCTCTCGCTGCTTCCTCGCTCCGGAATATCGAGGCGAGAGCTTTCATTTCTCTTCAGGGACGAAGGATGCGCCTATAGGCGGCTCGACGCGGCCGTAAATCCGTACAAAATGCCGTTCCGCCTGGACGACCACCGTCATTAGGATAATGTATGTGTATATGAAAGCATAAAGAACTTCAAAATGTACATTGACATTGTGAAAGTACCGCTATCTCGCTATCCCGCGGCAATCCTGCCAGCTTAATCTGGAACGGATGTTAATGGACACTGACGCGCTTGCGCAATACCATCGATTAATTAATAAATGCTGATGTACGATTGATTATAGATTAATGATAAGATTGGTCGGAATTGTCTGAATTTGTACGTTATTATCTTATATGTGTATCCTATCGTGTTAATAAATTGTTATGAAATTCACATGCACTCGGAGTTACATCTCCAATGATATTACCAGATTAAAAATGTTTTGTTTCATACGAGGTGTGCTGTTATATCAAGTATTGAACGGAACGAGCGAATCGCAAATTATAACGAAGATACTGTTCATCCCGCGCGGTTTATGGAACATTCAGTCGCCTGACTTTTCGTGGAAACTTTAATAATAGTAAGAATCGAATCAATGTGTATTTTGAGTGAAATGTCAAGGTTCCACATTATCGACTGCAATAAACCGGTGCTTTATGCGGAACCCCCAGCATTCTAACTCGCTCGTATGTTTTATTACCGTCCACGCAAACGCGTATCATCGCAACGGAATAAACGGACATCACCACGGTAGTCGGAAATATATAATATATTATGCTCATAGGAAATTTAGATTAAAATTTAGATTAATTAATTATCAAATAATTTACTATCGTTATACCGCTGGTATATATGTATATATTACTAGCATCCCCCGTCACGACTGCGCCCGCGATATTTATGTGTAGAATTAAATAAAAACACATTTTATCCCTTCTCACCCGTTAGGGGTGGAATTTCGGAAAACCCTCCCTTAGTGAGCACCTACGTGATAGTAGGAATATACCCTTAAAATTTCAAGTCGATAGGTGCAGTGGTTCGGGCTGCACGTTGATGAGTGAGTGAGTGAGTGAGTGGTATTTGGCTTATATATATATAGATTGGAATAATTAAAACGATCATAGAACGCTTATATAATAGATTATAATCATACACATCTCTCCGCATTGCTGATAGAATAATATATCGCTAATAATGCAATTACAGAAAATTCTCCCGAGCTTTTTCCCTCCACGCTCTCTCCTCTGTAACATTTCCCCTACGACCTCGATCTGTATCATTCACGCTGTTTCGCGCGTAGGCAGACCCTCCATCTCGAATTTGTCCGACGAGAACTAGGCGCGACCGACTTTATGAATCATCGTTAAGCGAGTCGAAAGGGATACGGCTCCAAGAGGAAACCAGCAAAGACGTGGACAGATAGTAGCTTTATTCCGTTCCGCCATACCGTGAGAACGGGCATTACGTAAGGCGCCGTTGCGGAGAGACCACCGAGTCGTAGCGACCGAGTGCGAAATCCATTAAACCGACACGTGAATCTAGTAATACGATAATTACATGCCTCAGGTAATTCCGCAATTCGTCCGTAATACAATCAACCGCTTTATCTCATACTTCATTCGCGTTCTTGCGGCTTCCTGCTGTCCACTGGACGTGGCGTTCCATGGAGCGCCACTCGATGTTTCTTTCACGTGTGGATCCTCGAATCAGTCCGGATGCTTCTTCGACCAACCCGTCGCGGCACCGACCGCACATCGAGGATCAACCGATTGATCGCCTCCGTTTGGAACTTTCATCCAGTGTGCTCGATCAATCGGCGATTATAGCCCGCGACTGGCACTGCCACTCGCGGAGCGGGCTGATCGGGGAAGAGAACTCTCGAAAGCTCTCGTGTCTCGGCCATTAGGAGCACCGTGTAACGAACGCGAGGCCGGCGGGAGAGGCGCGAGCAGGTGAAACGATTTTAGAACAATGCTCGTTCCGCATCGGTACGTGCGCGTAGAACAAAAGAGACTGCTGGCGAGACGAGGGGGAGAGCCGACGAGGGGGAGGCGGACGTACGCTCGGCGGGAAGAGGGGAAAACGAGAGGCGAGTAAACAGGATGATTGAGAATCGTCAGAGGAACCAAGACATTTCAGTCGAGTTCCTTCGAGGCGGCACTCCCCCGCTCGGCTTTGTTTTCCTCGGTGTTTTCCCTTCCTTTCGGGGGCTCCCCGTGCGGCCTGTTTGTGTGTACATATCGTTAACACTCCCTCCTCCCGACGTCCTCCCGCTCCTTCACCACTTTTCCCGGCTGTCACCAATCTGCTCAAACTACACGCCATGCAACTCGGTACGCTCCTCTTCCTGTCGCCTTCCTCCTTCTGCCTCTCTTCGTTAGCTCCGCGGGACTCCTTTTTACGCCCGCGTCTTCCTTCCTCCACCCTCTGGCCCCGTCGCGTCCGGCCAACCATTTGCTTGCATAACGTAAGCTTATCCGTTGCCTTTGTGCCAAGCCAGGAATGGCATATCCCACCGGCTACCCAAGTCGAATCCAAGTGCAGTCGCTGTCTATCGGCGCTAACAAGACAACGAACAATTCGGGCTGTCTGCGAAAACGTCCGTGAACAGCCCTATTCTTAGACAATGCCAGGCATTATCGCGTTATTACGAGGATGAAACGGGCGCGGTTCCACCGCATCACGATTCACGCTGCCGTCGTTGCGAACGAGTGCATGTGCACGTCGAAGATTGCGGGCGCGGTAGCGCCGGCACGTATCGCTTCAGTAATTGGAGTACGGGTGTTACACCGGCTTCGCGAGCGCCATTACAGGCGCTGTATCGGATAGCAATTTCTACGGAAAGGATATCGATCTATCGCCGTAAAGTAAAGCAAGATGCAACCTCTATCTCTCTCTCTCTCTCTCTCTCTCTTCTCCGAACACCGCTCCCTCAGCCAGGTTGACGTGACGTCACGTAAATTCGGTTACGATGAAAGTTCAGTTAATTAACGCACAGATTGATGTATCCTTCTTCCCGCGAGTTCCACTAGGATTAGAACCGTTTAGCATTCTCCGAGCGTGTCTGATGACAGCTTTCGAGCCGCTCGTAATTTACCAAGTTCAACCCCGGATTAACAGTCGCGCTATACTCGATATCCTGGAAAATCGCAACCCGATATCTCTCCTCTCGTGGCCGCCATCAGCGACGTAAGACTGAGCAAAAGGAGGCGGTTGAAAGGGTTAACGGCCCCAGGACGTTGTCAGAGTTCCGCGAATAGGACGATTGTCTCCACGCCGCCGCAGCCGTCTGGTGCTACGCGCACTTTTATCGCGTTCGGTGCTCTCCTTTCGAAATCTTTGTTGCGCGAAGAGCCTCCGTACCAAGGACCGAGGGCCGTTACAACACTTTTATGGGCCTTGCCCTCCTCCGCTTCGCTCTGCTTGCCCTTTCCCGAGAACCCAAGACGAGTAAGTGGATGCGGATTCATCCGGGCTCGTTTAGATAGCACTCCACCCCCGATTCAGATACACCGAAATTGCGCGAACCGACGAACATAACCGCGGCAGTAAAACCTTCATCGTGCTCCTTCTGCATCTCCCTTCTTGCTCCTTGCTCCTGCCTCCTATTTCTCCCTTCTGCTCTCTCCACTGTGCGCGAACGGTCGTCAGCGAGAGCCTGCCCGCTTTCTACTCCCTCGCGATATCCACTTCCTTCGCATCAGCCCGCTTTCAGTCTCTTTGTCCCTCCAGCATCCCGGAATCAGCCTTCCCGGGTTTATACTTCTTCCTTTTCGCGACCTCGAATATCCCGTCAGGAATGTCCTCCGCCTTTCATACGCGAGATGCCCGGGGTCGTCCGTCATTCGGAGCGAGCTCTGTGCACGCTTCCCGTACACACAGAGTGTCCCATTTCTGCCGTTTTACTTTTTAATCACAGCTCTAGTAGCCAATTTAGAATTATTTTCTTTCCGGCAGAAATTTTTCATTATTCGCATTTCTCGAGAAATTAAGCAACTCTTGGTAAATCAAAGCCGGGAGGAGAAAAGCTAAATGATACAATTTCGATAATTGATTTTCGATAACAAATTAAATAATTTGTAGAGAATACTTCCTTTAATGCGCTTTGTATTATTTCTTACATTTTTTCCTCTAATTTCATGTCCCAGATGTGTCCGTAAAGATTCAACAAGAGATTCTAAGCTGCTTCGCTATCAATATCTCCTTCCAGAGCGCAGCATTGCTTCCTTAATCCTAAGGGAGATATACGTGTTACAATATGTATATCCCCCATAGACCAGTAACGCATATTTGTCCCATGGCGCATAACTCTCATAATACTCGTCTCGACAGCCTAATGGCACTCCATATCTCGTATATGTGCTTTGTGTATGCGTATGCTACGTGCAACTAAATTTTAACACAGCAACATATCGATAAACCGATAAACGTGGAATTTTATATTAATTTTTACCGTCAAACTCTTTCGCTCTGAACCTTGCTGGTCTAGAAATATTATTGTAAATCAATATATCCCAAATCTGTCAAAGCAAAAATGTGCAGATATATTAAAACAGATTAAATATTGTATATTACTATATTGTTTCTTTAAAGTATAAATACCTCTATACGTCTAATTGCTTATTACGATTATTTTTTAGTAATTATTGAAAATTTTTAGCTAAATATTTAGCTAAGTATATTAAAATTTCCATTTGCGTAATATAATCAAAAAATTCGACTTTGTTTTTTCTTATATATATATTTTTTTACTCTACAAAAGCTCAAATTTATTACGGATATATTTTCTTGCGCTTCTTGCTGCATCTTGCGGCACAAACATACGAAGATCAGAAAGTCTGATGAGCTCTGTACGGCGGATGTGGTAGAGTCTCAGGTTTCAACTCCTGGGCGTGCGTACTGTGGTCTCGCTTTCGTAACATGTGGGCGAGGATTGTCATAAAGGCCGCAATATAAGGCGGCAAGATTTAGTAACGTTTCCTCAGAAAGTACCAACAGTCTTACAGCAGTTTTCCCCGTACACAACGCCTCGTTTGCTCCGCGATTTTTATTTCAATAATAAAATTTCAATCACCGCGTATTACATTTCCTCGCGAAAATATTAGACTTGATCTCGCCTGATCAAATACAATCAATTTGCACGCAAACTCGGGCGTACCTCGACGTTGTGCGGCGTTCTGTCATCTCGCGCATCGCATAATATTCCTCATCAATTTTAGATAGGTGTGAAAACGATTCAGATCATCAAAGCCTGATAGCTCGCGCTCGGGATTGAACTATCAATCATATTATTTTGTCACGCTTCCCTCCCCTCGTTAGCCACACTCGATTTTACTCGCGACTTGCTCGACTTGCACGATCATCGGGATCCGCCGCGATTGCTCGATTCTCTCGGAGATTCTCTCGGTCGCAAAACACCCGGAACTCTTATTGTTTCCTGGTTCTCACCGAGGGAGTTGCTCGTCTTCTTGCCGCCGTAATGCGGCGCAAGAGCCGTTAAAACATTATTATACCGGAGCTAATTGACTTTGCATAGAGCCACCCCTCTTTTCGGAGGGGTCACTACCCTGACGACACTGTAAACCGGCGCGGTTTAAAGACAATTAACGCTTTTCCTTGAGACACTTTGTTTCGACCGTTTGCAAGAACTTTGAAATACAGCATGGCTTGAAGAGTCCTTCAGATGTGCTTAATGAAACGTAGTCACCTTGGATCCGCTAATTTCACGTAGATTTTCATCATTCGTATACATTTGTGCGGATCATAACAATTTTAAGTATTTTTCCTTAATGCCTCATGTCTTTAAGCATGCAATATCTTGATTTGCACATAATATCACACACTAAACGTTGTCATGAATAATTCTGGCCATACGGCGCTGATGACTTTGGAATAATTTCGAGCCCATTCGGGACAAAGGTTTTACGGAAATCGTAAACGGCGATTCCTGCATTCATGATGATCGCGTGACTCCGCGCCGATAGAAAATTGTACGCGCGAGTGTAAGTCTCTGCGCTCCTTTTGTATTCAACGCGGGCAGAAGCGAGCGACACGTGATAAGCATAATACGCGCCGTCGACGATAACTCTTCCGTGCAATTATGTAGAACGAATGATTCACGCGCAATTAAGCTCAACCGAGTCAATCAGTCACCCGTTTCGACTTGGTCGCGCGCACGCGGCAGCCATCGCATCGCAGATGGTGAATCGATCGCGTCGACGAAACAGAAATTCCACCGCTATCGGGAATTATAGCCGAAGATATCTTCTCGCGGATGATAAATGCAGGCTGAACTGAAGGCATCGACGTACAAGTGAGTCAACGAAGAGATAGTGAGAGAGAGAGAGAGAGAGAGAGAGAGAGAGAGAGAGAGAAACAGAGACAGGGAAAGAGCAAGACAGAGATGAAGAGAATAAGAGAGAGGGGGGGGAGGGGGGGAGCCGCATTTCTCGCCAATTCAGCGAGTTACAAGGCTGACGTCATCGGCTCGACATAATTCGATTCAATTCGCTTAATTTTGCGAAAATTGCCAATCTTCTCCACTGCGTTACCATCTAGCTCCTTCGTATCTGCTCGTCGTCTCGTGGATCTCTGCGCTTCCTCTCTTCCTCCGCCTCCCTCCGCTTCCTCTTCCTCTCTCAAGAAGCATTTATCGATCATGGTGTATTCCTCTTTTCCGTCCTCTTCTCCGTTCTACCCTCTCTTGCCAATGTGAATACGTCACACGAGATTCGTTCTGTTAGCTTTACGTGACCGACTGTTCGGCACTGGATAATTCCATCCGTTGTTAACCATTTCAGTAGCTTTTTCAATCAATATACGATATCCGCAGATAATAAATCCGATATTTCAATAGCATAAAAATCATTTAGGAGATCTTGTATCGTTTTGATATTATTGATTATAAATTAAACAAGCAAAGATCGATACACTATCTTCAATGTGACGTGACAATTACATGATTGAATCACCTATATGGCAATAATGATATGTAAAATGTCGCATTCAATTTAATTCAATTGGCAACGTCCAGTAATATATATACAATTATACAAAATTATAGATATCGTATCATGTAATCCAACTATATGTGTGTGTGCTATATGTACATATTGTTTCTACATAATGCATCCACGTAATGTGAAATTACATGAAGTAGTCGATATATAAATTTTGTCGCCATTAATTGTCCACACATAATAAACATCGTTAATAAATACAATAGCGAGGAAAAAAAAAATGAAAGAAACAACTCGACTACCAATATTCATATTCTGTGCACAATACATCACAATTATTTTACTTGTAAATCGATAATGCATGCGCCCTGATATTTTGCGAATGTAAATATTTCTCTCTTCGACCACGCGCGTTGTAAATTTTTTGCATCCTGCCGCTTACTGGATTTCGCGATTACAATTCGTGCGTGTGCATTTTTCCTAGTTTGTTACAAAACGGTACAGCTGCAATTTATAATTCTTTTTTTTCCGCGTGCCACGTTTGATTGGATGTATCTCGAAATTTAGACCAAACAAGGGAAGTTGAAAATTCAATTTCTTGCGATCAGGCTGATTTTGAGTCCTTCGTCACTTAAGAAAAATAACGCGCGAGGTATTAACTTGAAATACCGAAAAAACTTCAGCGAACAGGAAAATTCCAATAAATAAATGAAATTTTCTCCTCATCTCCAGGGAGACGGCCTTCTCGCCTCTTGTAAAACCCGGTTTTCAGTGCGTACTACCTTCTGGATAAAACCGATTCAATTAATTTCGCGTGACTCTGCCGTTTGCGATAATAATGACTCGCGCGCGCGCAGGAAAGGTTAAACGTTCTGATAAAAGCCGGCGAACTAGACGAATTAGACGAACAATCAGCCGACTCGAAAATCGGTTCGAACGACGGCAGTCGTGTATACATACGTGACAGTTTCATGAGATAGAGCCGTAAGGGTCCGCCGGCGAATAGACCGAGGAAACGCGAACGAAGGCAGGCAAGAATGAGAGAAAGAGATTCAATTTAGATGGCAGTGTGTTTCTCTTCCTCTTTTTCAAATATCCTTCGTCAGTCGCGATAACAATGAGGAGAAATGCACCGAGCGAGCGAGCATGAGCGCGAGGACGCGAGGAGTTTGCGGCTCTATCGAGCTCGCCTTTCCAGCGCCTCATCGCACCGTGTTTTTCTTCTTATTCAATCTTCCAGTCGAATTGATAGGGTTCTCGCGAATAATGATAAAGCGTGCTAAACTCGGCTGCCTGGCATAATGCCCTCCAGCCAAATTGGGACGCGCACGCGCGCCTCGGTGCATTCGACTAAAGCCCGGCTGTGCGGATCGCAGCTATGGAAATCTCTTTGATTCTTTGATAAGAACAACGTGCCATCGACTGTTTGCAGTAATCTCGTTTATAATAGAAATAAAGCAGATCGCTGAGGATAGGTAAAATTTTCCTCCACCACGAGCGACTTTTGATGCGCTTCGTAAAGTGCTTCACAAGTTTTTACAAGTGTTTCATCAAGTTTTAAGTGCGAAGATCTCTAAGAAAAGTGGTTCTAATCTCGAATCCGAGATTTACTTTGAGCTCTTTTTATTTAAGCAACATAAAGTGATTTAGTTAGTCCAGATTAACGCTGAGTCACGCGGGTGCAATGAACGTTCATCGTAATTAAAGTTATCTAAAATTTAGAACCGTTACGCGATTCGATTTCGCGACGGAGAGCAATGCGGCTAAACGTTCGATTTTTGCATTCCCACTGTGCACTACAACTACACGCGGTGGCAGATGCGAATTATTCGGTGAAACTGCAGCTCGAGTAATTAATTGTACGAATAATATGAAAACGAAGCGGCTGTTGTTACTATAATAAAATATACGGCACATTATTACTTTTTCATTGAATTATCGACGCAACATTAATCAAAGGCTTTCCCCATTTATGCATGCTTGTTGTTTTCATAATGATTTCGTCGATTCATTTAAATATTCATGTATCGTTATTAACACGCGGTACCATGGAAATTGCGTGTAAAAGGATCTCATAATTCCTTGTTAAAGCTAATTTTCCTGTTACGTATGTTACATCGTGGAATATTAGATAACTTGCCTATTTTTACTTATACAGCCATTTAAATGTTCTGTGCTGTGTGAATTACTTAAATCCTATAATAAATTTTGATATTCTTTCATTAATTCACGGGCCTAATCTTATATAGACAGAAAGAGCATAAACAATACTTGTATAAATTTTTGTGCAACAGACTCTTGTGCTAAACTACGTTCTGTTCATGCAATTTAGTATTTAAAATATAATATAAAGATTTATCATCGATTACGGCTTTATCGGCATTTTCTCTTGACAATCCTCCATTAATTAGAAAAACATTAAAATTATGTCATTTCCTGGAATTTAATATATTGATATATCAATTACTCGTCATGATGATATTAAACGTAATATCGACGTGATGCATTTTGAGAACTTATTATCAAAATCAGAATTTGATTCTCGAGTTATCGTGTGGTATCAAAACTCCACATGGTTGACGGTTCAATTATGTTACTCGATGATTATGTATACTGCGTACATACCATGACTCAGGCTTGCGTCATCAAGTCAGATACGTAAAGAGCCTTTGTAACGAAACACGAGCAGATGAGATTAACGCAGCACGTATTAAAGTAGCACTCTACCAAAGTATATCGCAAACGGCGAGCAAATCGCGCATGCTGTTATCTAATACAAGTAATTCAATAAACCGAGAACAGACGTGTGCATTAATTCGAGCATACATGCAATTGCATGCAGTTGCATGGATGTCATGAGCGAGTGTTTTCACTTTGACGGCACAACGTCCGACAATTAGACACTACAAAAAATAAATAGTTTCGACATTCGACAATCACGAGATATAACGAATGGCGTGCGCAATCCACTTTCACGTTCGAAACGCGAGTTTTATTGCGCGAGACGCTTTCGCGGTACCGGAGACCCGCATCGCCCTAACTCACGAGCCGACCGTTCCTTCCTCGAAACTGAAAAAAGAAATCGATTTGCTTGAGTACCGCGCGTCGATACAATTTCCCGTGGGGTGCTGTCGTTTCTCGTTTCGCAGCCCCGCAGCAACGGCTGGCTGGCTGGCTGGTCGTAACTCGTGGACCGACCGGCAGGAAGTTCGAAGGGAGCAGTGGATTCGAATTCCTGCCACATTTTGCGCACGCAGCTGATAGCATGCCACGCGAAATAGTCTCAGCGTGGCATCGGGAGATCGATCTGGTCCGGACGACTATTTTCTGTCGCCCGCGCCGCTTCGCGACAGATATTTCGAGGAATGATTATTTCACGAACGGTTGCATGACAGCTGACGCTATACGCGCTCGTGCGCCTTCTGTAAAATAATCGCGAGAGCGAGAGATCAATTTTTTCCCACGAGTATTTCTCGGTTGCTCCTATTCTTAGGGATGCACCTCGAGAGATTATCTGTCGACAGTCGATAGTCGAGAAAATGGTGGATGTTTGTAGGACGTGTGCCGAGATTTTTCCCGCACGCACTGGAGACGTCTACGTTTAATTCGCATACAAGCACCGCCGGTTGTTTACTTCATTATCGCGGTTGAGAAATTTAATTGTAAATTCGCGCGAATTTTACGCGGGAAGCTGTTGGGGAGAGAAAAGTTTTTAATCTTGCAACCTGAGTTTAACAGAGATATTTATGCACGTTGTGCACCCCCGGAAAGTTATGCCGGCATAAACAACGCTGATAAAGGTAGAACGCAGCTTTTACCTGGATTTTAATCTTCAGCGTGCGTCGTGCCTAGAATGCAATTTCCCCCGCAAATAACGTTTTTTTTTCTTCTTTCGCTCAATAACTCACGTGGCCGCGACGTTTCTCGTGACGTACAGCTCGGGCGCGTTCGCGCGTTTGGCAGTCGACTACAATTAAGATTTCGCCAGGAAGCAACAAATCACGTGCTCCAATTATCATAATGTATGTGCGTTACGGTATTATGGCTTCCGTATTGTGGCGCTAATTAATAATTAATAATGTAACACGTGTTCTTTATATGAGGAATGTACCACGGTACACCTACGTTAATTAAGCACCTTTGCCATTTGCGCGATCGTGTATCGTGCGTGCGTACATAACGATATGCGGTCTTTAGCGTATTTTCTTGTTAGGTGTGGCGCGGAAGTTAATTTGCATTAATTTCAAGTTGTTGCCCCTCCGCGCCCCACGTTCAACACCTTAAATCTCCTTTTTCGGGAAACAAATTCAATTCGACTCGTAAATCGCATTGTGCACCAACTTGAAATGCAAATCTTTTTCAGAATGCTCCTTCACGTTCCCGGCATTTGGATGAGGCTGTTGCATGGCAATGTTTGCGTTAACCCGAAGTCAAATTTTCGGATAGGTCGACACATAGAACGTGTCTGAAATGGATGGCAATATTTCACAGAGAAACATTCTCCGCAAATAAAACCGAAAAATATTACGTGTCAATATTGTTGTTTGAAATTAAATTCTACGCAAGCGCTCGATTTTACAGAAATTATAGGCCAACAATCCATATTCATACAGTATTTTTTATTTTAATTTTATTTTGATTCGCATGTATATTACCGGGTACTGCAGGCACGTCCTGCATGTAAGAACGTAAGAACGTATAAGAGATTCGTAACGAATTAAAAGTCAAAGATGACCTAGTATGTGTGTGTGTGTGTGTGAGAGAGAGAGAGAGAGAGAGAGAGTATGCGGTGTGCTCTCTTGCCTACTTACCGTTTTGGGTCGAGGCAGATCGATAGGCGCTTCCTCCTGGGCTGAAAACATTGCGACGCTTCCGATGGCGTGGATGAAATTTCGGCTCGCGAATTTCCTCGGCCACTCAGCGAATTTATCGATTGCCGTCGAGTCGAACTACATGCCGGCGCACGTACGCGCGCGAAAAGCGTAAACGCTTGCGAATGCTGGCGTCGGATGTTGCGTAACGTTCCCGATGTGCCATGTCCGAGACTATGGGCGCCGTCACTGTGCGCGCGCTTTTGCAAATAATTACGCTTGTAATGGTAGGTTGACGTTACACTTCCGCTAATACCGGATGACGTAATGAACGAATGAAAGGAGCAGCTGCGCAGTAATCGGGTAGATCGATTTTCGGATGACGACAGATCTGCCGAGGGGGTGCGTGGAATTTAATTCTATAAACTATCAAAACCGGTAAACATTGTAACGGACGAATACTCTGTGGAATTTATCCTGTGTAGATTCGGAATAAAAATGCTCCGTTGCTTCCAATACGGGATATTAATAACTATTGCATTTTGTTGAATAAATATTACAACTGTTGTAATTCGTTCGTCACGTTTATGAAATTTTTTCTTTCCACGGTACTGCAAAATATAAGAAAGTTTCAGACTTCAAAGAGAGCATTTGCGTCTGAAAGTAATTCCGTAAATTTGCTGGCATTGGCTTGTCACGAGTTTCAATAACTGTGTCTTCAAGTGCTTTCCTTGTCTGATAATAAAGACCTCACAAAGATAAGTACGATCGTCTGTTACAGCAATAATAAATCCGGAACAAGGACAAAACCAATGCCATTCCGCCGATCCGTCAGGCATAAGGATAAATGTCGTACATCTACGCAAAAGAATGTTTCCTGTCTTCTACTTGCTCTTGCGAGCAAGTATTTCGTCCAAGATCGTTTCTCTTTTGAAGCGTTGATATTCCGTTCATCTTTACTTGCGCGCTCTCAAAAGAAAGTCGTAAACGGAAATATTCAAGAAAATAGAGTCGAGTAATGAGAGAGAGAACGTACAAGAAAACGTTGAAACATTTACTTCCACGTTGCAAGACGTTGTAAACCGCGACACTAAATTTAGTCGCTCGTCGCGCGTGCACTGTAATTACTTCCACTTGCTCCAATATGTCTAACTGGGTTCTGACGTTTAGCGCAAATTGCCGCGTGTTTTTGTGCCAGAATACGCATCAATTACCAGCATAGTTTGATTCCGGCGGGTTTCGCGTGTAACTGTGGCTCGCGGTATCGTCGCGGCATCGACATCGTGCGGCACTCGCTAATTCCGCGGGTTATTGCAAATTTACGCGACCGAAAGCGCGAGAGATTTTGGTTCGTGAAGTTTTAGACGCAACAAGTACAGCGGCAGCGTTACATCGAGAGAACGCTTTGCCTCGCCGCAAACCCGACTGCTCGCGGAGAGGCTCAAGAGAAAGAAAGAGCGCAAACGAAGGAGGGCGCGTGGAATTTTTAGTGATAGCGAGCAAGTGTCAAAGGAATTGCGAGGTCAGAGTAATTCGATAATACGAGAGATAAACGAGCGAGAGGCGCAGAGCGGCGAGGATAATTTTGCGAGCTGTGCAAATGCAGTTACGAAACATTACGTCACGATGATTCACTCGAAACGGCGTTTTCCCCGCCGTTGGGAAATCATGCTTAATTTCCACCGCAACACAGAGCCCGATTGTTCAAGCCGGTCGCAAGTGAATTTACGTTAGGCTCCTAATCACTATTCATTAGGTCTCTTCCAGCACTTCTTCAGTTTCACGTTTCATTACGTTAATTGCGAATCCGTGATCCGACGCGCAAGGCGAGACGAAAGCAGCATTAGCACACACTCGGGATCGTTAAACAATATAATTATACGAGAAACTCGACGAGATTTCACGATTTAATCGCCGTCTACTTATCCGTCCTGCCTGTCAACTAAATCGAGTCAAGAATTGTCTCAATCAATTTTTGCGGGCTCGACTTGAACGATTTCGGAGGTACGAATTTGCACTATTAAAACTTTACCTCCGGCACCATTATCAATGAATATCCGTCACACACTGCACACATTCGTTCACACCGATATCTAGGAGAAACATCATCGCCCGGGGAGGGAGAGGGACGAGGAAGGAAGGGATGAGTCAAGCCGATATATCGATCCGCGCAACCCTCTTTCAAACACCTTTTTCCAACGGGAACAAAGCATTTCCAAACTTCGATCCGAAGTCGCTGGCCCCGGTTGAGCTATTCTCTTTCGCGAAACAAATTTCCCAGACATCCCCGACTGACGCGCACACACAACACGCATACACACACGCACGCGCACACTCCCCTTTCTCTCCCCCGACAACGTTAACATTTGCAACTACATGAAAAAACAAAAAGACGACGAGACGCGAAATCGCGTTGACATCTAGATTGATTACGTTAACCGGCAGCGTGATTAATTGCCACTGAAAAAAATTTGAAAAAAATCGGGTTAGCGACTACGAGCCCGCTGCGTACACACGTCCGTGCAATATAAGTTTCGTCGACATCGCTGGTTGTTCGATTTTGGACGCGCGATGATTGGCAATTACGGCAGGGCAGTTTCGTCCGAGAAATCAAATTTTCACGACGTGTCGGCTTGCGGCTGAAGCGCGCGGGACTTTATGCATTTGCACACGATCCATTCGTGACAAATTATATCGATTAACGCCACCAGTGATGACTGGTATTCTCGTTAAGACAACCTCTGGTATTAACATTAGACATATATTTAGTATTTGGAGTGGAGGTACGATCAACACGACTGGATTACGGCCGGCGTGCGCTGTGTGATCACGTCGATGGGTTCAAATATTTCCATAGGCAAATATTTTCGCTGAATGCATAAGAATACAGTAACAGCACGTTGCATATTGCAGTATCAACATTCGAACGCGGAAAATGGCGTTTTAAAGAGATCATCGTGATGAAATCTAATGAGATGCCTCATCACACTTGAGCGCAGAGAGCAGGCAAATTTACAACATCCGCATCTTTTGTCTCGTTTTGCTTTGTCTTTTCCTGAGATTTTATCAGAAGTTAATACAAAAAAGATTGTTACTCTATTTACTCGATAGAAATTATAAAGGCCAAGCATTACCAGAGGAATTATGTGTGAGGAGATATAAATATATCCCAAGATGGATTTATAGACTGTCAAATTGCGAATGTTTCATCGTGACGTGTGCAATTTCTCTCATTCGCTATCGCGGACTCGTATCATCCCGCATACGTTACGCGTGAAAAGTGCGGACGCCCATCATCGACCTCGAATGGACTCGCTGAAACTTCCCCACGGTGCCTTATAAGTCTTCCCGCAAGCACGATGCAACATCCGCGTAATCTAGCCTTGGACTCGAACACTAGTTCAGACTCAACTTGGGCTCGCTAGTTTAAGCTCAATCATGCGCTCACTCCAAAGTGACAAGAGCGGTGCTCTACAGCAAAGGTACAAGATATGGAATTCCTGACAGTAAGACATAGACTTCGACAACCTACATATACACGAAATCTTTGAAGTGATTAGCGACTCAAGATTCAGGCTGAAGCAACATTGTCGGAGCAACGCAGTTCTCCGTTTTGCACAATGACGATTATCGGTATTCGAAGGGCTTCAAAACGTCGCTCACGATACCGGTAACGGTAATTTTATGTTACTTTGCTGTCATTGTAAAAGATACCAAAGATTGACTAATATTCGTGAAAAACAGACAAATTGTATTTTGCTGACAAAAATCACTCCGAAATGTATTATGGTTATATATCATCATACGCGCTAATCCTGAAAAATTTATAAACGTCATCGGAGAATTATCCGCCTACCACTCCTCTCCCCCACAGATGAACAGTTTCAAAGCAGTATTTCAAAAGCTCACATTTTTCGATTTGCCTGATTCTTTAAAAATGTATAAGCAAATCTAAATGCGCGAAAAATGGAAAACCAGAAATCGGAAAGTACATGTTGGCTGAGAAAGTACATGTCACTTAGCCCCGACGTAAAATCACTGTTGTGTCACATATAGATCCGTTTTGATTTCGAGTGTCCGCGAGTGAAATCTCGTTAACACCGCGCGCGGGATCGCAGCTGGCTGTCAGCGACAAGGTGACAGCGTCACGGAGCGGAGCGGGGTACCCGCGCGCCGTTGAACCCGGGGAGCCCAACGTCACATGACCGCGAGGTCGGGGGACGAGCGCGGATTCCTACGCCGTTGTGAAAACGGAACACCGAGGCGAGCGCGGATGACAGCGTCGCGGATGACTGACGGACGGACAAGAGCGACGGCGATGACGAAACGCGAAACGAGACGCGACGATGACGGGAACCCGCCGGGGAACGCGTGACGAGGTGACGGCGTCGCGGTACCGGAAGCGAACGGACGAGAACGGTGCCCTTCCACGGTCTCCGCATCAACGACATCCAAGAAGCGAAGAAGACGAAGACGAGGACCAGGACGAGGACGCGTTGTCTATCCCGTGACGTCGACGTCTGTCCCGACACCTCCGCACTGTGCCCCCGGGTCGAACCGGGTCGAACCCGCGGACCGGACTGGCTCACTTTCGCGTCGCACACTCGCGTCGAATCCAACAAGTTAAAGCGCTCCTCCTGACGTCAGCGACGTGTCCTGTGCGCGACCGGGTCAACCCCCGGACGGCCTTTCCTCCGGGACCACTTCTGGATCTCCCCCGTTTCCTTCGATTTTTTTCCTCTTTTCCTTTCTCTCTCTTTTTTTTAAACAGCTCTGGCACAAACGACGCGTCGGGACGCGCGGCTCGTACGTACGTAACGTAACTCTCGTCCTGAGATCGCTCGCAGGACTCGAGAGGAGAGAGAGACCTCCCGAGTGGGATGGCAGTTTAAATGCAACTATGCTTTCTCGGGTTTGGGTTGAGCGCGCAGGGTCCGAGTCGGCCGTGTTCGGTGGCGCTCGGCCGCTGTCGGATCTCGTCGATATGCCCATAGACACAGTGTATATGTCCTATGGATATGCCGTGCCATGCTACGCTATGCTGCTATGCCTGTGCCTGGTTGCTTCTCTCTTCCTTCCCTCTCTCTCTCTCTCTTTTCCTCTGTCTCTCTTCCTCTCGCCTCCCTCGCGTCCTCATACGTGGCCTCCTTGTTCCTCCATCTTGCTCACCTCTCCTCGTGGCTTCTTTGTCCCCTCTTTTTCTCCTTCCCACGTAATCTTCCCTCCCTTTTCCTCTACACTCTGTCTCTCCCTCTTTCTCTCTCGATCTCAGACTCTTCCTCCTCCTTTGTCTTGCCTCTCGTTTCAACTACAGGTTCCGGCGACGCTGTCGATGTAGTGGTGTCGGAGGCTGATGGTGGTGGTGACGGTCGCGGTGGTGGTAGTGCGCTGGTACCATGGTGGTGGGAGTGCGGGGGTGGGTGGTAGGTGGCGGACCGGTGAGACGAGAGGGCAAGGAATGACGGTAGTAGAATGTAGTGGATAGTGATGCGGAGGGCCGGGAGGGATCCGGGAGGAGAAGGAGAGACGTGACGCGGAGGGGGAGGAGGGGAAGAGCCCGAGCTTGCGACAGAGACGGTCATATGGCGCCCGAGCCAGAACGGGGATGTCTTATGTCATTCTCCTCGGCGATAGTCTAACGGGTGTCGCGTGGCGTATGCTGGCACGCTGCTACCTCGCCGGGTTGCTGCGCGGACACAATTGGAAAATCTCCCCGAGTTTCGCTCCGGTTTTTCCGATGAGCGAACTCCTCCTCCTCCTGTTCCTGTTCCCCGGCTCGTCGTTCTAAATGTAATTACAACGGTCCTACTAAGGAGGGCGCACGAAAATCGAGTAACAGAGAGGAAAATAAAGCAGCCGATGCTAACGAGAACTGTTATTTCTTATTAGCGCACTCTGCTGAACGCAAACGTCATTTCTGCTGACACTCGAATAATATTTAGGGATATCCGATAATCTATCATACTGTCATTAATCAAACTTTTCCATGCATAATTCGTTAAATTTTTTTAACTATGCCTGATGTACGTGATGTTTTCGTTTAATTTTTCTGATTTTCTCAGCTCGCTGGATGTCCGACAACATTGACTCTGTTTCGTCATATTACCGCATTGGATTCTGCTCGTTTGTCGACTACCTTTATAATACTATTTCGCCGACAAAGAGTCTAATGCCTATTCATTCGCTGGATTTGAGAACCGATGTTATTAAAATTCAGCATCCGTTGGAGCAGAGCGGCGGTAACTATCGATTATTCAGTTGTTTGTAGGAAACGAAAGATGTTTGCGGAAAATGGAATTAAAAGTCAGTGGAGTTTGGTACAGTTCCCTCAGAATTCCCGACAATCGCATTCGTCTCTCTGTTATATGTTCGGAGCGCATTTAAAAATGCGCAGTGTTATAATGCAGACTTTCTTGAAAATTTAAAGTTAACATCATATAATATGAGAGAAGTTATCACACGAGATATTATATTACTCCTATCAACCGAATGTGTTAACTATTATAAATGAGACAGAGTTTCCTTTCCCGCGCGAAAACCCACAAGAGAAAATATTGCAACTAAAATATTCTGTAATTTAGAAGCCGCGAGTTACTATTTTCTCGTTTCAGCGAGTCAAATTATCCCTGTTGCGGTATAAAATTTCCTGACGTAGAAATATCAAATAGTATTTTGCATGCTGCGCATTATGTAAATTCAAGCGAAGTATAATACTAAATAGTTCGTCCATAGGACGCAAGTTCTTCTAGGGTCCTCTTGAGCGAAAGAAGAAGAAAAAAAAATGTTAAACATAAAAAACCAAGGTAGATACGATCTTGACATTTTCCAGAGGGACGTTTCGAGTGCGTGCGCGCGATGGTCTGTATAATTTCAACGTATAACGCACGTGAAATTCGAAGCATAAGCGTAATAAATGCGGCCGTAAAACGGGAGGTCTAATTTTATGGTACACGAATGTAATGGCTATCTCACAGCCCTGCCTCCTGCCCCTTCCCCTCTCCTCCGCGCAATTATAAAAATGCATACCAATTGCAACGCGATCGAAGGCAAGCCGAGGCGAGCCGCTTCTTCCGATCGCAGCCGGGCTTCGCTCGAGAATCGCACGTTTCATCGTCGAATTCCCAGCAAAATCGTGGAAGTTTACGACTGTTGGACGGTTAACAGGCGTGCAATCCCTTCGCGGTTTATCATTTGCGGATCTTATCATCGCGGTCGATACGAATCGGAGAGAATCGTCGTTACATCCTCCACGACCGCGAATGACGGCCGTGAATGTCGCCATTCCCATCGTGGGAATATACCGGCTGCATATCGGTCGTTATGCTCTTTAGAGGACACGCAATTTAATCGGCACACGCGTGATACACGTGTTCCGGCGATTGTCCACGATTATGAGACGGGGATGTTATCACTGCTGTCTCTCTTACCGCCGCCGTTGTTAAATTGAACTGTTAGTCTAGCCGGTGCAATTGACCGGCAAAATGCAATACGTCGATTAGCATGGATACGACGTGTTTTATTCTACCCCGGAAATGCGGGCGACTCCATACGGGGATGCATCTCGCAGCGCTACATTATTCATGGCCTATAATGAGACACTTTGGATATACATATAATAAAATGCGGCAATAACGTACGCATGCACGCGCGCATGCATTAATCTCGGTCATTCTTGTATGTACGCACGCATCGCGGACATCTGAAATCGTGACACCATAATCGGGCGTATAGTGATTTTTTTTTCTTTGATTCTGAAATGAGCTACAAGAGAAATTTTGTGGGGGATTGTTCAACATATTATTATGCAAATTAATTTATATCGTTGAAAGAGAATAATATGCGATGCATCATTTTTGTATTCATGAAGTATTTGATTTACATAAATCACATCTCATTGCATCCCAAATGAAAGTGTTGCAGTGTTTTAAAATAATGGAATATCGTTTAAATATTTTCACATGTTCATAAAATCATGACCATTACGTAATAAATAAAGTTTGAGTAGAGAGAGATGGAAAAATATTATCTGTAGAAAATAAATCTCTCTCTCTGCGAATATTAAAACCTCTGGCTTTTGGTTTTCAGTATAATAAAATAAATTAGGATAAATTAGGACGTAGAAATGCAGAAATGCAACATGTGCTAAAACATTTATCGAATCTTTCAAGAAACACGCGAGTGAAACAGGCGTCTACAGAAAATGTTTAATGATCCCTGCGATTCTCGAAAGATTGATTATCATTTATGTGGTCCACGAATAGCAAAAGAAAGCAGACTTGCGCGTGCAAATCTTTCGTATAACTGCGTCAACTTCTTTATTATTTGATAAGGCAAGCTTCGAGAGTGGTTTCACTCCCACGACGTTATACCTCTTCTCGCCGTGATTACTCTAATGCACGGCGCGAGAGAGAACGAAAGAGAAAAAGGGTATAAGGGGTAGAGCAGTAAAAGTTTGAACCGTACGCGCGCGTGAGAGGAGAGAAAAGTTATCGCACTCGACGGGTTCTCGAAGTTGGTTGCCCAGTTGCGCTAATCGAGCTAGCCATTTCTGGATTGGGAGAAGAGAGAAACGGAGCGGGCTGCTGCGCTGACGCAGGGAGATGCGTTATCTTCGAGATGAATCCCCGCCGCGCGCATCCGCCTGAATTACCATGTCGAAATTTAATTGACGCAGCGCATACTTTGGGGGAACGAATTAAGAAATTTTATCCGATTTGCCGCCATTCTCGATGGCAAACACGGCGAATTTTCGTTCGATTCAGCTCCTGCTGAGTGCTGCGAGAGCGCGCGCGCATCCGCTTTGGCCGGAATTCTCTTTGCCAGGAGTCGCGAGATAAGCGAAAATATTTGAGGCATTCCCGATATCTTGGCGTATCTAAATTCGAAAATAGCGCAATGCCTCTTCAATACAACGTACAACGTACAAATCACTCGACCAAGCCGGAATCGATATCTAGGAGACGTCGATATCTTCCCCAGGAAAACGTCGCGGCACCGATATCGGCTTTCTTCCCAGGAAAGGCTTTCTTCCAGAGTTCGCTCGCGATTCCAGATTCATGTAGGCAAGTACGTACGTAACGAAGCCGTTATTCCTCAAAGATTCGCTCACGTCTGCCTCCGCGAGGCAACTACGGTCTCGATCGAGCGCTGCCGGATCGCAGGTTGCCGACGAAAACTTGATAACCTAGATTTTGGCGGTCTCCGGGCAAGAGTTAGCGCACGCGGAGACTCATTACGTAACTTTTGCGATCGATCGTCCCGCCGCGCGCGCCCCCGGAGAACTCGCACGCTCTTCCGGTATTCATGCATGCATGCACGTGTACGTGCACGCGCGCGCACTACGTACCCTCACGCAATACTCACTCACACACACACACGGGCGCGCGCGCATATACATATACGTGCCGTGACGACGAATTGGATCGTGTATCGTGCCGCTCGCTACCGGCGGTGTTGTAGAAACGATAAAAGCGTGCGTGCCCGGAGTGAAAACATGCAAAGACGCGCTTTATAAAGTTCCGGCCCGACGCCGACGTTCTGCCGCCCTCCCGCGCATCCCCGGTCCCCTCGAAATGAGACATTCAAGTACCCGCGAACATCGTTCCCAACCGCCACCCTGTACACACGCTTCTCCACCCCGCCATTCCGCGCGTCGACGGTTTTAGCCGTGGCAACCTTCCCCGAGCGTTTTGCCCAGAATCTGGGTAAACCCCGTATTCCTCCTACACGCGCAGCGCGTTCTCTCTTCCTCTCTTTCTCTCTCTCTCTCTCTTTCCCTTTCTCTCCTCTTGCTCCCCTAGCGAGCGCTCCCCTAGGCAGTAGACACGGCCGATTGACATCGAGGATTAGCCCGGGATTAAGCGGACGCCGTTTTGCCGCGGAAGATCTCCGTCTAAAGGCCGTCGTTCGTCGGGGATGTACGTACGCAAAGACACGTTAAAATGCGGGATTCTCTTTCCGCAGTGCCGCATATTAACGTCTCGCGTACAACGGCGTTCCGGCAGCATAAAGAATTATTAGGAACACGAGTGTATTGGATGACAGAAGACTCGACATTTCACCATTAGGTTTTGTGGATATATCGTACCAGCTGAGCGATCGATGCCAATTCATCGTCCACGCAATCGTTGCATCATCGCGCGGATTATCTGTTCGCGTTCGTTAAGCTTGCACGTCGCTTCGCCTAAATCGCAACAAACGACCGAGCTCGTCTATCTATCTGGCACATCTTTCGCGCTGTTCGCTGGTTGTGCACCGACGTCGGATCAGTACACGCCGTCGGGATTGTATGCATGTATGTATGTGTGTACGTGTACCTCTCCGCGTGCGGGGCCCTAATTGAAGGTTTGCATCCACGCGGATATCGCGGCCATTTACAATTTAAATGCCGTCTCCTTTATTCATCGACCGTCAGGCCTCGTGATTCCCGAGCGGTTATCCAGTTCCTCGAGGGAACGAGGCGGCCACGATCGACTGCGGGAAACGCGAGCGCGAAATAAAAACCGAGCGCATTTCGAGGCCGCGGGGGTAGATGCGAGCGCTGCAAACTCTCGAGTGCCCGGTTGTTCGATTTCGGTCCGAAATCCGGCTCGGCTCGGACTGAATCGAGTGTACACGCACGCCCCGCTTTGGATACTCGATAATCTCGATCAACTCTCGAGCACGAGCGACTGCGCCCGCTACGTTTTTAATCCCTTAACGCGCGTATTTTTTCCCCAGCCCGGGGCAACTAGTATTGCGAGAAAAATAAATTGTCTTCCGCTAATGAAAATGAATCACCGGCAAATGTCACCGTACGTGACGAAACACTGTGCTGAAAGCGTCATGAATACTGCATGCAGCTAATGACGCGATGCACTTTTACGCATTATGTATATTTAAAATAAGTTTAATAACTGAATAACTGTTCTTCATTTTTACTCCGGCGCAGAACTTGATTCTAGATTCTAGTTGATTCTAGTGTCAAGAGATCTCAATTCAATTGCAACTTTTTGTTTCTGTTTTGTAAAGTTAAAACTGAAACTGTTTGGAGGGAAAATGGCCGAGCACTTTGTGCACGAAGAGAACTATACGGTTACACATACTCGGTCGAGGATACTCAAATTCGACGCACCCTCGAAGGGAAAACGTGGATTCGACGTGACTCGTGCTTTGTCGGTTACACGCATCTCTAGGAATGCAAAATAACGATGACACGATGAGTGCAAAAATTCGGATGCAGAAACGATAGCAAGAATGAGAGGAGAGAACGTCAAGATGAGGACACGTGGAAGAGCTGAAGGATGGAGACAAAGAAGCGTAGAAGCGAAAGAGGCAGGGTGGTAGCAAGTACTCTTGGATGGGTTGGAAGGATGGATATTCTTTATGAAAGGATTTGAAGAACGAGCACGGAGGGCTCTTCGGCTTGTCCTTAAACCATGAAAAAGCTTCAAAAAGTCCGAAAGTTAAAGCCCAAGTTCGCGAAAATAAAGATCGACCAAGTGGCCTTGTCGCGAGAAATCTCTGCATTTTTGTCATCATATTTTCTGCTTCGGTGTCACGAGAAATTAACATTGCAAGCGATCGTGAATATTCACGCGTTTAACAAATAAATTAATATCTACATAAAACTTTGATATTTTTACAACTTTCTCGTTCTTACACATTTTTTATATGGCTTTAATTTATTCCAATTATTTTATTGAATTATTTTATTAAACACTAGTTGCTATTTGAATTGGATATCGCGTTTCTCGAGTGCAACTCTATGTAACTCTGAGTGCTAGTGGGAGATACGAAAATCATCGACGACGACTCGGAAATTACCCGTAAATTGACCTGATAAATTCAGGTTTGTAACGACAGGATGGACAGAAGTTAAGTTCTCAGCAACTTTTTGCCCTCTCCTTTCGAGATCTTTACGATGTCCCGTGGACGGAATCCGCCCCCTCACGGCTCCGAAAATTGGATTTACTCGAGGATCGATAAGCCGTCTCATAAATCTGTCCATTATCGTCCCGTAAAGTTCTCCATGCGAACCGCGGGATCCATCGTGCACGCAGACTGTGCACGTCTATCCACGAACGCTATACACAGTGTTCCAAAACCATTGCTCTCAATCTTGACCATAATGACAGGTTTATCGATCAATTTCACGGCGACTTGAAATTTCTTGGCAAATATCAAGCAATTAATTTTAAAGTGAATAGCAATTGTGAATAAAGAAAATGAAAAAATTTTGTTAATTAACTTTATATAAATAATAAAATTATACTTTACAAACCCTAAACTTGACATCTGTATTGCATAATGCGTATATAAAATGCATACATATGTAAGCGTGTGTTATTAAGAGATTTGTCAAAGATAATATTGTAAGTATGAAAGAATTGAAAAATTAATGATGACAAAATTGACCTCAAAAAAGCTTTTATCATAAAGTAAAGAACGACAATTTCAGAACACCCTATATACGACTTTTTCCGTTGTCAGGGAGAAGGCATCGTGCACCAAGGAATTGCTCGAGAAAAGGCTGGAAGGATCGAGAACTCGAGACGGAATTAGCGTGGCGTCTCAAGATGCTAGGAAGATTGTCGACACCGTCTATGTGCTTCCTCGATGTCGACGGCATGAAAAGTCGTCTTCGGCTTAACCCCTTGGATACCTGCATTTGGTCTCCGTTAGCGCAATAGAACTTTATCGACATTTCACATAAAAGTGTTAAATTTGCCGATTCCCTTACTTCATGTGGAACATTATCAATCGTTCGCTGGAACTTTTTATCCTAAAATTTGTAACATAGTTTGCAAGATACATCTTTGTAAGGATCTAAATTCTGTTTTAAAGTTTTAATACTTGTTATTATAATTATTTTATATTTTCGGATCATCGTGATATAATTTTTATAATATTATTGATATAAGAAATATTAAGAAAGTTATATATAATGCTTATTCACAATAACGTTTAATTAGAGAATTTTTGTCGTAGCTTTTCTGTCGCCACATGTTGAATGAACACGTTGTAGGAAAGATATTCCAAAGTTGAAAGCATGAAAGTTCAGAAGTTACAGTCGGTGCGGGCAACATTCCGCCGCGACCCGAGTGTAAAATTAACCGAAGTTACAAATCGTAACTTAAAAAGTAATTAAATCGGAGCAGTACAAGCACAAGACATAAATATAATTGCAACGTAGTCTACATACGAGAAATATATTTTTAACTAATCGATACCATTTGCCCTGCTTTTTAATATGAACGGGTTGCCGTTGCTATATTTACAGAATGCCATTTTATTGACTACAAATGTTTCCATTAAAGCCGAATTGGCACCATTACCGTTTAATTTAAATTTGCCATCTTTCGGTCAACATTCACATTTTTTAAGTATTTAATACAAAACTTATTCAACCGTGATACAATATTATAAATTATACATTATTAAGTGCATTTGAAGTCTGATGAAATTTACGAAAATTCCGCCAAAGCATCGGAATATTAATAAGTACACTATATTTTGGATCAGCTGTGCTCGCAAAAAAGGTCAAGTTTTCTTTTTATCATTGCAGGTTTGCTTGAAGAAAGGCAAACATTTGCTGTTAAACGATGATACGAGGAATAGATTTCTCTGTCAGCGCAGCATTGAGATTCGGTAAAAAAAAAGATCTCACCAGGAAGTCGTTGAAGTGACGACGCGCGAACGTCTTCATAACGGAAGCGGGGGGACTGAAGGAACGCGAGGTGGCGTGGTGGCTGACGGGGGGATGTACTGGGAAAATCTCGGCGGAAATCCTTCTCGTCTGAGCCGAGACCGGCTCCAGAATCCAGAATTCTCAATTCCGCCACGGAGTGTGTTGAAAGAAGCATGAGTCGAACGTTAATTTGGCGTCTGCGCCCTCACTGGCGCATCAGTCCTTTTCCTCTCTTTTCCTCCCTCTCGTCCTCATCGCCCTTTCTTCCTCCTTCATCCACCAACTCCCTTTCGCTCTCGTTCTCCGTCTTTCTCCGTTACAGTCGCGCGACGTGGACCAAGTGCATTAAAATAAATTAATTTTCATGAGATTTTCCCATAGCGAATGGCCGTTACGGGGCTTAAAATAATAATTCAACGAGCCGCGTGGACGGAATTTGCATTTTGACGGCGCGGCACGCTTCTACGCGATGCCGGTAGAGCTAACTCGCTCGACGAAGGGATGGAATCAGTGGCGGATAACTCGACTATGGTCTAGGCCCTTACATACAAAGGAGCCTGACACGGTACATTATACATAAATTGCAAGCATGAATGAGATGTTACACAGGGATTATAATGAATTTTCCAGGTTTTAATTAAAACATTGTGGCATCATTTTCTTCGATTATGAATCGTTGGAAAGAAATTTTTCAGAGATAAAACCTCGTAAATACATAAGAAGCATAAAGAACATAAAGTTAATTTAAGATTTCATTATTGATGAATGTAACACAACAATGTTGCTTTCTTTTAAGGAGAAGAGACTGCAAGCTTATTTGAAACTTTCGTTCGTTCTTTCGTTCGATAAAAATTTTGTTTGCCTTCTTATAGTTTCTACAAAGTGATGCAAAATATATTAGGAACTCAGGAAGGCTTTCATCCGTCACAGAATACGTATATGTGAGAAAGAGAGAAGGCGGGAACAAGGCGAGAATATCGTGGTTCGAGAAATTGGGAAGGAAAGAAGAAACCAGGGAAAAGATGCAACGAGATTCTGGCAAACGCATTTGTTTTCGCTACGTGGTTACATCGTGACATGAGGATGAAAGTGATAGGCATTCCGAGGATGTCACGGTGTAACAATAGTATACGTGAATGTGCCTGCATCCGTGTATAGCAGTGGAATACCTAGTGCGATGTTATGTCGGATTCTTTTTGCTGCAACTGTGTAAAGATACGTGGCGAAAATATATTTGACGCACACATATAGTTGGAAAAATACAGTTTCTTTTTGATGTATCGAAACTATTATCAACACTGTTGTCGAAACGATTGTAAAGTGAGAATAGAACCAACCGATAATCCCTTTTATTATGTTTTATTTCTACGCGTTATTTAAATGTTTATTTATTAAATGTTTGACTGCAGGCTTATTTGAAGCAAGCAAGCTAATTAGAAGCTCTATAAAAGAACATAATTATTAAAATGAAAATCGCTACAGCGAAATAGCATGGCATTATGCAATAAAACGTAATTGACGTAATAATATGATTTTAATGAACAAAAGATTTAATGTTATTGTCAAAATCAATTACCTGATTATATTTCTCTTTCGAGTCTTTTCTTCGTCGTTTTTCCCGCTCTTTCACCATTCATTGCGAGAAATTCTTACAAGTGCTTTACGTGGTTATTTCCAATCTATTGTAACGTAAAGCTACTTTTACAATAGAAAATAAACTCTCTGCGAACTTTCAAAAGATATCCAGCATTCTTTAGGAACACTGGAATCGCTTCATGGCATGACCGGAGAATATCAGTCAAACATATCTCCATCCTCAGAGACGACAGTTATCAGACAGGAAACAAAGGAAGCGTAACAACGAATAAAAAGAAGCTTTTATCCGTCTGACGTCTCCAATCCCCCGATACTCGGCAGAAGCAATTATACGCAGCTGGCACGACTGTGAAACGTTGCATCGAACTCGATCTTGAATGCCGAACTAAATCGATATAAATGTCAAGCAAAATTGACCGGAAAATAACGATGGTTGCCAACGTCTCGACATCAGATAGCGCTCATACTTTTCTACGCGTTTTTATTTCAACATTAATATTTATCGCTCAATAAACAAGATGTTTTTTAAAATCGCATGTCGATATTTCTGCGCGACTAAATCCCCGATTTACCTTTCGGATTACGGTAAAGGAACGCTCGAGATTTTTGTCTTGACGCAGAGGCGCACTCCTGAAATCTCGTATGGCCATTTAGATGCATTAAACCCCCTTCATCGCCCGCTTCCCTCCCCTGATTAAATTCCAAGTCAAGCGCTTCGATTAACAAAAGCAACGATACTTTCGTTGAAGTGGCCTGTTTTTCCAGGGATCATAGAGCAGAGGAAATCGTTGCCTGCAATACAGAAACGTTCTCGACAACAGGACAACAACACGAGGGAAATCTGCGTCGCGCTCGACATCGTTCGGGGAGACCCGCGTTCCCCCGATTCGACACGCTCGTTTTCCTCCACGGGCTCAAGCCAGTTTCATGCAGATCTCGGAAGGAGTCAACGGAAGGCTTGCTGTCGTCTTGCATTGTCTGCGTATTAGCCGAGCTACCTATGAAAGTCCTCCGTTGTCGACATTATCGCGAAGAAACGGTATGCGCGTTTCGCGATGCATCGTGTGTAACGCTAGTCTACAGGGGGTTGAAAGAAGCGAGAGGAGCACCGCACTCGAAAGCACCCCCGGAGAGTCGGCGCGGCGGCATTAGAGGATAGAAGTTTCGCAATTTGTCGTCGGCGCGGCGCGGTCTCAAAATGCCGTGCGGAGCAATCAGCCCCGCTATCCTGGGAGTAAGACGTTCATTTTTTTAACCCGGGAACCCGCGACGGACGCGGCAGAGAAACGACTGAATTTATCCCACCGACGCGCCGCTGGCTGGCCGTCGCCCGTAACTGAACTCCGCGCTAGCTGCCCGGTAATTTGTACTGCTCGATACTTTCGTATGCAAATCGAGGGACAGTAAGGTAGCGTTTCTGCTCGCTGCACTCACGGCGAAGTTTGAGAGCGAGTTGCAGTATGTTCCTCGTTTGCTATTCTGTTTCTTCTTAATTGCGTTACGCAGTATTGCAAATGCCATTAATGAAAAAAATAAAAAAGAAAAGGGAATATCAAGTAAGGAAAGAGAAGAGGTAGCACTGATAACAAAATTAATTTATAAAGTCGTGTAAATTATTGTATCTTAAATATTTACTGTTTTGATATGATATGTATAATATTATGTCGTGATATTATGATTTTCGGTCTTTTGTTGCATGGAATTATCTTGATCGAAAAGCGTGTGCATTGTTCCACTAGTTGCTTATTATCAGATCATCAAAGTTGCCGGAACACTTGAAGACTTTCAAAATGCACCAATTGTTGGGAACGGAAGCCTTTAGGATCTATAACAACTGCCAAGTTTTTAAATCCACCGAGATCTTCGAAAGTTTCAACACTTTCAAGATCTTCACAACTTTTCAGATATTCAAGACCGCAAGGTTGCGAGATATTTCAACAATGCTGTAGTAACTTGCAATTTTTTATATCATAAGTTAAAGTTGTTGTGACATCATCGTAAATTCCGACACGACGATTCATACTCGACCGAAAAGTAATCGTTCTTTCAATTAAGCGGTTTAATTGGAGCAAAAATCGAAAAGCATGATCGAGGTGCATGCGTGTGTATTTTAGTGATAGAGGTGAAATATTACAATACGCCTCGGTCATGCCTCGGCATTGTAAAATCGATCGGGCAGCCAAGTTTCCGAGTACGCCGCACGCCTGGTCCAAATATTTGCGGGAACCATTCGTGCGGTAGAAACTCATTGCACTTCCGGCGGAGCGTGTAAAGCGAGACGTAGTTGCGAAGAGAAGCCAAGCGGGCCGTAACCAGCCAAGATTTTCGGAGCTATGGAAAAGGTTACGTCGGATGGCACGGCCGACGCTGTATGCCATATGGATTAATCGGGGGGGGGGGGGGGGTCGTCTCGTTTGACTTTTGGCAATATTTAGACACCGTGGCAGTTTAATGGATCCGCGAGAAATGTGTTTATCCGCGTGCAGAAGAACCTGATCGATCCGTTCTGCCGTTGCCTCCAGAAACTGACGAGCGTCAGTTCCCCTAAATTTGGCTTAAAATGCCGCTTAATCCTTCGTACGAGGAAGATATTCATTTAATTTTCCAAACAGGAGCAACGTAAATAAGCAAATTACTTGATTTAAAATGCAAGTAAATCACCCGTCTGGAGGAAATTTTCTAAGGATGTTTTCCGTCTATTCACGTCTCATCTGGACTCTTCACGTTACATCCGTCGTAAAAGCACAAATTTCGAGATACATGTTCCAAAAATATGAAAGTATCATGATAAGTATGAAGACGTGAAACGCTATGCAGTTATATTCGCGAATTTCCACTGAGCGTTTTTCGTATAAGAAGCTAGGTGTATGCAGCAGATTTCTTTGACGTAAAAATTGTATTAATATAATATTTCATGTGCCATATTTCAATGTTTCAACGTCCTGTTGCTCAAATTACTGCGTACAGGTTTAAACGGGAAACTAATTAGTTTTACAAAATTTGTTCGTTTTTCTGCGGTCAAAATATGTTGAAATATTATTGCAATGTTGAACAGTATGAAATATTAATTCAATATTATGTTTGTGAAATAAAAAGGAAAAGATACTCGAGATTTCTTTTCTAAACTTTTACGTAACCTATTTTCTCCATTAAAAGATAAAAACTTTCGTTCGGATTTCGACAAACCCGACGAATGATTGATTATTTTTCGATATTTCTGTTAGCGAGGTACAAAACTTGATATTGATCATGCTGATCATGCAACTTGGTCACAGTGAATCTTATGTAGGTCTTGTATATAACTGATAATATAAATTTAACTTTATTTATAAATACCAAACGCGTTCTAAATTATATTTTCAGGAGGAATAGGTTTATTTAAAAAATATTGTATACACATGTTTATAATATATGTTATTGTTACAAACAGTTGTAATGAACAAAAAGAAATTAATTTTCCGATTTATAAGAAAAGAACTCTGTTTTAGAAAATATTTGAAAAATTTTTGAAAGGATAAATTTGTCTTCCAAAGCAATAAAAAACTATCGAAACATTTGTGAGATTTTAAAACATGCACCCGATCCTTGTGTGTGTTATTTAAAAAATTCAAAAGAATTTAAATTAAAATTTATTTAAATGAATTTTCTCTGTATCGTTTCCTCTTTCTCCATGAAAGTGAACGACGGAGTGCTCCGAAATGTTTATCGGAGTTATTCCGAGGACGGAACAAACGGCTCAACATAAGCAAACTTTGCAGCGGAACGGCAGCTGATGCTGACTTTGGTTGCTGCCGTTAACCTCTCGCGGATTAATCCGGCGATACCGGCTGCACGACTGAGACATTACGGGAAGAAATCTTTCTCGACGTGTGTCAGCTCTGAAACAAGATGATTTATTTTTATAAAAGTCGAGGCAAACAACAAAGCACGCCTGTGATCCTTGTGAGTTTTGTGCTGCTAAATTTTACAAGACTCATCTTGAAATTTACGAACATCGTAAAATAAAAATCGATATTCTACTGCTTTGCGATTGTTGACTGAAATTCCGCGCACAGTTGGCAAAATTAGATAAATTTTGCTGAAAAAGATTGTGAAAAAATAATTATCTCAGAGGAAGAAGAGAAGGAGGAAGTTATCATACGTCATAAATATCCGCCCGACACCGAAATCATAGGTTTTATTGTATTTTCATGTCGCACGAGCATTTTTATGTTCGATAGCCATCGTTACGCGATGCGAAAATTTACGGTGTCCCATAATTTTGCCGCGACTACAAATATAGCGGCACGAAATGGAAAGCGGATTTTTTTAACGACTCTGTATGTTCCCCCTGTGGACAATCTATTCTGATTATATATCCCCTCCTCTCAACTGGATCCCACTATACAATTTTTTATTTAAACGCTTCTATGCTCAGTCTCTCTTTCTCTTCCCGTACGTTATTTACTGGTTATTTACTGGTAATTTCTATCGGGGGAGTAATGTATCGTTATTATAAACATTCAATTTGTAACAATACAATATCCATCATAATAATTAATTCAAGCGTTAATCGCTATCAATTATTAATCGCATTAATTCCGCGGGATTGTCACATCGTTGCTGGAATATTTTTAATAAACTATCAATTTCATCACCGAACGATCATTCTCCATTTTCCCACATTTTATTCAGGAATCTCGATCACGCCTGCAGCAACACAATCGTATAAAATTGTCTTATGAATTTCGTTCCACATTGTTTGGAATGTTATATTGATTTCAATTTACGCTCGAAAAATGGGAATAGTTATTATATATGAAGAATAGATGAGACATGCAGAACTGGCCGGATGTTTTCGGTCGGGACGGCATCTACTACATTCTTATGCGGCTCACGAGCAGGGATTTGTATACACTCGACTCCAAGTACCGAACATATGGCCCTTTATCTGGGAACTATACACCGTCCTTTGGGGTATGCGGTATGCACAGCTTAAAGAGAATACTTCGAAATAGTTTCACATAGAACGACGTTTTCCAACGTTTACCGGCGTTTACGTTGTTCGCGCTACCGATTGCGCTATTCCGCACGTTCATAAAACACCGCGCAATCATTTCTTTTGTCGCTATTGTTATCTTCCTTTGAAAATGCCGGCAAAACCGGTTTTCGCTGAAAAACATAACTATCTGCGATATAAAAGCTCTTTCAGAGAGAAAAAAGAAAGCCGTTTTTCGCGATTTGACATGTCGCTTTTCTTTTGCAAATTTCATTCAGTTTTTTCCAAGAACGTTATTAATATGCCACGCCGCGGCGTTGCACAGCGCACACTTTGCCTTTTAACACACGTGTTACTTCGCAACTGCATCGTCAAATGTAATGGAACTCGGAAAACTGAGATAACACTGTCACTAACATAACATCACCTATCACCTATTTGTTGCATTAAACATGATGCATCTTGCAGATAAGAACCGTATTTAAATGGTAAGCATCTAAATAACGCTTCCAATCTCAAAGTAAACGATATTCAGACGTCAACGTCAACGTGGCAGGAACATGTCTTATCCATTAACTCGTTGCGAATGCTGAAAGCAGCGCAGTTTCCGGCGTTTACGATGCTCATATCTTAACGGCGAATTAAGTCAACGTACGCGTCATGAACGACGCGCGTTCTAATGTCCGCGCGATACACATAATCCGTAGACGTTAGCTGAGCGTTTGCTGAACGTACGCGAATAATACACCTGCGAAACGCGCGCGTGGCTTGCGTTTCATCCGTACGCGTGAGCCTTATGTTTGCATCTAAATGTAAACTTAATTTGCATACTCTTATCCAGCGCGATACACGTATTCGCACTTTTAATTTCGCAAGTACCGTTCGGCTTACGCGTCTCCCGACGCAGTATAACTCGGCCGACGCGTAATAAACGCTCTTTCCTCTCCTGCTCCTCTCTTCTCTGGCCCGCATGCGGTATTCCAGCACTCGTGCGTGTAAATATTTCAATTGGATTTCGTTTTAATTAAGTCTAAAATTGCGCGGGACGAAAAAACCCCGCATACGTGACGAGAAATTTATCTCCGTGTGTAAACGACTAGCCCGCGCTAGGAGATAGTCCGTCACTCTGGACAGACTAGACGGCAGACGAAGTCGCCGCAAATTCGTCCCTCTGCGAGCTGCGCCCGCAATCGCCCGTCGCGAAGGTATCTCGCGAAATGTATTGTACGTTTAATAATTTGCGTTTCTTGCAGCCTCCAAGAGTGATCTTTGGGGAAACCGCTTCAAGCTTCGCGCACGGGTTGATGCGATACTGATTACATCGTGGAGCGCAACAAATCGCTCCAAGTTATCAAAAAATATAGGAAAAATGCTGCCGCAGCAGAGAAATCAGAGAACGGAAAGGATGCTCTTTGTAAACGCTAACGTATACACGGAAACGCGCGTAATGGATGTGCGATCGCGGTTATATCCTATGGTCATCGTTTGCCGTTTCCTAGGCAAATCCTCTCTGAACATTCTCTCCAAGATAGAGGAGATCGGGAGCTCGAGCTTCTTATTCGGCCTCCTTTTCTCGCTGTTAGCATGAAACTTTGCGTTCGGGTATCGGCATCCGGGCACGGCGGTGGTATTCTAGTATTGAAACCACCAGTGTATCCATAAGTCTGTAGCTAGTTGGCAAGCTTCGCCGCAATTCTGTTCGTCATAATTTCCCCACCATTATTTGCTCCTCTATTCTTTTGTTTTTCGTCTCTTTTATCATGGAAACAATCGTGCTGAAATTGCGCTACGTAGAACCACTAATGCCACGTTGAAATTGATTTCGGCAATGTGAAGATATTTTATTTCATTTATTTCATTTATTTCGGTCCACACATCTAGATTATTAAGGATGTTATTTCGTAGAGAATCTGTCGACCGTTAAATTAGCCTTTTTCTTCTTAGTTCGAGTAGCTTGGAAAATTCCATTAATTTCCTGTTTTATTCTTTTATGTACGATTATTGCCATTTTATTTTCTAACTATAGTGTTTCGAACCATAAAACTTTTAATCGTATCAGCCGTATTTTAAGTGACATTCCACATTAATCATTTTAATTCAAGCGAGAATAAAATCCGCTATTCACTAGTCGATAATGTTACATGCGATATTAAATCCGCATCATTAACACTCAAGCGCGCTTCAATTAACCCGTCATAAATTACCGCTGACGGAATAAAGGATGGGAACATTAACAACGTTTTTCGGCGGATGCGGATGCCGTATTTCTTTCGGCTAGCGCCCGTAGTCGTATAAGACTACCAAAACTCCTCTAACGTTCTATATAGACAAGGCTGTAACCCAAAGTAAGATATCGAAACTTTAGAGGCAATATATTTCGAATACACAAATATATGTCTAAAAATGTACTAGAGATCTCGATATTCTTAGGCAGATCTTTTGATGAACACAGAAATGTTCTTTAACATTTCTGTCTTCTTATATTATTATTTTTAATTCCATCATACATTATTCTGTAATTTTTCTAAAAATATCAAGTTAATAATCAGCTGCAAGTGATTAAACTCAGGATCTTAGGATCTTTTAAATAAAAAATGTATCTGGATTTTTCTTTAATACCTGAATGTACTTTTAACAGGACTTTTAACGTGAATAAGATACGGAAAGGCTGAAAAAAATAGTACCGTTTGGTCTCAAGCGACAGAATGCCTGATCACAGCGCTATCACAGACGTATACATCTCCCTCGCCTTCCGAGCTTCACCATCTATCTTTACCAGGAATAATACTCTCTCCAAAGAGACAGAGAGAGAAAGAAAAAGAGTGGTCGATACGAGAACCAGGTGTTCGGCTTTGGAAAATCGATCACGGCGCGGCGTGCTGCGTCTCGCGGAACTCAGAAGCCGGCCGGTAAAACTTGGCTGTGCGTCAATCGGCTCCAAATTTAGGCTTGGCTTATGGAACGCCGGGGATATCCGCCGGCTAAATCCATCTCGGAATCGAAATGTTTTGATGGCGGACTGGTTGCGCATAATGTTTTGCTTCTGATAAATCCGTCTGGCCGTGACGGCTACTGCGTTTTGCGAGCACGGAACCAAAAATCATTAGCCGAACGCTACTTTCATCGGGCTCTATTTCGCGCTTAACAGCCGGCACATCAGTATGACGTGATTTATCATTGAACATCACTCTTGGAGAACTGTCGTCCCGTAATGTTACTCACTTTAGCGGTTTTTCGCTAGCGGTTTCAGCAAGAATTCAATTTAGCGATTTTCCACGGTTTCAACAAAACTACATACAGCATTATTTGTTAATTATCAGATTTCCATTGAATCTTTATACGATGAGTCCCAAGTGCATTTTACGTAATCATGGTGTAAAGAATATTTTTCCCCGTTACATTAAAAAGGATTAACATCGCCGTTGAAGTAATGTGCGACAGTCGATACAAAACTCAGTTAAAAGGACGTAAATATTCCATCACATAAAGGCAACGTAAAAGTTCTCTCTCTACACTATATCAATAATAAAGTGTCTCCTTGTTTCTTACGGCGCGACACTTAATTCAGTTTTCATCCGCTTGATTGTCCTCCATTCACGATAAAACGACGACAGCGAAGTACGATAATTTAGATCTTGTTTGCCAAACGAGATTCCCGCGCAGCAGTGTAATGTCCGTCCCGATCGTTCGCGAAAGTCGTCGGATTAACCGGAAATTTCGAATGACGGCGGTGTATAACTATGCGGAGACGCGGCGCGAAGACAGTTACTAGTAATTGCAGTTCGGAGTCGTTGAATGTGCGTATCGAGTCTGCGGCTAACCACGTTGCATGGGATCGCTTTCCTCGGATCGCAACCGGGAACTTGCATTCGCATAGCGACGGTCCCATAAGCTACGGCGATTTGCCGACACACCGGGCCATTTCGCTTCGGCGAACGAGAGTAACTTCGCAATACGATAAAAAAAAAACCTTTACGGCCAATTGATGTCCCAAGGGTAGTAATTGGGAAACTTTAATTTCACGAGGGAGAAACTTGGTATCTGTTAAGGAAAAAAGTGTAATGAGTTTATAATTATTATTAGCATTACGCGGTAAAATTATGAATATAAGTATATGTTGTGATCAGAGCTTTAAGACATAGATATGTGAAAATGAAGGTATAACTGCGTGTGTAAAATTATTTTAAATTGTGAGCTTAGGTCGACTGTTGTTTCGGAAATTTATTATTTCGTTGAATGTTAATCGGTTCTAAACCCATTCTCTCCCCTGCACGCGAGAGTTATTCCGGTATGACGGTATAGCAATGTCTCTATATCATTCTCGGCGTTTCAATTACACACGGTCGCGCGTGTACGCGCACGCGGACGCATTCGCAGTTGCACGTGCGCAAGCTGTCACATCCAGAGAGACTGTTTATTCGAATCGCGTTCGAATCGTCACTTGCACGGATTTTCATATCTTGTTTACTAAATAGACCGCGCGCGTCTCTTTCCACGATGCCATTTTACGTGCGTTCGCGTCCGATTCGCGAAACTGACGTAACCGGCTGAAACTGACATAACGACAGAAAGGAACTTCATTTTCAGTTAAAAGTAAAAGCCGCGGGACGATAATATTGTACGGGTCAGCAGCCAAGCTGTTCGACATCGAGTGACTTTTTCATAAATTCTTCATTTTTCAGAAAAAAAAATACGCAGGCTGACAATATGCTGTCTCGTCTTCCAAGAAATCAGATCGATATGAGGCACGTGAAATCGTTAAAAAAAAACGATGAAAAGAGCAAACGTGATTTCCAAGCAAGAGTCTGTTTAAAAGCAAGTGTAGGCGCGCTTAAGGAGCGCGTGCGGGCTGCTCCAATTGCGGACAAATATAGCTTTCCAGCTGCAATAGGTTCACCAGATTGCGTACACGTGAGAATCAGAAAGCTATTCCCGTACGGCAATGTATATACATAAATAGAAAAGGGTGCTGCAGCGCAAATGCACGAGCGATATTCAACGCACGCCAATAATGTCGACGAGTGCGGATGGTAATTTTGAAAATGTCGTATTAGTGAAATTTCGAGGAAGTTATGCATTCGCGTATACATTAACACCGATTGCACCTTTGATATTGCGTCTGACGGAACGACACACACGTTTTATGCGTTATTCTGCCGCGTAATCTATTTTTGTGCAACTCTGATGCATTACGCGACAGCGCACGCAACCTGACGTTTTACCGCAAAGAATTTTTAATTATGATGTTTAAATTAATTCGGAATTACTGCGGGAAGCACTCTTATCTAAATCGAGATCATTTATTATGCTAGATTAGAAATGACGTGCTATTATTCTCTCATGAAATTCTGGCTAGATTGATGCTTGATCTATTTCAGCGGCGTAACCGGCGCGGCGGTTCACCGAGGAAAATAGCGAAACGATCGAAAATCGTGATTTAACGATACAATATATTCCCGCTGGCCGACTGTCAGAAATGTTGTTCGATGAAAAGATAAACTGCCGTTTCATGCCGTGCAAATAAGCGACCGGCGTTGGCGACGAAACGACAGCGCTCGTTCTGTCCAGCCGGGACAAACGAACAAATACATATCCAATTAGCGGCGGAGAGCTGCGGCCAGGGAATAACGAGCTACCAAAGGAAACCGAAAGTTTTCGGGGTCGCACGGCGACGAGAGGACAGGAGGAAAGTGGCGGATGGAGGCACAATGTGCCGTGTCGAAACGTTATTGCCGCGAGAGTCCCCCTGGGGGCTCGCAGACGATAAGGGCACATCGGGATAGTGGATGGTTACGTGACATTTGAGGATTGACATTAAACCAGAAGGTGGTGCGGCCGTCATCCGCCGACCGCTGCTCTTACCGACATTTCACTAATGCCACCGGGACCTACCTTTAAGGGCGGTTTTTATGAGAAAATCCGGCGGTTTTAGAGTGGTCGTATTCTCTCTCTCTCTCTCTCTCTCTCTCTCTCTCTCTCTCTCTCTCTCGGGAATACATCCGTGTGCGGTATAGCCACGCTCGTCGAGAACACACCGGAACGACCGGACCTGGTAAGGAGATATTGCTCCGAGTCGCGAGCCGCGATCTGTGCTCGCGGAGAACGCAATTTGTCGGCTGAAGCAACGTGACTCGAGTCGCGTCGCAAATAAGAACCGCTGACCTTAGACCTCTCCCGGTGATCCTGAATCTCACCGGCGACTAACGCCCCTCGGATTCTCTTGAAACATCTTTTTGCAGCCTTATGAAGGATACCCTCCGCCTTTTCATCTCACTCGCGAGGAAAGAAAATTACGCGGAGATGGGAACTCTTTCGCGTGTACTTTCAAGAATCCCGAACAACGCAGTGCCGTATCTTTGGGAAGCGTATGTCGCATCTCCGAGGGATGCGCGCGCTCATCCTTGATTAAAAACTGAGTCGAGCCGAGAGAGAACTCACGGATAGAGATTTGATAATTAATTTTTGCTTTTATAGTGTTTCTTACCCTGCGTGATTTGCGGATCCCTTTATTATTCGAATCCTCCCAGTCCTCCGTCTATCTGTAATTCAATGCAAAAGTGATATTTAAAATAAAACGTTTGTAAATAAACCATCTGAATATTTGTCGATAACTATTATTAATCAATTATTATTTCTGTTGTTGCTCCATTATTTTTAATAGTCTGAAATCTTTATGTATGTTTAATGTTACCGCATATTAAATATCGCTGACAGTAACAAATGCAGTAATAAAAGACAAATACAATATCATATTTAATTTACGATAAACGAAGATAATATCGAATACCTCTTTGACATCATCTTCACTGCAATCGAGTTTATAGAATCGTTTATTACAACAAGAGGAAACAAGATTATTTAGTTGTAAAGTATTTCCAGATCCATCGCCATGCCTGGCTCGTTTCTTTCTCAGCTCCAGCAGTTTATGAAGTTAATTTGTTTCTGTTATCTATCTACTATTTCCGCATACCTGGAGTGCTACCACCTCTCTCGAAATACTAATCACAGCGCGATGAGACGCCCTGCAACGGAATTGCGAGGAACTTGGCAGTTCATAATAGTTGCTGCGAAGATTTGTTACAAAGCGAAATGGTATTAAGTTTAATTAAACTTGAACATAGCAATTACAGTTCTTAAACGTCTTCAGTTCAGAGATTTGTCAGCTTTTCGGCTAGTGATCATTTTACGAATTTGCATCGTCACACATCGTGTCCCTGTTAAAAATTTTATACTGTACTACAATGTAACAAGGTGAATAATTGTACATAATTAATCTCATATAATTAATAGAATAATTAATAACTCGGTTTTTACAATATCATATTCGTTATTTCCGATCAGAAACTCCGTTTATTTAGTTTTAACGATATCGGCTTTGAATGCGGAGACGCAAAAGTGATCGCAAAATCTCGACAAATGTCCGATTAGCTCTCGACAGATATTTCCGTTACATCTAACGCTCTCTCGTTCACCATTCTTCGTCGAAGTTTATTTACAGCAAGATACTGATGGTACACGAAAAGCTCTTGAAGCCGTCACACGAAAAACGGTCTCGTCTTTGGCTTTACGCGCGTTACGAGCGTCTTAAGCGGCGCTGGCACGAAATTGTGTAAAAATAAGTTCACCGGGGTTAACAATCCGCAGGACTGTATGGCGCTCCGACAACGAGCACGGGCGCTATTACTCTTGTTACGAGCGCCAGTAAAACGACCAGCACGACCATGCTGAAAGGCAAGAAGAAAAAGAAGAAACGCTGGAACGTCGTCGTCGTCGCCATCGCCATCGCCATCGTCGTCGTCGTTGTCTTCGTTGTCGTCGGGGGGATAAAAAGCACGCGGAATGCTCGGTCGCGCCGACGTCGAAATTTGTCGAATCGACGGAGAAAGAACAAGGCAGCCGCGAAAACGCGCGGCTTCGAGCGGAACGCTAAACGGGGAAGAACGTCAACGCTATTTTAAGCTGTTTACAATGCCGGTCTGACACGCATAGCACGGCTCCTTGTGCGCGCGATCGGTGCATTAGACATATGCGGGCGGGCGGGCGGGCGTTCGCCGGAAGTGCGCACGTGCCTGTTTTGCATTTACGCTACGTTTCTCTGCGTTTCGGTAAGAGTTAAGGGACGGCATTACGTATTCCGATGACGTCGTCGCGCGTTGCTTAGCCCGTTTAAATAATTTATTAATGGGGCACGGTTTATCCGGACGCCAACGCTAAACAGCCGTCGAGAAATTGTTATGTCGAGCAGTTTATATCCGCGAGATCGTTGGCGTTTCTTTCTTTCAGGTCGCGTGCTTTTCTTCTAATTTCCCTGTGGCAATGTGACGGAAAACAATATACCTTTGTTCGAGATACCAGCTATTATGTTAAAATATTTTATTCCCGAGGGACGTCTGATATTTCCTTCGGCTTTTATGCATTTCTCAGAGAGTTTTCTCGTAATAATAACTCGAGAGCAGAAAAATATACGTTCCTTTAATAACTTACTAATATTAATCGATTTGCGACCTAATTTCGAACGAACGCGCGATTTCGTTTAAGGAACGAGCTCACCGGGTTGCTGAGAAATATTTTATAGTCTCACTGGCGGATGCGAAATCGATTTCTTTACTTAACGAGAATAATATTTAGCAGAATATCTTTTTTACGTCCAGGAAACTCGCGTAATGTCAGAGTACAGCCTCATCGGAAGTGCACGCTAAGACGCATGCTGAATTCGCGTTACACAGCGCAGATTCGCAGACAAAGAGCTTCGGCTTTGTGAAGCCGCACGCTTGTATCTTCGTGGCGACGCGCGCCGCAACGGGGGCAACTCATGAAATTCAGAATCGATCGTCTCTACTCTAGGTAATCGGGGAAACGTCGCAGTTCTTCAGATAATAAAATTGCGAGAGCGAAAGGTAGACGGGAGCCCGTCGTAAAAGCGACCGATAAAAGTATTATGTTCCGCGGAATTATAGGTGCAGCACGGCAGAGATTCATGCGTGCGCCCCAGCTTCGGAATTTTTAAACTCGCTCCACGTTTAAAGAGAGAATCGCGAGATCTCGTAACGTACTCTAGTTATGTGATTTTTAGAACGGGCACGGTGCACGTAACACGGTGGAAACAGGATACACGAATAGGATAATAAAAGTTATATCTCAGCGCGCGGGGGATAACGATAACGAGCATCTATCGAGCGCGGTACTCGAAAATCAAACTATCGCGCCATGAAATTCGATTAAACTGGAAATATTAGAAATCCCACGCGAGAGCACGGAACAGATTAAACAGAAATGACAAATTTTTATGCCTATCGAGAAGACTAGGATAAAGAGAAAATCTAAAGTTGAAAGAGGCTCTGAAGAGATACTTTGAAGCCCCCGATTTACGATTTCGAGGAACGGTCGTTCGACTTTGCGGACATTAAGTCCCCGTCATTTCGTTCCGATTCGCCTATTTTCTACGAGTCTTTTTAGTCCCGCTCACCGCCTTGCCCAATCCGCCCCGCACGTGGCGCGGCACATAATTGCAACGCGCTGCTCCCTTCGTAACTTGGCCCGGGGGCTGTTATCGCGGCGTAACACCATAATTTCAATCCCGGCGAATATATCATTTCGTTGTCCCCGGTTACACAGAGCGCGCGAGGGCGGCCGAGTAACGCACGCGTTTGCCAACGTGCGCGTGCATTCCGCCGTGCTACGACTATGTATAGACCGCGGGGCAGCGGAGCAGCTATAGCGTTCTGCTCGCTAGCGTCCTATGATACCCGTTTGGAATATTGAAAATCGATTAGGGTATCAGCCTCCATCAAATAAATATGTCGGCGCGCCGTATCTCTCGTCTGCTCGCAACCCTCGCCTCGCAACCTCGTCGCGCAACCTTCAACATCGCCTTCAGCACGTATTTGCGCTCGTACAAACTGCAGAAACGCCCGCCGCGTTTCGACTTTCCCGAAGCCCGGCAGTACATGCTCATTCTTATGCGTCATCTTACTCGAGGATTGAAACTCAGGATAAGCGAGTTCACTCCAACCGATTTAAATCGTTTGGAGCACCATTCGACGCATAGTCGAAATCATCTTTTCGATTATGGGGCTGCTTGACATGTCGTTTGTAGAAAATAATTTTGTAACGAGAGTATATCTCTTTATATACTTATATCTGCACAGTAAACATATCTTTTGTAAAATCTTATGTCCAGTTATCGCAGATATTGTCTTTGTATGAATGAATGGAGCTATTGTATTTTTGATGTTCAAACGTCAATTGGAAAATCGGTCATGGTGGAATGAATGCACGAGAATTGCATCGTGCGCAACATCGAAATTTTCAAGAGAAAAAAAATGGACTCACTCGTGTGGGTAACTATATCAATTTTGCTCTTTTATAACCGACATACGTGAACGCTAAATTCCGCACCGTTTACGGCATGTGATTTACCGGAAGCGGGAGAAAGAGAGGGAGGGAGAGAGTCAATAGGATTCTTCACAGCCTCCTGTAAATCTCCCTAATGAAAGTCTCCGGAGGGAGGTTCTTGCAGGATCGTATTAAACCTCGAAAGCTCTGCTAAAGGACCTATCCAGCAACTCTTGTGAGACATCGCGTGCGAGAACATCTCCGAGTCGGTGCTTCCTCTCTCTTCCTGTCTCGGTTGTGTGTGTATAGCTCTTATTAAACATTCTTGAAAGAAAAAGTAAAGCTTCTCCTATTTTTGGAAGGACCGCTGGTGTCGTTCGCAAAATTTGACGGATGAATTATATATCCCGCAATTTTGCCGCGTGAAGTTTAGCGCGAGTAAAAAGATCATCACACAGTTTCCGCGAATAGTATGTATTCTAAAAGTCTCGACGCTTTACAGGCTTTACATGAATAATGGAAATCGAAAATATACATAGACAATTCGAGCGAAAAAGAAACATGTCATATTTGCTCGTATAAATTTTCTTGAAGCAAAGCGAGCATGTAAATGTAACGCAACGAAGGAGGGATTAGATAGACACATGTCGCCCGCGGTCTCATGAAACTTTAACTTTTTTTCGTAATTTAACAATTAAGTTACAAAGTCGCAATTATTACGACGACAGAAGACATCAGGTAATGTAGGACAAAGACTGGCAATAAAGACCGTGCGCGACCGGATGCGAGCTAATCGATACGAGCTGCTGCTCGCGCGGATAGATATAGGCCAGAGTAAACGAACTTACTCGAGCCAACGAAACATTATTACGCGCCCCAATGAATTCGATCAGTTTCCGACATTGCATAAGCCGTCACCGGCAGAAGAACGCCGCGGACAGAAGCTGCCGGCGAGCTGAGAGAAACGCGATCTCGCCCCGAAGAGAGACGCGAGTTATCGATGATTCGGAGCGCCGCGCCGGTCAGTCGCTGTTTTCAACGAACAAATGCAGATACATCGCTTGATGAGAACAGATGGGCTCCATATGGAGTTACATACGCAGTTGTGATTTAGCTCACGCGTGAAGCTGTCAGGAGTATCTGAGTCCTTTGTACCTTTATGACGCGATAATCGTACCGTTACGAGCAATAAATTTAGTTGTCACGATCATAACCGCGCGCGCGCTCTCTCTTTCTCATAAAAGATACACGTAAATCTGCATTATTACTTATCAACCCTGTCCGGATTTCATTACCTAGATTAATTCCTTTTACGGCAAAGTCACTCAAAGTTTGCTTTGCTCTTTTTACTGGCAATTTAATCGTTTCGCGATATCAGTCTCCTGAAACAGTTTTTTAAATTTTCTCAGATTATTACGTTTATTGTGCTTTGAGGATTTCAAAAATTACGTATTCAACGTATTCTGTTGAGAATTTCTTGCGGTCCTGCAGGTTTATCCTTTAAAGAACTACAATGCTATGACTTCCAATTACGTAAATTGTCCTTAAAATTGCATGCGCAGAGGCAAACAAAATTGAATTAAGTTGGGACGTCAGTTTATAAAATAATGCCATGTAATGCTATGTAAAATCCACATTCGCGCGTCGCTTGACAAGAAATTAATCTTTCTTGCGCGAACAAAGATTAAATCGTTTTATCGTCTTCTCTGTTCCTGGGAAATGTAAGATCTCCCGGGTCTTCCTTGCTTTTGTGCCACGTACCTCGGTCGCTGCGGTTTCACAGCCGGCTTACGCGCCATTCTCATATTCCCAAATCCGTGCATGCGATGTGGTTGAATTTCAAACTGACCGCTGACAAGCCACCCTTTGTTTCGCGCCTCGCACGTACTACACCATTACACAACGCGCATTAGCCAGCTCATTGTTTTTATCGGGCTCGCACACCAGCAAACCCCGACTTGAACACCAGCTCTCCGCCTTCCATCTATTTATGCCTCGGTTGATACAAGATTTATACGCTGACAAGTCTGCTGACATACAGGGTGGTCCACTCAACTCCCGTTATCTTACGCAACTGATTTATTTTTAGCCTCGGTAAAAGGATGTTCCACATAAGACTTAATAAAAACGTCGAGACGCCTGCGCGTGCACTAAGCAAGGCGTGTTTTCTTAGATGATGTTTTTTCAAAGCGGAATTCCTAGTGTAAAAGAATTTATGTTACATAAATTCTGTTACGTTCAGAATTAATCAGTACAACTTTAATTTAATAGAAAGGCCATGTAAGAAATTGCATCTTTTAAATGAAATTTTTCAAAAAAATAGAAAAGTTAATAGAAAAATAACAAATTCTTAAGAAAAGGAAGATAAAACACAGAATTATCTTTTTTTCTGAAAGTTTTACTTGACGCAGAAATTTTCACCTAAATAAAGATCATCTCCGCAATTTTTTTAAGTCGAGTCGCTGATAAATACTTGATCGGATGAGCTATGGGAGCGACCAGTTAAAGCGCGCGTCGTAAATCGATTTATCCGCTGGTATCAATTAAAATAAAATATTTGATCGGCCGTCGGGACAATTAACGTAGCCATGGGACGATTAGGGGAACACGTACGGTGCTAGACCGGGAGGACTAATGGAGTTTCAAAGTCGTTAGCCCGATCGCGTTGTTCGTATCCTTGCGCGAATCGGCGAGGCGAGGTGAGACGAGCAACGTTGCTTGGTCCCTACTTTGAAAGGTGATAGGTGACAATTTGAAGGCGAAGCGAGGCTCGACCCCGCTGGCTCTTGGGAGACTCTTCAATTTCACGAAGAAGGCCGGAAGTATATCACTCAGCGGCCCGGACATATTGACACTCCGCCCAGAGCAGGCTTGAGCTACGGCATGCCTTATTAAACCACCCCGGCTAAATTATGGCAAGCACCATTCGCCGCCAGCGTGGCGTACCATCGCTACGCTGTTCTATAGTTCCCGCTATTCTAGAGCTTCTCTTCATCGAGGCTCGCCTGTGATCTGTGATACATCCTGTCTCGATCTTTGCGATCGCGCGTGCTCGCATGTGTTTGAATACTCGTTACACGTATATCAACAACAGATGGTTTCCTCGGATCTTTGTTGAGGGCGATATTGCATATTGATGACGAGGAAACACTTGTTATTTTTTGTGTTATTTTCTCTGATCGTAAAAAATAAATTCTGAACGGATAATGTGTTATAATGATAGAAATATAATAAACGCAATTTCTTCCATACGTTATTTAAATAAAGAATATTCGAGTATGTATAACGGACGATCAATAACGCATTAAGTCTTCCATATCCGGAATTATAATTACTTAGCGACGCCTTTATAAGGGCGGAGTACCGACGAGATTATAGCACGTGGTAAAAGCTCTTAACCAGCTACATTCGTGATATTACGAACAACAACCGCGTGTACACTGCGTGCATTGTATCGTTAAAGGGTTAAACCACAGCATTTATGCTGCTTGCGTTAACGCTCATTTACAGCTGCTAGTAGTAGCTGCGGTATTATGTCGTCTCCTATAACGAAAAATTTACGCAGCAGCAAAATTTTAAGACATGTATCACATATTAAGATGCACATGTAAATGTTCGTAACTCCAACTGACACCGACTTCCAATTAAGTTTTTTAATGGGAAACAAATTCTAAGTACCTGCAATACACCACCGTGTCCACGTTCGTTACCCTACATTTTAATTTTACACTCTGTAATATTAATATCATGCTCGGGGCCGGTTGCAGGGTGATAAAGATAGCCCACGCCTGCTCTATATTACGAAAGCCGGCGGGTAAGAGAAAAAAGACAATTTTTCTATTATACCTTAATAAACGGCAGATGTAAGTTAAGTGGCACTCTCGAAACGAAGCTCTCTATTAACCAATTAACCGGAGCAGAAGCACTATTAGTCCGAATTATCCGAATGTAATTGTCGACGAGAGAAAAAAAAGTTCGCTTCCCTTTGTTCTTCTCACGAGGGAGAAATTTAATAAGACAAATATTTTTTTTAGATCAAGCACAAATTATTCTCAGTAGACGCTCAAACATTCCTCGCATTATCTTGATTTTCTTCTTTCAGCTAGTGTTTCCTTTTTACGGTGGTCAATTCGATTAACGGCAAAGCATTTGAATACTAATAACTATCACGCAATCGCAATCGATGATTCATTGAATAATGTTAATTCATTTATCGTAATTAACATTTCAGCGAGTAGAGACGCGTGATTAATATTAACGTTAGCGTTCAGTTTCGCGTTCTCACGTGCGCCGAATAGCGTTTAATCAGTTCTGCACTAACCCGTTGCTACAAGTAGCAAATACTAAAGGACGGTAATTAATTTCCCAGTATAATAATTATTAAAACATACTTGCATTCGACAATTATCTTGTCAGTACGTTTAATGCATGTACATATATAATGTAGTTAGCACATCTATATATTATATCACATGATATGTAACTACATATAAAACTATATAATACATGCTCTATGTAAAAGCTATAGATATTTCTCTACTTACGCAAAATTTTCGATATAGAAATATTGAAAAATATAAACATTGTAAAATATAAACAGAAAATTAATTAAAATCATCAAATGTTCCATCCTTTTGAAGCATTTTCTTCAAGCTAATAAAATGAAGAAAAAATACTGTTAGAGGAGGCAAATTGCAACAAATTGCAAATTTTCGCTTCAGCTGGTTACATAATTCGATGTGGCGTTTAATAAGCAGAATCGTTGAACGCTGACCTGTTAATTATCATACATATATGATCCTGACCTGTTTTCGCTTATCCCGTTTATTTATAATACCCGCAGAATCGCGCAAGAAGCGTTGCCGTGATGAATTTCGAGAGATCTACATTCCGTTTTTTGAGCAGGCATTGCGCGTAGTTAAGTTTCGTCGCGTAATCGCGCTGCTGGAAGTACGATGTCTATGCTGCGAGCTGCGGGCGCCCCGTCGCCGTTATTATTTTAGGACGATGAGAGGGAAGCCCCGAGGGCGGCCTTAAGATTACCTAATCGAAAGTTTCTACGGCTTCTGACACGTGCTTCAACAATATGCCGAAACAAACGTGAGAACCGTACCGGGCTTGCTATTTTCGAAACATGTCATTTTTTCACTTCAACCTAAAGTAACAAATTAAAGTACGACAAGTAAATAAATATAACATGATAACTGTTTCAACGGTATTGATTTATTTTTTCTAATCTACTCATTAATGATTTATAATTCAATATCGAATAAAATGTCTCGCTCTCCAATATAGTAGTAATATACTTTAAATATTGTTCAATACGCATTGCTTCAAACATTATTCTCTTTAAATGATTAGAAAAACGCAATTTTGTGTCAATGCAGCTATATTTGTGTGTACTATGAAATAAACTGTCTCATTAGGTAATGTTACATGTTGCGCAATAACGTTCTAATATAAAGTTATATTTTTGAATGAATTAAAATCATTAAACTATATATTTAATTTCGACCAGTGGAGAGAGAAGAATTCAATTAGACTTCTATTCGCGTGGTTCAAGGATAAGACGCGAAGAGAGAGAGTCATTTTTAAGAGAGACAATACTCTTCCACGCAGTTAACTTTAAGTAGCCGATTGAAATGAATCTCAGTTACCGAAGAGCATTTATGGATGAATCCCGGTTGCCGCGCGATCAATTATGAATGAAGCCGGTACGCCCTTAAGAGCCGTCTAACCGTCTCAATTTTCGGATGGCTGGTTCTAGTTTATTACGCAAGAAGCGTATTTGCAATTATCGGCGATAATAAACAGCGTTTACGTTAAATCGCTTCATTTCGGGCTAAACTGCGATACCGTATACTAGACCAGAGCGAAATTCTGGGTGGAAATGGATATCTCCGGCAATGCTACTTGAACGAGCGCGTATGTCAGCGGACGTGTGTATAACAACTGCAGTAATACCTCACGCGCGGTATGAATTACATACACTGTGGGGGAGAGATTGGGTGTCTAGTAAATACCGCGCGTAATCAAGAACGGCCTAATTAAACTAAATGAATGATAAATGACTTGATGACAAATTAATCATGATGATGAATAAATTTCATCGCGAGGTAATAAAGAACATTTAATTCGCGCGAAACATTACCTGCGAATACCACAACAATATTGTCCGGCGTAACTTCTGAAATTGCGTCCGGGTAATGTCGTAATAATGTTGTAACAAGGTAACAAAGTAGCGTACCGTATAATTTATCTATTTTATCTCACGAAAAATGCGCCGGACGGGACCACGTACGTGAAGACACGCGTTTAATCGTCAATAACGGCACGACCGTATTAGCGACGGGATAATACAACGTAATCGTTGCATACGGAACCCGCATTATCCTGCGAACGGAATTACGACGATTTTCAAGCGGCCATGCACGAGAAAGGAAAACAGACGTGACGGGGAAATTTAGCGGCGGACACGAGCCGGTTAAGCTCCGTTGCAAACGATCTTTAGCGTACCCGCAAATTAGCGAATCCACGTGACACGCAATCCCAATCCCCGATACACCGTAATTCTGTTAGATTCCCATACACAAATCCAGAGCGCTAATGACCGCGTTTCGCATGCGTTCGCTCCCGTTACTGCCCACGGTGGCCCCACGTAAAACTCGATAATCTTGCAAACTGATACGAATTTCCGCGATATCGCCGTATCGGCTTGCCGAGGAGTCAAGAGCCTTTTAACCTTTACTAGTCTTCGCTGAGATATTCAAGCCATTTTGATGCGAATACTCCGGGTCACGGCTGCGTAAGGGATTAAGATTAGCTTAATTGAACCCGTATAACGGAGTTATCCATTCCCCGGTGTTGGAAAAGTTATTTCAGTATCTTTTTATCGATACATGTATAATATACAGTAATATTACAGCACGTTTTAATTTTATCGGAGCCTTTTTCTTTTTCATACTTAATTTCATTACATTCACAGCCTTGGCTCCTTTCCTCTCCTTCTCTCTTCCCATCCTCGACTTAATTAAACTGGTTTGTATAACAACATAGCACCGATGATTTTATTTCCGTGTTTCTCGGTGTCTCCCCGATAATTTCCCCTAACTCGTGTCTGTTAATTACATATACTTCGACAGTTAAGTCGCGACATTGCGTCATTAGCCATAACTTTTAACGAAGCACTTCCGGACATGCAGCGCGCGCGCGAGTCGAACTTCTGACTTATCTCGCCCAAAGTCTTAAGCCTTAAAGCTGCTGTACCGGTTTGCCTGGGTACTTCAAAGACACCCTGTATCTCCCGGACAACCGACGGTGGCTCAGTATAATAGGCACTTTAGACATGTGCCTGGGGGGCTGGCCCGTAAGAACGTGCTCGAGTGTCAAAGGCTGTCTAAAGTATTAAAAGAAGTAATAATATAACTTTTATGCAAAAAAAAACACGTAATGTAGTTATACGTGCACGCTTCCTTTGCTTTCCCTGCGTTTGCAATTGCAATTTTTACATTTTTATAATCATCCTTAATCTCAATTGGGTTATTAAAATCCTACATGTAAATTATTATGCACTTCCGAATCATTTAAATCTTCCTAGAGCTTTGCTAAACTGAGAGATTAATTGCACCTGCACTATCTTCACCGTACATCTGACGACGTCCAACAGGATCCTCTGACTGCGATATTAATCATGACGGAAGAGAATTGTGGTAAATTACTCAATTTCGCAACGAGAGTACGAGATGTAAAGTTAGGATGGGTTGATCGGCGCTGACCTCGCTGGTACGCGCGGGAAATAAAAGGAGATGGTGGCGCGTATCGGATTAAGCGGTGAATTCAGCCTGAGCAGCAGCCTGAACAGTAGCATGCAAGCAAGCATCTTAATAATCCTGGCCGTTCCGCTTTCATCCCTGAAATCTTCCCGGACGGCGCCGCGGTATTTCTATTGTGTATTATCGCGCGGAGCTCGCCCTCTCTCCTCGGTGTCGGACGCGCGTTCTCTGCGTAATACCCAGACGCCCTTTAGCGAAATAGCGATATGCTTTATGGCGGCCCGTAACATTTATCGCGGCCCGAGCCGAAGAGCGAAAGAGCGCGAGTAAATTAAAGGGGGTGGGAGGGAGGATGGAGAACGAGACAGGGACGAAAGAGAGGCGGGTTATGTCCTCGTAACTCGACATAACTGCACGCCGACGTTATACGTATGCTAAACTAGGAAACGAGGTGGAGAGAGAGAGAGGGAGAGAGTACCGATGGCCCAGCTCTCGTTCATCTCTGCGTTTCCGCCCTCCGTCTCGCAAAACTTCACCGTGAGTTAAGCGTTGAATTTCATTTTGTCCCCGTGGACACACCGTGCATTTTTGGGGTTGAGGCTTCCGAAATGTCTGCGAGATGACACGGCGAAAAAGCAGATGACATGGAAAATAAAAAATGATTCCATCCCACAGTCGGAGGAATGAGGAGAGATATTTTCGATTAAACTTCTGAAATGTAGAACTGTATGTAATAAAACCAAAACTGTATATAATATAATAGAGGAGAATCCCTTATTATGAGATATGCTCCTAATATGAGATAATGGAGTTTCTGCTAAACTAGTGAGCACCATCTGTTAATTCCACCATGAACTTATTACTCTTGGTGTAAAATGTATTTAGTGAAAAATTCATTGTTCGTTATTGCGTTTAGCCTTTGCAAGAAAAGGTTTGTGAAATTGTGAACATGTCAAAGGAACTTAAGGTAAGTCTTTAAACCTTGTTTATTACATAATAAAGAAATGGTTGGCAATAAATTCAGTATGCAATGATAGAGTAGAATCGTAGTAACAGGAAAATACGCGATTTGTTGAATTGCTTAATTGTAGAGGTTAGATTTCATGATCGCGGAACCGCTAGGCGTGTGGCTCGTATAATGAGATATTCAGGGTACTCTTAATATGAGATAATTATTGCTCGAATATGAAGATTATGTAGTGTAATAAAAAGAAAGAAAATACTACGTTAAGGTTAAAGAAAAGTTAATACGAATTTATATTACGAATTTTTGTGTATTTAATTTTTATAGAATCTGACTATGGAGGTTAGAGAAACGAGAAAGCGTCAACAGTGGAATCGTGAAGATTTGGCGAAGGCTGTGACAGCAGTATTTTTATAAAAATATCTAATAAAGGTTTTTACTTGCAATACTGATGTATTTTGCACTTTTAACACCGATTTCTCGAGGTATCTTATATTAGGAGCACACTTTCGCGATCTTGCGTAAAGCTCTTTTTTCAAATTTTTTTTAATTTTCAGAAAAAGTAATATTTAAATTAGATTTTTCATTTCACCAACCTAAAGCTCATTAAATTCTCTTCAAGATAACGTATTACATTTTAAAATTCTGCCTATAGATTTCCTTACATTAGGCAAAATCGATATGGTATCTCATAATCGGGAACTTTCCTCTATACATATAATAATTGCGGTAGCAAATATTTTATAAAAATATCTTATAGAAACGTTTTCAAAACGCAAGAGAAAGTTACAACTTAAAATAACTAAAACACTTTAGTGTCCCCCTTTCGATAAACGCCATCCATTTGTAGTCAACCGGACTGGGACGACTGCTGCAGGCCGATTGTTCCGAAAGTGGTACAGTCAATCTGTTGACAGTATAAAGCGCATAATTCGTTTGTTAACCCACCTCTGCGCTTTCATATCCTGGACTGTAAGTGCAGTCATCAAACACCCTTCTCTCCCCCGACACTTTGATGGAATGTTCGTTGCCGAGCGATTACGGCGCTCGTCGATGCGTATTCCATCGGCGACAACGCCGAGCCGAGCAGAGTCGACCCTCGCCGCCCAGCAGGGGTGGTATAAAATTTATCCTGGACAACAGCTGTTGAGTCACCTGTTCAAACAGCCGTGTTACGTGGCCCGGAGCTATCACTACGACAGCCCACGCCGACAGCCCGGCCAGGTGAGAATGGCTCACGCTCTTCGCGTCGTTACGTACTTTGTCCGATTATCTCGAGTTGCTAAAAGTCAAAGGTCCTATATTCATGGCCTGAGGAGAGCTAGCATTCCTCTGGTCGAAACTTGTTGTTGGCACGTACCGTTATTGATCGTGAAGCTGGCGCCGGACGAACAGAGAATACCCTCCCTCTCTCTTTCTCGTACTTGAAATTAATTATTTTTATCACCTAAAATTCTAAGAGATATCATTCTCGTCTTCATTGATATATATAACATATAATTCTTGCAGCTTATTGCTTTACTAGTCGTAGCTCAAAAGCTATTCGTCTTGACATTCTTGTTTAGGAGAAAATTCATCCCATGAGGAACATTATCATGATTTACATCTGTTATTAAATATCCTCTACGTATCTTGTTCGAATTTTCAATGCACTCAGCGGGAACGTGCATCTCTTGCGTGCATCATTTTGCGGAATGATTCGTAAAAGACACAAGTATGCAAACGATGGTGTGAGCGGCGATGCCGGAGCGTGGCAATTTATCGACAAAGTCAACAATTGAGCGGAAAGAATTAGCATGTACTCCCGACGATCTCCATCGTGAAAATCTGACGTGCGTCGATGTTAGCGCGCCGCAGCGGTTATTATCAGCTGGCAACACGTGCCAGGGCCACGTGCACGAGCAGATGGTACAGCTACACCTTGCAACCCTCACACACGGACAAGCAGGCTTTACCTCGGCTGTTAATAGTCGATGAATGCTGCGGGTGTCCGAGAAGTAACGCGGCCAACAGCTGCCGTCCTGCGCCGATGAAGCGCAACAGAAAACTCGTCGATTGCTTCAAACCGACGAAGCGAAAAATCATGTCCTTCCACGAATAACTACTAATCGCTGGGAATTGTCACGCAAGCGCGGAACAAATATCCGGCATAATTTAAACTTTATTGATCTTCGGTCTGGTAAAAATCGAGTCTAGATAATAATATTAGATTAATGAAAATTATATGCTCTCAATATTGTATCAATATTGATTCAGATGTAACGCGCATTTTCCTCATTCAGATAACTTTCAAAAATTAATCCCGATATTTGTTAAATAGCAGAATTTTCAATAAAACATTTTATTCTGTATATCTGTTCATAATAATAATATAGTTTTACAACAGTAACAAAGTTTTACGTTTTCAGTAATGTTATACAATCTCGCTATTCAGTGTTTCAGGAGAACTATCCAGATATTGAACTTTTTATCCGCGAGTCTGCACAGCAAGCTCACGGAATAGTAAGCCCTACAATCTATTACCCGTAAATTTTCGTTGTTACGACTTTATATATTTTACTCTCGCCTTCTCTGTCGCTTTCTACGCTCTGAATAAAGAAATATTTATCTCGAAAAATGCTTATGCATTCTGAATGCTTATACTGTCTAAATAATAGTAATATCTAAATAAAAGAAGTGTAATTATTAATTTCAAGTTTTACAGTAAACTTCAAGTTTTCCCATTACTAAGAAATACATCAATCGCAATTATCGCGGTTAATTCCGAGAAAGAAAGACGTGAGAAACACGCTTTAGATAAGTGAAGAAAAGTGAGGAAAAGTGTAAGCTCTATTTCTATTTCTTACCCCATGTATTCGCTACACGCGAAGCCACGATATATCGCGTCAATGTACCACGGCGGAAGTGCATTTTCGTATCAGCCGTCAATATCCAATTCGATTACATCAACTGGGCCAGGCGGTGAAAACGCGGCGAATCAGCGCGGCGCGGCGAAGCTCGCGTGTTTCTTTTTTATCAATCGCGTGGAAAATTTGACGGGGCTCGCGGAAGCGGTCTCGAAAAAGCGCGCGCGCAGGGATAAAACGGATAAAACGGCGATATACTGCCGCGCGCGCGTCGGCCGAAACCGAGAAGTCGAAACTGGGTCTCGACACGGCGATATACTCTATCTCCCCCGCGCTTTCTCTCGTTCTCGCGAGAAAGTCAATTTTCGTTACAGCCGACTGAGCACGGCTCGATAGCCGAGGTTGAAACGAGCTGGAGATGAACGAGGGTTAGTAGGAGAAACGATGAAAGAGAGGCTGAAACGATAGGGAGACCGTGCGAGAGAGAAAGAGAGAGAAAGAGGAAGGGAGAGAAGGAGACGGAAACGAAGCATGCCAACTTGCGTGAGCAAGAATCATAACTTTTGCCTCTGCGCGGAGGTCGATGTGCAGGCGAATTAATTAAATTCGCTCGATTAATTAGGTTGTTTGTTGACTGCACCGTCCGATTTGGGAATTAATATGCGCGCAGAGATGTCATGTAATAAAATGGCTTAATAGACAAGCGAAACTAAGTAATTCGCGTCACGCTGGCATCACAATGACCCCTGCGCGCTCGTCTGCGACAGATGTAACACGCGATTTGCACATTTGCTGGTGGTAAATCCGAAAGAACATCAGAGACGGGGATCGGATGGTACGAAGAAGCGTCTGCATCGCCGGTCTCTATCTACGCCACCATAAAAGTTTCGTCGATTTGATAAACGCCACTATGAATTATTCTGCATAAGTATATGCACATGAAGCAACTATTTCATCTTATTTTAAAATGCGATTCTTAAAATCGCAAATATTTTATAGGCAAAGCAAAGAAAAATCTATACCTGAGAATAAAGAAACATGATTTCTTAATCCTCATTTAATTAAGAAAATATGATGATTAATTCGTATTAAACAAGAATCCAAATTTGTCAAGAAATTTGTAACTAAACAAAACATGTATAATCATTTAAGCTATTTCTATCCCAATGGTCAATTAAATGCAGAACGGTTTAATCGCTAAAGATCCGATGTCGACTGATTTTCTAGATGATGGGCAAACGGAAGCGTCACACTGGCGACCTCAGCTCGCAGTGATATTATTTTGTGGAGAAACGATAGCGTGCCGGCGCACCCTAAACTTAAATGAAAATTGACTTCTCTCCACGACGCCGCGGGAACACCCTCTCGGCCAACACGACGCCACCCTCCGGTCGAGGGTGGACTGGTTACATCAGGCGAATGATTATGCTATATGCCGTGATGCGCGTGTGTGTATGCGTGCGTACATAGGCACTGTGTAGGGCACAACGACTCATAGATAATTACCGTCATTAGCGCGCCGGCAAAGCTACGATATCCGAAATGTCGCCTTGAGCGCGCCGCGTAAACGACGAGTTTGTAATCTACAATTAAAGCAGGATGCGATAGCTTTTAAATGATGCCGCGCTGATTAGAAAGGTGCTCGGCGTACGAGCATCGAGTATTCTCCCCGCGATATTCCCGCTCTTGCATTAGGAAATTACACCGGTCTATTTGATCCGAGCTTTCGCGAAAGCATCCCGTTAAATATTTGTCTATTTGTAGCGGACCGGCTAAAAGTGTTTGGACAAAAGCTAACGTTTGCAGTATACTCGCGTTTCGATTGTTCATTGCCCGTTTTACCAGTTAATTTTAGTTGCGGCTTAGGTTACTCGCCTGTGGCCTGTTTCGCCGGTTAATTTTAGTTGTGGCTTAGATTACTTATCGCCTCTTTCTGATCTCAGTTCCCTGGAGAGAACCAAAAGACCGGCTGAACTGAGGTGAAAGTTAATCGACCTGAAACCGGATATTAGTGTAAAATGGTTGGAACTTGAAGTAATAGCCTTTCCAGGACAACACCAGTTGCTCTTCGGAGCAGGAAGAATTGTGTGCAGAATAAAGAAAAGATATAGAATGTGGTTTAAACGTAAAATGTAACGCAGCTAAATAGATTTCCTGGAAAGTCTTTCACTTATCTCCATTCAATTAAACTGCATTATGTGCAATTGCATTATATATATATATGTATATATATATATATATATATATGTAAATTTAATAACAGCATAATATACAGAATAACACAAGATATACATTATATATATTACTCCTGATAATTCGAAAATTACTTTATCTCTTTAATTACATCTTCTTTCCATTTACTAATTGGCTCCTGTGCGAGATTCTAATTAAAACCGCGATAATTTCGAAACGGTCGATAACGGGTCTCATTTTGTAAACGCGTTTTGCTTTCTCGCACGTCATTAGAAAGCCACTTATCTCAAGCGCAGATATGTACTATTTATCGTCTGTGCAAAGTGACATGATTAGCGCGTTCATAATTTATTTAAATGTCGCACGTGCCGCGGCGTTACAGCCTCGCCGCATAAACTTACACCGAGTGCGTAATCCGCAATTAAAGCAGCTCATAACTTTTAAACGTTGGATAACGATGGCACGGCGATCCGGAAGAGCTTCGCAGGGCTTACGCTCGCCGGCGTAAGCTCCTGCAGATCGCGCGATCTAATGCTTTATAGGATTTCAGATAAAATTTAATGGAAATGGACTTAGTGTCGCAGCCGCTGAAAGTTAGCTTATCGGAAATTCATTTCCCATGTATTATTTAATTCGCTATTTTTTATACAGAATGCGGAGATACAAACGTATCAAACGCATAAATATTTCCTCATCGATCGCACGCGTTTTCGATGCACCGGTGCATCATCCTCGAGATCGTCCTCCAAAGGCTGACACCGACGAAGGAGATCCTTTTACCGATCTAACGGGGCACTATCCCCCACGTCGCAGAATCGGATCAACGACGTTCGTTAGTAAAGTAATGCTTTGAATGACAAAAGCGCGTTGTGTGCCCGCGGCATTACCGCGGAAGTAGGATTTACGTCGTCGTGGCGCTTCCTCGCGGATAAGAGCCGCCGTTTCGCGATAGCTGGGCGAGCCACGAGGCGCTTTTTCGACGAAGAGCAGCAGATCGAAGAGCGGCCGGCCGGCCGACATGGCAATAAACAATTACTTAAGGCACTGTTACGCGCGCGGCACACCCACGCATTAGTCGAAGTAGAATGCCGCACCCATCTGTGATCCGCGTGGGTTGGACTCAGGGTCCCTCCATTAGTATATACGTCCCACCTTTCACGAGGTGCGTGTTCATGCCGGCCACACGTGCATCTATGTATGCGAGAGACCGTGTGTTTGCCGTGCGGGCGTTCACGTGTGCCTTCGATTATATTATAGCAAAGCCCGGTGGTGCGTCTCTGCCGTTTGGTACCACTCCTCGTCGCTCTTCCGAGGTATACCGCGAGGGTATACCTCGTCGCGTGCGAGCATCGTTACGAGGCTCTCATCGATGACGGATTACCGGTCGGGGGTAATAGTTGCAGGCTGCGCGATTGTTGGATCTAATGACAAATGGTTTATTGGGTCTAAGGAGGAATATGATCACGTTGCAGTTGCAAGAGAAAGAGATTTCGCATCTCTTTATTTTTTATCTACATTAGCGTAATTATTTCGTAAAATTGTTTAATCGATTAAATATTATTACATGTATTTACTCATCTAACACTTTGGAAACGTAGCATGTGGAACTATTAAGGCCCGATTTCGCCAACAACGTAAAACGCGATTAATTGAAATTAAACTTCGATTACGTTTTTAACCCTCGATATTGGATTTCACCAAGAGAAACTAATCGAGTTTAGGAATAATCGACGTTTAAAAACTAACTGACCGATTTTGGTCGGTTAACGAATTTAAACCGCGATTACGACTGTAAACATCAAAATTCATCTGGAAACTCCCAACATTATATCAAACCGACAATAAATAATAATGCTAAGAGGATATGTATTAGTTTTTGAGAATAGTGATGATGAGGATGAATTTGTTGTTCGTCGACCAAGGTGGATACGAGACAGAGAAGATCATTTCCACAGACGACACAGATTTTGTGATGAGGTTGCTAATAGTCTTGTTACTAATAGTTGACATCTTTCAGTAAGGCTTATTACTGAACAAATTGGTGACAAATTGTAAAAGGTTATTATGGTCTACTGTCAAATGGTCATTGCCATCTAGATCCACATATTTGCGATGTTGCCGGTGTTCTTTTGCACCTAAACTTCGATTTAATAAACTAGAATTAATTGTGCTACTGTGAAACCGGTGAAATCCGCTCGACCATAATCACGATTAGAATCTTCGCTTACACAGAACGAAGTTTAGCTAAACGCCGATTACAAGATAGTTGGTGAAATTGGGCCTAAATATGGAATAGTTGAATGAACGAGATACGCATTATTAACAATATCGATTAAAAACTTTAAAATCTTGATAATCCAGGATGATAAATGGTGAGGTACTGTCTAAAACTATTTAATCATGTGTCGTAGATAAAAAAACTGGGGCAAACCAAGAGAAATTTCAAATATTCACGAGAACGTCCAGTGACATCATGGAAAAAAGGACATGTAACATGTTAAAAATAATGTAAAAAAGAACATCTCGGTAACCGGGACATCTGGCTTCCTCTTTCTATTTGAGGACGTGCAAATTTTATCGTGCCACATTTAGGTCTTGCGCTATACAGGAGGATAATAAAATTATTCCAGAGCATTTTTTTCCACCATGTTTTAAACTCTCGAGCAAATAATTTTCATTTTCGCGCGTGCATATTTTAATAATGATGTTAATAAAAATATAATAATAATATTAATAAAAAAGTAATCATCTTAGATTAAAATACAATAAAAGAGAGATGTTTGAAAGTAAAATCTCACCACCTTTAACAGAGCGATTAAGAGAGCAGTACATATGCATACATATGCAGACACACACACGCACTCCACCAAGCACATTATACTTCTGAATTTATTGCCTGATCCGTCTGATCAAATATCCCATGATCTATCATCGACCTGATTTTCACGGAAACGTGCAGTTGACACGTATTAAATTTATCAGCGATGCATATCGAGGTGCGAGGTGTCGGAGTGCTCGCGCATAACGCGCGAGCCGATCTGACGTGAGTTTGTTTTACGTCAAATCAGCATCGTCAAAAGAGCAAATGTCACGCTATTTCCACCGCATAATTCGTGCGCGTGCATAAAGTTTCGCACGAAATCGGTTATTATTATGTCGACCGAATTATCGAAGTTCGCACATCACCGAATAGTGCACGCGTCACGCCACACAACGACCCTGTCTGGCTCTCGAATATATACCGTTTGAATTTTATATGGAATTTCCATACAAAGCCAATTAAATTTATTTTATGCGACTCGAATTTATACGGGATCGCGAGCCGATTGGCGATATCGAATTCTGCTTGGCGAATATTATGTCATGTATCATAAACAAAATTTGCTCCAAATTGAGATAAGTGACTCAAACGTTGCAAAATTGCACTCTTGCGTTTTGCACATTTTTTGACATTTTTAATTTGCGAGATAAAATCTCCTTTGTTCAACGAGTTTTTCGCGGTATGCCATTATTTCCAGAAAATTATAAATTAAAGAAGATTCCATGTTAAAACCAATAAAACCAAAACTTTAGGAGATTAAAAGTTAAAAAAATTTAACACAAGTTAAATGCGTTAGATTGGATTAATTAAAAAAGTAAAAAAAATTCGACACAAGTTAAATGCGTTAGGTTAGATTAATTAAATGCGGTTAATGAAGCTTATATTACACCGCGTACAACTAAAAGAAATGCATTTCCATTAATAATTTCCTGCTCCAGGCGCGATTATGTTATTACATATAGCAAAAATTTCCAAAAATTATTAGCTTTAGACCCTCCCGAGTCATCGTCGACGTTCGCAATTGTGATCGACGCCCTCGCATCCATTCGCAAATGTTCTATCCATAAATCCATACCGATCGAACGCGTAACATTTCCTTACAGGGTTACGGTCGAGTTGTGCGAAATCTTGTCGGTGCGATTATCTCGATAGGTTCCGCAAACCAGACGGAAAAGGAAGGAAAGTGCGTCGAGACGTGACCGCCGGAAGGCGCCAAGTCGATACATTTCCGCCCGTCTGTGTCGAGTCAGCCACTTCACGAGCGAAGCGAGTGGTCGAGTTTGCCCCTCTCAACGGTGGACAATGCTGTGGGCGAGGACCGTCCGTTACACGCTTACATGCTCACGAAGGATATACACGCGCCATTGGCTATCCTTCGAGTTACCGTCATATTAGAATCAATATTTGAGTCCACGTACGCGTGGTGTACACAATTGAACCAGATCGTCCAAAATCTATAGCATAATCTGGCCACAGGGATACTGTAGCCCAAACTGCGAAGTACAACATTTATCTTACGTTCGCATCGAAACATGGATAATCGTAAATCGGCCAAATGCAAGCGAAACATAAATAACGCGAATTAATATAATTGCATGTACATATATTTTTTTCACTTATATCGTGAACTTTGCAAAATGAATTTTCCGTCACTCGCGTGAAAGGTCAGGGAAACAATTCGATGAATTGTCGTGGCAGAGAGTTCTTTGAGTGACGACTCCATCGTCACGTTACGCGAAGGGGAAGTATAATAAAAATGCGCGGTAACGAATACCGCGTACGTTTCGCCGGTATCGTGGAGATAACGATGTTAAAGTACGGGGCCCAAATATCAGCGCGTCCTGTGAAATATACACCTGCTCCTCTCAGCATATTAATGAGAAACACTCCGCCATGAGTCACGTAAGTGCGCGCGAGTTACCAAGTGCCAACGAGCCGAGTGGTCGCTATAGATCGCGGGTAATATGCATAATGTAGCGCCATGACGTGCGAATGTATCTACATTTCATTTCGCGCGTCCAATCGAGACGTCTCTGCACCGTAATTTAGCCCGCCAACTTTCGCGAAGAAGCGCATAAATTCGCGGCGACGCCTCAACTGCCGTTGAAGCAGCGTGTGTTCGAGCGAGCAAGAAGTGCGTGCGAACCACTTATTATTATTACTGCAAGCTAATTATTACGCGATGCACGAGCCAGGAAAATTTAGGTCAATCGAAAGGATCGAGGCGATACAATTTTCCCATGAAAACTCGCGTCGTCATAGATAATTTTGTCCTTCCAGCGCGAGGACAGCAAACGCCGTAATGTGACCGGCTAATACCGGCGCGAGTCTTTCGAGACGCTTATTTCCCGCCGACGATTTCACGGACGATCGCATTGGCACTGGCATTACTATCGATAATGAGAGTCCTTGCAGTCCGTCTCGCCCCTCACGGTCTGAGGTCTCGCGCGCCTCTTCCTCGCCGTGTCCGTGTCCCGCGAGGGAGTGCCAGGAAACGCCGCTATTAGCCGTCCGTAACTTTAGCCTCGTTCGTCCAAGGATAATTGCGCGAGTTAATGGCTCCTTTTTCTCTATGCTTCGACCCGTGCATACGAAGCATAGCGCAAACCAAGGGCGGGTGGCTACACGCGTGCGCCCTTCGACGTCTCGTTTCCTCTAGCCACGCGGTTAATCTATCTATCGCGACTCCTAAAAAGGTACGTCAGAACATCGAGCTTACAATCAGTCGGTTTATATTTTATAAGCTGCGCCCCGCGACATTTTATCATTGCAAAAATCCATATTTGTTCCCAAAGAATTGTCTCACGTAAATTGTTCAATCGAATTCGTTTGATGTACGTGTACCGTAAAATAAAATCGTTGCTGGAATGATTTTAAGCCGCTTGAGAAGATTATCAATGTTCGTCAGTGATTTGCACTTATTGAATGTATCCGTTAATGAGCGAATGAAAATGAGACGAGAAAATTAACATTACGTCATTTAGCAAATGGTACACCGCCTACATGACTGTATATTTGACGGCAGAAACGGCGTAGATAATCCAGCGAGCTTTACCAATCGCCTGTTTACGTAATGGTATAATTACGTAAAATGGATTACAGACATGATTACAGAGAAACGTATCCTTTGACAGATTAATTAGATACATAATTATCACAGTTCATTAATGTTACAATTTAACAATAATTGAAATTGCTAAGAATGTCGACAATATATTGGCATTTTCATAGCCAAACTCGTGCAATAAAGTATATAAAATTGTCGAAACTATCATTTGTTATACCTTATAAAGAGATTAAAATTACAAATATAATTACAAATATAATTACAAATACGAACTTATTGAGAAACATTATTACACGGTAAGAAAAACTATGTTCTATTATCTTAATAGAGAATCTTGTTTAAAGTAAATATGCAATTAACATCTCTTAACCACGTAACGAAACAGCGTGAAAGATACAACAGACGAAACGCGACTGGCATAACGGAGAAGCGAAGTACAAAGTTTCGATGGAGAACGGATTAACGGAAGAGAGTTAACGCGGTTTAGATTAGTTACCGAAACTGATACATCCATTGGCCACAATTGTATAAATACACAAAGGACCCGGGACGCGCAAGAGAGAAATATTATCCTGTAGCCCAGGCAGAACCCCCTTCGGATTACGATTCTCGATGGTCTCGTTAGCAAAGATCCTCGGATTATGGAAGGCTCTGATTGGAGTGCCATGGCTACGAGGCTCCGCCGTGTAGCTGCCCGCCCAAAACCGGTCATCGTATTACCATATAGATTCGCGTCGATCGTTATACGCACGATTCACCAAATCTACGAATCTCCGAGCTAGTAATCGTAATAACGCGCTCCAATCGTTGCTAATTCGCTCGTCAAAGAATCCGATGTTTTAACGCGAAATTTCAGGTAGTCGAAAGCAAAGAGAAAGATTGTTCCTGAATACACGCTTCAAATATGTGGATATAAATATATTACTTACAGAAATTGGACATTTGTTGGTCTGATTGATTGCAGTAAATTGGTGAATTTAAACAGCTTTCTAATAAAATTCGATATTAATTATAATTTGTACGTGCGTTTGCTTGCGTAATGCAAATACTCCGTAAGCGAACAAAATTTCGAAATGGCCATACGGCTATTAAAACCACTTTGGTATAATGATAAATATTTTAAAATTAATACGCTTGCTTTGCATACTCTTGGAAAGATAAAAGTCACGTTTAGCTTGGTAATTCAAATTATTTTCCATACGTGATTTGGATTACTTGTTTACATTATTGACTTTGATTGTATTAATAAAACAAAATTTCAATTGAATAACGCAGCTAAAAAACTTAGCACTAGTTAAAAAAGTGCAACTAGATATATAAAATAAAATAATAAAATTCGTATAAATTTAATAATACAAATAGGTAATTTAATAACAGAACTTTACTTAAAATTAAATCCACTTTATTTTAAATTTCGTTAACTGAAATTAACGATTTAACGATAAAGTTATAATTCCATTACGTTCTTCGAACTACATTGTAACATTGTAAATTTTCATTTACGAGAATAAATGAGCTAATACGAATGCGAGAAATTTACAGATTCAAATTCTGCCATGTCTCAAACCTCGCCAAACTTCGTTTTAACTTCATTGCAAATTATCAATACAATAATAATGAACTCGATGGATCCGGATCGTAAGATGATTTTCCTTATTCGACGCAAACTTAATTTTTGATGCTCGAATCATTTATCGCGAACTAGTTTTCCGATGGTAAGAAATTTTAGTCTAATTGATAACCGTGTTTCCCCCGGAATACTCCACCCCGTACCGCCCGATAGGACATTATTTAACTCGCTTTAATTAGTTCCTATCTGGATTCGCGAACCCTTAAATGGCATTTACAAATTCCACTTAATCCGTGTATGGCAGACTTAAATTGAAGATTGTGAAATTTGATGAAAGAAGAAAGAAGGATGACGAGAGGTCGAGGGGAGAGAAATATTAAACCAGAGATGGTTGACTTTTGTTCCTTCGTGACAACGCACACGTTCGTCGTCTGAAGCATAACCCTCGGACATAACCGGGGAAATCACTTGGAAAATCCTCAATGAATTCGCAATGAACTCGCGGTTGGCCTCGCACGTTCATACGTTACGACACCCTGGAGCTGTCAACCCTCTGCGTCCCTTCGCGGAGCTCTTTCCTCTCTCCGACTCGCCACCTTCCTATTCGCCTACACTCTGTGGCTCGCGTTTTATATTATAGTTTACGTCATTCCTTCCTCTCTTCTTCTAATTCTCTTCCTTTCATTCTTCGCTAATGACTTTGATAATCAACGATAATCGATAACGACACGAGAATAATTTCCAGTCTCGCAAACAACATTAATTACGTCTCCAAAATCGTGAACAGTTTTTATAATTAACATTTTATTAAAAAATCGATACTTTATACGTTTAGTAACCCAGATTTTATGAAAACGCAAAGTCGATACGATATATTTTGCTGAGACGAATTTCAAAGTTCTCCGGAGATTGCATCTGTATATGACGTGTATCAAACGCTTGTGTTTTCGAATGCCAAGTGTATTAAAGCCGCAGAATAATCAGTAGAGCGAACGCGATTTGTCAAAGGCGATCCTGTTTGTCGCGGAGAAATATTTAGAAGTGGTAGTACTCGAAAAGAATGTTTGCGGAGCGCTGAGACGACGACGACGACGACGACGACGACGAATGTCGTGCAAACGACGAATAAGTGATTGTGTAAATTCTCGCAAAAGTATGTACTCAACATTGTGTCTCGTTGCTCGGAAATTACGGAACATTTCATATATTTAAACGCAAATGAAAATCGTAATATTTATCAAAAACCAGGAGAACGTTGCGTATAACTTGAGCGTCAAAGGATACTCGGAGAATTGTTTGCTAATTTTCATTTTCTATGTCAAGTTTCTCCCTATCCTTTGCTTCATGAGTGCACTGTGAGTTTGTTCCCCTCTACATTTGCTATACATGCAAAACGCTCATGAATTAAATGCATTTTTAGCTATTATGTTCAAAAGTTAAACATCCCGGACGTACGCTTTGTTTCTTTCGTCTCTTGACATCCTGAATTCATCTTGCAAGCAGTTCGCACATATTACGCGATATTGCTCCACACAGTACGTTGACTACGTGCCCGACACGAAAGTTTTCTTCGGAAGTTCATGTAATTCCCGCTTCTCTTCCCACGTCTTTTTCTTCGTCGCGTCGCTCCGTTTCATATCTTCTCGTTACCATATCCGCGCACTTTCCGCCTTCTATTCATCCCTTCCTGCGTGCGCACGCGCGCGTACACTCCCTTTTTCCCTTCGCCATCGCCTTCGTGAACGACGTCGTTAATCACTACCTATTTTAATACGATCCGGCGGCACGTCACGCCTACGATCGAAGTATTACTATTAATGCTTGATCACGGGCACCGGCTAAAATCATTTTTCTAAAGCGCCGAATGCACGATCAGTTATAAGGGCGCCTGTCTGCCCCGCGCCTGATCGTTAGTCTAAATCGAGATTTACATTGATCGAGGATAGGAAGCCATTGTGTGTGCCTGATAGTAATTGATATGCTTTGCATGCTATCAACTTGCATTCGGCGATTGATAAGACACAGTGGTCGCGTTCTTTCGCCGCGAACGAACTTGACGCGAGTAGAATTTTGCCAGAATATCATTTCTATTAAACCTCCTAAAAAGCTTTACTCGTCGAAAGAAAAACTTAAGTTTCGTAACAGTAGTTTTGGTATCAGAAATTTTAGACAATTTTTACATAGATATGCACTCCGCTAAATGCACACCGAGAGTGCAACAACAGCATATCGAAACTACTATACCACTATATAGTGGACCAGAAAAGATTAAAAATACACATCGTACTCGCCGTAATAGAACGATATCGTTTGCTTTTTTTTTCTCTCTCTCTCTTTCCTTTTTTTTTCTATAGGGGAGACGAATCCATTTTCACTATTTACGAGTTCGCGTGATACCGAACTTTATCATGCAAGAGGAGTTCGGGCGCTATAAACGCTTGTAAATTATGCGCCCATAAATTACACCTGCAGATGCGAGATACGCGATGCGAATCGATAGGCGCGACGCGAAATCGCGTTCGCCCCTGGCCGTCAGGCTGTCATTCTCCGCGGACGATTCCGGTAAGGGAACGCGCATAATTCGAGTAAACACGTTACTCGGCGTTATTAACGTCGATTACTTTTTCGAGGAGTGGCGGCCAGGAGTCCGACGAACGAGCGGCTATTCCGGCTTTAAAAACGTTTTACTCTATGTGTGTGTTGATTTATGCCTCGAAGAAACGGAAGAAGGGCGACGCGCAAATTGAACGAGCGTTTAGCGACGCTCCGTCGAGCATGGCCGGCTCGGTGCAGGGTCATGTCAATATTTAAATTAATCCTTGGCTCGCGCCCGCGTGCATCTCGACTCTTCCGCGAAATTATCGTCTCTCGTATCCTCCTCCTCTCCTCGTCTCTCGCATGCGCACGTTTTTGCTTCCTGTCTCTTTCCCTTTTCCTCTCTTTTCGTCGAGTTTCCGCCGTCCGTCGCCGCCAAAAGATCGTCTTCTGCATTTCTCATTTTCCTCACGACGTCGACTTTCCCGCGGCTGCTGGATTCGCCGTGGCGCGTGATTAACTTCGTCCTCCCTCTTATCCACCCCCCCGATTCCGCGATCTCTTTTTCCGCGCGCGCGGATAAAGAATTTCCGAGATCGATACGTTATAAGGGAACGCGGAAGAACGTATGAATGCACGGTAGCGAGGACCACGGTTCCGATGTTTTCCACCAAATGCGCGCCGAGCTTAGGCGAACCGAGGGGAAAACTTTATCTTCTCCTATACTTGATATCCGCGCGCGCGGTACCGCCACCGCACGTGCCATCACGTCGGCATCAACTTGCGAGTACCATCTGTGAGAAATTATTTCCGCGATATCAGCGAGGATGCACGCTCTAACTTAATTTCGCGACTAAATTAATTTAACGTGTCTGGAGTCTTCGCAGACACGAAGCTCATCTTTTCGCAAAAGTGATATTCTTTGTGTAATCAAATTGTAGAGTACATAATCGATACATCTTTTTATGTAAGTTTAAAGATTAATTGATTATTAATTTAAATTATATTTTCAAAGCAGCCATACGATGTCTCTTCATCCAAAATATGTTTTCAAATTTATATCTATACGTTACGAATAATATATTGATTGAAATGCAGTTTTCTGATGATATTTGCAAGCGGATAGATTTAATATACGGACAACTTTTCCCTGAGGAAGAATTTGTCAACAAAACTGGAGCGAAAGGAAGTGCAGCACTTTCGAAAGATGCGGAAGTTCCACGATAAATTTTTGAGAGTACTGGATATATAGTCCACTAAGAAGCAATGCATTAAGTTCGACGTATTCGATTACGAAGCTTGGCACAAGCCGGCCGTTGAGAAAGTTTCCTCAGCGATTTTCACTTAATGAGTCAGCTTTGAAACTGGATTAAACACGAGTTAAGAACGGATTATAAAGTTAGAATTAGGTTCGATCTACCTTATTACTAAAGATAACGCGGCCTTTCGCATTCCATGCAAAAAGAGACGGATGCTGTGTCACACACAGCGAATGTGCCAAGTTGCATTGAGAACGCGTTAAATGAACGTCTTACACGCTGATACATCTATAATATTTGCACGTTGAATTGATAATAGCTTGAAAACCGATTAAACTCATGGATCGATTGTGCGACTGAGAGATAAATTCTGTGACTTTCCGCGAGCGCTTATTTTCATCGAATTTGCACTCGATTGATAATGCATGCAGTTTCGCAGCCTATTTCGTAAACATGGTTTAGTAAACTATAAAGTTTCCCGAAGTAATAATAAACCGGTTACGTCTAATACATGTTTTAAGCGAATATCTCAGTCGCCGACATATCCATTGAAGTTGTTAAATAACTTGGTATAATCTTGAAACTTCTCGCGATGCAGAAAAAGAGTGAGAGAGAGAAAGAGAGAGACGCTGGCATTTTTTTATAAGTCCGGTCTATATACGCCGCACGATATACCTATACTTACGATGCAATCAAACACGTCAAATTCGTCGTTGGCTCCATAGTTAGATTCCATATAGACACGTGCGCGACTTCGCTCGCCTGTCAATTGAATTCCGGTCCGCTCTCGAATCGAGTTACGTCCCTGCGCGCGTACGTATATAGTTTCGTCTCGCTCGCGCATTTATTTATCACGCGCGGCCGCCACCTCTCAATTCGCGGAAGGTGAAAAATTATTTTCGATAGATATCCACGACGGGCGCGCTTCAATCGTGCAATCGACGTTGCAGAAATATCGCGGGGATGAGATAATATTTTTAACGACACTTAATGGCGCGAATTCTACAAGAATAGGTACGTGAGCTTAATCGTTCGAATTTCAGCGAAATCGTGGCGCAAATATAGCAATAACTTAATAAACACGTTCTGCTATTTTTCCCGCTTCGTGTGGAAAAACGATTCTAGATTGTTACATCTAAAGAATAAAGGAAAATATACTTTTCATGTGATGGAATAGATCGAATCACGGAGTAGAACGACTCTTTTAAACCTCTGATAAAACGATTGATTCAAATCATTTCCTTTACAAAAAATGCATGAAATTTAATGTCACCATTTTGTTATAACGAGCCTTTATAATACTCGTTTTTTTAATCGTTTTTCCAAAGGTGGAATTTTAGAGATGGTGTGACTCGCAAATATCGATATTTCCTTGTAACCGATATAGTGCCGAGAGGAACTCTCATTCCAACGAGCACGCGGTGCGAAAATTAATGAAGGTGAAAAATTCTCTCCATCAAGGGGGCTTAATTTTAAACGCGACTCGGCCTAAAAAGTCGCTCAGGCAGATCGGTCGCATCGGTCCTTCTAAGTGGTAATTTCGGAAAATCGCTCGTGGAGATTGCACAAACTGTTTTAACGTTCGGCAGCGTTCAGTGCAATGTTGTTCACCGCTTCTATTGATCGAAGCTCACAGAGGCATAGAGTTACAGGCCACTGGCGTCGACCCTCTCTCTCTCCTGCTTCTCGTCTCTCTATCTCACCCTCAACCACCACAACTCACCCTTTCTCCGTCCCATTCTGTCCAACGTTTTCCTCTCGCTCTCCCTCTGTCTTCCTCTCTCTCTCTCCCTCTGCGATCTATCTCTTTCTGCGTATTTGGTCCTGAACTATCCGAATTCCATTTCCGTCCAATTACAATTCATCCCCGTTTCAAAGCGGCAGTCACGCGGCGTTCATTTCGCAAGCGCGCCGCCGCCAGAAGCAATCATTTCTTTTCTCCACACCTCGCCACCCTCTGCCTTTTCAGCCCGATCACATCACTTAGCCCTTCATCTTCTTCTGACCGTTCCCACTGACCAGCCCGTGATGATGGATGCTCGCGTTTCAAGTAAATCGCGGTGTGTAATCTTTATTACGACATTGTTGATGTGGCAGGTGCTTAAAAGCGGTGTGTCATATTTATGACGTTAAGGTTTAATCAATGCGCAGAATAATCACATGTTGTGGTACGATACGTCGTGTTTATCGATAGATCCAGTATTAAATAATAGATAATGTAGTTGCGGTTTTAGATACCGATGAGATTATTAGACAACGAGAGACTTGAAGTGAGGTTTTCTATTACCTCGAAAATTATTCTACATATTCAATTTAAATTAGGTGCAAGCGCGTTCGCACGCAGACACGAGGTCGTGCACCTGTGTAATAAGATGAGAAGCATAACTAAAGTGAAACGGGCAGTAGAGTGAAGTTTAAGGAGTTTTGGATGCGAGGGCGAGTCTCCTTCCGAAGAAGAAAGTTCACCGGAGAGAGAAACGGTGAGAAATTAAGCAGATGCTCTCGGCGTTCAACACCATAGGAGACACTTCGCGACATGGATTTTTTTCTCAACTTCAGTAACGACATAAGTAACTGAATCTTCACCCTCCATTGCATTTTCGCTCTTCTGAGCCAAAGTAAAAGCGGAGGTCCTTCGATACTTTTGCGAAGAGATGCTTCAGGCGTATCCATCCAGAAGAAAGGCGTTCTTGAGCTACAAGACTCCATTACTCTCATTAGAACTCGTGGAAGTGCCCTTTTTATGAAACGGTAGCTAATCTCTCGAAGATCGATAAGCTTCAAGACGAAACGACTTGCACAACCACGTATATAAATAAACGGCCATAAATAACGATTAATTTTAACGACAGTATCTTATAATAATACGTTCATCGCCCGATATGCCATCGAATAATAAATAAAAAATCATAGGCAATGCATGCACTATAGGCAACATATAAATAGAACCTTATTTAATTGTTCGCACGCCATATGTCCAAACTTGTTATCTGTGCCAATTGTATCTCGTGTTTATTTTTTCGGAAGCTTTGATTTCACGTGCGTTTGGTATTCTCCCAGTCTATGCAAGCGCGATATATTTCTCTGTATGCTATGTTTGCGAACGAGCGATGCGGTTGACGTTCCTTTGATCACTGCGTTTTTTGACAGGCAATTGACAATTATCGCCCCCAGGAATACCATACCTTGATAATCACGACTCGTGAGCAATAGTAAGCATCAAACATTGAACCAGGAACGTAAACTCGTGAAATTTGTTGAAATTTTCAATTTGTTTGATGTTCCTCGAGTTTATCCAACTTCAAATTTCAATATTTATATGATGTTTTCTTTTGCAGAATATTTAGTAAAATATTTTATTCCGTAAAATATTCATAACACAGTTCGGTAACCATATTATTTTTCAATCAACTCTTGATACTAAAAAGAAATAAAGTAAACAGTTTATAAAAGAGTTCAATTAATAAAACTATTTTACATTGCTATTATTTATAATATGAATTAGAGAAAATATTATGTGATATTCTCTTAATTATCTCGCTAGTAAAGAAGACTAATTGTAAGACTGTCACGATCATCGGTCAAATTGATCATATCACTCCGTTTTTCGTTCCTCACATAATTCGTAAAGCGTCGTCGCCTTTAACGATAATTTTTAACTATAACGAGACCGATTGAAACACCCGTTTTTTCTCCTACCTTTTTTCGCTCACGAGCCAATTTATCGAGGACGTATCGTCTCGTCCAATCATCCAATTAAATGCCCACGCGGCCGATTCATTGCCGACATCTTTGCAGGAAAAAGAGTCGAGCGTTAGGATAGCAGCGTTGATTGACCGCCCACGTATCCACGCACGCATAGCGCGCAGTCGTCCCGGACGTGTTGCACGATGATGATGATGCGCCGGGCAGATTATTGACGATGAAGTATCGCGCCAGTATTGTCATCTCCGTGAATTATCGGAGGGTTCTCTCTCACCTCGCGCGGGGTGCGAATCGCAAAGCAGGGCGCAATCACTGTTCTTGCCATCGGCGCATAAACGGATGTTCCGCGATATCCGCGTAACGCGCTCCCCACATTGTACGCAACGCGACTGCTGTTGCATCCGCGCGCGCTAGCCCTCCGGCCGGATTCTGCATCAGCAAATGCGATTCGTGCACACCGACTGGCGTGTCGACACGCCATCCGACACGAGCGACTACTGCTAGGAGATCTGCCCGAGATTTGGTGCTCCAGGATTGCCGGTTTTGATAACACCGGATGGATCGTACTACCAATTGCCCTGTTAATGCATACGTTTGAAGGACCTGACGAGCGTGAGAAAATGAAGCGGTGATCCGCAAATTGATGCCCTTTGAGATCCTAAACACGACAAACGGTCGCAACACGATTGTCCGCCGTTGTCAGCACGTTAGGGAGATGCATGATTTGCTGACTTATCGAAGATGAAGGAATTTCTGTAAGACATGTGCGTGCAGAAGAGTTGAAATGTGCTTTTAACGATGTATTTGCGATTGCATGCATTTGCATTATACGTTGAAATTTATATACATTGTATATGTAATATTGTTTTCGCGCGCGAGCGAATGGTTTATGAAATATTCTCTCAATATAATGTAATATATTGTACTTCCACATATTATCAAATATGTGTATAATAATTTATTATACTAAACTCACCCTTCTCTTATTTATTGATGAATGTTGATCTAGTTCCGATCAGCTATAATGTTTGTAAGACCTGTCAACAGATATAATAATAAAATAATTAGTAAAAATTTTCATTTCTTTATTTTTTGATTTCTCTTCTTCCTTCTCTCTGTATTTACATGTTCATGTTGTTCGTTTTCTCTCATGATAAAACCATGTTAATTAAATTGTATGAAACGTGTATGCATTAGAGTGTTTCTTGAGCAAAAAGTTTAAGCTCTCGTTTCTGTTAATGTAAATTCATATTTCGTGTTGTCATGTTATAATATATTATATTATACATTTATTCACAATATATATAAAACTGTAATAATTCAATAATTATTAGATTTCAACCTGCTACGTTTCACTTAAGTAGGTCAAAATTGTGCAAAGCTGATGCACCATCCTCTATAAAAAACATTCCCATCTTTTCTATCCGCGGGAAGCGACGCTTCAAAAAATATAACTAGGTCGGAAAAGAATGTCTCTAGCGCGCTTTGTCGTCACCTGACACAAAGCGTCTTTGTATATATCGAATAGAAAAGCTGCACCGAAAGATCACAAGCAAATGTGGCTGACATTTACAGGTACATCAAAAGTAGCACATATATTTTCGACAATATCAAGCACACTAATTAACAACTAATTAACAAGTTACACTAATTAACATCGTCAACATGAACAATAATTCATGTCAAAATATCAAGACCTATCACATTAGTTATTTGAGCTAACAATTGAGCTAACGATTGAAGCTTTACAATCAATTGTTTTTCAAGTACATCAATAACAATCTAGGAGTTAACTGGTCGCATTATCGGGCCGTGCTCACTTTTTGCCGGGCACAATCTTCTGACTACGTCGTCAACTTAGCTCGCCCATCCATCCGTCCATCTATCGCAGCAATCCAGTCGCATATAAAAGGATCGTAGCGGAACGGGATCCGGAGCAGTGCGGCACGACGTATGTCCGGTCTCGCGCTGACGTCTTCCTCTCAAGTGATCGATCTCGCGTAACGCGTTACGTAGGTATAGTCGTTCGGAGAGCCGTTCCCTCTCGAGTAGCACACGTGAGATCACCCGGTTCTCGGTTCGCTGGCAACGCTATAAAAGATGTCGCAGTCAGAACAGGGCGGCAGTGCGCAGTGCGAGAAAGACATGTCAACGTCCAAGAGCAGCTCGATGTTGCGCCTGAATCAGGAGGGTCGTCGCGGCTCCGCTGACTGGCAGGATCACGGCGATACCGACTCGGAGGTCAGCGAGAACGACTTCCTCACCAAGGGCGCTTTCCTGCTCACCCCTAGCCACGAGCTGAGCATGGAGAAGGCAGCGACCATCTGCGAGAAGATGAACTTCCGGTGAGAACCACTTCGGCGGGTCAGCTCGTCGCTCGGAACGAGGATTTCTTCCCGGCCGTTCGACGAGAGAGACGTTGAACCGGGCGCCGTATCCCCCGATAACTATGATGAACGAGCTCGAAGTGTCGTCGATCGCCGACGCTTCTTTTTCTAGTTGCTTCTTGCGCTCATCTTGTGGTTGTGTCCGATTTTACTCGAGACAAATTCATACCATCATCGTTGCGGAAAGATACACGTGTTTATGATGTAAGATTTAAAGATATATATTTTAATCGTCGATACTGATTATACAAATCAGTTATTCAAAATGCAGTAAACAGGTGTGATTTTCTTCGACTATGACGACTATTTGTCTTTTCTCATCTTTTTTTCGAATGAATAATCTGGCGAAGGATAAGACTTTGTCTTTTAATCCTTCGAAAATCGATTTTACTGAATCGAGATTGCAATCATTTTATTTTCGTGGTACTCACGCATTGATTGTATTGTCTAGATTACTTCAACCTTCACTTAGCTTAACCCGCAAGAGATCCTAAAGTGCTTCGTGCCCGAATCGGATCTAAAAGTAGTTAAGTCAGCTGGCGCGTCGTGCGAAGTAGTAAAGGCAGTAACAGGTCGGACAACAAATCCATTAAACCAGTTGCGTCCGATATACCGTGCGAAATTTTTTACACATTGACAGCGAAGTCGCGTGCATGGCAGAAATTCATTTGCAAATAACATTAAAGTATACGCTGTTAACCGCAGAATTATTCCATCATCCATATAAATATGAGAAATTTTAATATCTTTTGGCATCAAGTTTTATTTCCGCATATGTATATTTTTTCTTTCTATATTTTTTTGAATTTTTATGTGAATTTTAATGAAAATAATATTCTCATATCATATATGATATAGGGGTGCATTTTCTTTGACGAAAACCGCCACCGGCATCCTCTTCAAATTCAGCAACATCGAGGATTTTCAGGCAGTATACAAAAAAGGTTTCCATAAAGTGACGGGTGCTCGCTTTTACAAGAAGGTAAATGTACCAGAAAATTTCCATTTGATTATCTCTGAAGTACTGTGAACTGTGTGTGTACGGAGAAATATCTTAACCACAAACAGTAAATGATCAAATAATTTTGAGTTACAAACAATTTAACACGTTACTACTCTTAGTCTTTACATCTAGGCGTTGCATTACGTTGAATATGCGCTTACTCGACAACCATCTGAAGTTAAAGTACCTGACATAGAGAAATACCTTATAGTGCTTCTGCAACTAATCTCGGGATCTGCATGGATTCCGCGCTTTCGTGGCGTGAACACATGTTGCAGATATGCAACAAGATTCAAAGGATGCTTTACAAAGGATGCTCACACGAAAGACAACGAGAATATCTTGATATTAATTTGCGTGTGCAACTTGTTCCCATATTTATTTGTATGCATCCTGAGTTTGATTGTTGCGATATTATGCTCTATAATGTTACACACTAACTTGATGCTAGAAGTTATACGTATCATCAGAAATGTCAATAGTTTTGATTTCACTGATTTGCATCGATTTTCTCAAATTTAATTTTATCGTTTTCTTATCTTTATGGAGGTAAGATTTTTTCCGAATAAATTTGATAAGTGACACATTATGTAATTCATAATATATAGGTTGCTATACCGTGTAGACCAGCGAAGATCTTCACCGTCTACGTTCTAGATGTGCCCGAGGAGCTCCCGGAGGACGATATTAGGCACGCTCTCTACAAATATCGATCTATCGTCGAAGTAACCAGGCTACCCCTGAATACGGGAACTGTTTGTGAGTCACGAAAATGCAAATGCTTTTTCTCCATGTTTCTCATGCCATCAATTTTTCCCGGGAAAAGCTTCAACTCCTATACATGTCGCGTAACGTGACTGACTGCTTTCCTTTCACTTCTCCTCCTTTAAAATATCAAAAATCTGTTTATATAAAATATTTTTCGCGCTATTTAAGTGACTCAATTTCAATAAGAAATTTATGCTTGAAAAGTATTTATTATCAATGGGTATTTATTATCAAAAAGCACTTTTGGTCACAGCGCGGCATAAATCATTCTTGCAAACAATTATATTTCTTTGTATTTCATGCAACGTCAACAATAAATTCTGCAGTTAACAATGTATTCGACATAAATTCGCGACAATTCGCATGCGCATATTCAAAAACGCTATTAGTTAGCATGACACATGAAGCTGCCTTCGCGCAATAAAATCGTATGTTAAATAAATCAGTGAAGGCCATCAATGACAAGCTAAAGAGCGACGCGCAGAGTCTGAACGAGCCGGCGACGATTTATACGGGGCCACCCGTTATAAGGGTTACCCTGGCCAGCGTGGAGGAGACCTCGATGCTGCTGAGCCGTGGTTTGGATTTTTATGGGGCCACATATTTCCCCACCGAAACGCCCCATCCAGCCGCTCAACCCCTCGCCAAATACAAAAACAACAGGTGGGAAGTGAATTCGTTCGTGCATGCTCGGCGCGTGGAGTGGCTCGCGCGTCGCGCGCGTGATTCATCGAACGACAAATTCGTGGCCGTGTTAAAAATTACGCGTGGCAGCCCGATATCGCTTAGGCCAATATTTATTACCTGACATTTATTAACTATCGTTGCGTCGGGACCGCGCCCCCGACAATTCCGTATAATGGCGGTTGTTTAAACGTCCGTTACTTCTAAATTATACACGACCGTTATTAATTCGCTCGTACAATGCGATCGAATGCGTTACAAGTGACCTCGTACGGAAGGGTTTTCTATATGAAATGCGTGACCTGTTAAATGTAATCGATCTGTGTGCTCCGTTTGCCTGAATCGCATTATCCGTTTCAGCGCGTGATTCGCTATAATTTCGCAATAGAAATCATAGAATAGAAAACATAGAAATCTATCTTCGTTATTTTTAAATCTAGTACTCGGGAGAGCAAAATAATTATTATTTTGCTTTAAACTGCAACCTAGAAAAATGACGGCGCCATTACACGATCCGTTCACTTTCTACTTTGCCGTAATATCTTTAATGGAACATTGCCAATAAAATACAAAAGCGAGCATTAGGGGGAAACGGATCACTGCAGGAGAAAAAGATGAAGAGGGGAGTACCTCTTTCACGTGTTTCGCTATTGCAGATGGATCGAGCTAGCGTCGATCGGCACAGGACAAAGAGTGAGGGACCTACTTCCGGTCTTTGACAACGCGGGCTTCAACAAATTGCCACCTCCGGCGAGCCGTGTAATAAAACCGCAAAGAAACTGACACGTCCCCCAGCCAGCACCCCGAATTCTTCGGCCGCCACCACCGTCACCGCGATCGATAGCAGCGGCGAATCGAGGGAGGACGCCACCGCGAGGAGGACGCTACGACCCGACGATAACGACGACGACGATGCTAACGCAGGCTACCTCGATCGAAATTCGGACAGTGACACTTCCAGGTCCCGTTCCTAGCAATATCAGCACGTCTCTAGCCCTCCACCAGCCTCAACTTTTAAGAAAACGAGGTCAGACATATATTTTTAAGATAATACATAAGGAGCGAAATATAGGAAAATATAGGAACATTATATTTCTCAGAACAATCAGATAACCAAATGAACATTTTTGATGTTGAGGTAATTTAATCGAAAAACGATTTGAAGACAGTTATCTTTTAATGTAAATATTATAGAATGGTCGATTATTTGATCTGTGGAAAATGTAATAATTTAATATGTATCAGAAGAGAATAATATTATTACCAATATTATTCCGGAAAAGAAAAATTATATCGCTTTTTTATAGTAAGATAGAATTTAAAAATCTTCTTTTAAATAGATAATATTTTTATATGAAATTTCATATTAAATTAAATTAAAATATGTATAAAAATATATTACAAATCTAATAAGAGTAACTAAGAATTATATCTATATAATTTGTTTTGTTGATTATGAAAGAAGTCGTAGTTAACAATATTAATCTAAATTTTCAACGCGTTCCTTATATTCGATTCTACTGGATTGTACAAAATTCAGTTAAGATATAAATCCAGCCATATATATCTTTTACACGACATGTACGACCGATGGAGGGTCAGACGTAATGTGCAAGGAACTGGAGAATTATACGCTCGCGACTCGTAGAGCCATTTCTCGACATGCACACGCACCGTAAGATGCCCCGTGCCGGTTCGCAGGTCGACGTGACTTCTAATCTCGTCTACCCGCACACAGCGAAGGTTCCTATTTTTCCACCGGCGGAAAGGTCAGCACCGCCGTGTATCAACCGCAATGTATATGAAATTACCGTTCCTATCAGACGCCTTACTTTTGCGCCAGTCACGCGACTAACGTTACCTTAAAATGCATTACATCGATTACACAGAAATTAATCCATCGTTGCACTGATGACAAGAATTTCACAGAGTAAAGGCAAATGAGCCTTATTATATATGCTTTATAAGTACAGTATCTTATACGGTTCACAAAATTGTATGAATTGTATCGTTTATGAATTTTATTTACTGATTTATTGATGCGTCATTACTTATCAAGTAAATCACTGTAGATATACGAATGTAAATTCTAGTATTATTGCATTTCTGTAAAAGTAAAATTGGTTTTTGATTAATAAATAATTTATTATCGTCTAATATCTGCAAAACGAAAAAAGGAATTAAACGTATCATATTTTAAGTACTGACGGATTTATAAATGGTAAAATTGTTGGTATATATTAGCTTTTTTATTAAAGAATTATTACATTGCAAGTACAAAATGAAAATCACAGGGATTACTGATATAAGCTCATTGTTTGAAATATATAAGCCTCTTATTAAAAATGACAAATGTAGTAATAAAGTGCATTTTAAAATAGTAAATCTATGTTTCTAATAAAATTAATAATTCAACAGTGATTTATATTTAAATCTAAAAATCTATAATTGTGTCTATACTTATTGTAATATCAAACATGATATCTATTAAATATGATATCTTTAATTTAATGTATAATATAAAATCTAAGTGCGCTAAATACTTTAAGGGCTATTAATAATATACTTCATTGCGTTACAAATTATACGCATTATGAAATAAACGCATGTTTAAAATAATACTTCAATGATTTATTTGTTATAATACTTTTGTTGCATTCTCCATCGATACTATATGCACATTTTTTCATTAATTTCTAAACCGTAAATAAATAGTATTGATAAGCGTACAATGTCGTATTAAAAAGATAAAATTTTCATAAAGTAGTCGTAAACTTTGATATATCTGAACATTATTTGAATTTATGTAAAACAGTGTGCAAGTAACTAGAGGATAAGGGAATCTGACGTGAAAAAAGCGAATGAACGAGAAAATAAATTGGGGGAGGTATGGTTTTCTCTTGTGCATTCGAATGAATCCGCCGATACGCTCGCATAAACGGTGCGTACTTTTTATCAGAGAGCGGCGATTCAATAACGATGAAATTTACTTGATGCATGCAACGTACATGCGCTTATTAGGATATGTATATATATTATATCGCCCGTTGCGTAACCTGTAATATTCTGTTATATAAACGTTCCGTAGCAATTACGTAATACCGTGCGGATGGGATGTACTTGATGGCGGATCGTGATACATACAGTTGGGCTTGCCGTTCGTGTGAAAGCTATAATATTATTGCCCACTTATTAGAAAAATTAAGATCTGTACTAATGTGTCACGTACTTATCACTTTGCGTTTACTTTAACATTCTTCGTTATTATTATGTACGTAATAGATGTAAGGTACATAATAATAAAATTAAAAGTAAAATTATAAGATTTCTTATGGATTAAATTTAATACATTTAAAGAAAAAGGTTTTTTCAGCACTTTTAATATAAAAGGATCATATAAAGAATATTATTTCAAGTGTCGCTGAAATAATCGTTTGGAGAAGAGAGCAAACATTAATGAACTAAATGTTTTATTTTTGATTATATTCTCCCGTTGACGGGGATATGGGTGACGTTGCTTTTAACAAGGCGAGACTTTATCAGGAAAAGAGTTCGTGGAAAGAGAGAAACTTGGCCACGATGAGTGGTGGTCACAGGAGGGTATAAGTAATTCTCCGAGAATGCTATTACGTCCTGCTGCGCCTTCGCTCGGGGGACGAGGGCTATTTCAACGCGTAATATGAGAGAGGGTGGATATGGGAGGTGGTAAATGTCAGCTATGTATGAAAGAGAGTGCCACCGTGGAGCGAATGTGGCGCAGACAGAGCCGAGTTATCCGCCATGGCAGGATGGGGACGGGGGTTATCCACGGCTGTGGCAGGAAACTCAGGGGACCAACGATAAATTGTGTGTCTTCTGAAAAAATCTCAGGTAACTTAAAATATCGTACGTTTTTTGTCCTAAACATATGAGGGAAAATGCCGCCACAGCGAGAGAACGCGATGTCACGCGGACGACGCGACGTTATGCGGTGTTTGCAGATTTTTCGTTAAAACTTAAGGGACGTGCAAAATGCAATCTGTCCCTCCAACTGCGTTTTAAAAACATGTAATTTTTAATTTAATAAATTATTATCTACTACCTATCTAAATGTATCTACATTTGAATTGCGTACAGATATAGTTATAATAATATATATTTATATAGTCGTAATAATAATGTCCTAATAGATGTATATAAACAAAAATTGACAATATATGCTATTTAATTAATACATGCATTACAATACTTTTTGTATTTCATGATAACATACCTAGAATTATACACGTTAAGTTTATTAATAATTTGATATAATCATAATAAACTTTTAAAATTTTAACTAAAATAGCTATAGGTAGAAATATTAACACATGTATAATTTCGTTTTTTTTTAATATTATTGTATTATAACAAAAATGCGAGAGAATATTACGGAGGCATCTTGCCTCTTAAATGCATTGTGTGGAAAATACGCGCGCGCAACTGCAGCAACTGCCGCCAATTTAGAGACTTCACTTTTGACGCAACGTGGCGGATTTTTAGGACGAGTTAAAGTGAGAAATCTAGTTTTGTTAATGGCGATAACTTTATTTCAGGGGACGAAGCTCGAGCGGCCAAGCTTCGCTCACCAACAAGTGCCATTATCACCGCCTCTCGACTTCGTAACCATGGACTAATTTCGCTTGAAGAGTCCACCGGACAGTTAACTGCTTTTTTTTAGTCTCCGTCTCCGCAAATTCCAATTTTACGCGCAAAGAAATTTCCGAAAGTTAAGCGCGACGCGTAATTGCGTTTCCTCTATGGTGACCACGAAGAAATACCCGGTCGCGCAATTACCAAAACTTTCAGCCGACATTAGTCACATTAGAGAATATTCGAGGTGTCAGTTTAAAAACAGAAACTGAATTAACATTTGCTTATGTTATTCTGTAAGGAAGATATGATAATATGCATTACTATAGGTACTTTTTATATATCAATTATTTAATATATTCCCTGCCAAGTCGTTTTTGAATAGTTGTCATTTTCAAGTCATATACAACGTGTACCGTTTTTAGTACACAGAGTTTATAGAATTTGATAAATATGTAAAACTGATTTATTTTTTCCAGCTTTTTATAAGCTGGAAATTTATTTTTTAGTAGAGTAAGTGAAACTTGATATAACTTAACAGACATCATCCATCATAAAGTATATAATACCAACAATGATTTTCTTGCACTTTATCTACCAATGATAAAAATATCACTTGACCTAAAAAGTTTCAATGTATAGCGAAAATGTACACACGGCAGGGAACGTGTTAATTAACATTATTTCCATATTAACATGCCCGAATGAGAAATACTGATTGAAAGAATGAGACAAGACAATTATTGGGGTGGAAACGCAGTAATTTGGTCGATTTGAAATCACTGCTAACTCGATTCGTTCGCCGGAACGAAAAGCGTGTCGGATCGATTAAAAATGTATGCGGAACGTGTGCTAAACAGCGGAGATACCCGAGAGAAAGCCTCGGGGGATCAGCCCCAATGGTTCGAAGGAGACGGCCGTCCGACCTCTACGTCTATCACGCGGGCGAGGAGGAAACGACGATCGATGGAGGATCGAAGGGGTGCTCGCTTGCTGCCAGGCAAGCTCGAATATTGCAAGTAACAAGAGGGCGGCAGAGAGAAAGAGACAGACAGAGAGGAAGAAGGGCGGAACGCCTGGTAAGCACCTCTGAAGGACCATTTCCTCGAAGCTTGCGTTCCTAATCGCATCGGAGTCATCTATATTATTACGAGGCTCCTGCGCATAACCCTCCCCGAACACGCTGTACGTGGATGCAAAGGTCTCAACCTACAGCCGACCTGGTCCCCTCCCACCCCGTTGCTCCACTGACTGCAACCTCCGCCGCCCTTATTGCCCGCGGCGAAACTCTCTCTTCTCGTCCTACGCCTCACTTCGACCCTCGTCGTCCTATGGGGACCTCGCGCGCGTGCTCCTGTACAAGCCTGCGGAAATTGCCAGCTGTTTTGCGGGGTAGTATCGATCGTCGATCTTCGATCGTAAAGTGTTCCGCGAATGTCGTTAGGGAGACCGAAGTTGGAATTTTCGTAAGAAAATATGAAATGATATTTAGTTACTTGCATAGAACTCATACATCAATTTTCATGCAGTATATTTCTAATTTAAATTCTGGTTTTAGTTATTGTACTCACAGGTTATTTTAAAAAATTTACATTCAGTCTTCTGAGTTCTTCTGAGTTCATGGATTATTCTCTCATGTACCTATATATACACTTTCATTTAGAAGTTTCGAAAATACTACTCTTTTATGCAGTGTCAACATTTAATGCATATGTGTCAACAATAATATCACTAGAAATAATTTGTTTCCGTGGGGATTTCCATGCAATGTATCTAAAAAGCCTGTAAAACGCGTTTATCCATCAGCACGGGGCTGGGATTATTTTCATGTTGACTAAATTAAACTGGAATACACTGCGCACGTACGCACAGCGAAACTAACGAGGATTAAAAGAGAGAAAGGACGAGCAGATTTTCCGCGTCAACGTCGGACAATAATCGATACGCCCGTCGTCTACCGGGTAGTCGCACCTGTGTTTTTATTACATTGTAGTTCGCGCCGAGTTTAATTAGAGACTCCACGGGTGGTAACCAAGCAATCTATCTGTAATGTCCCGCGGCGTCAACTCTCGTTTTCTTCCCATCGGCCGACTAATTAAATAAATATAGGACACGCAATGCACGCGCGTGGTGGTCACCGATCGATATCGAGCTCCACGGCGCGTCCAGGGCGCACTCACTAAAACTGCGCTGTTAATATGAATCAAAAACCCAACGGGAAATGAGAGACCAAGTAGAAAGGAGAGGAAACGGGGAACGTGTTTAATTAGGGATGTTTGTTCTGTAATCAGGAAGATGTAAGGTGAAAGTTGTTAAGTCTGCGGCAGACTGTCTGCCTTTTTACACCCTTTAAGGTAGTAACTGTAAAAGAGGTTTTTATTATTTTAAGAAATTTTTAGATTAATATCCGGAAATTTTTATAAACTCATATCCCTTTCCTCATCGCGAAAAGATAAATTCTCGTTGGTAATTCTTGTAATTTTAAACATTACCCTATGTCCTGTAATTCATTGCTACACAGAAAAAAAAGATGTTGTATCAACAATATCAGTGTAATTGAAATAAAATCGGTTGATGCAATATCAGTATTAATGAAGGAATAACATCAAATACTTGTTCTAATAATCTAGATATTTGGTCCACTAATATCATAGTATTTGGAAAATTTCATTGTATCAATCATATATCTACTCATCCCACATACATAATTTTTTATTTTAAGTACAGATAAATTATATAACCTTCTTAATATGTAATTGAATATTATGTCATCTATGTAACTACATCTGCTGTCAATTCAATTGCGTGAAATAATTAAAGCAAGTCAATGATAAAATTAATGTTTTGCTGTTGATACAAATGAATCGTCTTGTTGATTGAAATATAATTTATTTAATCTGTATACTTTTTGTTATATTGCTACAAATAAATTATTTGTCAGGTATTACACTTAATTATTATTGATTCATATGCAATCATTTTTTAGAGAAAATAGAAATGTTTATATATTGATTACATATCTGCTTGATGCAATCAACACATGTAATCATTAATCATTACTATATATATATAGATATATATTCTATATATATATAGATAAAAATATTAATACATACATGTTTAAATTATATCAAGCAAATGTGTAACCAATATGAAAACATTTGTATTTCTTTTAAAACAAATAAATGCGTATGATTCAACAATACTTAAATATAATCTGACTCACATAATGCTGTAAATTCAACTGCGTAAAATACTCTCGTAAAATACTAAAGAAAATTTACACCACAGTTAATGTTATAACCACAATTATGGTTATAACCACAATTATGGTTAATACATATGTATCATTTTGTTCATTCAAATATAAACTTATTTAATCTGTGTGTGATTCCCGCTTCTGATTCGATAGACCGATAGATGGCCAGGCCAGGCGTGACGTTCTCGCAAGAAATATTTGCGTTATCACCTTATAAATAACCATCCGGAAAACCGATCCAGTACTCTTTTCTTCTTTTCTTTTGAAACTTTTGAAATTATTAATATAATTCAGTAAAATGTATAACTTATATTTTCAATTACATGTTCAATTAAATAAAATATAATTAGGTTTAATATAAGTATACATAATGTAGCTTCATGTGCATGTAAAATTCATTCAAATAATTTTGTGTTTACTTTGAAAACAAACTGATACATGTGAAATAAAAATGCTTTCAAAACAATTGCTTTCTTATTCTCAGTGCAAGAATCAATGGTTAATTCAATCACAATGTAAAACAACAAAAAGTACAATTTAGATTTTGCATTATATATTTAATCAAATAAAATATAACTTGTACAAGATTTAAGCACAAATACAGTTGCATTTATTCTATTTTGAGTTGATTTAATACAACGTTTCTTGTATATTACTCTAGAATTAGTCAATATTAATTTCAAATGAAGTGCTTCAAAGAGAATTTATAATGAAACATTGTATAGCATTCCCATAATCAGATATATTATTGCTTTGATTACGATGTCATTCAATTCTAAACTTAGCAGCATTCTTACAATCTATTACATGTACAATATTATATCTCATATAATTAGTACAATATTATGTATCATTATTTGAAATTTATATATTATTCTTTTAATATTATATTTAAAATTAAAATCAATAACAAATACAATTGAATGAATTGTTTATGTTTGTGGCAGCCCGTGACGTCGACGTTTAATTGAAACAACCTTTTTTTTTAACTGAACAGCATTTTTTTCAGTGTATATATCCTATAAAATATTGCTATATATTCTATAATTCAGTTAAAAATTGCATCAAGTCTAGAAAGATTTCCGAGTCTATAAATATGGTAGCTTATTTTACTATAATTATCTTAAATGCGTTAATAGCATAAACTGTCGCTCCTTAAACCAATGAAGTTTTAAGCGTGCACCCTCTCTTCTCATCGGCTTCTCGACTCGCAAGGGACCGTTATACCCAACTTTCGAGGCGCGGTCCCACTAGGATAAATAAGTGCAAAGAAACTGAAAAAGGCCAGGAAATGCGTGATCGGAAGGAGAAAGAACGCGGGATTAGAGAAAGGGTCGTGCGAAGAAGATAGGAAAGAAGACGAGAAGAAGGAAGGAGGTCACGGAGAGCGTCCCCGGGATGAATATTAAAATGTAAAGTTCCAGCAAATTAATCGCGTTAACGTCAGGGCATTTTCTCGCACCCATACCTCTATCTCTCCTCCTTCTCTTCCTCTTTCTGCTCCTCCTTTGCGCGTTCCTCTTTTTCCTCTCTCGCGCTGACCATCCTATTTTTTTCTCTCTAACTCATTTCGCGCCAACCAGTGCCGAGTCTGACTCCGCGCTCCGCTGCTCCTGAATATTCATTAATCTCGCTTTCCTTCGTCGTCCGTCGGAAATGCGCGTCTCGGGCGAAATATAAAAAAAAAGGAGGTAAATCTCCTTCGCGCCGGTAAGGTCCTCCGCCGGTGCCTTCCGCGTCTTCCAGCGTCGCGGCGCCGTCGGGGTGCGGAACGGCCGTTTCCCCGTGTGCATGATTGCCATAACGAAATTCTCAACGCGTTCCGCGTTGATATCGCCGTGAGTACAAATGCTGGATTTACGGTGGATACGTGCGCGCTGGCCGCCGACACCGTGGCGATATCGCGTTCGAAGTCGCCGCGCGGAATTTACATGCTCATTAAAGAAATGAAGTTCCCAGTTTACGATCTTCGTTTACGCGAGATGCCGAGACAGCGCGTTCACGAAGTAACCGCGAACTTTAGAATTACCGGCGATGCGACGAAAAGATAAATGAGACGTGCGTTCCACCGTGAAGGCTGACGCGAGCAATAAAATTAAATCAAGATAAGTGCGAAGGCAAAACACAAATTCTCTATTTTTCAGATTTACAATAAGATGGAACAATATGACAGATACAAAGTTAATCGAACAGCACCTGATGATTATCTTTCCAAATTAAATTTAAAATGTTTATTCTCTCGTCTTCAAGATCTGAGAGGGGTAGGAAAGTATAAATTTTTATTATTAATTATTATAATCTATCCGCCATTCGGAATAGATTAATCCTGACTCGTAAAGGTTTGAAAATTGTGCGGATTGTTACTACAATGTACACTTGGTACATGTATAATACATTGGTAAGTAAGGGTGCCTCGACGCCGCAAGTCCGCCACGAGCGAATTCCCGTCGCGGTCCCTTCGTCGCGGCCGATTTACCGCAAATGGTTGGCCGCCAACCATTCCGGCCTCTTCAACCGCCAACTGTTCCAACGAGACATAATATTATCGCTGTGTTAAGTGCATCTACAGAAGTGTTTGACCGCGAGGGCTTCCACCTTGAATCCTACAAGCGTGCATGTGCACGTGTTGACATAAGGTGCACGCGCATGAGAAACCGTACACGTACGTGAAACAAACTTCGTCGCATACCTTATAATCATTTTAAATCCTCCGTAACAGTCGCGAACTGAATTTCAATGTGCGGCGAACAAACACAAACTAAGGAATCGCTTAAACGGCATCGAGCTCTCGCTTTAACAAAAGTAGCACTGTCATTTAAGAGAATTATATATTTTCAAATAATACTAATAATAATAATGCTAATAATAACAAGACATATAATTACTATTAATCGCGTTAAAATTAAATCTCTTCAGGGCACACTGAAGCTACTTTGCCAACAGTTAAAACTAGCAGATGTAAATGTTTCTTCTAAACATAATCTCCACGTTTTAGATTCCACGGCATTCTATATTGTACATGTGCTCGTAATGAATTACAGTGACCAGTCAGTACAAAGAACAGCAACGTGTCACATTTATAAAATTGGGATTGAAATTTATTCGACGAGAGATAAAGAAAAGTTCATTATGGGGTAGGCTTTGTTACTGTCCTCCCCAATTATGGCAGCCTTTGTCGTTAAGTTTGTTAAAAGCCTGATCGCGCGCGCGTGTCGTTGACGCAACGACAATGCCAGTCGTGAATGGAGAGATGAGTTAATTCGATCCACCATTACTTATATCGCAATTTACGTCAATCGGTCAGAAATTTGATGGTCGCGTACGATCGGAAACGTGATAAGGACGTATGTGTATCTACTTAGTTATACAATAGCGACGTCACTTACAGCAACATCTTGTTAAAGAACTAATAAAAAATTTTTGCAAAGAAAATTTTCGCTATTAAATTGCTTTTCCATTTTTTTTATTTAATCTAATTATTCAAATTCTTAAAAAGTTTAAAAATTAAATTCTAATAATGAGTCGTTTTCATTAGAGTCCACTAGTTATGCCTCTCTTAGATATCGCCACAAATAATTTTGCATGTAGCCATTACGTCCTTATACTTTCACTCTCTCCATTCGCTTTGCTACAGTTGCACACATGCAACATCTATGGTATTAATATAATATTGATTTTTCTCTAATAATTAAATTAGACTTCGTTTCAAAAAGTTCCTCGGTCAAAGGGACGATGCGGGTATCCGATTGACGTGACTTCATTCCCATTATAATGGCTCGTGCTATAGAGAAATAGCATTAAAAGCGCTGTCCAAAGCACACCGGAGCAACGTTGCGCATCGAACACAGGTAGATGGGCGACGCAGCAAAAAAGCGATTATGTACACGGTCATGTACCGCTATCGCATCCCCTTCGGAATTCACCCTATATACGTACTTCCGTAGGAACATCGGCACGTATGCAAATCGCGTGCTAACGTTTAAATCGCATCGCGTCCGCGCGGCGCCGCGCGTATTTTCCCCGCGAGAGAGAAAGGGAAAAAGAGAGAGAGAGAGAGAGAGAGAGAGAGAGAGACAGAGAGAAAATGGAAGAATGAGGAAAGCACGAGGGAGGAAACGAGATAGGCTAAGGGTAGCAAATGAGGGGATTCCGCGGGTAACTCGATACACCGCCGTCGTCATATTTTTACGGGCGCTGAAACGAAACACTTAAAACACGGCGGCGATGTATACGCGTTATTACATCCGCGCGATAGATCACGCTAATTGCGGTGCACAGCGAGAACGCGGCGGTTGCTCGTAACTTACGCAGCCTGGTTACGAGTTTACGAGAGCCGCGAGCTCGAACGGCCGGCGGGCTTGCCCGGCGCCACCCCGGATACGTCACGCTAATCTACGAAAATTACGCGATATTTATTTTTCTTCGGAAATGCGAGGCTCCCTCTTCCCCGAGTTGCGTCCTCGTGATTTACGGGCAACCGCACCAGCCGTCAACCTCGCGAATCGCACGATGAAATCTCGTTCGCAACTGTCGCCCGCGTTCTCGCCAAAAAAGGTCGCCACCCTCTGATGACTTCCTCGCGATTCTACGCTGCAAACATTGCAAAAATGTTGGCCGACCGATCGACGTTTCCTAGCTTCCGCGAAGGCGAAATTTGGCATCGGTGTGGGTAATAAAACGCATAGCGTAAGATAGACGGCTAGAACGATTCGCGTTTTACATTGTGTTGTACACTGAACATGTGGATGGAGAGAGGAACAAAAGCAATGCCCGTGAATTTATGTCTCTATGAAAATGGAATATCTGAGACATGCATTTCTCTCAACATTGTAAGTCGTAAAAAACATGATTGCAAAATTGCATAAATTGTTGTCCAATAGAGGAGAAAAAATGGTAAGTATTTTAATAATGTTAATAATTAAGTATTTTGTAATATGATCAAGACATCGTTATGGAGATAAAAATAACAGTTGCTAATCGAAGTGGCAACAGATCATTTTCTTATTTAATGGAAATCAATGAAGGAGCCAATCATTAGAGTTACCGCATTGTTATGGAATCGACTACATTACATTTATAACAGAAAGCAGCAATGCATGTTCGCACAGTGTATACCGTATTATGAAAGTTTCGATACGCTTACGTGTGCATACGCGCCCAACAGAGACTCTAACAGGGTTAGTAGGTATATACTAAAAGCTTTGTTATGGCAACCTCTGGCACGCACGGCGATTAGAGAGAGTCTCGCATATCTAGACTTCCCAGTTATCCATGCGATCTATCGTGTCGAAGCAATGTAGTGCACCAACAGCAATACTCCAAAAGCGATAAATCATACTTTCATATAAAGATGCAATTGCATATATCATTTCTTTTATATTTTAACTTTAATCCTTTTAATTTTATGACGGAACAGATTTTTAAAAATTTCAAAAATTTAATCTGAATTCTTCTTAAAGAATTTTTCAGATTTAAGTAATATATTTCGTAAATGAAAACACGAAAATTAAAATAAAAAATTGTAAAAATTATTATAACAAAATAATGAGAGAAAAATTCCTTCATTTTATATTATGCAAATACAGATAAACTTTAATATATATATTTTCCAAAATGTTTTTTTATAACTTAATATATAGCATAATTTATAAAAATTAGAAATTTTCTAGATGAATTCCAGAAATTAAAGAAAAGAAAAAAAGGTAGTCGGTAAAGAATAATTCTTTCGTGTTCCGGCTCGGTAAAGTCAGTCTCTCTCAAAGATCACATTAATTGACAGCACAACCACAAGACAGCGCTAGCGCCTTATCTTTTATTAGAGTTACTATAATTATAGTAACTCTAATCTTTTATTATAATATTATATTATATTTAACGAGTCTCAATCGACCCACATTTCTTTTTTTATTCCCTTTACTATTTAAAATTTAATAGCATTTAAGCAATCCTTTTAACATGTGTTTTAACATATGGAACAAGATCGAACAAACAATTATACAGATGTAAAAATGTTCCTATCATAAAAAAATCAATTCAAATCTACATGTCCAAATTCATAAAACAGATGAATATTCGAAATGTAAAACTCATACAAAACTAGTACACGAAAGCATTTTGTTATAAATTGAGCAATCGTTTCTGCACAGTGCAGGAACGAGGGAACGCGATTTACCGAGGACTAGTAGAGCTTGATGGGAGATTACAAGACGAGTCTTAATGCAGGAATCATCTCGATCCACGCACGCCTCTTATGCATAAAATTAACAACTTACAAGGGGATTCCGCCAGCTGAGTATACAATTGTGAGGCATCAACGAGCTTTATTCGTGATGAGCCAATTGGAATCACATGATTGTATACATGATAATATGCATCAAAGCGGCCACGTCGGGATTGCACACGAACGGCGGGAATAACAAGAGGAAATGCGAAAGCTGGAGAATCAAGCTATAAACTTCCAAAACGGAGATCCCGTCAATTAATTAAGATGGAATTATCCAAATATAAAAACCAGTGCGTTAATATACAGATTTAAAAAGTGTTACTTTACAACTCAACATTATTACTCTTTTAATTATAAAGGATTAATTAATGAAATCTAATGCAATCAACCGACTGTTATATGAGAATTTTAATATTTTTACTATATTAGCTATTACTATAATATATTTTACTATATTACTATACATGACTCATTACAGAATGCAGATGTCATATTTTCAGTCTTATTTTAGTTATTTACACAAAAATATGAATTTTGATCTTCTCAAAAAGGAACGCTTGATTCGCGTTCGTCCATATTATTACATTATTATAGATCATTAGAACATAATTGATCGAGTAATATTATGACAAAGTGACGCGTTCCGGCACAGTAATAGCCGGACCAGAAGTGGGCTTTGCAATAATTAACCAGTCAATGTAATCCGTCGTTAATTACGTACGGATTCAGAGGAAAATAACGCGTAGCACGACAGCAGGAACGGTAATTATACTGTGCTCCATCATGCACGCGTGCAGCCACGTGTCACGCGCGTACGCACATGCAATACGTGAACGTGAACAATTAATTATACCAGCCAGTCAGCCGTCTTATGATTCCACCCCATATCTGCACTGGCACCATTGTATGCAGCAATGTCATATCAGCATATACGTGCAGAGTATCCCAAAATCACCGATAATAATTTTAAGAGCAGGTTCTATGAAATATCCTATGACAAAAATTCTAGTAAAAATGTTCTCTCTCTCTCTCTCTCTCTCTCTCTTAGGCTATAATAATTTTTAAATGGGAAGCAATTAAAGTTTACAGTGACAGAGCAATTTATTACTATAATTTTAATATGGTCAAAAAAGTTCTGTTTACGAAATTCATTTATGTTTATGACATATCTGAGCGTGCAAAATTTCATCTCAGTTATTCATAAACTTTAATATTTTTTAATTGCTTTCCACTTAAAAACTATATTATTATTTCGACATTTTTCTTTTAAAAGTTTTGTCTCTTAGGATGATCCATGCACTTCAAAATTGTTATTTTTAATTAATTTTGACAGAGAAACAATCTTGTTTCACAATTTTTAACAAGAGACACGTTCTGATCACCAATCTGTTATCAAATCTGTTATGCTTTACTTGTATTTCAAACGTCACATTCTTGCTATTTCAGCGGCATCACTTTAAATTCGTCGTGCAACTGCAAGCACAGCAGTTTACGCTGACCCATATATTCGCTACGAAACGCTAATGCATTTCTTGAACATTTCAAAGATAATAGAACGGAGGTAGCATAAAAGTAGACGTCAATGGTGTTACATGCGGGATTGTTGCGTTACTGTTGTACATTCTACGTGTGTACGTGCCAGTATAATGTGGCCATTATAAGCGAGCGTCGCTAATTGTTAAATAGCCGCGGTTTGGTATCGTATCGTACATTATGGAGGCCAATGAAAACACGCGCTCTGGGTACACTCCGACGGGTAATTTCGGTAATAGCAAAACTTCACGGTGCTTTTAATGAAACTGAACAGTCACATAGCAGGGAATTGCTGTTCTCACGCGAAGAACGTGAAGAGTATGGGTCGCACGCGTTTCGCGCGCGTTTCACTTTGTGACACCCATTGCGCGCGGGAGGACAAAAGAATCGTGCGTTAATTCAGTACCGGTGGGAATGTTATCAGTGGAACTTCCGGCGAACTGCGATTCTTCGGACGACAGTCTTCTTCCCGCGCTGTACACGCGAACTTTTGCGCGCACCCCATCTCGATAGCGGTCCTTCACTCGCAAGTTTGCTAGCGCGCGGCTTTTTAGAGTCGGCATATCGGGGGAGAGAGGGCACGAAGATTGCCATCTTCAAGATTTAGTGGACTACCGCGCGACGATACTGTCGCGGCACGACGCGAGAACTTTCGAACGAATGAACGAACCAATGAGCGACGAACTTGGAAATTTTCTATCTCCGTGCGTTCGACGTTTACAGTCTACCCTCTCGTCCTGCAGGGGTGGACGGCGGGAGGGATAGACCCCACGCCGGCAATAAAGTTTTAATCGACGATGATAATTTATGAGCGCGCCGGCGACGGAACGCGCTCGTCGCGCGCGGAAAGAAGATCGAAAGGCGAAGGACGGCTGGCTCGGCTCGTCCCCGGAATTTCACGTGCCGATAATTCACAGTTGGAGTTCGTTAACGAGAAGTCGTCCATTAACCGCGAGAATGCTTTTAATGTAAAGTGAGGCAAAGTCGTAAAGACTCGCGCGTGCACCCCCATACGTAGATCAAGCCCACCACCACCCCCGGCCACATCGCAACTTCTCGTTTCGCTCCCTTTACGATCCTAGCGCTCTCGCGCAAGTGGTATCGCCCGCGGAATGACCGTGCCGCCGCTGGAAAATCACCTTTAACCACCAGAATAAATGTCCTGGCATTCGTCGAGCTTTTTCGCGATACTCGGCCGTCTTTAAGCAAAGCTCTGGTCGTTCCATTTTAATCGACTCGTTGGAATCAGAGCACGCTGCGAAATTTTTTAAATTACTTTCTCACGTTCCTTTTTTTGTACAATCGTCGAGATCCGAAATTGACGTTCGTGTATTCCCTGTTGCACATCCACTGAGCTTGAATTTTCAATCATCCAGCCTGGCATGTAGCCAAATTTTCGGTTGCCGATTTTAGCAAGATTTAGCTCTACGATTTTAATATCTTTTTGACTTGGCGATCTTTTATTCTTATTATCGCAGATTTGATGGAAATTTAATCTCATCTGAATATATTAAATGAAAAATGATATATTTAATATAGCGTGCATAAAGCGTATTCTGTATTTTCTCATTAAATTTAACAACTTCCATTTTCCGCTAAAACTCTATACTGAGTCTAATTACTGAGATAGACGCGCTACTCGCATAAACGTCGCGCGGAATATTCCGCCATAAAATTTCGCAATAAAGACATTTTTAGTTCATCCACGTTTCATTCCGTTTGGACAATTTAATCGCAGGATCAAGGAAGAGCGCGTTGACCTACATCGTGCGGGTGGCTGAGTGCTGAATACTCCAGTTTATGGTGTTCACGCAGTAATTCGTTTAACGCAGATCAAAGTTCTGCGGCGAGCAAGTTAGCCGGCGTTAATAAATAGTTTAGCACTGAACTGTGAGTGGGTGGCAGTAAATTGGGAAGCCAGAGACAGAGACAAAGAGAGAGAGAGAGAGAAAGGGCGAAGTAATAGCCATTGATAACTTTCACGCCACTCCTATTGTTCGATAATGTGCGCGTATATTTTCCGAAAGCTTTTTCCGAAGCATAGGAGGAAAAGTCAGGTATAATCGTTCAGGTCGGTGAGATAGTAAATTTACGATAGAGCTTAATTGGCATACCTCTAATCAAAACTTAAAAGTTTTAATGAGATATAGACATTTTTCGAAAATAAATTTAATATTTTATAGAGAGAGATGTATATAAATATATATATTATGTACATTTTGTATACGCTCTTTTTAGTATGTAATTTATGAATTATTTAATGTTTCTCGTAGAGAGTGCTATGCTTTAATTTTAACGTAATTCTGGAATATCCATATGATCGTGCTGTATAATTGTGTTTATAAGTGTTGCCATACAATTCGCAGTATCTCTACAATGTGTAATACAGGTGCAATCACATAGTATAAATTGTAAGACCATTTCGAGCCATTGGAATAGAAGCTGTAAGCAAATTTGCCAGCTAATGGATGTGAAATTTACTTTCGACCCTCGCTTATACTCTCCAGAACGCTCGATTAATATAACGATTATTATAACGAACTCTCGATGCGTCCCGCCGTCCTATCTCGAGCTCGTACTTCGTTACGCGTCCCTTCGGTAGGCTATCGCACGAGTATTGTGTTGCAATTACCGACTGGAAGAGTAACCCGGCCTTCGGGAAAAAGCCACCGACGCGACGGCGAAAGATAATCTTGGCGAAAATATCGCGCAATTTCTTTCGCGTATCCTCCAGTCGATATAAGTATGAGTATTCGGTTACAATTAGACATGAGCAGCCCTAAGGGCACTATTCGCCCTAAGGTTTCTGGTAGCAGAATTACGACTGCTCGTAAATACTCGGAGAGTAAAACGTTTGGGGAGAAAAAGTCTGGTTAAATTTGGCTTGGAAAGCGGAAACTTTAACTTCGATAGTGCAATCTATTCAAAGTTGAATTGCAGACGAGCGTTAGATAAATCTAAAGCAGCTCGTGACTAAAACACGTAGAAGCAAACGTTACAAAGTATTTAATTCCAAAGTAAATTGTAGAAAAATTATAAAAAATATGAAATACGTAAAGAAATAACAATAAACTAATGGTAAAATCGTTGCGGATCAAATAATGGAGATTGAAATATATTTCAAATTGCCAATAGTACGATATATAACGAAATTCAATCTTATGAATTTTGATCAGGTACAATACCTTTATTCGTCAAATCAAACAAAACTCTTGTTCAATCGTAACAAAACAGTTGTACAATCAATATATATTTTCTAAAATGTAAGAAAAAATTTAAAATTTTAGAAAATATATATTGATTGTACAACTGTTTTGTTACGATTGAACAAGAGTTTTGTTTGATTTGACGAATAAAGGTATTGTACCTGATCAAAATTCATAAGATTGAATTTCGTTATATATCGTACTATTGGCATTTGAAATATATTTCAATCTCCATTATTTGATCCGCAACGATTCACGAATCCACTCTACAGGGTGTCCCAGAATTGTGTATGAAGCTCTCTCGTGAGCGGGTAGAATGCATCGAACCGAGAAGAAAAGTCCTTTGCCATTTTGAAATTTTCGCAATAGTTAACGAGTTATTAATTATTAAAAATCGCTATATTAGTCCGGCCTACCGCCGAATGCAAGCGCGCGGCGAGATGCGACCGCCTAGAGATCGAGGTTGCTACACTGAGAAAAAAATGTAATTGATCTTACGAAATGTTTTGTCACGGGCTGCCAACAAAATATATACTTATTTCACCAAGTTATATATTGAAACAAATATGTAGTTCTTGGATTATGGATATGGATGTGTAATCACACATATGAGAATTATAATCCAACAATTATATATTTCATTCAATATATAACTTGTTGAAATAAGTATATATTTTGTTGGCAGCCCGTGACAAAACATTTCGTAAGATCAATTACATTTTTTTCTCAGTGTAGCAACCTCGATCTCTAGGCGGTCGCATCTCGCCGCGCGCTTGCATTCGGCGGTAGGCCGGACTAATATAGCGATTTTTAATAATTAATAACTCGTTAACTATTGCGAAAATTTCAAAATGGCAAAGGACTTTTCTTCTCAGTTCGATGCATTCTATCCGCTCACGAGAGAGCTTCATACATAATTCTGGGACACCCTGTAGAGTGGATTCGTGAATCGTTGCGGATCAAATAATGGAGATTGAAATATATTTCAAATGCCAATAGTACGATATATAACGAAATTCAATCTTATGAATTTTGATCAGGTACAATACCTTTATTCGTCAAATCAAACAAAACTCTTGTTCAATCGTAACAAAACAGTTGTACAATCAATATATATTTTCTAAAATTTTAAATTTTTTCTTACATTTTAGAAAATATATATTGATTGTACAACTGTTTTGTTACGATTGAACAAGAGTTTTGTTTGATTTGACGAATAAAGGTATTGTACCTGATCAAAATTCATAAGATTGAATTTCGTTATATATCGTACTATTGGCATTTGAAATATATTTCAATCTCCATTATTTGATCCGCAACGATTTTACCATTAGTTTATTGTTATTTCTTTACGTATTTCATATTTTTTATAATTTTTCTACAATTTACTTTGGAATTAAATACTTTGTAACGTTTGCTTCTACGTGTTTTAGTCACGAGCTGCTTTAGATTTATCTAACGCTCGTCTGCAATTCAACTTTGAATAGATTGCACTATCGAAGTTAAAGTTTCCGCTTTCCAAGCCAAATTTAACCAGACTTTTTCTCCCCAAACGTTTTACTCTCCGAGTATTTACGAGCAGTCGTAATTCTGCTACCAGAAACCTTAGGGCGAATAGTGCCCTTAGGGCTGCTCATGTCTAATTGTAACCGAATACTCATACTTATATCGACTGGAGGATACGCGAAAGAAATTGCGCGATATTTTCGCCAAGATTATCTTTCGCCGTCGCGTCGGTGGCTTTTTCCCGAAGGCCGGGTTACTCTTCCAGTCGGTAATTGCAACACAATACTCGTGCGATAGCCTACCGAAGGGACGCGTAACGAAGTACGAGCTCGAGATAGGACGGCGGGACGCATCGAGAGTTCGTTATAATAATCGTTATATTAATCGAGCGTTCTGGAGAGTATAAGCGAGGGTCGAAAGTAAATTTCACATCCATTAGCTGGCAAATTTGCTTACAGCTTCTATTCCAATGGCTCGAAATGGTCTTACAATTTATACTATGTGATTGCACCTGTATTACACATTGTAGAGATACTGCGAATTGTATGGCAACACTTATAAACACAATTATACAGCACGATCATATGGATATTCCAGAATTACGTTAAAATTAAAGCATAGCACTCTCTACGAGAAACATTAAATAATTCATAAATTACATACTAAAAAGAGCGTATACAAAATGTACATAATATATATATTTATATACATCTCTCTCTATAAAATATTAAATTTATTTTCGAAAAATGTCTATATCTCATTAAAACTTTTAAGTTTTGATTAGAGGTATGCCAATTAAGCTCTATCGTAAATTTACTATCTCACCGACCTGAACGATTATACCTGACTTTTCCTCCTATGCTTCGGAAAAAGCTTTCGGAAAATATACGCGCACATTATCGAACAATAGGAGTGGCGTGAAAGTTATCAATGGCTATTACTTCGCCCTTTCTCTCTCTCTCTCTCTTTGTCTCTGTCTCTGGCTTCCCAATTTACTGCCACCCACTCACAGTTCAGTGCTAAACTATTTATTAACGCCGGCTAACTTGCTCGCCGCAGAACTTTGATCTGCGTTAAACGAATTACTGCGTGAACACCATAAACTGGAGTATTCAGCACTCAGCCACCCGCACGATGTAGGTCAACGCGCTCTTCCTTGATCCTGCGATTAAATTGTCCAAACGGAATGAAACGTGGATGAACTAAAAATGTCTTTATTGCGAAATTTTATGGCGGAATATTCCGCGCGACGTTTATGCGAGTAGCGCGTCTATCTCAGTAATTAGACTCAGTATAGAGTTTTAGCGGAAAATGGAAGTTGTTAAATTTAATGAGAAAATACAGAATACGCTTTATGCACGCTATATTAAATATATCATTTTTCATTTAATATATTCAGATGAGATTAAATTTCCATCAAATCTGCGATAATAAGAATAAAAGATCGCCAAGTCAAAAAGATATTAAAATCGTAGAGCTAAATCTTGCTAAAATCGGCAACCGAAAATTTGGCTACATGCCAGGCTGGATGATTGAAAATTCAAGCTCAGTGGATGTGCAACAGGGAATACACGAACGTCAATTTCGGATCTCGACGATTGTACAAAAAAAGGAACGTGAGAAAGTAATTTAAAAAATTTCGCAGCGTGCTCTGATTCCAACGAGTCGATTAAAATGGAACGACCAGAGCTTTGCTTAAAGACGGCCGAGTATCGCGAAAAAGCTCGACGAATGCCAGGACATTTATTCTGGTGGTTAAAGGTGATTTTCCAGCGGCGGCACGGTCATTCCGCGGGCGATACCACTTGCGCGAGAGCGCTAGGATCGTAAAGGGAGCGAAACGAGAAGTTGCGATGTGGCCGGGGGTGGTGGTGGGCTTGATCTACGTATGGGGGTGCACGCGCGAGTCTTTACGACTTTGCCTCACTTTACATTAAAAGCATTCTCGCGGTTAATGGACGACTTCTCGTTAACGAACTCCAACTGTGAATTATCGGCACGTGAAATTCCGGGGACGAGCCGAGCCAGCCGTCCTTCGCCTTTCGATCTTCTTTCCGCGCGCGACGAGCGCGTTCCGTCGCCGGCGCGCTCATAAATTATCATCGTCGATTAAAACTTTATTGCCGGCGTGGGGTCTATCCCTCCCGCCGTCCACCCCTGCAGGACGAGAGGGTAGACTGTAAACGTCGAACGCACGGAGATAGAAAATTTCCAAGTTCGTCGCTCATTGGTTCGTTCATTCGTTCGAAAGTTCTCGCGTCGTGCCGCGACAGTATCGTCGCGCGGTAGTCCACTAAATCTTGAAGATGGCAATCTTCGTGCCCTCTCTCCCCCGATATGCCGACTCTAAAAAGCCGCGCGCTAGCAAACTTGCGAGTGAAGGACCGCTATCGAGATGGGGTGCGCGCAAAAGTTCGCGTGTACAGCGCGGGAAGAAGACTGTCGTCCGAAGAATCGCAGTTCGCCGGAAGTTCCACTGATAACATTCCCACCGGTACTGAATTAACGCACGATTCTTTTGTCCTCCCGCGCGCAATGGGTGTCACAAAGTGAAACGCGCGCGAAACGCGTGCGACCCATACTCTTCACGTTCTTCGCGTGAGAACAGCAATTCCCTGCTATGTGACTGTTCAGTTTCATTAAAAGCACCGTGAAGTTTTGCTATTACCGAAATTACCCGTCGGAGTGTACCCAGAGCGCGTGTTTTCATTGGCCTCCATAATGTACGATACGATACCAAACCGCGGCTATTTAACAATTAGCGACGCTCGCTTATAATGGCCACATTATACTGGCACGTACACACGTAGAATGTACAACAGTAACGCAACAATCCCGCATGTAACACCATTGACGTCTACTTTTATGCTACCTCCGTTCTATTATCTTTGAAATGTTCAAGAAATGCATTAGCGTTTCGTAGCGAATATATGGGTCAGCGTAAACTGCTGTGCTTGCAGTTGCACGACGAATTTAAAGTGATGCCGCTGAAATAGCAAGAATGTGACGTTTGAAATACAAGTAAAGCATAACAGATTTGATAACAGATTGGTGATCAGAACGTGTCTCTTGTTAAAAATTGTGAAACAAGATTGTTTCTCTGTCAAAATTAATTAAAAATAACAATTTTGAAGTGCATGGATCATCCTAAGAGACAAAACTTTTAAAAGAAAAATGTCGAAATAATAATATAGTTTTTAAGTGGAAAGCAATTAAAAAATATTAAAGTTTATGAATAACTGAGATGAAATTTTGCACGCTCAGATATGTCATAAACATAAATGAATTTCGTAAACAGAACTTTTTTGACCATATTAAAATTATAGTAATAAATTGCTCTGTCACTGTAAACTTTAATTGCTTCCCATTTAAAAATTATTATAGCCTAAGAGAGAGAGAGAGAGAGAGAGAGAGAACATTTTTACTAGAATTTTTGTCATAGGATATTTCATAGAACCTGCTCTTAAAATTATTATCGGTGATTTTGGGATACTCTGCACGTATATGCTGATATGACATTGCTGCATACAATGGTGCCAGTGCAGATATGGGGTGGAATCATAAGACGGCTGACTGGCTGGTATAATTAATTGTTCACGTTCACGTATTGCATGTGCGTACGCGCGTGACACGTGGCTGCACGCGTGCATGATGGAGCACAGTATAATTACCGTTCCTGCTGTCGTGCTACGCGTTATTTTCCTCTGAATCCGTACGTAATTAACGACGGATTACATTGACTGGTTAATTATTGCAAAGCCCACTTCTGGTCCGGCTATTACTGTGCCGGAACGCGTCACTTTGTCATAATATTACTCGATCAATTATGTTCTAATGATCTATAATAATGTAATAATATGGACGAACGCGAATCAAGCGTTCCTTTTTGAGAAGATCAAAATTCATATTTTTGTGTAAATAACTAAAATAAGACTGAAAATATGACATCTGCATTCTGTAATGAGTCATGTATAGTAATATAGTAAAATATATTATAGTAATAGCTAATATAGTAAAAATATTAAAATTCTCATATAACAGTCGGTTGATTGCATTAGATTTCATTAATTAATCCTTTATAATTAAAAGAGTAATAATGTTGAGTTGTAAAGTAACACTTTTTAAATCTGTATATTAACGCACTGGTTTTTATATTTGGATAATTCCATCTTAATTAATTGACGGGATCTCCGTTTTGGAAGTTTATAGCTTGATTCTCCAGCTTTCGCATTTCCTCTTGTTATTCCCGCCGTTCGTGTGCAATCCCGACGTGGCCGCTTTGATGCATATTATCATGTATACAATCATGTGATTCCAATTGGCTCATCACGAATAAAGCTCGTTGATGCCTCACAATTGTATACTCAGCTGGCGGAATCCCCTTGTAAGTTGTTAATTTTATGCATAAGAGGCGTGCGTGGATCGAGATGATTCCTGCATTAAGACTCGTCTTGTAATCTCCCATCAAGCTCTACTAGTCCTCGGTAAATCGCGTTCCCTCGTTCCTGCACTGTGCAGAAACGATTGCTCAATTTATAACAAAATGCTTTCGTGTACTAGTTTTGTATGAGTTTTACATTTCGAATATTCATCTGTTTTATGAATTTGGACATGTAGATTTGAATTGATTTTTTTATGATAGGAACATTTTTACATCTGTATAATTGTTTGTTCGATCTTGTTCCATATGTTAAAACACATGTTAAAAGGATTGCTTAAATGCTATTAAATTTTAAATAGTAAAGGGAATAAAAAAAGAAATGTGGGTCGATTGAGACTCGTTAAATATAATATAATATTATAATAAAAGATTAGAGTTACTATAATTATAGTAACTCTAATAAAAGATAAGGCGCTAGCGCTGTCTTGTGGTTGTGCTGTCAATTAATGTGATCTTTGAGAGAGACTGACTTTACCGAGCCGGAACACGAAAGAATTATTCTTTACCGACTACCTTTTTTTCTTTTCTTTAATTTCTGGAATTCATCTAGAAAATTTCTAATTTTTATAAATTATGCTATATATTAAGTTATAAAAAAACATTTTGGAAAATATATATATTAAAGTTTATCTGTATTTGCATAATATAAAATGAAGGAATTTTTCTCTCATTATTTTGTTATAATAATTTTTACAATTTTTTATTTTAATTTTCGTGTTTTCATTTACGAAATATATTACTTAAATCTGAAAAATTCTTTAAGAAGAATTCAGATTAAATTTTTGAAATTTTTAAAAAATCTGTTCCGTCATAAAATTAAAAGGATTAAAGTTAAAATATAAAAGAAATGATATAATGCATTGCATCTTTATATGAAAGTATGATTTATCGCTTTTGGAGTATTGCTGTTGGTGCACTACATTGCTTCGACACGATAGATCGCATGGATAACTGGGAAGTCTAGATATGCGAGACTCTCTCTAATCGCCGTGCGTGCCAGAGGTTGCCATAACAAAGCTTTTAGTATATACCTACTAACCCTGTTAGAGTCTCTGTTGGGCGCGTATGCACACGTAAGCGTATCGAAACTTTCATAATACGGTATACACTGTGCGAACATGCATTGCTGCTTTCTGTTATAAATGTAATGTAGTCGATTCCATAACAATGCGGTAACTCTAATGATTGGCTCCTTCATTGATTTCCCATTAAATAAGAAAATGATCTGTTGCCACTTCGATTAGCAACTGTTATTTTTATCTCCATAACGATGTCTTGATCATATTAAAAATACTTAATTATTAACATTATTAAAATACTACCATTTTTTCTCCTCTATTGGACAACAATTTATGCAATTTTGCAATCATGTTTTTTACGACTTACAATGTTGAGAGAAATGCATGTCTCAGATATTCCATTTTCATAGAGACATAAATTCACGGGCATTGCTTTGTTCCTCTCTCCATCCACATGTTCAGTGTACAACACAATGTAAAACGCGAATCGTTCTAGCCGTCTATCTTACGCTATGCGTTTTATTACCCACACCGATGCCAAATTTCGCCTTCGCGGAAGCTAGGAAACGTCGATCGGTCGGCCAACATTTTTGCAATGTTTGCAGCGTAGAATCGCGAGGAAGTCATCAGAGGGTGGCGACCTTTTTTGGCGAGAACGCGGGCGACAGTTGCGAACGAATTTCATCGTGCGATTCGCGAGGTTGACGGCTGGTGCGGTTGCCCGTAAATCACGAGGACGCAACTCGGGGAAGAGGGAGCCTCGCATTTCGAAGAAAAATAAATATCGCGTAATTTTCGTAGATTAGCGTGACGTATCCGGGGTGGCGCCGGGCAAGCCCGCCGGCCGTTCGAGCTCGCGGCTCTCGTAAACTCGTAACCAGGCTGCGTAAGTTACGAGCAACCGCCGCGTTCTCGCTGTGCACCGCAATTAGCGTGATCTATCGCGCGGATGTAATAACGCGTATACATCGCCGCCGTGTTTTAAGTGTTTCGTTTCAGCGCCCGTAAAAATATGACGACGGCGGTGTATCGAGTTACCCGCGGAATCCCCTCATTTGCTACCCTTAGCCTATCTCGTTTCCTCCCTCGTGCTTTCCTCATTCTTCCATTTTCTCTCTGTCTCTCTCTCTCTCTCTCTCTCTCTCTTTTTCCCTTTCTCTCTCGCGGGGAAAATACGCGCGGCGCCGCGCGGACGCGATGCGATTTAAACGTTAGCACGCGATTTGCATACGTGCCGATGTTCCTACGGAAGTACGTATATAGGGTGAATTCCGAAGGGATGCGATAGCGGTACATGACCGTGTACATAATCGCTTTTTTGCTGCGTCGCCCATCTACCTGTGTTCGATGCGCAACGTTGCTCCGGTGTGCTTTGGACAGCGCTTTTAATGCTATTTCTCTATAGCACGAGCCATTATAATGGGAATGAAGTCACGTCAATCGGATACCCGCATCGTCCCTTTGACCGAGGAACTTTTTGAAACGAAGTCTAATTTAATTATTAGAGAAAAATCAATATTATATTAATACCATAGATGTTGCATGTGTGCAACTGTAGCAAAGCGAATGGAGAGAGTGAAAGTATAAGGACGTAATGGCTACATGCAAAATTATTGTGGCGATATCTAAGAGAGGCATAACTAGTGGACTCTAATGAAAACGACTCATTATTAGAATTTAATTTTTAAACTTTTTAAGAATTTGAATAATTAGATTAAATAAAAAAAATGGAAAAGCAATTTAATAGCGAAAATTTTCTTTGCAAAAATTTTTTATTAGTTCTTTAACAAGATGTTGCTGTAAAGTGACGTCGCTATTGTATAACTAAGTAGTAACACATACGTCCTTATCACGTTTC